>NC_050103.1:81924517-82549517 GCF_902167145.1 Zea mays | reverse complement strand
CACGCCAGGAGAAGACCAGGATAATACGAAGGTCTTGGTACAACGCCGAAGATGTCAGCAGGAAAGCTTCGGCGTGGTTGCAGAAAATGAAACCGACTTAAAGATGAAAAGGCTATTCAGACCTCGATAGATTACCATAGAATTATTATCAAATGTAAAGGGCATGAATGTAATTTTGTATGGGATGTGTCCCGTGCCTATAAATAGGTGAACAGTACCCCTGTACTGTTCACGCTGACTGAGCATTCGCTTTTTGTGTCACGCTTGTACTGTCATCTCCTTCCGATTGAAGGTACACTTGTAATTTAACAATGTTTTTGTTTATGCTCGATAATAATATATGATTGTTCATGTTGTCTCTTATATTCATTACATTTCATCCTTCGCCATTGTTTAATGAACATATGAAGGTATGTCCTTCATAACCTTCGTCCGCAAGCCATTACATCCTAAGGGAAATAATGCTTCGGAGGACGAAGGACTTTAACAATTAACATTTTCTATGTTGCCTTGTTCTTAACTCATAGCACTTGAGAACAAGTCCCCAACAGAAAGGTTCGGCTAAAGAATATTGAGCCAGGACATTTGGTACTTCGGAGAGTGGCCAACCCAGACACAGTGGGCAAATTACAGTTGAAATGGGAGGGACCTTTCTTAGTAGCATCTTCGTCAAGACCCGGTTCATACAGATTGAAGGATATGGACGGCAACGACATTCCTAGATCTTGGAATGCGGATGAGCTTCGTCGTTATTATGTGTAACTTGATGTAATTTTTTATGTTTTTTCTTTTTTATGGCACCCTTTTCCTTTCTAAAGGGGGAGAAAGGTTTTTAATGGGGCCATCATATGTAATTTCCTTTTTTAGTTCTATAAGAGCAAAATCCCCCAAGGAATGTAAATGTAAAAGCTGAGAGCGCACCATCAAGTGCCGAAAAGTAAAAAGCGAAGAAGCTCCAAAGTCGTTCCTAAGGGAATGCAGAGCTTACAGCGAAAAGTCAACGCTGATTCCGCCGAAAGTAAAGGCGAAGAAGCTCCAAAGTCGTTCCTAAGGGAATGCAGAGCTTACAGCGAAAAGTCAACGCTGATTCCGCCAAAAGTAAAAGGCGAAGAAGCTCCAAAGTCGTTCCTAAGGGAATGCAGAGCTGAGGTGTGATTGTTTCTAAGGAAATAATGGCTATGAGTATGGCTTCGGATATGTGTTTGGACATTCATTTGCACATCACATTACATCATAGCATTTGCATTCATAAACATTCATCCAGGCATATGTAGGATAATCATCATCATGGCATAAGTGGTTGCTTCGGCAAAAAGAAAAAAAAAGAGAAAGAAAGAGCTTCGTGTACAAAAAGGAGAGCTTCGGAAGAAAGGGAAATGTTGTTTTCTATGCTTAGCTGCGTACGAAAAGAAGGGAAGGTGTTTTTTCGCCTTCGGCTCAAAAAAGAAAATTTCGTCCACATCAAAGCACTTCTCATACATCAATGGAAGGATAAAGAGTATATTACAAGGTATGAACAGAATTCATTAAAGACAAGTTTTAGTTACATTTACAAAAGTTATCTCAAAAGTTTCTTAAGTCTGTCTACAGTCTACTCCTATTTAATCTCCAAGGAGCTTCAGCTTCGACGTCATTTTTTAATCATCGGCTTCGGCTTCGTCATCCTACATGAATTAAGTTGTTGTAAGTCAAAATCGAGCTTGAAGGAAGAGGTAAGCACAAGGTATGATTTCTTACTGGTTCAAGATGACTACGAGCTTCGTCTCCAGCCTTTTCTCGCCCACCTTTTGTCCATATCATTTTTACAAATCTATTGGAGATACTTCGGGCGAGATCAGGAATGTCATCTAGGATTGATGGTGATAAAGTGAAATTTGGCCTATTGACAATCTTTCCATGATCGCAGCCAGCTTTTAGGAAAGCTGCAGCAGTGCCCCGAGAAGCTACCCAGGCACAGAAGTCACCGTGCCCAGCTATGACTTCGTCGAGCTCGTCAATCTCACCCTCAATATGTTCGAAGGTCTTCGGTAGATCTTCAGCTGAGGGGGTGAATTTTTCACTGCTGGCTCCAACTGAGTGGAAAATTTTTCTTAATCGTTGAATGCATTTGTTGCTAAATTCCAAACATTTTTCTTGAAGGCTCGTCAATAGTTTTCTCAAATCTGAATTTTGTTGAGCTTCGGCTTCAAGTTTTGCATTAAGATCTTGCTTTTCTCGTTCGAACTGCTCAGATTGGCGGAGAAGCTTCGTGTTCAGTTCTGTTATTTTTGCTTCGGCTTCCGCCAATAAACCTTCGGTTGCCTGGAGCTCAAAGTTCTTTTTCTCGATAGCATCTGATTGCTCCTTTATTCTGCTTTCCAAATTTTCAATTATAACTTCGTGCTTCTTGTCTTCAAAATCTTGTTGCATTTTCAAGGCTTTGCTCAACAGCATACTCTGCACGAAAACAACCTTCGTCAGACATGTTTTCATTATTAGAAACAATAAAAGTTAAGGGAAAAGTAGTTCACCTTGAAATTGGAATAAAATAAACTACCAACGATGTGTTGTCGTCGGTAGCGGCTGATGTCTGTTTCTAGCTTCGGAAAACCGATACTCTTTGACAGAGTACCGATAACTTTGGCTCCAGTTTGATCTCGAATGCAATCTAATTTTTCATCATCAATGCCTCCGAAGAGGAGTGCTCCTGGTTTGTACCCGCAAGATTTGGCATACTCTTTTAGCTCTTCTATTTCGGGTTTTGACAATTTCTCTCCAACTAAATTCTGAAACATGAAGGCCTCGTCCTCCGAAGCTTCGTCAGCAATTTCCTTTTCTTTCCCCGGCACTGCGGCTATAGCCTCTTCGGCGGCAGTGGCAGCTTCTTCTGTGGCCATATCTAGCAGCATTTTGTCAATGTCTTCGATTGTGCTTTCCAGGTTCAAATCTTCAGCTGAGGCAGCTTCGGCAGCCGCGACCTTCGAAGGTGTCATTTCAATATTTGTTTTTTCTTCAGCCGCTGGTGCCCTCTGAGCTGAAGCTCTTGGTGGTGTCTTGTCAATGACCTCTGTCACAGTGATAATTCTTTGTCTCTTTGCTTTAATTGTTTTCCTCGATTTTTCGAGCTCCTTGTCCTTCTGAAAAAACTTTGTCAGTTGAGGCCCCAGTGGACTTAGCTTCGCAGGTAAGGATTCAGTCATTACCTTCAGAATTTCCTCCACGTCAGCGGCAGAGGGTGATGCGGGGGTTTCTTCTTCGTCGGACATTTTTTGCTTCGGAGAAGACGCTTTCCTCTTCTTCGAAATTTTCTTCTTTGATGGTTCTTTCTCATCTTCATTTAAGGCCTCAGTCATCCTTTTCCTTTTTTGGCCCCCAGCACCTTTGTTCAGATTTTCATAGTCAGGGTATTCGAAACCCAAGGCGTCCAGCACTCGATTTAGCCTTCGCTTCGGACGGGTGCCGAAGGCTGCGGTCATCAGCTGATCTTCTTTTTTGGAATAATTGCCAAGTATTTCATTGCTCATTACTTCAATTGTATCTAGCCACTCTTGGCAAGGTGTTTTAAAGTACTTTTTAAACTTGAAATAGTAAGGTAAACGTACAAGTTCACCTTCTTTCTTCTCCCCCTTTAGCTTCGGCATTTCCCATTCTTTCAAACTGGGAAAAACTTTGAAAGCCAAAAACTCCTGAACCAGGTCCCTTGTACTGATATGCTCTGCAATAATTCTGAATTCATTTATTGCTTGTTGTGTTGGACCTTCGGGTGTCATGTTGCAGCGAGGTCGCGTTTCCCCGAAGATTAGTTCGAGTGGACTTTGCACAAGCTTCTCCTTGTCGTCATCAACCTTGACATAGAACCACTCCGACTTCCAGCCTGCTGCCCATTTGCTTCGGTAGCTGATTACAGGAAACTTTGTGGTTTTCCGATAGGCGAAGTTATAACAACCAAAATTGTCGTGCAATCCATCCTTTCTAGCCTTCGTCTGATAGTGCAGTTCGTGGACTCGGTAAAAGCTGTCCGCAAATGGCTCCACTGCTTGGCTTCGGAGTGCCCAGATATAAACACTAAGCCTAACGATAGCGTTAGGAGTCAGCTGGTGAAAATAGATACCGAACCTTTTCAGTACCTCTGCAATAATCCCATGTAGGGGGAATCTTAATCCAGCCTTTAGAAAGCTTTTGAAAATAACAATTTCATCCTTCTCCGGCTTTGGGGTGGTCTCTTCTCCCCCGAAGCGTAATAGCTTTTTCTGATTTTCATTAAAAAAGCCCGACTTTACCATCTTGGAGAGATCAGCCTTCGAAACAGTAGACTTTCCGAAGTCCAAGTGGCTGGGCTTGCTTGGCATGGCAATGCGATAGTCATCTTCGGGATCAGTTTCCTCAATATCTTCTTCTTCTGCTTCGGCAATTGCTTGTTCTGCTTGTTCCGCATCATCACTGGGGATCTTTTCCGAAGTTACCAGTCCGGATCTCTGCATCGCTTCGGAGATGGGAACAGTCTCCGAACCTTTAGCTTCGCCCCCCTCATGCTCAACCCTAGCGGTAGAACGTACTCTGGCCATTTAAATCTGAGTTTGTGGAAATTAAATACTTTTTTCTCCCGAAGTTTTTTCTTTTGACGAAGCAAGCTTCAAGTTGGAGCTTCGTTCGATTCCGAGAGTCAAGCTTCGGCGATGGTTAAAAATTTTGGCAGCAGAACAGTGCAAATAGCAATGAATGCTGTGGTAACTTCACACCTACTCGTCTGTTTATATAGTACTGCAGGTAAGAAGGCGAAGCGCCAGGATTTTTACACCAGGCGGACAGCCGCTTGCACTCACTGTGTGGTGGACCGCAGAGACCAAACAGTAACTCTGCAAGGTGGGACCGCTACGAGCTGGGAAACTGAATCGTTTCTCGACAACGAGCTCAGGGAAGGTGTTTTTTAGACCTTCGGCGCCCGAAGCTTAAGAGACTTTTTTCACGGATCAAGCTCGTTACGAAAAACGATCTAGCACCGCGAAAGGGGCTACTGTTGGGTCTATGCTTCGTCGCCGAAGGTCTTCTAGGAAGAAGCGGCTTTCGGCTGAAGCTGTTTGTATGAGATGGCCGAAGGTTCCTCTTCATGAAGCTTCGGTATTACAAATCGACTTAAAGATAGAATGACCTTTTAGTCCATAAAGGTCTGAGTCAATGTTGTAAACTTTTATAAGGGGCATACTTGTAATTTCTCACAGGCTGCGTCCTGTGCCTATAAATAGTGAACAATATTTCTTTACTGTTCACGCTTTCTGGTAATTGCAATCGCATCTTTCGGGAACCAACCTTTGCCAAGGCAGAGGTATTATTGTGTTCAATGATTCAATATATTGAGTAAATATGATATAATTCGTCTATGATTTATTTACCCTTTTATACCCCTTATTTTATGTTATCTTATACAATCTATTGAAATTTTATTACGAAGACTTGAGCTTCGTAATTATATTCTCATCAACCTTCGTCCAAGGCTCATTATCCTCAAGGGAATAATGTATCATGGACGAAGGACGTTAACATTTAACATTTTATGTTGCCTTGTTCTTAATTCATAGCATTTGAGAACAAGTCCCCAACAGAGAGGTGGTCCAATCACTACATGAAATTTGAAGTAAATCGCCCTTTAAATTGCTCTGTCAAAACAACTGAAACAACACTGATGATTCAGCCTCTCCTCACCGCCGATGATCTTGCGCTCGGATTCGTGCTGGTCGCCATGATTTGTGCTTGGCAAGCAGTGGATATCCACGGGGAGGTAAAAAGATCTCGCGGGGGAGCGGATTTGGTCACGGTGGAAGCTTATCACCGCGCCTGTAGCCATGCGACGTGGTCGGACCGCCGGTGTTACCGTGGAAACTCTGGTGACCTCGATTATGCCACGCCGTGGCTCACTACTGTGCGGTAGTAACGGTGGCACACTTAGAATTACAATCGTTGAGTCGTTGCACCGGTCAACGCCACGATTAAGCCACCAGTGCTCTCCCCTCTCTCCGGCCGCCAGCGCGCGATTCCAAATTTAGGTGCCACCGCCCTCGGGTCCTATAAATTGAGTGTGCCATTGGCTCCGCTAGGTAGCCACGCACCCAATACACCAGCCCGTGCCTTGGATCGTCCACCAGAACGCCCCAATTTGAGATTTCCCCCAAATCGTTCAAGAACACCACGTGTGTGAGCTCACCGCAATCAGCCCTTCACAGGTCTGATCACGCCCTCCTCGCTCTTGTTTTAGCATCCCTATGTGCTTGTGATGCTTCTCGACCCGGCCAATTGAGCTAGAACACGGAGGATCACCGGGAACCCCTCGGGTTGTCCGTTGATCGCACTGTCACCGTGGGCAGAGAGATTAGGAGCTAGAACCTTGAAATTGGTTGAGGGGTAATGGTTATTAGGGGTTGAATTAGGTGTCAACCGCTCTAGGGCACCGGTCATTGTGTATCTTGGCCGGTACAGGCTCGCCGGAGCCGCTGCTCCGCCGTCCTCAGTCGGGGACTTTAGTTCGCGAAGAATTAGAAAGTGAAGGGCCTCTGCGCAAAGAATCAATGACATATAGGAACAGTGTGCGGGACTATTAACGGGTTTTTCAAATCACTAGGGTCCCCTGTGCAAATCCGGCAACGCTGGCGCGCGCGCGGGCGCGTTCTGCCTGTCTTGGGCTGGCTCAGGCTAAATTGAGCCCATTACTGTTGATGCTTTTCCTTTTTCTTTTTCTACCAGGCTTAGGAAATCCATAGAAAATTATAGAAAAATGATAAAAATATGAGACTAATTTTGTTAAACTCCTAGATTTCTCTAGTAATTAAAAAAAATCTAGGATTTTTAGTCCAAACCAAGAAATAATCAGTATTTAAAAGAGCTTAAACCTATACCTCTGGAATTTTAGGAATTATTTAATGACTCCAAAAATCACCAAACTTTTTGGAGAAGCTTAATATGATATTTAGATTCTATGAGTGAAGTTTTACTTGCTTTGGACATTGTTTGATGCCTAAACCAAAAACCCTAGCTCCTTAGGGTAAAAATGTCTAATCCTACTAGGGTATTGACATAGAAAACCATAGTTACCCTAGTGCACCGTGAAGGAAAGTTGTATTCAAGATACAACTTGATACATCTTTTCTATTATTGCATTTTCATAAGCATTACATGAGCATTCATGGTTATATATGGCTATGTATAGAGAACGAAGAAGAAATAACTGTTGAAGAAGAAGAGACTACTCTGTCAACAGAAAATCCACCTGCCGGGAACTGTTTTTACTTTGATATTTGTGGAACAAAGCTGACTCTCCTACAACACAAGGCAAGCCCCGGAGCATTTGCCACCTCCTTGCTGTTTTAAACTCTTTATCACTTGAATAATGCATTAGGTGATAGGAGTTGGGTGTTAAACCAATTGCTGCATTTCCTTCCTTGAAACTGTTTACCATTCCTTGATTACCTATTTTATTAAAAGGTTTTCTAATGCTTAGTCCTGCTTTAGAAAAACAAATGTTTTGTTTTAAATCAAAAGGTTATACTTCACAGTGGATGGGATGTTTTCAAAAATAAAACTTGATGGTGGATCCATCATGGCCATGATGGGTTCAACATCGGAAAAGATGTACCTCTGACAGGTACCAAACTTTGGGCTTTAAATGATAAAGCTGAGACCGGGCTGGTGGCTTGCACGAGAAGAGAGTCTCGGTGTAGTGCCTCCGTCTGAGTCAATTAAGGACCATGTTGATGTAGGCTTGCTGATCGAGGACCTTTTAACTGGTCACATGCCTCATCATGGGTAAGCTTTGCCTCGGGCAGACTAATACCAGAAAGGCCAACACGCATTGGGAGTGGAGAGATGGCGATAGTAGCGTGTACCCTCTGTGGCAAGAGGCTAGACGATGATGTATCTGTGCTCTCGGTTGGCGTAAACCTGGTTTGGTCTTAAGAAACCCGGTGGCGAGTTGACATATGCAAGGGTTAAGTGCTACATATGTCGTGTGATTGGAGATCCCGAGCTGGGTATTAATCGATTCGGATTGTCGTTACTTCTCGGACATGAAGACTTGGTCACTGCCCTACACGTAGCATCCGAGTGACCAAAAAGGGATTGATAAAAGGATGGCTAGTATAGGCCAAGTGCTTGAACTAGGGTAGAAAGAACTCTAGTGACAGGTAATAACTTAACTTGCTAATAAAACTGGACTTTTAAGGATCCACTATTAGTAAGCATTTTTGCAAAACAGAGTCTTGATTCTTGGTTAAGCCTTACCTTGACTCCCTTAAGCCAGCATATCCTTGAGAGTCTTTTATTTTGACGGGTAAGACTTGCGAAAGTACACTTCGTACTCAGGGTTTTCGAACCCATGTTGTTGTAGGTGATGAAACAACAGACTTTTGCTGTTTTTGCACTAAGGTGGTGCCCAAGGATGTGGTGCCCAAGGACGAACCTAAACAGTAACGTGGTTGCGGAAGGACGTGGTCCTTCCTTTTGAAAAACAATATACTTTTGTGTGGGAGGGGTTTTTGCCTCCCAAGTTTGTAATAATAATACTTTTGCACTCTTATACCCTGGGTTGTAATAACTCTAATACTCTTTCTGTATTTTAATGAATGTAAATTAAGTTATTGTAATCCGCTTCCGCTTATTCGTTCCTCCGATGTGTTGTAATATCTGCGTGACGGGTGAAACGCTCTTGGGAAAGGAAAAGGATACAAATACCAAACTTGTTGAGTGATTAGGTGCATCTACAGGGTTGCCCAAGGTCCACTGGACAAGGACAACTATAGGTGGACCTAATGACTTGGGAGGTTCCGTCACAGCTTTTGGTATCAGAGCGAATCCCATCTCTTCAGATATTATGAAGCATTTCAAAAAGAATTTTCAATACTTATCCAAGAAAATTTCTTTCATTCTTACCTTGCCACTTTCTGGAAGTACTCATCTTGTAATACTAGGTAATAGAGTGCAATATATAGGAGGTTGGGAATCAACGAAGGTTGATTCCGTAATTATCCATTCATCATTTTAAAAAATATACTAATAAATTTTCCCCCTTATGGAGATATGCTGCGTATGAGGAAAACCGCGCGGAAGTCCACTAGACCTATTGGCGTGCCTCGTCATCAGTTGGCTCCAAGACATGAAGGGAGCAGCAGCGGCAGCGACGATCCAATCGGAGACTTAGTAGCCCAAATGGATCATCTTCGGACGGAGTTATGTCACCGAAACAGGGTGTGGGCAGAAGATGGTCAGCGTATAAATGAGTTGGCAGCTGATGTCAGACGCCTGCAAGACGAGCTTGCTGAACGAGATCTAGCAGTCGATTGGGCCGTCAACTCACGTTTGGTTGCTTGGGATCGGGAAGCCAAAGCTCGTGCCTGTTTGACCGAGCTTAGTGCGGCCCTTGACAACTTGCAGGAATACTGCAATACTCTACATGAGGAAGTGCATGTACTATATTCGCGACTGCACCCGGACGTACCTGCCGACCCTGTTCTAATGGGAGTCGGTCCATCAAGGACAGCAGGTGAAGGAACTGATGATGAGCTAGACCTTTTTAGGCCGCCTCCTTCCATGAACCTGGCTGACGATCGGTCTCCCACGGCAGGAAATGAAGAAACCAAGGACGACGAAGACTAGACTAGTATAGTTTAGAAAATATATCTATGAAAAATAAATAATGAAGTCATGTTGTACACTTGAGTCTGTATCATTACATATTGGTAATGTAAAATGATGGTGTGTATCGGCATGTTATATTTTTCCCAAATGTTTCTTTGCCTCAGATGCCATCAAGGACTCGTGCGCAGGATGGTGCGGGTACTTCCCATGGTCGAAAAGATACTCCTAATCCACCACCTGTACCAACAACACTGGCCGAGGCTATCGCTGCCTTGGTTAATGCGACTGCTGATAATACCCGCTTCCTACGTGAAATGGCGGGTAACCAATTCCAGCAGCAAGGCGGAAGGGCTCCTCCCCAGGGACCGCATGAAACCTCATACCTGGACTTCTCTGAAATGCGTCCCCCACTCTTTGTTAAAGCTGAAAATCCTCTTGAAGCTGATGAGTGGATCAGGGTAATGGAGTAGAAGTTCGGATTCATCCGCTGCACCGAAACACAAAAGTCGTTGTTCCCCGCCCAACAACTAAGAGGTTCTGCCAGTACCTGGTGGGGAAATTTTGTGGCGATTCAACAAGCCGGACATCAGGTCACTTGGGATGAATTTAAGTTGGCATTCCGTGAGCACTATATTCCAGAAGGAGTGCTTCACATGAAACAAGAGGAACTCATTCGACTAAAACAGGGAGGGGATACTGTGATGCAGTATCTCAACAAGTTTAATCATTTATCCCAATATGTGATTGATCAAGTAAACACTAACCTGAAAAAGAAGAATTGCTTCATGAGATGACTCAATGACCGGCTCCAAAGGAAAATGGCCACCTGCCTAGGTCTTACATACAGCAGGGCTGTCAGCACGGCGCTGGCAGTAGGAGCCAAGAATACAGCCAAGGAAAATCCAAGGGATTTGGAGGGGACAGGTCTAATTAGGGACCTGAGAAGCGAACAAGGTTGGTAATCTGGCCTTTCAATCAGAATCGTTTTTCGCCTCATCCACCATCCTATCCGTTTAAACAACCTGTTTTCATTCGTCCTACCACTGGCCCCACTTCTACAAATCAGCCGAGTGCCCCTGGTGCTCGTTTCCCTGCCCTCTCTAGTTCTTCAACTGGCTGCTTCAACTGTGGGAAGTCTTGTCAATTTATAAAAGACTGTCCATATCCGAGGCAGAATAAGCCCAATAGTCAGCAGAACTCTGGGAGCTCTAATCAAGGCAAAGGGAATATGACAAATAATTCAGCGGGCAAAAATGTGAAGAAAACTGGGCGAATTTATTACACTCAAGTGGCCACTACACCGGAAGGAGAGCCGGTAATGATGGGTATGTTCCTTGTGGCCAATCACCCGGCAGTAATTCTCTTTGATTCTAGTGCTTCGCATACATTCATAAGCAAGAAATTTGTGGAAAAATATTGCATTCCTTGCACTGAATCAAGGGAAGGGTTTATTATTCATTCACCCGGGGGACAAATATTTACTAAAGAAGTAACCTTCCATGTGCCAGTAACGTTGGCTGAACGGGATTTTCCCACCAACATGATTCTTTTGAAAGGCCAAGATATAGATGCAATTTTGGGCATGAATTGGTTAGCCCAGCACAAAGCTATCCTTAACACTGACTTAAGGACTATCAAGTTGAGCCACGACCATGAAGAGGTTCTCTTGTCCATCCCTATAGCTATCCCAGCCAAACCATTTGGAAGGGTCTATGAAGCTATCATACCTGAAATCCAAGATATTCCGGTAGTATGTGAATTTCCGGATGTCTTTCCTGAAGATCTGTCTGCATTACCTCCAGAAAGGGATGTAGAGTTGGTGATCAAACTTAAGTCCGGTACAGCCCCTATTTCTAGAAGATCGTACCGGATGCCACCAAATGAATTGGTGGAGCTCAAGACACAATTACAAGACTTACTTGAGAAGGGATTCATTCGGCCCACTTCATCACCTTCGGGATGTCCCGCAATCTTTGTCAAGAAGAAGGATCAAACGCTTCGAATGTGCGTGGACTACAGACCCCTTAATGAGGTCACTATTAAGAATAAGTACCCTCTTCCCCGGATCGATATCTTGTTCGATCAACTCACTGGAGCACGGGTATTCTCCAAAATTGACCTCAGGTCGGGCTATCATCAGATCTGTATTCGCCCCGAAGATATACCCAAGACCACATTTACTACGTGGTACGGATTGTTCGAATATTTGGTTATGTCCTTCGGCTTGACAAATGCTCCTGCCCACTTCACATATCTAATGAACTCGGTGTTTATGCCCGAGCTGGATAAAATTGTGGTGGTCTTCATTGATGATATCTTGATCTATTCGAAGACTGAAGAGGAGCATGCTAAACATTTGCGGATCGTATTAACGCGCTTAAGGGAACATCAATTATATGCTAAATTCAGCAAGTGCGCATTTTGGCTGGAGGAAATCCAATTTTTGGGACATGTATTGTCTGCAAATGGGATTGTGGTTGATCCCAGCAAGGTCAAGGATATTCTTGAATGGAAACCGCCAACCACTATACATCAAGTTCAAAGTTTCCTTGGACTGGCTGGCTATTACCATAGATTAATCCCTGATTTCTCCAAGATTGTGAAGCCAATCACAAGTCTATTGAAGAATGATACAAAATTTAACCGGTCCTCAAGATGCAACGAAGCCTTCGAGCAGCTAAAGGTATTATTGACCATTGCTCCGGTATTGGCTCAACCGGACATTGAAAAGCCTTTTGATGTGTATTGTGACACATCGGGCAGTGGCCTCGGGTGTGTCTTAATGCAGGAGGGCCGAGTTATAGCATATGCTTCAAGGAAGTTGCACTGACATGAGGAACATTACCCAACTCATGACTTAGAATTAGCTGTTGTGGTTCATGCCCTTAAAATATGGTGTCATTATCTACTGGGAAATATCTGCCATATATATATACAGATCATAAAAGTTTGAAGTTTATTTTTACCCAGTCAGAACTAAACATGAGGCAGAGGAGATGGCTTGAGCTGATTAAGGATTATGAATTAGAAATTCACTATCACCCAGGCAAGGCCAACGTGGTGGTTGATGCACTAAGTCGCAAGGCTTCTTGCCATTGTTTTACAGCAAGGACCTCTGACACCACATTGTGTCAAGAAATGGAGAAATTAAACCTGGGAATAATTCAACATGGAACCTTGAACCAATTGAAGCTCGAGTCAATTCTTCTGCAAATGATTATTGATGCCCAAAGAAGTGATAAGGGTATGAAACATATTCATGAGAAAATAAAAGCCGATAAAGCAAATTGTTTCGGAAAGAATGATCAAGGCACAGTATGGTTTAATAACTGCATAGTTGTGCCCAAGAATGATGAGGTCCGCCAGCAAATTTTGGACGAAGCTCATCTTAGTAGATATTCCATTCACCCCGGGAGCACTAAGATGTATCAAGATTTAAAACAACATTATTGGTGGACGAAGATGAAGATCAAAATTGCACGCTATGTGGCGAGATGTGACACCTGTAGACGTGTCAAAGCCATACATATGAAGACTGCTGGTCCACTGCAATCTTTACCCATCCCGACTTGGAAATGGGAGGACATTAGCATGGACTTCATTGTGGGATTACCCAGGACAGCAAAAGGATTTGATTCTATCTGGGTTATAATTTTTCGACTTACAAAGATCGCCCACTTTCTTCCAGTCAAGGTAAAGTATACAGTGGCCACATATGCGGAACTTTACATTGCTCGTATTCTCAGTCTGCACGGGGTCCCAAAAACAATTGTGTCGGATCGTGAACCACAATTTGTATCCAAATTCTAGAAAGAACTCCACAAAGCTCTTGGTACTAAGTTTCTCCACAGTTCGACCTATCATCCCTAAACAAGTGGGCAGACTGAGAGAGTGAATCAAATACTCGAAGACATGTTACAGGCATGTGTTCTAGAATTTCCGCATAAATGGGATGATTGTTTACCACTGGCATAATTTTCGTATAACAATAGTTATCAAGAAAGTATTAAGATGGCACCATTTGAAGCTTTGTATGGACGACGGTGCCGTACTCCATTGAATTGGTCTGAACCAGGGGAAAGGTGGTTTTCAGGCCTGATATGGTCAAAGAAATGGAAGAAAAGGTTCAACGAATCATAAATAACTTGAAAGATGCATAAGCTCGACAAAAGAGTTATGCAGACAAACGACGCCGACCCTTGTACTTTCAAGTCAAAGATTATGTGTACCTGAAAGTATCACCAATGAAGGGTGTGACCCATTTCAGTGTAAAAGGAAAACTTGCACCCTGATACATTGGTCCGTTTCCGATTCTTGAACAATGTGGGCCAGTGGCATACCGACTTCAATTACCCGAAACATTGTCTGCAGTGCACAATGTGTTCCATGTATCCCAATTGAAGAAGTGCCTTCGGGTTCCTGATCGAACCATTGATGTAATGGATGTTACCTTGGAACCAGACTTAACATACTCGGAACATCCTATTCGAGTCCTGGATCAAAAGGACAGGGTCACCCAAAGAAGAGTTCTCAAATTTTATAAGATACAATGGAACCAACATACTGAAGATGAAGCTACATGGGAAACCCAAGACTTCTTAGAAAAGAATTTCCCTGGCTTTTTAGCTTCATGTAATTTGTGAGATATGTACAGTTGTTGTAAAATGAAATAGACCCCATACCACCCCCTGCTTTTACAAGAAATAAGGAGACAAAAACATGACGTGTTTCCTTTTCCACTACTTGCCCTAGGACTTTAAATCTCGGGACGAGATTCTTTTATGGGGGGAAGGATGTAACACCCCTGGTGTTACTGTCACTAAAACTTGAGCATCACATCATGAGCATTGGCATATCATGTGTTTTTTACACCTAGAGTGCATTCACTAGGTAAAAATTTCAAATAAGTTGTACTGATATGACTTGATGTGTGGTTAACCCTAGGGTAAAGTGCTTAACCTCAGATCAGGGCTTATGGATATAAGTGAAGCCCAAAAATGTGAAAGCCTCAAAAGACATGAGACATGATCATAAGATATCACATTTGAAGGACTTTAGTGATACCAAAACCCTAAAGTGCTAAAAACCCTGAAAAGACCCCTGAAAAACCCTAAACTAGAACCATAGGGGGCTAAGTGTAAAATTGGTGCACTTTTGGACCAAAGTGCAAATACCAAAGTATTATAACATCACAAATCATGTGTTTCTCACATTTGAGGATTTGCAAGTCAAAATGTGGGATTTGGGCTTATTTGCAAAAAAGACCACTTAAGCCATATAAGCCTAAGTCTAAATTTAGTGAGCTTGAGGCATATTTGGAGCCTTGTATCTCTTAATCCATAAGGAATTTGCCTAGGGTCAATACATCAAATTTTTAGACCTACTAAAGGAGTATAACTTTGTTTAAGACATTAGGCATAAGTGTTGTACAAAAGTTGGAGTTAAATGGACTCAAAGTCTGGCTGTCAGTCAGCTCAGAGTCTGAACTTTTACTGACAGTGACATGGGGTGAACTTTTGGAGCTCTTTTGAAGATAATCCAGTGAGTGTTTGAGCATGGTTACTATAGCAAGATTGTAACCAAATTATAGGGCTACAACTTTGATACATAGAGGTGGTCCTATCACTACATGAAATTCGAAGTAAATCGCCCTGCAAATTGCTCTGTTAGAACAACTGAAACAGCCATGATGGTACAGTGTCTGCAGAAATATCTCAGGTTCAGCCCCCTCACTGCCGGTGATCTTGCGCTCGGATTCGCGCCGGTCGTCGTGATTCATGCTTGGCACGCAGTGGATATCCACGGGGAGGTAAAATGATCTCGCGGGGGAGCGGATTTGGTCGCGGCGGAAGCTTATCACCGCGCCTGTAGCCGTGCGACGTGGCCGGACCGCCGGTGTTGCCGTGGAAATTCCGGTGACCTCGGTTATGCCATGTCGTGGCTCGCTACTGTGTGGTAGTAACCGTGGCACACTTAGAATTACAATCGTTGAGCCGTTGCACCGGTGAATGCCATGATTAAGCCACTAGTGCTCTGCCCTCTCTCCAGTCGCCAGCGCGTGATTCCAAATTCAGGCGCCACCGCCCTCGGGTCCTATAAATTGAGCGTGCCATTGGCTCCGCTAGGTATTCAGACACCCAATACACCAGCCCATGCCTCGGATCGTCCACCAGAACGCCCCAATTTGAGATTTCCTCCAAATCGGTCAAGAACACCGCGTGTGTGAGCTCACCGCGGTCAGCCCTTCACAGGTCCGGTCACGCCCTCCTCGCTCTTGTTTTAGCATCCCTGTGTGCTTGTGATGCTTCTCGACCCAACCAATTGAGCTAGAACATGGAGGATCACCGGGAACGCTTTGGGTTGTCCGTTGATTGCACTGTCACCATGGGCAGAGAGATTAGGAGCTAGAACCTTGAAATTGGTTGAGGGGTAATGGTTATTAGGGGTCGAATTAGGTGTCAACCGCTCTTGAGCACTGGTCATTGCGTATCTTGGCCGGTACAGGCTCGCCGGAGCCGCTGCTCCGCCGTCCTCAGTCGGGACTTTAGTTCGCGAAGAATTAGAAAGTGAAGGGCCTCTGCGTAAAGAGTAAGTGACACATAGGAACAGTGCGCGGGACTATTAACGGGTTTTTCAAATCACTAGGGTCCCCTATGCAAATCCGGCAACGCGGGCGCGCGCGGGGGTGCGTTCTGCCTATCTTGGGCCGGCTTGGGCTAAATTGAGCCCATTATTGTTGATGCTTTTCCTTTTTCTTTTTCTGCCAGACATAGGAAATCCATAGAAAATTATAGAAAAATGATAAAAATATGAGACTAATTTTGTTGAACTCCTATATTTATCTAGTAATTAATAAAAATAGTTCTAGGATTTTTAGTCCAAACCAAGAATTAATCAGTATTTAAAAGAGCTTAAACCTATACCTCTGAAATTTTAGGAATTATTTAATAACTCCAAAAACCACCAAACTTTTTGGAGAAGCTTAATATGATATTTAGATTCTATGAGTGAAGTTTTACTTGCTTTGGACATTGTTTGATGCCTAAACCAAAAACCCTAGCTCCTTAGAGTAAAAATGTCTAATCCTACTAGGGTATTGACATAGAAAACCATAGTTACCCTAGTGCACCATGAAGGAAAGTTGTATTCAAGATACAACTTGATACATCTTTTCTATTATTGCATTTTCATAAGCACTACATGAGCATTCATGGTTATATATGGCTATGTGTAGAGAACGAAGAAGAAATAACTGTTGAAGAAGAAGAGAGTACTCCGTCAACAGAAAATTCACCTGCCGGGAACTGTTTTTACTTTGATATTTGTGGAACAGAGCTCGACTCTCCTACAACACAAGGCAAGCCGCAGTGTATTTGCCACCTACTTGCTGTTTTAAACTCTTTATCACTTGAATGATGCATTAGGTGATAGGAGTTGGGTGTTAAACCAATTGCTGCATTTCCTTCCTTTAAAATGTTTACCATTCCTTAATTACCTGTTTTATTAAAAGGTTTTCTGATGCTTAGTCCTGCTTTAGAAAAACAAATGTTTTGTTTTAAAACAAAAGGTGATGCTTCACAGTGGATGGGATGTTTTCAAAAATAAAATTTGATGGTGGATCCATCATGGCCATGATGGGTTCAACATCGGAAAAGATGTACCTCTAACAGGTACCAGACTTTGGGCCTTAAATGATAAAGTTGAGACCGGGCGAGTGGCTTGCACGATAAGAGAGTCTCGGTGTAGTGCCTCCGTCTGAGTCAATTAAGGACCGTGTCGATGTAGGCTTGCTGATCGAGGACCTTTTAACTGGTCACATGCCTCATCATGGGTAAGCTTTGCCTCGGGCAGACTAATACCAGAAAGGCCAACACGCATTGGGAGTGGAGAGATGGAGAGAGTAGCGTGTACCCTCCATGGCAAGAGGCTGGACGGTGGTGTATCTGTGCTCTCGGTTGGCGTGAACCCGGTTTGGTCTTAAGAAACCCGGTGGCGAGTTGACATATGCAAGGGTTAAGTGCTACATATGTCATGTGACTGGAGATCCCTAGCTGGGTATTACTCGATTCGGATCGTCGTTACTTCTCGGACATGAAGACTTGGTCACTGCCCTACACGTAGCATCCCAGTGACCAAAAAGGGATTGATAAAAGGATGGCTAGTATAGGCCAAGTGCTTGAACTAGGGTAGAAAAAACTCTAGTGACAGGTAATAACTTAACTTGCTAATAAAACTGAATTTTTAAGGATGCACTATTAGTAAGCATTTTTGCAAAACAGAGTCTTGATTCTTGGTTAAGCCTTACCTTGACTCCCTTAAGCCAGCATATCCTTGAGAGTCTTTTATTTTGACGGGTAAGACTTGCGAAAGTACACTTCATACTCAGGGTTTTCGAACCCATGTTGTTGTAGGTGATGAAACAGCAGACTTTTGCTGTTTTTGCACTAAGGTGGTGCCCAAGGACGAACCTCAACAGTAACGTGGTTGCGGAAGGACGTGGTCCTTCCTTTTGAAAAACAATATACTTTTGTGTGGGAGGGGTTTTTGCCTCCCAAGTTTGTAATAATAATACTTATGCACTCTTATACCCTGGGTTGTAATAACTCTAATACTCTTTCTGTATTTTAATGAATGTAAATTAAGTTATTGTAATCCGCTTCCGCTTATTCGTTCCTCCGATGTGTTGTAATATCTGCGTGACGGGTGAAACGCTCTTGGGAAAGGAAAATGATACAGATACCAAACTTGTCGAGTGATTAGGTGCATCTACAGGGTTGCCCAAGGTCCATTGGACAAGGACAACTGTAGGTGGGCCTAATGACTTGGGAGGTTTCGTCACAAGATATCCCCCGGGTCAACTAGAAGGTGAATGGTCCTTGCGCGAGGACTCGAGCCAGTTACCCCGCAAGGCCATCTCCTCGTGGGCCGGGCAAAAACTACTGGCGGAATGGGCCGGTCCGAGAAGGTGATGGACTTGAGCCCAGATGGTCCGTCGAATTGTGCGCTATCCCAAGAAACCGTCCAACTTTCCTGCGCCTGACACCCTTGAATGTCGGGGTGGGTCAGGGATGAGTCGGGGGGATTTTCAGGAGATTGGTTTAGTTGTTCACTATTAGTTAGGAGATGCGTGATCATCATGTACGCAAGGAGTGCCCCACGGTCGTGTATATAAGGCCCAGGGGAACCCCATCATTTTCATCTATCTCATTAGCCCTTCTCCATCTAGGAGACGCCACTTGTAACGCACCACATATACAAACTCACCCTAGGAAGTAGGGTATTACGCCTCTCAACGCGGCCCGAACCTGAAGAAAATTGTATGTCTCTCTTTCTCTCGTGCTCCTAGCATGAACCATTGAGCTACAATCAACAACACCGTCCTACCCAAAAGCACCGCAAGGGTAACCCTGGGTGTGCGGTCGGACACTAAACACCGACATCTGGCGCGCCAGGTAGGGGGTGTGTCATTGATCAGAGCTAGCTCAATGGCCATCACCTTCAAGTGCAAGATCGCCCTTCGCCCCAGAACTATGTTCTGCTTTGGAACCATCTCGTGCATAGCGGATGAAGAGGGAACTCTGCACCGCGTAGCGGATCCATCTGAGAAAAAGATTTCCTCAGAAATCCCGAGGGAAGCCAAAGCAAAACAGCGGGTGGTGCCACCACCCGCAGCTCGAGGGAAGATGATCCCTCACAAACCGAGGGGCGGAAACCCTTGGGAAAAGAAAGATAGACCAGCCGAGATCTTGAGAGCACCTAGAGGGGGGTTGGTGAATAGGTGATCCTATGAAATCAAACACTAAATAGCCACAAACTTGATTATGAATATGTTAGTGCGAGTTAATCAAGTTTATGAAGCGAGCTCTTGCGAACGCAAACAATCACAGAGAAGAGCAACACAAGAGACACACGATTTTTATCCTATGGTTCGGCCAAGTAACACTTGCCTACTTCCACGTTGTGGCGTCCCAATGGACGAGGGTTGCACTCAACCCCTTTCAAGTGATCCGATGACCAACTTGAATACCACGGTCTTTTCCTTTGAGATCAGTTCCCGTTTGCGAGGAATCTCCACAAGTTGGAGCCTCTCGCCCTTACAAAGTTTTGATCACAAGAAGCACAAGAGTAAGGATGGGAAAGCAATGCACACAAGATTCAATCCGCAACACACACACGCAATCAAGCCAAGACTTGAGCTCAAAGCACAGCACAGGGAGTTCACAACTCGAACGGAGCTCAAATTGTAACACCTCAGGTGTTACTTAGGGTGTCCACCCAAGGCTACACCATTTAAACCTACTATCACATGTGGTTTAGTTTGAGCAAAGTGCACCAAACTTAGAATTCAAGTCCTAAGCAAGTGCAACCCATATTAGATATCATACCTTAACCTATCATGCATCTCTAAAGTGGAGAATTGCCCAAAACCCTAATGCAAACCCCTTTGGACAATGGAAACCCTAGAAGTAAGTATGACCAAAAGGTCATGAAAACCTTATGATCATGGCTTGGGCCAAATATAAAAGTTGTAGTACACTTAATAACCTACCAATAATAGTAAGAAAGTAACACCAAAAAGATTTCAGAAAAACCCCAAAAGGTTCACCAAAGGGTTGAGCATGAAAGAAAAATCAGAATTTGTCTAAGTCAAAAACCAACCCTTGGCCAAAGATCACACATGTTCACCCTCATTCAAACTTCAAAACATTTCGACCCAATTGACAAAGTGGCGCCAAATTACCTCTAGAATGCCCTGGAGAAAGTTGACACCTACCCTAAGACATTTGACATGACTTGGCACAAGTTTTGTCTCGGTTTGGACATCTCTGACATAGCCGACTTCCCACCCCCGTATCTCTCTAACCCGACCACATCTACCCTTGGAACTCACATGAACTAGGTAGCTCTAGGTGCAGGGAAGAGATCTCTCACAGGCTCTAGGGCAAGATTCGTACGTTTTGGCCGCTCAGCAGAGCGAAGAACAAGGGCAGAAGCAAAGAGCCACGTGTTCGACGCGCTCTGAGCTCGCCAGAGCACGCCCGCGCGCGCCCCCGCATGCCCCGCGTCGCGCCAAAGCCAAGCCGGCGCCATGGCCCGTGCCCGCGCCTATAAAGCACCGAGGGACTTCGACCGTACCCCTCCGCACGCGCTCGACCTCACCGGAGCCCAAAACCACCGACGTTTGCCCGTGCACGGCGTGCCCGCGGCCGCCCTATCCACCCGCCACCGTAGACCGGCCAACAGAACCCTTCCCGACCCCGTCCAACCCTCGGAGAAGACTATGCACACCTCGGTGAAGCTCCCCAAGCAAGGAATCGGAGTTTGCTTCGCCGGAGAAGCCAGTCCACGGTCGCCGGACTCCACCCGACCGCCGGTGAGCGTAGACCGGGTAATCCTCTGCTCCATTCTTTGATTCCTTGTGCACATAGCCTCTACGTCACCTCGTGAAGCTCACAGTGCCATTGGATTGAACTAGATCGCCGTGGTTTGGCCGGAGCACCCGCCGCCGACGAGAGCACCCGCCTGCGCACGTGGACCGGACGATTCCGGCCACCCCCGCCGTCGAGCCGTACACCGTTGTGACCGCCAGAACCTCTCGGAGCCAACCCCGCCCCTCGCCGGACCTCTCTCACCGCCGGTAAGCCGCGCCGCCCTTTTCCTTTTCGCGGGTACTGTTTAAACCTAGGGAGGGACCGCGGGGGAGAAGAAGAAAAGGCTATGGGGTTATGTGCATTGTCAGTGACCCAGAGGAACAGTAGCGCAGGGGTATAACTGAGAGAGTTAGTTTGGAAAGAACCCGAAGACTTCGGTGCAAAGTGGTTTTTCTAGAAAACCTTTTATTAAATCTGTTTTAAATTTAAACAGAACTTGAATAATTCATATATTCTATTTTATTCACCCAAATCAAGTCAAACCAATTTTGCCAAATCTTAAATAATGTAAACTACTTAAGAAAAATACAAAACCCCTAAGTGCTACAGAAAACTTTAGGGTTCTGATTTGGCCAAAAGCTAAGTAATAGGAGGAAAAATAGTTGCACTATTTAACTGAGGTTAAGAAAAATTAGAGAAGTACTTGATCACCTACTGACCTATTTAAAAATGATAAACCCCTCGGCACATCCCATTAAGGTAGAGTTTGCCATTTATTTCACATTGTGCTTAAAGTTAAAGAAAATAGGAAAGGTGATTTAAATAAGGAACCAGGGAGCATCCCTATTTTTGTTAGTCTACTTATTCAGTGTAGTTCACTAGAAAAATTTATTATACCCTGGTTTAGTATAAAATAAATAAGATACCTTTTATTTTAAGGAAACAAGGGAAACTTAGAAAAACCCTACAAAATTTACCCCAAGGTGAAAACACCCCAACCTTTGGGATAATTAATGTTTTGTTATGAGGAACATAGGACAAATATGAAATCTGCTGTTTGACATTTTTCAAATAACAAGGCAGTAGAAAGTGCCTTTTTGGCATTAAACTTTAGAAAATCACAACTAAATAACCATCATTTAGCTTTCTGTGATTTTTGGCACAGAAGCTTGTTATTACTGTTAGATGCCAACAAAAATGACCCTTAGGGCAGAACCCACATCTAGTTAAGAGTTGTAGTGCAAAGTGGCCCCTTTGCCCAACTTTTGTTATTTTTGTCCAAGGCATAGCCTTTTTATTCTGAACCTCAAATTCCTAGAACAAGCTATAGTGACCAATGGCAACCCACTGTAATTTTTACAGAATTTTTGGAAAAAGTTAAATCACTGTTGTAGTTCAAACCTACACTAGAATTCATAAATAGAAAATAAAGAAGGGGGAAAATGAATGATGGAAATTAGTGTCATCCTCAAACCCTTTGTAAATTGTCCACTGAAATATATAAGGGAAATACCAATCCACTAAACTTATCCTTAACAAAACCTAAACCTAGAGTGATAAGCATAAACCACTAAAAGCCACGTATGACCGAGAAACCCTAAGTTACTAACTAACTTAGTTTTCTTCCTTTAGCATAATGTTGTTACATCCTGCATGATCATGACATACATATTCATTGCATTCGATAGATTGCAACCTCGCTGACGGAGAGTACGTCTTCGTGCCGGAGCAAGGAGCTGCTCAGGAGGTAGCCCCGGATCCAGCACCAGAGCCTGCACCAGAGGATCTGCCTACCACTGCTTTAGAAGGCAAGCCCCGGTTTTATGCATAACCTGTTATTTATGCTATTTTACTACACTTAATGATTGTAGGATTGAATGTGCACTTAGGAGTAGGAGTTGTTTGAAACCCTAGTTGCATGATCTCAGGAATCCTATTGAGATGAATACTAGTATGCTAGGTCGAGTAGTTGCTTTATTAATCAGGATCTCGGTAGAAGTCGAGTGATTTTCTAGCACTCGCGCGAGGTCAGGAATTGGTTGTACCCACTTTCATATCATAATGATGCTGGTCTGTGGACAACAATCCATGGGGATTGGGTGTCTACGAGATGGAAAATTGGAATAAGGATTAACGTGCGGATACCTGTGTCAAGCGTTTGAACGTACTAAACACATACCGAGAAATATGGTAAATCGGTAAGCCTAGTACCTGATTGAACCTAGCAGTAGACTTTGCCCCTCACGCGACCTGAGACGTGGTCTCCCATTCTGGTTATGGTGGGTACAAGTGCGGTCACTGCACGACGGCAGTCGGGGTCAGTGAGGCATTGTACGCCAAGGCGGTGAGCCCTTATCTGCTGACGGGGAATCGATGGGGACGGTTGATGTGTGTGAGGACGGAGTGCCCCTACATGTCGTGTGTTTCGGTTTACCTTGCAAGGATAAAAACTCGATTCGAATCGTCTGCTTCTCGCAGCTAATGAGACTGCTTGATCCATTGTACTGCATTGAGAAACAAGTGGGAATATGATGAGTCGATACAAGATGTTGATTGCTAAAAATGTTTGCTACTATGTATGAGTAGATAGTACATATTTAGCCTTAAGAGAGTCACACTTAAACTTGACAAAGCTAAAACTTGATTTAGAAACTCAGCTAGTGCTTTTGGCAACCAAACCCCACAGCCAAACAGCTGCATGTCTAGAGGTAGAGGAGTAGACTCCTCACACCGGGTAAGTCTAGCTGAGTATTAGTATACTCAGCCTTGCTTGTGGCATAATTTTTACACGTTCTTTGGAGGACATGGTTGCTGGAGTGACTTGGCCGTCCATCTTCCACCGGGTTGGACTGTCGAGTGGGACCCCGCCTCGGCTGAGGAGGAGCATGAGGAGTGATGGGACAGGCTTCCCCATCTCTCTGTTTAATTATCGTTAGTTTTATTCCGCTGCACTTCGAACAATGATGACTACTTTTGCAAAAACTCCGATGATGATGTAATAAATTTAATACTCCTTTATGTATGGTTTTATGCTTTATTGTATTTGCTCTGTGACTCACCATCGAGTGAGATTGTAGTACTTGATCCTGTCAGTGGCCTCGTCGGACTAGATCCGAGGGATTGACGGGTTATTCCCATTTAAGTGTGGTCTAGCCTATAGGGCGGGACTTAGGCACTTAAGTCGGAATAATTCGGGTAGTTCCGCCACACAAATCACTAACACAACGAATCAAATGTGTGGAGGCGGAGTCTGGGAGTCTTAGGATGCTTCGTGAATGCTTGATATGCTGCTCCATGCGCCAAGGGGTCCCTTTTATAGCCCCAAGGCAGCTAGGAACCGTTGGAGATCAACTTGGAAGGCTATTCTTGCCTTCTGTCGAGTGGTGCACCGGACAATCCGGTGCACCACCGCACAGCCACTATAGCAGTCCGGTGCGTGATCTCCTTCCATATCGGGCACAACCAACCGTTGGTCCTCTGGGGCCGTTGGCGCACCGGACACTGTCCGGTGTGCTCAACCGACCGTTGGCGCGGACCACGTGTCGCGCGTTGATTGCGCCGACGACCGTTGGCTGCTGGCGCCGTTGACTTACCGGACAGTCCAGTGAATTATAGCCATGTCGCGTTTTCCTTTTCCCGAGAGCGACGAGTTCGTCGCTGAAGAGTCGGGTGTAACACCACTGGTGTTACTGCCACTAAAACTTGAGCATGACATCATAAGCATTGGCATATCATGTGTTTGTCACACCTAGAATGCATTCACTAGGCAAAAAGTTCAAACAAGTTGTATTGATGTGACATGTTATAAGTTAAACCCTTGGGTACAGTGCTTAAACCTAGATTGGGGTTAATAGAGCAAACAAGGCCTAATAAGGGAAAACTTCAAAACTCAATTGAAATAGCCATAAAATGTCACCATGAATAGACTCAAATGGCATCCAAACCCTAGAAGTATAAAAAACCCTAAGTAGAACCCTGGAAAGCCCTAGACTAAAACCCTAGGGGGCTAAGTGCAAAACTAGTGCACTTTTCGACTAAAGTGCAAAAACCAAGGCATTAGGGTACCTTAAGTCATATGGTTCACAAGTATGTAGATTTGCAACCTAAACCCTGAGATTTGGATCTATTTGCAAAAAGCCCTATTTGAACTCTATTGGGATTAAGTCTGAAATTCAGTGTAATTGGCTCAACTTTGAGGCCCTGTATCTTCCAAATTATAAAGTTTTTGCCCTAGGTCACCACATCAAGTTTATAGAGCTGTAAAAGGGGAACAATTTTGCTATAGAGATCAAGTCCTGGTACTTTGAAAAGTTTTGAGAAAATTGAACCCAAAGATGGGCTGTCATAATGTCTTAAGTCTGAATTCAGACTGACAGTGTGATTGAGTAATCTTTGGACGGAAATTCAACCATGATCTTGTGAGAGTTTGGCTATGGTTGCTATTGTAAGTTTGTAGCTGGATCATTAGGCTACAACTTTGTTGCAGAATGTTGGTCTTGTTGCCATGTGAAATCAGAAGAAAAGTCGTCCCCAATTTGGTCTGTCAGGCGACTGAATGAACTCCGTGATGGTACAATGACCGGATTGGATCGCCAGCTCTGAAACATCACCGTCAGTGATCTTTGCGCTCGGATTCGCACTGGCCATCACGATTCGTGCCGCTGGCGAGTGGATTCAGCTCAACGGTGAAAAGATCGCGCCACGGATGAGTTCGGACTACTGTGGCCTCGTTGTTTCCGATCACTTGCACCGGCGATGAAAGGGAAATGTGCCCTTGGGCCATTTCTAAGTGTTTTGGTGATTTAGTGTCCAACACAAGTGCCTAAGTGTCAAATGGTGGACAAAGTACAAATCGAGTATAAAGGTATGTTTCTCAGACTTAGTACATTGTTTTAGAGACTAATGTATTGTGTCTAAGTGCTGGAAACAGGAGAAAACAAATTAGAGAGAGATAGCTTTGTTTCAGCCAAAGCCAGCTCTGTCTGGGTGCACCGGACTGTCCGGTGGTGCACCGGACAGTGTCCGGTGCGCCAGGCTGGCTCAGGCGAACTTGCTGCTCTCGGGAAGGAATTAACGGCGTACGGCTATAATTCACCGGACTGTCCGGTGAGCCAACGGTCGGCTGCGCGATCTGCGCGAGACACGTGGCCAAGCCAACGGTCGGGAGGGGGCACCGGACTGTACGGTGTGCACCGGACAGTGTACGGTGTGCACCGGACAGTGTCCGGTGCGCCAACGGCTCCAAGGCTGCCAACGGTCGGCTTCACCAAATAAGGAAGGAAATCCGCACCGAACAGTGTCCGGTGGTGCACCGGACTGTCCGGTGCGCCAGGCGACAGAAGGCAAGAATTGCCTTCCCGGATTGCTCTCAACGGCTCCTAGCTGCCTTGGGGCTATAAAAGGGACCCCTAGGCGCATGGAGGAGAATACCAAGCATTCCTTGAGCACTCTTGATCACTCACACTCCATTCTTGCGCACTTGTTCGACATTCTAGTGATTTGAGCTCCGTTCTAGTGTGCTAGTCTTTTGAGCTTAAGTCTGGGTCTTGTGTGTGCGTATTTGCTGTGATCTTTGTGTCTTGTGTGAGTTGCTAATCCCTCCCTTACTTCGTGCTTCTTTGTGAACATCTTTGTAAGGGCGAGAGACTCCAAGTTGTGGAGATTCCTCGTGAACGGGATATAGAAAAGAAAAGCAAACACCGTGGTATTCAAGTGGGTCTTTGGACCGCTTGAGAGGGGTTGATTGCAACCCTCGTCCGTTGGGACGCCACAACGTGGAAGTAGGCAAGTGTTGTACTTGGCCAAACCACGGGATAAACCACTGTGTCTACCTGTGTTGATTCTCTTGTGGTTATTGTGTTTCGCTTAGACTCTTCTCTAGCCACTTGGCAATATTGTGCTAACGCTTAACCAAGTTTTTGTGGCATTAAGTTCAAGTTTTACAGGATCACCTATTCACCCCCCCTCTAGGTGCTCTCAATTGGTATCAGAACCGTTCTCTTCTAGAAAAGGACTAACCGCCCGAAGAGATGGATCCTAAGGGGAAGGGAATCGTAATCAATGATAAGGAGAAGGAGTCCTTCGTCAATGAGCCGAAGGATGACAAGCCTACTGACTCGGGCTCGGGCCACAAACGAAAGGATGGGAAGAAGAAGAAAACAAGGCGCATCAAGGAGATCGTCTACTACGACGACAGCGACGAGTCCACTTCTTCCCAAAAGGACAACGACGACAACGACTACGAGAGAAGGAAACCGGTTAATTCGAACTTTTCTTTTGACTACTTTCATATTCTGCAAAGTACAAATGCTCATTTGCTCTCTATTCCACTTGGAAAACCTCCTCACTTTGATGGAGAGGACTACGGATTTTGGAGCCACAAAATGCGTAGTCACCTGTTCTCTCTCCATCCGAGCATATGGGAGATTGTGGAGAGTGGAATGAAATTTGATAGCTCGGATAGTCCTATGTTTATCAATGAACAGATTCATAGAAATGCACAAGCTACTACTGTGTTGTTAGCCTCTTTGTGCAGGGACGAGTATCATAAGGTGAGCGGCTTGGACAATGCCAAGCAGATCTGGGACACCCTCAGGATCTCACACGAGGGGAACGACGTCACCTTGCTCACCAAAATGGAGTTGGTGGAGAGCGAGCTTGGAAGATTCGCAATGATCAGGGGAGAGGAGCCAACCCAAACATACAATCGGCTCAAGACCCTCATCAACAAGATAAGGAGCTACGGAAGCACACGATGGACGGACCACGATGTCGTTCGTCTAATGCTAAGGTCCTTCATTGTACTTGATCCACATTTGGTGAACAATATCCGTGAAAATCCTAGGTACACCAAGATGTCGCCCGAAGAAGTTCTTGGGAAATTCGTAAGCGGGCGAATGATGATCAAGGAGGCGAGATATGTCGATGACGCGTTGAACGGTCCAATCCATGAGCCTCAACCCATTGCTCTCAAAGCTACGAGGAGCAAGGAGGCGCTACCTAGCAAAGTGGCGCAAGTTGAGGCGGCCAGGCTCAATGATGAAGAGATGGCCCTCATCATCAAGCGCTTCAAGACAGCGCTAAAGGGTCGCAAGGGGCAGCCAAGCAAGACCAAGACAAAAGGGAAGCGCTCATGCTTCAAATGTGGTAAGGTTGGTCATTTTATTGCTAATTGTCCTGACAATGATAGTGACCAGGAACAAGGGAACAAGAGGGAGAAGAAGAAGAACTATAAGAAGGCAAAAGGCGAGGCACATCTTGGCAAGGAGTGGGACTCGGATTGTTCGTCGTCCGACTCCGACAACGAAGGACTCGCCGCCACTGCCTTCAACAAGTCATCCCTCTTCCCCAACGAGCATCACACTTTCCTCATGGCAAGGGAAAAGAAGGTAAGCACTCGTAACACTAGTACTTATGCTTCTTCAAGTGAGGATGAGTCTAGTGATGATGATGAAATAGATTATTCATGTTTATTCAAGGGTCTAGATAGAACCAAGGTGGATAAAATAAATGAATTGATTGATGCTTTGAATGATAAGAATAGATTGCTAGAAAAGCAAGAGGATCTCTTATATGATGAACATGATAAGTTTGTAGAAGCTCAAAAATCCCTTGCTTTAGAAATAAAGAGGAATGAAATGCTTTCTTGTGAATTGTCTACATGCCATGACTCTATTTCTAGTTTAAAAAGCATAAACGATGACTTGAATGCTAAGTTAGAAATAGTTAATAAATCAACATCTTGTGTAGAACATGTTGCGGTTTGCACTAGGTGTAAAGATTTTAATGTAGATGCTTGTAGTGAACACCTAGTTTCAATTTCTAAATTGAATGATGAAGTAGCTAGTCTTAATGGCCAACTTAAGACTAGCAAAAGCGAATTTGATAAGTTAAAATTTGCAAGGGATGCCTACACGATTGGTAGACACCCCTCAATTAAGGATGGACTTGGTTTCAAGAGGGAAGCCAAGAACTTAACAAGCCATAAGGCTCCCATCCCCGCCAAGGTGAAAGGGAAGGCCCCTATGGCTAGTAGTGCTAAAAAGAACCATGCTTTTATGTATCATGATAGAAGACAGTCTTATAAGAGTTGTAATGATGCTTTTGACTCTCATGCCATGTTTGCTTCTAGTTCTTCCTATATGCATGGTAAAGATATATCTAGGAGATATTTTGCTCATATGCCTAGGAGAAATGTTGTTAATGTCCCTAGGAAAGTTAATGAACCTTCTACAATATACCATGCTTTAAATGCTTCATTTGCTATTTATAGAAAGAATAGGAAGATAGTTGCTAGAAAATTAGGGGCAAAATGCAAGGGAGACAAAACTTGCATTTGGGTCCCTAAGACAATTGTGACTAACCTTGTAGGACCCAACAAGAGTTGGGTACCTAAGACCCAAGCCTAAATTTGCCTTGCAGGTTTATGCATCCGGGGGTTCAAGCTGGATTATCGACAGCGGATGCACAAACCATATGACGGGGGAGAAGAAGATGTTCACCTCCTACGTCAAAAACAAGGATTCCCAAGATTCAATAATATTCGGTGATGGGAATCAAGGCAAGGTAAAAGGGTTAGGTAAAATTGCTATTTCATCCGAGCACTCTATATCTAATGTGTTTTTAGTTGAGTCTCTTGGATATAATTTATTATCTGTTAGTCAATTATGCAATATGGGATATAATTGTCTATTCACAAATGTAGATGTGTCTGTCTTTAGAAGAAGTGATGGTTCACTAGCTTTTAAGGGTGTATTAGACGGCAAACTTTACTTAGTTGATTTTGCAAAAGAGGAGGCCGGTCTAGATGCATGCTTAATTGCTAAGACTAGCATGGGCTGGCTGTGGCATCGCCGCTTAGCACATGTGGGGATGAAGAACCTTCACAAGCTTCTAAAGGGAGAACACGTGATAGGTTTAACCAATGTGCAATTCGAAAAAGATAGACCTTGTGCAGCTTGTCAAGCAGGCAAATAGGTGGGAAGCTCTCATCACACCAAAAATGTGATGACCACATCAAGACCTTTGGAGATGCTTCACATGGACCTCTTCGGACCCGTCGCCTATCTAAGTATAGGAGGAAGTAAGTATGGTCTTGTTATAGTTGATGACTTTTCCCGCTTCCCTTGGGTATTCTTTTTGCAGGATAAATCTGAAACCCAAGGGACCCTTAAGCGCTTCCTAAGGAGAGCTCAAAACGAGTTTGAGCTCAAGGTGAAAAAGATAAGGAGCGACAATGGGTTCGAGTTCAAGAACCTTCAAGTGGAGGAGTACCTTGAGGAGGAAGGGATCAAGCACAAGTTCTCCGCTCCCTACACACCACAGCAAAATGGTGTGGTAGAGAGGAAGAACAGGACGCTTATAGACATGGCGAGGACGATGCTTGGAGAGTTCAAGACCCCCGAGCGCTTTTGGTCGGAAGCCGTGAACACGGCTTGCCACGCCACCAACAGGGTCTACCTTCATCGCCTCCTCAAGAAGACGTCGTATGAGCTACTAACCGGTAACAAACCCAATGTTTCGTATTTTCGAGTTTTTGGGAGTAAATGCTACATTCTAGTGAAGAAGGGTAGGAATTCCAAATTTGCTCCCAAAGCCGTAGAAGGGTTTTTGTTAGGTTATGACTCAAATACAAAGGCGTATAGAGTCTTCAACAAATCATCGGGTTTGGTTGAAGTCTCTAGCGACGTTGTATTTGATGAGACTAATGGCTCTCCAAGAGAGCAAGTTGTTGATTTTGATGATGTAGATGAAGAAGAAGTTCCAATGACCGCAGTACGCACCATGGCGATTGGAGATGTGCGGCCACAGGAACAAGATGAGCAAGATCAACCTTCTTCCTCAACAATGGTGCAACCCCCAACTCAAGATGATGAACAGGAGGCGTGTGATCAAGGGGGAGCACAAGATGATCATGTAATGGAGGAAGAAGCACAACCGGCACCTCCAACCCAAGTTCGAGCAATGATTCAAAGGGATCATCCCGTCGACCAAATTTTGGGTGATATTAGCAAGGGAGTAACTACTCGATCTCGATTAGTTAATTTTTGTGAGCATTACTCCTTTGTCTCTTCTATTGAGCCTTTCAGGGTAGAATAGGCCTTGCTAGATCCGGACTGGGTGTTGGCCATGCAGGAGGAGCTCAACAACATCAAAAGAAATGAAGTTTGGACACTGGTGCCTCGTCCCAAGCAAAATGTTGTGGGAACCAAGTGGGTGTTCCGCAACAAACAAGATGAGCACGGGGTGGTGACAAGGAACAAGGCACGACTTGTGGCAAAAGGTTATGCCCAAGTCGCAGGTTTGGACTTTGAGGAGACTTTTGCTCCTGTGGCTAGGCTAGAGTCCATTCGTATCTTGCTAGCATATGCCGCTCACCATTCCTTCAGGTTGTTCCAAATGGATGTGAAAAGCGCTTTCCTCAACGGGCCAATCAAGGAGGAGGTGTACGTGGAGCAACCCCCTGGCTTCGAGGATGAACGGTACCCCGACCACGTGTGTAAGCTCTCTAAGGCGCTCTATGGACTTAAGCAAGCCCCAAGAGCATGGTATGAATACCTTAGAGACTTTTTAATTGCTAATGCTTTCAAGGTTGGGAAAGCCGATCCAACTCTTTTTACTAAGACTTGTGATGGTGATCTTTTTGTGTGCCAAATTTATGTCGATGACATAATATTTGGTTCTACTAACCAAAAGTCTTGTGAAGAGTTTAGCAGGGTGATGACTCAGAAATTCGAGATGTCGATGATGGGCGAGTTAAGCTACTTCCTTGGGTTCCAAGTGAGGCAACTCAAGGATGGAACCTTCAAGAGGTTTGGGATGAAGGACGCCAAGCCCGCAAAGACTCCGATGGGAACCGACGGACACACCGACCTCAACAAAGGAGGTAAGTCCGTTGATCAAAAAGCATACCGGTCTATGATAGGGTCTTTACTTTATTTATGTGCTAGTAGACCGGACATTATGCTTAGCGTATGCATGTGTGCTAGGTTTCAATCCGATCCTAAGGAGTGTCACTTAGTGGCTGTGAAGCGAATTCTTAGATATTTAGTCGCTACGCCTTGTTTCGGGATCTGGTATCCAAAGGGGTCTACCTTTGACTTGATTGGATATTCAGACTCTGACTATGCTGGATGTAAGGTCGATAGGAAGAGTACATCGGGGATGTGCCAATTCTTAGGAAGGTCCCTGGTGTCATGGAGTTCTAAGAAACAAACTTCCGTTGCCCTATCCACCGCTGAGGCCGAGTACGTTGCCGCAGGACAGTGTTGCGCGCAACTACTTTGGATGAGGCAAACCCTCAGGGACTTTGGCTACAATTTGAGCAAAGTCCCACTCCTATGTGATAATGAGAGTGCTATCCGCATAGCAGATAATCCTATTGAACACAGCCACACAAAGCACATTGACATCAGGCATCACTTTTTGAGAGACCACCAGCAAAAGGGAGATATCAAAGTGTTTCATGTTAGCTCCGAGAACCAGCTAGCCGATATCTTTACCAAGCCTTTAGATGAGCAGACCTTTTGCAAGTTGCGTAGTGAGCTCAATGTCTTAGATTCGTGGAACTTGGATTGATTTATAGCATACATGTGTTTATGCCTTTGATCATGTTTCTTTTGCATTGTGTTGTTTATTTATGGTGCTCAAGTTGTACATGCACTCCCCGGACCTCACAAGTCCTTTGCAAGTGATGCACAAATTTAGGGGGAGATGTGCTACAACTTGACCCTTTGAGACTAACTGTGTGCTTGAGTTTGCCTGATTTAGTCTCGAAGGTGGATTGAAAGGGAAAAGGTGGACTTGGACCATGCAAGACTTCCACTGCACTCCGATGAACGAGTAACTTCTTCCAAGTTCACCTTAGTACTCTTATTGCCTTTTACTCTTAGTTGAAGATTTTTGGTGAGGCAATGGGGTTAAAGGGCCAAAATTGATCTCGTTTTGGTGCTTGATGCCAAAGGGGGAGAAAATAAGGCCAAAGCAATACATGGATCAGCTACCACTTGTGAATTTTTGAAAATAGTAGAGTTAGAGTTTTTGTTTGTCAAAATACTCTTATTTGCCTTTGTTTGTCAAAATACTCTTATTTGCCTCTGTTTGTCAAAATACTCTTGTTTGTCTCTTATGGGGAGAAGGCTTAATTATGGGAAAAAGGGGGAGTTTTTGAATCCTTGATCAATTTCTCGTGAAATATCTCTCTTTATGTTTCAACATGTGTGTTTGACTTAGAGATAGGAAATTGAGTTTGATTTGCAAAAACAAACCAAGTGGTGGCAAAGAATGATCCATATATGCCAAATTTGATTCAAAACAAATTTGAGTTCTTACTTGAATTGATTTTGTACTTGTTCTACTTGCTTTATGTTATGTTGGCATTAATCACCAAAAAGGGGGAGATTGAAAGGGAAATGTGCCCTTGGGCCATTTCTAAGTGTTTTGGTGATTTAGTGTCCAACACAAGTGCCTAAGTGTCAAATGGTGGACAAAGTACAAATCAAGTATAAAGGTATGTTTCTCAGACTTAGTACATTGTTTTAGAGACTAATGTATTGTGTCTAAGTGCTAGAAACAGGAGAAAACAAATTGGAGAGAGATAGCTTTGTTTCAGCCAAAGCCAGCTCTGTCTGGGTGCACCGGACTGTCTGGTGGTGCACCGGACAGTGTCCGGTGCGCCAGGCTGGCTCAGGCGAACTTGCTGCTCTCGGGAAGGAATTAACGGCGTACGGCTATAATTCACCGGACTGTCCGGTGTGCACCGGACTGTCCGGTGAGCCAACGGTCGGCCGGGCCAACGGTCGGCTGCGCGATCTGCGCGAGACACGTGGCCGAGCCAACGGTCGGGAGGGGGCACCGGACTGTCCGGTGTGCACCGGACAGTGTCCGGTGCGCCAACGGCTCCAAGGCTGCCAACAGTCGGCTTCGCCAAATAAGGAAGGAAATCCGCACCGGACAGTGTCTGGTGGTGCACCGGACTGTCCGGTGCGCCAGGCGACAGAAGGCAAGAATTGTCTTCCCGGATTGCTCTCAACGGCTCCTAGCTGCCTTGGGGCTATAAAAGGGACCCCTAGACGCATGGAGGAGAATATCAAGCATTCCTTGAGCACTCTTGATCACTCACACTCCATTCTTGCGCACTTGTTCGACATTCTAGTGATTTGAGCTCCGTTCTAGTGTGCTAGTCTTTTGAGCTTAAGTCCGGGTCTTGTGTGTGCGTATTTGCTGTGATCTTTGTGTCTTGTGTGAGTTGCTAATCCGTCCCTTACTTCGTGCTTCTTTGTGAACATCTTTGTAAGGGCGAGAGACTCCAAGTTGTGGAGATTCCTCGCGAACGGGATATAGAAAAGAAAAGCAAACACCGTGGTATTCAAGTGGGTCTTTGGACCGCTTGAGAGGGGTTGATTGCAACCCTCGTCCGTTGGGACGCCACAACGTGGAAGTAGGCAAGTGTTGTACTTGGCCGAACCACGGGATAAACCATTGTGTCTACCTGTGTTGATTCTCTTGTGGTTATTGTGTTTCGCTTAGACTCTTCTCTAGCCACTTGGCAATATTGTGCTAACGCTTAACCAAGTTTTTGTGGCATTAAGTTCAAGTTTTACAGGATCACCTATTCACCCCCCCCTCTAGGTGCTCTCAGGCGACGTGGCCTTACGGCCATCACCGGAGTCTGCGTCGTTCACCGCAACTGTGCCACATCTCATGCCTTTAACCACGTCGTTATGACTCAGGAAATCGATATCCGGTGATCGCCGGTGCATCTGCCACCGTGAAAGACATTAAGCGTTTGCACCAGTACTCCTCTTCTTCTCCGACCGCCACCACGCCAGCTTCAATTCACACCCAATCGCCCCCGGAGCCTATAAATTGAGTGTGCCATCGGCTTCGCTATGTATTAAGACATCTAGAGCACCCATCGTACCTCAGATCCTCGACCAGAGAGCTCCAATTTGGGATTTCCCCCAAATCAACCAAGAACACCGTGCCTTGTGACCTCGCTGTGGCCAGCTCAATTCAGGTCTGATCCTGCCCTCTGCTTTCTTGTTTCAGCAACCTTGCTTGCTCTTGGTACTCGCTGACCCATCCGATTAAGCTGGGAAGTCCGAGATCACCGAGAACGTGTTTGACCATCCGTCTTGCCCACTGTCACCGTGGACAGAGCATGTTAAAGCCCCATTAGTCAAATTAGTTGAGGGGAAACACTCGTTAAGGCTGGAATTAGGTTTAGACCGAAGAAGAGCACCGGTCATTGAGTAATTCGACCGGTATGCGCTCGCCGGAGCTCGGCTCCCTGCCGTTCACCGTCGTGGACTAGGAATTGTGAAGAGAGGAAAGCGCAGGGGTGTTTTTGTAAGGTGTCAGTGAGACAGAGGAATAGCGATGTGACCTTTTTCCTGTTATTCAAATCATCAGGGACTTATTCGCAAAGCCGACAGCGCGGGCGCGCTTCTGCATGTTGTTGGGCCGGCTTGGGCCAATTCCGGCCCAGCACTGTAGAGTATTTTTATTTTTCCTTTTCTACAAGAGCTAAAGAAATTCTAGAAAATTGCAAAAAAAATGCTAAAAATACCAAACCAATTTTGCTAGGCTTCTAATTTCCTATAATATTTAATAAAAACAGTTTCATGATTTTTAGTTCCAATAAGGAATTTGGGACATTTAAAACAGCCAAAAACCATGCTTATGGATTTTTAGGGAATAAATAATAAATCCAAAATTCACTAAAATTTTAGGGTAAACTCTAAATAATATTGAGAAGCCTTGGGTAAAGTTTGGTATGATTTGGACCATGTTTGATACTTAGAACCCAAAACCCTAGCCCCCTGCCCTATGAACTTCACTATAGATTCCGAAAACACTAAGTTCTCGGAGATCCGTGAAGGAAAATTATATTCAAGACATTAGATAATAAACTTTTATTATCTTTGCATCTTCATGAGAATTACATGAGCATTCATTATTATATATGGCTATATTTAGAAAACGAGGAGGAAGTAGAAGTCGAAGAAGCAAGGACTTCACAACCACCACCTGAAGAACATCAGGCAGGCAACTGCTTTTATTTTGATAACTGCGGAGCAGAGCCTGATTCACCTGTAACACAAGGCAAGCCCTGGTGCATTTGCCACCTCCTTGTTCCTTTTAAAATCTTTCTCACTTGCTTGAAGCATTAGGTGATAGGAGTTGTGTGCTAAACCAATTCCTGCATTTCCTTCCTTGGATTTGATTACTTCTCCTTAAATTCCTGTTTTATAAAAGGTTTTTCTTATGCTTAGCCCTGCTCTAGAAAAACAAAATGTTTTGTTTTCACAAAAGATGATGTTGCAAAGTGGGTGAGATGTTTTCAAAAACAAAACTTGATGGTGGATCCATCATTGCCATGATGGGTTCAACATCGGAATATATGTACCTCTGCTAGGTACCAAACTTTGGGTTTGAAATGATTAAGCTGAGACCGGGCGGGTGACTTGCACGAGAAGAGAATCTCGGTGTAGTGTCTCCTTCTAAGTCGATTAAGGACCTTCTAAATGTAGGCCTGCTAACCGAGGACCCTTTAACTGGTCACATGCCTCGTCATGGTTAAGCTTTGCCTCGGCCAGACTAATACCAGAATAAGATAACACGCAATGGGAGTGGAGAGATGGCGAGAGTAGCGTGTACCCTCCGTGGCAAGAGGCTGGATGGTGGTGTATCTGTGCTCTCGGTTGGCGTGAACCTGATCTGGTCTTAAGAACCCCGGTGGCGAGTTGACATATGCAAGGGTTAAGTGCTACATATTGAAAGGGAAATGTGCCCTTGGGCCATTTCTAGTATATTTTGGTGATTAAGTGCCCAACACATATTGAGTGAGTAATTATGTGCCAAATGATGAATGAAGTGCAAATCAACAAGAAGCTATGATTCTAGACTTAGTACATTGGTTTTTGTATAATAATATATTTGTCTAAGTGCTAGAATCAGAGAAAAGTGAAAAAGGAAAAGACTTGGCTGGAGCAGCCAAGACTCAGCGCAGTCTGGCACACCGGACTGTCCGGTGGTGCACCGGACAGTGTCCGGTGCGCCAGGCTGGCTTCTGGAGAACTGGCCACTCTCGGGAATTCGTCGGCGGCGTATGGCTATAATTCACTGGACTGTCCGGTGGTGCACCGGACTGTCCGGTGAGCCAACGGTCACCAGCGCAACGGTCGACCGCCAAATCCGCGGGCGACGCGTGGCTTGCTCCAACGGTCGGCAGGAGGCACCGGACTGTCCGGTGTGCACCGGATAGTGTTCTGTGCGCCAACGGCTACAACTCTGCAACGGTCGGCTGTGCCATTTTAGGAAGGCGATCAGCACCGGACAATGAACAGTGCCTGTCCGGTGGTGCACCGGACTGTCCGGTGCGCCACCCGATAGAAGGCAAGAATTGCCTTCCCAGATTGCCTTCAACGGCTCCTAGCTGCCTAGAGGCTATAAAAGGGACCCCTAGGCGCATGGAGGAGTACACCAAGCATTCTTTGATCATCTCTAAGCACCAAGACTCCATTCTCGCGCATTCGATTCTTTGAGATAGTGACTTGAGCACCATTTGAGTAGAGCACTCCTCGAGTTGTGTTGTGAGCTCAAGTTGTGGCTTTGTGTGCGTGATTGTGTTCTTGCTTTGAGTCTTGAGTGTGTTGCTATCCCCTCCCTTACTTCCGTGCTTCTTTGTGATCATCAATTGTAAGGGCGAGAGGCTCCAAGTTGTGGAGATTCCTCGCAAACAGGAGAAAGTATAAGAAAGGAAAACACCATGGTATTCAAGTTGATCATTGGATCACTTGAAAGGGGTTGAGTGCAACCCTCGTCCATTGGGACGCCACAACATGGAGTAGGTAAGTGTTATACTTGGCCGAACCATAGGATAAACCACCGTGTCTTTTGTGTTGTCTTACTTTGTAATCATTGTGTTTCACAAAAGCTTGGTCCTTAGCCACTTGGTCCTATTGCACTAACTCTTAACCAAGTGTTGTGGCTACAAGTATTTGATTTTTACAGGATCACCTATTCACCCCCCTCTAGTTGCTCTCAATTGGTATCAGAGCCGTTCTCTTCACAAAAGGGACTAATCGCCCGAAGAGATGGATCCTAAGGGAAAGGGGATGGTGGTCAATGATAAGGAGAAGGAGTCCATTTTCAACGAGCCAAGAGACGATAAACCCACTAACTCTGGCTCGAGTCACAAGAAGGACGCGAAGAAGAAGAGGCGCATCAAGAAGATTGTCTACTACGACAGCGATGAGTCTTCTTCTTCCCCAAGAGATGATGACTACGACGAGAAAAAGAAACCGGTTAACTCAAACTTTTCTTTTGATTATTCTCGTATTCCGTATAATTCTAATGCCCATTTGCTCTCTATTCCTCTTGGTAAACCTCCACACTTTGATGGAGAGGACTATGCTTTTTGGAGTCACAAAATGCGTAGTCATCTTTTCTCTCTTCATCCTAGTATTTGGGAGGTAGTTGAAAACGGAATGCATTTTGATAGCACTGACAACCCCGTTTTCATTAATGAGCAAGTCCATAAAAACACACAAGCTGCCACTGTTTTGCTAGCATCCTTGTGCAGGGACAAGTACAATAAGGTGAGCAGCTTGGACAATGCCAAGCAAATCTGGGACACCCTCAAGATTTCTCATGAGGGGAACGACGCCACCATGATCACCAAGATGGAGTTGGTGGAAGGCGAGCTGGGGAGGTTCGCAATGATCAGGGGAGAAGAGCCAACACAAATGTACAACAGGCTCAAGACCCTGGTCAACAAGATCAGGAGCTATGGAAGCACGAGATGGACGGACCACGACGTCGTCTGACTTATGCTCAAGTCCTTCACTATTATTGATCCTCATCTTGTAAACCTTATCCGTGAAAATCCCAGGTACACAAAGATGACTCCCGAGGAGATTCTTGGGAAATTTGTGAGTGGGCGGATGATGGTGAAAGAAGCGCGATACATTGATGATGCTCTCAACGGCCCTCTACCCGTCTACGAGCCTCAATCGGTTGCTCTCAAAGCAACAAGCAGCAGGGAGGCGCTACCTAGCAAAGTGGCACAAGTTGAGGCAGCCGAGCTAAACGAGGATGAGATGGCCTTAATCATAAAGCTCTTCAAGACCGCATTGAAAGCATGCAAGGAGTACCCTAACAAGAACAAGGCAAAGGGAAAGCGCTCCTACTTCAAGTGCGGTAAGACTGGTCATTTTATAGCAAACTGTCCCGATAACTCTAGTGACCAGGAACAAGGAAAAGGCGGGAAGAAAGAGAAGAAAAAGAGCTATAGGAAGGCGAAAGGCGAGGCGTATCTGGGCAAAGAATGGGATTCAGATTGCTCTTCTTCCGACTCCGACGACGAAGGACTCGCCGACATGGCCTTCAACAAGTCATCTCTCTTCCCCAACGAACGCCATACTTGCCTCATGGCAAAGGAGAAAAAGGTAAGCGCTCGAGATACCCCTAAGTATACTACTTCAAGTGATGATGACTCTATTGATGACGAAGTAGATTACACAAGTCTATTCAAAGGTTTAGATAGAACTAAAGTAGATAAAATCAATGAATTGATAGATGCTTTAAATGAGAAGAATAGAGTTTTAGAAAAGCAAGAAGATATCTTATATGAAGAGCATGATAAGTTTGTAAATGTGCAAAAGTCTCTTACCTTAGAAGTTAAGAGGAATGAGATGCTTTCTTCGGAATTATCTGCTTGTCATGAAATTGTGTCTACTTTAAAGAGTATTAATGATGATTTAAATGCTAAGCTAGAAGTAGTTAATAAATCTAGTTCTTGTGTAGAGCATGTTGTCATTTGTAATAGGTGTAAGGATTTTGATGTTGATGCATGTGTTGAGCACCTTACTTCTATTACAAAATTAAATTGTGAAGTGGCAAGTCTTAATGCCCAACTTAAGACTTGCAAAAGTGACTTTGATAAGTTAAAATTTGCTAGGGATGCCTACACGGTTGGTAGACATCCCTCAATTAAGGATGGGCTTGGTTTTCGCAAGGAAGCCAAGAACTTAATAAGCCAAAGGGCTCCCATTCCCGACAAGGAGAAAGGGAAGGCCTCTATGGCTAGTAGCATTCAAAGGAATCATGCGTTCATTTATGGTAGATAATGTTCTAGGAATGCTCATTATAATAGGAGTTATGATGCTTATGATTCACATGCTATGATTGCTTCAAGTTCTACTTTTGTGCATGGTAGAAGTAGGCCTAGGAAGGGAAATGTTATTCATCATGTGCCTAAGAAAATGCATAATGAATCTGCTACTGTTTTTCATGCCTGCAACACTGATTTTGTACTTTCATGTAAAAATAAGAAAGTGGTTGCTAGGAAGTTGGGGGTCAAATGCAAGGGAGACAAGACCTGCATTTGGGTCCTAAAGGAAATTGTGACTAACCTTGTAGGACCCAACAAGAGTTGGGTACCTAAGACCCAAGCCTAATTTGCCTTGCAGGTTTATGCATCCGGGGGCTCAAGCTGGATTATCGACAGCGGATGCACAAACCACATGACGGGGGAGAAGAAGATGTTCACCTCCTACGTCAAGAGCAAAGATTCCCAAGACTCGATCATCTTTGGAGATGGGAACCAAGGCAAGGTTAAAGGTCTAGGAAAGATAGCTATTTCATCCGAGCATTCCATATCTAATGTGTTCTTAGTTGAATCGCTCGGATACAACTTATTGTCAGTTAGTCAACTATGTAATATGAGATATAATTGTCTGTTTACCAATATAGGTGTGTCTGTCTTTAGAAGGAGTGATGGTTCACTAGCTTTTAAGGGTGTACTAGACGGCAAACTCTATTTAGTTGATTTTTTGAAGGAGGAGGCCGATCTAGATGCATGCTTAATTGCTAAGACTAACATGGGCTGGCTGTGGCATCACCGTTTAGCACATCTTGGGATGAAGAACCTTCACAAACTTCTAAAAGGAGAACACGTGTTAGGTCTAACCAATGTATCTTTCGAAAAAGATAGACCTTGTGCAGCTTGTCAAGCAGGTAAACAGGTGGGAAGTACTCATCACAGCAAGAACGTGTTGACCACGTCAAGACCTCTGGAGCTACTTCATATGGACCTCTTCGGACCCGTCGCCTATCTCAGCATCAGGGGAAGTAACTATGGTCTTGTTATTGTTGATGATTTTTCCCGGTTCACTTGGGTATTCTTTTTGCAGGATAAATCAAAAACCCAAGGGACCCTAAAGCGCTTTCTAAAGAGAGCTCAAAATGAATTTGAGCTCAAGGTGAAAAAGATAAGAAGCGACAACGGGTCCGAGTTCAAGAATCTTCAAGTGGAGGAGTACCTTGAGGAGGAAGGAATCAAGCACGAGTTCTCCGCTCCCTACACACCACAGTAAAACGGTGTGGTAGAGAGGAAGAACAGGACGCTTATAGACATGGCGAGGATGATGCTTGGAGAATTCAAGACGCCCGAGCAGTTTTGGTCGGAAGCTGTGAACACAGCTTGCCACGCCATAAACCGGGTCTACCTTCATCGCCTTCTCAAGAAGACCTCGTATGAACTTCTAACCGGTAACAAACCCAACGTTTCATACTTTCATGTATTTGGGAGTAAATGTTATATTCTAGTGAAGAAAGGTAGAAATTCTAAATTTGCTCCCAAAGTTGTAGAAGGGTTTTTGCTAGGTTACGACTCAAATACAAAGGCGTATAGAGTCTTCAACAAATCATCGGGTTTGGTTGAAGTCTCTAGCGACGTTGTATTTGATGAGACTAATGGCTCTCCAAGAGAGCAAGTTGATCTTGATAATGTAGATGAAGATGATGTTCCAACGGCCGCAATACGCACCATGGCGATTGGAGATGTGCGACCACAGGAACAAAAAGAGCAAGATCAACCTTCTTCATCAACAATGGTGCACCCCCAACTCAAGATGATGAACAGGCTCATCAAGAAGAGGCGTGTGATCAAGGGGGAGCACAAGATGATCAAGTTATGGAGGAAGAAGCACCACGGGCCCCTCCAACTGAAGTCCGAGCGGCGATTCAAAGGAATCATCCCGTCGACCAGATTCTGAGTGATAAGCAAGGGAGTAACCACTCGCTCTAGATTAGCTAATTTTTGTGAGCATTACTCGTTCGTCTCTTCTATTGAGCCTTTTAGGGTAGAAGAGGCCTTGCTAGATCCGGACTGGGTGTTGGCCATGCAGGAAGAGCTCAACAACTTCAAGCGAAATGAAGTTTGGACCCTGGTGCCACGTCCAAAGCAAAACGTTGTGGGAACCAAGTGGGTGTTCCGCAACAAGCAAGACGAGCACGGAGTGGTGACAAGAAATAAGGCTCGACTTATGGCAAAAGGTTATGCCCAAGTCACAGGTTTGGATTTCGAGGAGACTTTTGCTCCTGTGGCTAGGCTAGAGTCTATTCGCATTCTGCTAGCCTATGCTGCTCATCACTCTTTCAGGTTGTTTCAAATGGATGTGAAGAGCGCTTTCCTCAATGGGCCAATCAAGGAGGAGGTGTATGTGGAACAACCCCCTGGCTTTGAGGATGACAAGTACCCCGACCATGTGTGTAAGCTCTCTAAGGCGCTCTATGGACTTAAGCAAGCCCCAAGAGCATGGTATGAATGCGTTAGAGATTTTCTAATTGTTAATGCTTTCAAGGTTAGGAAAGCCGATCCAACTCTTTTCACTGAGACTTGTGATGGTGACCTATTTGTGTGCCAAATTTATGTCGATGACTTAATATTTGGTTCTACTAACCAAAAGTCTTATGAAGAGTTTAGCAGGGTGATGACACAGAAATTCGAGATGCCTATGATGGGCGAGTTGAACTACTTCCTTGGGTTCCAAGTGAAGCAACTCAAGGATGGCACCTTCATCTCTCAAACGAAGTACATGCAAGACTTGCTCAAGCGGTTCGGGATGAAGGACGCCAAGCCCACAAAGACTCCAATGGGAACCGACGGACATGTCGACCTCAACAAAGGAGGTAAGTCCGTTGATCAAAAGGCATACCGGTCTATGATAGGGTCTTTACTTTATTTATGTGCTAGTAGACCGGATATTATGCTAAGCATATGCATGTGTGCTAGATTTCAATCCGATCCAAGGGAGTTCCACCTTGTGGCCATTAATCTGATTCTTAGATATTTAGTTGCTACGCCTTGCTTCGGGATTTGGTATCCAAAGGGGTCTACCTTTGACTTAATTGGATACTCAGACTCCGATTATGCTGGATGCAAGGTTGATAGGAAGAGTACATCAGGGACGTGCCAATTCTTAGGAAGGTCCCTGGTGTCCTAGAGTTCAAAGAAACAAACCTCCGTTACCCTATCCACCGCTGAGGCTGAGTACGTTGCCGCAGGACAGTGTTGCGCGCAACTACTTTGGATGAGGCAAACCCTCCGGGACTTTGGCTACAATCTGAGCAAAGTCCCACTCCTATGTGACAATGAGAGTGCAATCCGCATGGCGGATAATCCTGTTGAACACAGCCGCACTAAGCACATAGACATCCGGCATCACTTTTTGAGAGACCACCAGCAAAAGGGAGATATCGAAGTGTTTTATGTTAGCACCGAGAACCTGCTAGCCGATATCTTTACCAAGCCTTTAGATGAGAAGACCTTTTGCAGGCTGCGTAGTGAGCTAAATGTCTTAGATTCGTGTAACTTGGATTGATCTATAGCATACATGTGTTTTATGCCTTGATCATGTTACTTTATGCATTTATGAGAGTTATTGTTTATTCATGGTGCTCAAGTTGTGCAAGGGATCCCCGGACCTCACAAGTCCATATGTGCATAGTGCACATATTTAGGGGGAGAAGTGCTACAACTTGACCCCTTGAGACTAACATTTGTGCTTGAGTTTACTTGATGTAGTCTCAAAGGTGGATTGAAAGGGAAAGGTGAACTTAGACCATGCAAAACTTCCACTGCACTCCGATGAAAGGGCAATTTACTCCAAGTTCATCTCCATGCTCTTATTGCATTTTTACTCTTCATTGACGTTTTTGGTGAGGCAATGGGGTTTAAGGGCCAATAATGATCCCGTTTGGTGCTTAATGCCAAAGGGGGAGAAATTAAGGCCAAATCAAATGGATCAGCTACCACTTGAGAATTTTGAAAATAGTAGAGTTAGCACTTTTGATTTGTCAAAATACTTGTATGTGCAAAATTTGGTCTCTTGTGGGGAGAATATTTGATTATGGGAAAAAGGGGGAGTTTTTGGCTCTTGATCAATTTTTCTCTTGGAATACCTCTCTTTATGCCTAAACAAGTGTGTTTAACTTAGAGATAGAAAAATGAGTTTGATTTCAAAAACAAAACAAGTGGTGGCAAAGAATGATCCAAATATGCCAAATTTGAATCAAAAACAGTTTTTGTTCTCAAGTATATTGATGTTGCACTTCCTTTGGTTGTTTTTTGATGTGTTGGCATAAATCACCAAAAAGGGGGAGATTGAAAGGGAAATGTGCCCTTGGGCCATTTCTAGTATATTTTGGTGATTAAGTGCCCAACACATATTAAGTGAGTAATTATGTGCCAAATGATGAATGAAGTGCAAATCAACAAGAAGGTATGATTATAGACTTAGTACATTGGTTTTTGTATACTAATATATTTGTCTAAGTGCTAGAATCAAAGAAAAAAGAAAAAGGAAAAGACTTGGCTGGAGCAGCCAAGACTTAGCGCAGTCTGGCACACCGGACTGTCCGGTGGTGCACCGGACAGTGTCCGGTGGTGCACCAGACAGTGTCCGGTGTGCAAGGCTGGCTTCTGGCGAACTGACCACTCTCGGGAATTCGTCGGCGGCGTACGGCTATAATTCACCGGACTGTTCGGTGGTGCACTGGACTGTTCGGTGAGCCAATGGCTGCCAGCGCAACGGTCGGTCGCCAAATCCGCGAGCGACGCGTGGCTCGCTCCAACGGTCGGCAGGAGGCTTCGGACTGTCCGGTGTGCACCGGATAGTGTTCTGTGCGCCAACGACTACAACTCTGCAACGGTCGGCTGTGCCATTTTAGGAAGGCGATCTGCACCGGACCATGAACAGTGCCTGTCTGGTGGTGCACCGGACTGTCCGGTGCGCCACCCGACAGAAGGCAAGAATTGCCTTCCCAGATTGCCTTAAACGGCTCCTAGCTGCCTAGAGGCTATAAAAGGGACCCCTAGGCGCATGGAGGAGTACACCAAGCATTCTTTGATCATCTCTAAGCACCAAGACTGCATTCTCGCGCATTCGATTCTTTGAGATAGTGACTTGAGCACCATTTGAGTAGAGCACTCCTCGAGTTGTGTTGTGAGCTCAAGTTGTGGCTTTGTGTGCGTGATTGTGTTCTTGCTTTGAGTCTTGAGTGTGTTGCTCTCCCCTCCCTTACTTCTGTGCTTCTTTGTGATCATCAATTGTAAGGGCGAGAGGCTCCAAGTTGTGGAGATTCCTCGCAAACGGGAGAAAGTATAAGAAAGGAAAACACCGTGGTATTCAAGTTGATCATTGGATCACTTGAAAGTGGTTGAGTGCAACCCTCGTCCATTGGGACGCCACAACGTGGAGTAGGCAAGTGTTATACTTGGCCGAACCACGGGATAAACCACCGTGTCTTTTGTGTTGTCTTACTTTGTAATCATTGTGTTTCACAAAAGCTCGGTCCTTAGCCACTTGGTCCTATTGCACTAACTCTTAACCAAGTGTTGTGGCTACAAGTATTTGATTTTTACAGGATCACCTATTCACCCCCCCCCCCCCTCTAGGTGCTCTCACATATGTCGTGTGATTGGAGATCCTCAGCTGAGTATAATCGATTCGGATCGTCGTAACTTCGCGGACATGAAGACTTGGTCACTGACTTACACGTAGCATTCCAGTAAATAAGAAGGGTTGTTAAGAAATTGGCTAGTATAGGTCAAGTGATTGAATTAGGGTAGAAAGAACCCTAGCTGCAGGTAATTTTACTTAACCTGACAAACAAAACTGGATTTTTAAGGATCCACAGTTAGTAAGCATTTCTGCAAACAGAGTCTTTGATAATTGATAAGCCATACCTTGACTCTTAAAGGCCAGCATATCCTTGAGAGTCTTTTATTTTGACGAGTAAGACTTGCGAAAGTACACTTCGTACTCAGGGCTTTGTCCCATGTTGTTTTAGGTGAGGAAGCAGCAAACTTTTGTTGCTTCTGTTCCAAGGTGGTACCAAAACAAGAAAATCAAGACTAAAGCTGCGGGAGGAAAGGTCCTCCGTTAAGAAAAACTTTTACTGTTTATTTGGGAGGGGTTTTTGCCTCCCATGTTATGTAATAATAATACTCAGCACTCATATATTTTCTTCTAGTCTGTAACTATATAACTCTGTCTTACTTTTCAATAAAGTAAGTTACTGTAACTACTTTGGCATTTTCGTACATCCGATGTATTGTAATGTCTTCGTGACGGGTGAAACGCTCTTGGGAAAGGTAAGGAATTCAGATACCAAACTTGTCAAGTGATCAGGTGCACCTGCAGGGTTGTCTGAGGTCCGTTGGACATGGACAGCTGTAGGTGGGCCTAATGACTTGGAAGGTTCCGTCACATCAGGCGCGGGCGCGAATGACTCACCGGATAGTCTGGTGCATCACCGAACAGTCCGGTGAATTATAGCCGCGTCACTCCACCATTTCCCGAGAGCAGCTGGTTCACCGTCGGCCAGCATGGGGCACCGGACACTGTCCGGTGCACCACCGAACAGTCCGGTGTGCCAGACCCGAGCTAGTGTTGATTGTACTTTGCCAACTCTTCTCCAATTTAAATCTTCTTTTCTTGGCACTGTTTCTAACACTTAGATAACCATGTTAGTATTCAAAAACAATTCACTAAGTCTAGAACCATACCTTGTTCTTGATTTCACACTTCTCACTCATTTGGCACATAAGAACTCACTCAATATGTGTTGGACATCTAATCACCAAAATACTTATAGAAATGGCCCAAGGGCACATTTCCCTTTCAATCTCCCCCTTTTTGGTGATATATGCCAATACATCAATAAGCAACAAAAGAAGTGCAACATCAATCCAAATGAAGACCAATTCACTTTTTACTTAATATTTGGCATATTTGGATCACTCTTTGCCACCACTTGGTTTGTTTTTGCAAATCAAATTCTTTTTCCTATCTCTAAGTCAAACACCCTTGTTTGGGCAAATCGAGAGATATTCCAAGAGTAAAATTGATCAAGTGCCAAAAACTCCCCCTTTTCCCATAATCAAAATTCTCCCCCATAAGAGACCAATATTTGCAATAAGAGTATTTTGACAAAAACCAAATTCTAACTCCTCTATTTTCAAAATTCACAAGTGGTTGGCTGATCCATTTTGCTTTGGCCTTAATTTTCCCCCCTTTGGCATTAAGCACCAAAACGAGATCATTCTTGGCCCTTTAACCCCATTGCCTCACCAAAATGTCAATTAAGAGCAGAAAGGCAATGAGAGCATTAATATGAACTTGGAATTAAATACACTAATAATGGAGTGCAGTGGAAGTCTTTTCATCGTCCAAGTTCATTTTCCCTTTCAATGGTCCTTCGAGGCTACTTCAAGCGTACTCAAGCAAATAAGTTAGTCTCAAAGGAGTCAAGTTGTAGCACATCTCCCCTAAACATGTGCATCATTTGTATATGGACTTGTGAGGTCCGGGGATGACTTGTACAACTCGAGCACCACAAACAAACAATAATTGATTTCGTCGGTGGGAAAATCCTCCGGCCGGGAGGCGGAATGCACCCGCCCTAATCCTAAGATGAGGAGGGGGCCTAAGCGCTTGCCCGTTTGGTGAATTTTGGATGAACACAAGAACACTCGAGGGTTTATAGTGGTTCAGGCCGCTGGAGCGTAATACCCTACCTCCACTGTGTGTAAGTTGTATTGACCGTGTCCCTTGTAACGCTGTGTCCCCTCCCTTTTATAGTTTAAGGGAGGCACATACAAGGATGCTGAACCCCAACATGCGGGCCCAGGAGCATAATGGAAGGAATACATTATGTGAATAATTAATGCTGACAGCACACATGAGTAGAGGCGTATAGGCGGAGCCGTTCAGATTCCCGTCGCCTTAGTAACGCATGAGTAATCAGCGGGAGTCATGATGACTACAGTCCATGCAGTATTGATAGGCAGTGACCCTTTTCTTGGTAACACGTGAGTAATGGTGAGTCATTGTCCTTGCTATGGTAACATGTGAGTAACAGCACGGCCCACACAACGTGGACTGGGCGCGCCGCCTGTCACTGGAATGGACAGACGCACGTCTTATCCGTAATAAATGCAAAGACGCGCGTAGCCCAGAGGCTTTATGCCAGGCTCCGCCCGTTGGCTTACGCCGCGCGAAGTAGGCCACGTGGCAGCATCGGGCCTCCGCCTAGGCGGGGAGCAGGAGTGTATGTGATAAGGTCCGAATCCCACCAGATCAGGTCTGGACACGTGTCGGCACCGGACCCCCGCCTGGGTTTTGATTAAGGCTCGGGTATGCTCTGTCCTGGAACCCTGGGACCCCACTGTGGGCGGCCCGGATCCCATTCCAGGGGTCCGGTTTGCTCACGTGGAGGTCCTGGACCAAACTTGGAGGCTCAGACCGTATATACAGGGGTCCGACACCTTCCCATGGGGGTCCGGACTCACTGGTGATGCCCCAGAGTATGTCACTTTCTCTGGACACGTGGCGGCACCGGACCCGCCCATGTGGTGGGGTCAGGCGCTGTTGCTGGCCCAAAGTAGTCGCCCGAGGCTGGGGCGAGTCATGGCTTGGTCCCACATACAACTCTTTTACCACGCGACTAAAAATAGTCGCGTGGGTACTGCGTCTTTATACAGCAGTAAGGGGTACCCTAGTTTCAGGGTACCGACAATGGCCCCCGGGCCCACCTCAGAGGAGGATGCGAGCCTGCAAGTGGGGCCAAAGCTTGTACCTTGCCTCAACGTGGCCTGATTGGTGATTGGCGCGCTGTTTTAGCACGTCTGCTGACGCGCCCACTGTCAATCCACCTTCAGTCATGTCAACTGCCATATATGTCCCCATGGCTGACTGACCCACGGTCCCCACGCCTGGTGGTTTCGTCGGGCCACGCGCGGGGTGCCTCGTTGCTGCTGCATTGGTTTAAAATAAACTTTTGTCTTCTGCAGCGGCCCCAAGGAGGAGCGCTATCGTGTGTGGCGGTTCACACCCCGCTCTTTCCGCACCCGAAATCCGGCACACAAACTGTATGACTTGTGGACCCGGGCCCCGTGTCACAGATTGGGCTGCTTGGGTCCTAGGTGCCCGTCGAACGGGATTTCTTGCGGCGTTTCAGGGGCGCACGGGAGAGTTTCCCTGAAAAAGGATTCAGGTTTCCCTGAAAAAGGATTCACCCCACGTGCAGCAGTTACCCTTTCGCATTCTGTCCCAATCGGTTGTGCCCATTTCCCTTCGTGCTCCTCTGTTCCACGCCCGCGCTGCCGCACACGCCATGGCTTTGCTCGGTCATCCTGATCGCTTTCAGGCTGAGGAAGAGCTCAATCTAGTGCGCGGCCTGCTTGGGTGGAGCGCGCGAGGGCTCGCCGGAAGAATCCATGTCGGCGTTGTCCCCCTTGGCGATCTTGCCGCTGGGGAGTTTGTGTTGTTCACCTCCTACATCTCTTGCGGGTTGGCGCTGCCGATTTTTTCCTTCTTACCGCTACTACTGGAGGAGTTCCGGCTTCAGCTTCAACACCTCACGCCTCACTCCATCCTCTAGGCAGTTATCTTCGTCCACCTCTGTGAGATGTTTGTAGGTGTGGCCCCCTGCACTTCCCTCTTCCGCTACTTTTTCGTGTTGGTCAGGTCCGGGAAGACTAGGGACCACATCAGAGCTTACTACTTTCAGACGAGGCCAGATCCTGCCATAGTCTACATGCGAGGTGGGAAAACTGGCGTGGCGATTGGGTGATTGCCAGCACCGAGGCTAATGACCGCCTCATCCTGCCGAGCAATGGGCCAGCACTCGACCGCAAGCAATGGAGGACCAAGCCATCCCTCTCGCCAGAGTTCCTGCCCGTATTGGACAGGATCAAGGTCTTGGCCACGGGCGGCCTGACATCAATGCACGTGGTTGGCAATCTCCTGAAGCGCCGGATCGCGCCGCTGCAGAGGAGGCCACGCCTGTCCTGCTGGTTTACCGGCCCGAACGACATCTGTAGGATCCAGCGGGGGTCGGGTACCGATCTGTCCTAGGACGAGCTGGAACTCCTGGTGGGGGGATTACTGGGGATACTTTTCTCCTTGAATCCTTGATACTCCCCAGGACATCACGGCGCTCTGTGATGACCCAGGCCTGAAAACGGCGATCTTGGCCACGTTGCTGACCCTCGATGATAGCGACGTGGCGGTTCGCCAGACCGGCGACCGGGACACCCTCCACGGGATCCGGATTTCTGGTGCACCGGCTGGGGGTCCCCAGCCCGTTGGTGCGGCTCCCAGCGCCAATCCCGCTGTGGCCCCCAGCCCCTTGGACAAGGGCAAAGGGGCTGCAAGCAGTGCCTCCGCCCCAGGTATCTCCGGGGGGGGTCGGAGGAGGAGAGGCGACGCAGGTTGCATCGCGCTGACGGGTCGCTCGTTTCAGAGCCCGCCCAGAAGCGCTAGAGGGCTGCAAATGGGACCGAGAAGGCCAGCTCCCAGGCTCACGACGCGCAGAGGCGTGTCAGTCTCCCCCGATCCCGCCGTCACCACCACCATCCGGGGGTGATCACCCTAGGAGCACCAGCAGCAGCAACAGCAGCAGGAGCGGCGATCGCCTCGCTTCCAGGGTCACTGGAAAGTCCAGGGCCCCAAGTAAGTGTAGTCCCTTTTTCCTCGAGCCTAATCATCATGCCGACAAGTCTTAACCCATCATCTGTTTGCCAGGGCTTCTTCCTCCGCTGCTCCCAAGGCCATGCCTCCTCCGCCAGATACCAGGCCCACCGACGGGTCTGGCTCACAGCAGCAGGAATCCATTGAGGGTGGTGCTGGCGGTCCGCTCCCGGCTGCTGCCAGGACAACGCCAGCGGCTTTCCATGCCCCAGCCGGGGATCCGGCGGCAGCGGCACCAGCGTCAGGCGGCGTCGCAGTGGCGAAGGAGGTCCCAACTGGGGGATTCGCGCCACTCCCGACACTGGGGGTGACATAGGAGGCGCGTCCAGCTCCAACCCCCCGCCTGCTCCAGAGGAGATGGAGGTGGTGTTTGGGCGGCGACTTCGGTCGGGTGCCGAGCAAGAAGCGGCGCCAGTCCCCCTCCCTCGCATGCTGTCCCGCGCCCACCAGGTTCTTAGTGAAACTGAGGCAGCAATCTTGCGGGAGTGGGAGGCGCTTGCAGCTGAGCACCAGCGCCTTAGTGACTGGCGCACCCAACTGGAGGAGCGCACCAAGACCGCAAGGAGTACAAGAAAGGCCTCCAAAGGGTGTGTGCCAGGGAGCTAGAGGCAACCTGGAGGGAGAAGAAGGTGGCCAGGAGGGAGGAAGTCGTGACCCAGAGGGAGGCCCTCACGACGGAGTACCACGCCAAGTTGAGTGCTCTGGACCAGACTCTGGAAGCCCAGCGGGCCCAACAGGTGAAGGCTGTGGAAAGGCTGCAGAAATGGCAGCAAGAGCTCGAGGGCAAGGCCAGCGACGCCACCCTCGCCGAGGAAAACCTTAAGGAGAAGGAGCTATCCTTGGACAAGCGGGAGACGGATCTCGCCAGGCGAGAGACAGATCTCACCTTTAGGGAAGAAATGCTCACCCGGCGAGGCGAGTTGCTGGCCGAGCACGAGCTCAAAGCAGAGGAAAATGAGAGGAAGCTAGAGGAGCAGATCCGCCAGTTCAATGCGGCACAGGCTACGTCGGGCCCCCAGGCAATGGAGGACACCAGAAAGGCCCTCGAAGATCTCCAAGCAGAACATCGCGCTGGGGTCTAGCGCATCGCTGAGTGGGCCGGTGAGGCAAGCACGGCACTGGTGCCACTAGGGATGAGCCACATCCTAGTGTCGGGGCCGCCAGTGTCGATCTCTGATGCCCTCCCAGTGCTGGACTCCGCCGCCGATCGCCTCCAGCGCCTGGATCAGATCCTCGGTGCCCGCCTGGAGGCAGAGGGCAGCAAGCTCTGTCGGGCGGTACAAAAGCCGTTTCTAAGGGAGCAGAGTATGTTCCGAAGCTACAAAAGTCGTTCCTAAGGGAGCGCAGAGTAAGTTCTGAAGCTACAAAAGTCGTTCCAAATGGAGCGCAGAGTAAATTCCTAAGCTCGAAAGTCGTTCCTAAGGGAATGCAAAGCCAATATGCCAACAAAATAAAAGGTGAAGAAGCTCAAAAGTCGTCCCTAAGGGGATGCAGAGCTTAAATGCCACCGAAATAAAAGGTGAAGAAGCTCAAAAGTCGTCCCTAAGGGGATGCAGAGCTTAAATGCCGCCGAAATAGAAGGTGAAGAGACTCAAAAGACGTTCCTAAGGGGATGCAGAGTCTGGGTGTGTTTTTGTATGGGTATGTGTCTTCGGCATAAACATCATGCTGCATCATATCATCGCATCATTTCGCATAGCATTACATCATACATCATGTCGCATCTGCAGCAAGATTGTGCAGAAAGAAAGTTGCTTCTTTCAAAATATGCGATGAATGAAACAGTGTGCGGGAGCACAAAGTTCACCTTCGGCACTTATAATCTTATATGACAAGAAAATTCGTCGACAACAATATTATGCAACGGCTGTGCTATAGAAGGGCTCTTTCTTTACGAAGCATGAAAAGAAGGGAAGGTGTTTTTTCGCCGAAGGCTAAAAAATGGTATGTATGCAAATTTCATGCATCGCAAAGAAATAAATTACATTAATATACACATAGAGATACAATGTTTAACTCATGTACGGATATTACATTTCCCCAACACTACATTTCTTAAGTACACAAAAATTCAGTCTTATTTCAAGATTTTCTCGGCAGCCTCGTTCAGAAGTTTGTTGACAGCTTCATCAACAGCTTCTTCGGCAATCTTTATTGTTTCTAGTGCCGCTTTCATAGCTGGATCAGCCTCGGGATCATATGGCTTGGGTGGCGGTGAAAGTTTAGCTACAGTAGAGTAGCGAGTTGTTAATCCGAAGTCAGAAAAAATACCAAAGCTAAGATTCAATAAAAATACATATACGCCTTGCGCGCTTAGCAGCCTCTTCGGCTCGCTTGGCTTCTTCTCGGGCATCATGGGATTCTTTTTCATTTTTCTTTATAGCTTCGTCGGCTAATTCCCGGTCGCCCTTCATCCAAACGTTGGAATAGAATTTCCCGCCCATCAAAGTAGCCTCAGCCGAAGGATCCTTCGTGTTGTCTATGGAGAAGACGGTTTCCGTCTGGGTTGCAGCTTTAACATGTTCACAACCAGTTTTTTCTAAAATTGCTGCAACCCCTCGGGCACCAGCGAAGGCGCAAAAATCCTCGCGATCGCTAAGAATTTCTTCAAAAGCTTCAGCTTCTTCGCTGATCCATTCAATGATTCCTTCAGGATCGCCTCTAATAATTTTTTGCTCGGATGAGTATGAAATCACCTTTGCAAAACTATCTTTCAATTTCTTAGCACAATCCAAGGATTTCTCATAATATCTCTCCTTCGATTCGCGAAGCTCATCCACATTCTTTTGTAATATTGAACTAGTCCATTCGCTTATTTCTTGTTTGGCTTTCGCCACTTCGAAATCCTCATTCTTTTTGGCAAACTTCTTCTTTAGGTCTTCAACTTCGGCATTATGAGCTTCGGACTGTGTAGTCAGTTTGGCTTCGCTGGCCTTTATTCTGTCTATCAAGGAAAGCAGAATTTTATCCTTTTCTAGGGCTTCATTCCTCAGTCTAATAACCTCTGTCCGAAGGTTCCCAAGGGCTATTTGGAAGCTTTCGTCTTCAGTATTCTTTTGTGCCCTTAAAGCATTGCTCAGAATTAAGCCCTACAAAGAAAAGCGGTGGGATCAGCACAATCATCAAGGATGTAAAAAGTAATCTATTTATAAGTTGAAAAATCTTTACCTTAAGGCTATTGTAAGTGAGGCTGTCTACAAGGTCATCCTTTGACATTGTAGAGAGGCCAACTTCGAGCTTCGGAATCCCTATGTTCCTTGCCATCTCCCGGCAAATAGATATTTCCTTGTTGTCCGAAAGGCAGTACAGAAAGTCATCTTCATCAGTGCCATTATACACCAAGGATCCTTTTGGGTACTTTAATTCCCTAGCATAGTGTTTAGCTTTGGCAATCTCCTCTTCCGACAACTGTTTACCCGAAGCATGTCGTATGATAAAGTCTAGCTCTTCAGTAGACGCTTCGGGAGTAGGAGACTTAACCTTCTTCGGTGTGCTTTCTTTTTCCAAGACCGAAGCGGCATCCAAAGGTCTTTCTTCAGTATCCTTCCTAACAGTTTCAACGGACCCTGTTTCGGCGGGAACTGAGGGCCCAGCTTTGGCTTCAAAACAAGTTATAATAGCTTTGTTGGCCTCCTTTATATTTTCCTCTTCTGCAGAGGCAGGAGTTGATACCCTCGTCGACTCCATGACAGCGTCCAGCACGCTGGCCATTCTCCTCCTTTTGGGAGTTATTGCAGGAATTTTGGATACCTTCAGCAACTCCGGTTCTGGTGGTGGGCTCAGGATTTTTGGCAATCCTGCCGACTCCTCTAGCTCTGGCTCTTCGACCGTTTTTTCTTTGGCTTCGGCAGGACGCTTCGGCCAACTCGACTTTCTCCTGTCTCATTACTTTTGGCGCTTCATCCGATTCTCCCTTGGCACTGGTAGGACTGGGGTATTCGGGCTCAGCGGCGGGAGAAGCCCCATCAGCAAGCTTCGGCACCCTGGCCGTTTAATTGTACCTAGGCCGGTGTGTCTAAACCTTGATCTTTTTCCCTTCGGCGTAGCAGAGATGGTCGAAGTAGCAGCTTTTCTTTTCTTTCCCTGCTTTCGCGAGGGATAGCAATAGTCGGGATATACAAAACCAATTACATCGAAAACTATGTTTAATCTTTTCTTGACTCATCCTCCAAAGGCTAAGGCCATGGCATCATCTTCGGCCCTTGTGTAGGCTCCAAGCAACTCGTCGCTAGTTGCCTCAACACAACTCAGCCAGTCATCATTCGGCTCATCAAATTGATCTCTGTATCTGAAGGTGTATTTCAGATAAACCAAGCCGCCTTGACTAGACCCGGCAGCAGCTTCCTTCGGCATCTCCCAGTCACTCACAAGAGGCCATACTCTATACGCAATGTGCTCTTGGACCTTTCTCTTGTGCCAATAAAAGTGCACACAGTGTTAAAAGTCCTCTGGCATGTTTCAATTTCATTTCCAAGAGCAGTGGTTGGCCTTCTAATACCGAAGCGAGACCAAATAGGGCGTTGGATGATCCCCTTTATATCTTCTCTTTCAATTAAGTTGTTCTTTACATAAAACCATTCTTCCATCCAGGCTCCTGGCCACCTCTTCCGAAACGTTGGAACTGGATAGCTCACATCAGAGCAAGGCACGAAGCCTTAACAACCAAAATTATTATGATACTGCTCCTTGCTAGTAGCCTTCATCTCATAGGACAGCTCATGCATATTGCAGAAGCATTTTGCATTCGGCTCCAGTCCCTGGCTCCTCACGGCCCAAATAAAAATCCCCATCCTAATGATAGCCTCGGGGGTAATCTGATGAAGGAAAATATCAAAAGTCTTCAGAACTTCAACTAAAAATTTACTCAATGGAAACCGAAGCCCTGCCTTCATGAAGCTCCTATAAACAACAACTTCGTCTACTTCAGGCGCAGGGGCGGCGCTATCTCCTCCAGCCCTCACAATGGAAATATCGCGGAAATATCTCCCTTTCATAGCATCAATCTAACTTTGCTTGATGGATGACTTTACGAAGATGGTATGACTCGGCCGCTAGGGCCGATCTTCGGCATCTTCGTTTCCACTTTCCAAATCAAAACTTTCGCTATCACCAGAATCTTCAGACAACCCAGCCAGCATTTCATTGGTGATTTTCTTTATGTTCGTCTTCTCCATAGCCTCGTAAAACCTAGCTAGTGCAGGGTCAACAACCTTCTTCTCTTCAGCCATTTAGTCAGCACTTATGCAAATGCCGAAGCTCACAAATCAATCAAAATCTGGCAGAGCAAGAAAATCCAAGCTGGAAAAAATAGCGCAAGGAGTTGAAATGGCACATCAAACGCTATCAATGTGAGTCCCTATTTATATGCCTAGCGCACCACAGCTTGGTGGGCCCTATATGTCAGTGTCTTTCGCTATTCTAGCGAAGGGAAGGTGTTTTTTCGGACCTTCGGCTAAAGGCCTTCGTTCACGTCACAGTCTGAATTTGTTAATATAGAAACAAATTAATACTGTGAGGGGCTACTGTTGGGGGCCTTCCTCTTCCGAAGGTCCTCAAAAACGTGACTAACATGTTTTTCAGTATAACATAGACTGTTACAGAAGGCTTCGGCTTTGAGACGAAGGTATGCGTGATATGAAGGTACGATCTGAAGGAAGGATGAACGAGCGTTGAAGTTGTGGCTGAAGGAGCTTTGGCTTGGTATGATGATGAAGGTGGAAGATGAAACCGACCTAAAAGGGAAAAGACTACTCAGCCCTTGATAGCTTGCCTTATGATTAGCGGTAAATGTCAGGGATATGAATGTAATTTTGTCTGGGCTGCATCATGTGCCTATAAATAGATGAACAGTAACACCGTACTGGTCACGCTGTATTGTAATCGCTCTCGCATCACTCTCACATTTTCACCTTCTGATAAGCCGAATGTATCAATGTAATGTAAATATTGTGAATATTTACTCACATTTATGAAATGAGAATGTAACTAATTTGTCGATATATCATCATTATTTACATTCTTTCGTATTTCATATACCTTCGTTTATATTTGTTTACTGAGATGATGAAGGTACGCCCTTCATGACCTTCGTCTGAAGATCATTATACCCGAAAGGAGATAATGCTTCAAAGGACGAAGGTCTTTTATCATTAACAATTGTGTTGCTTTGTTCTTGATGTATAGCATCTGAGAATAAGGACCAACATGAACACTGGCTAGGAACTGGGCTGCACTAAGCCCGACACTTTTTGGGCTTCTTCATGAATCTAGTTTTCAGGTAAGATCAGACTTATTGAATATATATCTGAAATAAAGCAAAGGAATGAATCATTTTTTCAATTACCTTCTCTCGAAAACCATAGATCTTCTGGTTACCATTGACTATCCGGCACTTTCAAATGTAGAGCGAAGAAGAAATTGCATGGAAGGGCTTGCCCTGCTAATATCAGCCTTGTTTGGAACAATAGATGCAATCCATTTCAGTGTATGTCACTGAGTTCACCATTGTAGTTGAGACGTCAGGCAATTGAGCGTTCCCTAGAGTTCGGTTCAAAGGCTAAGGACTCCTCGCCGCCTTTGTAAGGGCACTAAGGCGGAGCACAGAAAAGAAAATGGGGCACCCATGTTTTACCAGTCCCGGATCTCAGGGTCGTTTTGCCAACCGCTGACATGAACGAAATCGAATTTCATTGCGGAAAATTTGGATTTCATGAGGGAGGAAAAGGCAAGGCGGAGGGTGGAGAGTCGTACAATGCATTGGTGGGATGAAGGTGCTAGCTTGGCTGAGATAGGAAGTTTCGATGTGTATGTAGATTTGGTTCTAGTGCCCCCACCCTTTTCGAGATCTGTTAGGATTTTAAAGATGTTATAGTGTAAACTATAGAGAAATGGAATGAATGAAATGTATCTAAGAAGAAAGGAAGCCATGCTCCATCCTATTTATAAAAAGAACATCACCTCCCTTTTTGGTTAGATACCGCTCTGTTAGGTACTAATGCTTCTACCTATCACCCTCCGGGTGAGTTTGAGAGCTGTGTTTTTTCCAACGTTAATAGCATTCCGCGAGAAAAGAGAAAATTCATCTACTGATGTTGTCAGCGGAGTCCCTCATCCATCCATGTATGAATAGCGGTATCCCCCATTTTGGACAGCGATGAGGTAGTCGACGCAATTTGCATGTGTATTTGCGTTCGGCTTTGCTACTTTCCTTCTAGACTATAAAATAATGTTCGTGAAAGGGAATAGTCTACGTGGCCCGGGGTAGTCTTTCAATTCCTTTATCGGGTGGGAGAGTTTAGAGCCTGTTAAGCCAATAGCTGCAGCTTTAGTCACACTAGCTACATCAGTGGATCATGGATTTAGCATACCACCTTAGAATAGTCTACGTGGCCCCTACTTTTGTTTTACTACTTTTTTCCAGTAATGCAGATAGCCCTTTTTAAAGCGCTAGGCCAGGCAGTTGGTACGAAAACAGAACCATTAGTGGAGTAAGATCCCGATCAAAGCAGAGCGGTCTAATCGAAATAATCATATCTAAGAGCAGGCAGGCACACGACTGGATATCAAAGGTGGGGCTCCCCTCCTCTACTCTACTCTACTCTACTAAATGAAATGAAATAGTATTTGTATTTGGGTTGTCTTTGTGTTGGATTCGAATAGAAGCGCCATTGTCATCCGCTGCAGTTCTTCATAGTCTGTCCTAGTAAGATGGTAGGATAAACTCCTCATATTTCCTACTGTTGCTTCTTGTATAAAGGAAGAGTTGTCAGACAATGATACTCTTTCCAAATCTGCAATCTTCATCGTTGTAATGCCTCAATCATCAATAGTAGATAGTTGCTCAACTATGCAATAAGGATTTTCCTCTCCTCACAGATTGGAGGACTTTCACTTGACTCACTAGTGGGTTTTGCCTCGGGAAACAAGAATATGGATTTGAGCAAGTCTGTTTTCCCATGGGCCTACTACCAGCTATTTTCAAAGCGTAGAGGACCCGCCTTTCTGATCAAAGTATGCTTCCCTTATGGGCGAAACCACTGAATCGGACTGATCCTTCTTTCTTGGATTGACCAGGCCAGCTTCTCCACCCAATTCTTTTCTTATGAGACGAGATAGGCATAGTGTCAGGGTCATGTGATGGGAATGGTTTGTTTGATCTGTTTCTTGTCCCTATGGGTTCGATTGGCAATCAGGATATCGGTCGCTTGGCACTAGTCGAATAGGCGATTTAGTCGTGATAGTGCCATCCCTTGCCCCTTGGAGTGAGTTGAAAGCACTCTTCCAGCTCTTGATTCGCGGAATTCATTACGAAGCAAGATTTCATTTCATTTCCATTTACGTCATTAGCAAAACAAGCAAGATTCACCTCAGGATACGACGAATTCTGGAACACTTCCTTGATTGATATATGAATTTTCTAGAGCAGGCACCATTGACTGCTTCTTCAACGTCTAAACTATACGAGACGAGTTATTGTACGAGTCAAGCTTGCTCCAGACCAAGCTCACTTTACACGGGCTTAGAACTCAACCTGACCCAACAAGAAAACGGATAGACGCAGCGCAACGGCTTGATAGCCTGACTCAGCAAGAGGCGAGGATGCACATGACTAACTAAAACAACTTTCGCGCTATCAACTTCTTTGATTGAACCTGGCCAGGCGATTGAAGCATTCGAGATATAGAAGAAATTGCCCAAGTCAACCGGATATTCCAAAGCAAGGGTTATGAATCAAAAGAGAAGTGCCAGCTAGATCTCTGGTTCAAAGTTCAGGGCATGGAATTGATTCGTATGCTCGTTCTCTCCCTGAGTAGAACCATCTCTGTCATATAAGACCCAGTCTCCCAATGTTTCTACAAAAGGAAATCCCATTCGTCAACCTAAATGGAAGGGCAGGTAAGGGAAGGCCAGCAGGAAATTCAGTAAGTAAGGTATCTCAGTGCCAGTGCTCTCCGGTTTCAAGTTGATGCGGGCAGTCGTGGGGACAGACAAAGCTGGGATGGCGGGTTGAGATGGATCCATCCTGGCCTTTCTGAGACCGATCTTTTTCTATTTGTTTAACTGGCTAGGAGCTGGGTCTTGGTGCAGGGAAGCAGTCTATACTCCTCGTAGTTGCAGATAGACCATGATGCCTTTCTGGCTTAAAGGCGACTCCCACCCTTTGGGGTTGTCAAGAGGCGTAGATGTGATGACCAAGGGCCCTATTGTTCACAACCCAACTCTATTATCTGATTATTATGGCGAATCGACGAGCAGCCGAGGAAATGGAAGAGAGAGCAACCCCAAAATGACAGTTCCACCATCACAGCATGCAACAAAATTCTGTGGAGAGGCTGCACAGCAAAGCGCCTTGTGCCATCCGGCGCTAATCTTCTACATCACTAGGTTAGCAGGACCTAAAGAAAGACTAAGTCCATCTGTCAAAAGCTCAGTTGTTGGTTTGGTGATACTAGTGCTTTCTAGTGTTTGAGTTGTTTAGGAGTCGTTATAAGTCAGATTACCTTATTGTAACGCAGGTGTCCCCTGCTTTCCTTATTTCCTTTTTTATTGTATGAACTTTGGCTTTCTTAATAAAGTTGGGTGTCTATCCTGAGTGTGAGCATTCATAGTTGTGAACTTGTGATACTATTGTTTAACTTGCTGCAAAGACTACTTTTACTTGCAATTGGTTCATAAAATGGTCTGGTGCTTTAGGAGGTCTGCTCCCATAATTACTTATACTTAAGATCTAGTGTTGTTCTAAAGTCTAAACCAAGGAGCAAATGAAGAATTATATGTAGTTAGCAGTTCGTGCGACTCATTCACCTTGGATGGATCGGCTGGTCCTGGCATTCTTTTGACACTGGACACTCAAGGAGGTGCTTGCCTACTAAGAACTATTCCCATTGTCTATTACTTGGGTGCTGAGGCAACTAATAAGAAATAAGCTTTGGGAGGAATCCATTAGCTATCTTCACTAGACGAACACAGATGGCGTAGATTTAGGCAAGGATTTTTGAGATAGAATAGAAAGGATCAAAAGGGCTCTCTCATCTCCTATTTGTTTGAGCCATTCATTATAGTGGTGGTGCCGCGAAGGCAGCTTAGCACTCTAATCCTTTTGAGTAAGGAATTGTAGCACGGGCAGGCAAGAGACAACCTAGCGAACTAAAACATCTTATTATAGTATAGTATAGTATAGTAGAGTAGAGAATTTGGCGTTGCCACATAAACATATAAGGTTGTGGACCAACTATCTGGCATAGAGGGAGAAAAAAGCAGTGTGCCTTCTACTCATCGCCCAATGGGTACTCGACCGACTTCAATTGGTTCACGATGTGGTTGAACTCGCTTATCGACGAGGTACTTTAGGCCATTTTGAGGAGCCGGCGGAGGAGATGAAGTTTGTGTGAACTAACGGGCGAAAGCTATATATAAATATACTGAAATGCAAGAACTGTTGTTTTTAGCAATTGGAAGTTGGGGAAATCGCTCAGTTGGTTAGAGTGCTGGCTCTGGGAATCCACGGATCACACCACACTCGGACAGTTCACCCGTTGTCTTAGGGTCGACATGCCACTAAGATGCCTCTAAACGACGTTGAGACGAAGATAAGTGAAGAAATAGGTCGAGAGGGCTAAACCAAGGCTAGATTACTCCTACTCCTAATAAATGGAAAACAATACAATTAAGGTAAATATAATAAATAGGTTTGATTGGATCGATTGTAGGGGTTTTAATCAGTCATACCCCTTCGTTTATATAAGGGGGGTTACAAGTCGGTTCCCAAACAAATCATGTAGAGTTGGCTAACAAATCCCGCAAGAAATCAGAAACTCTAATTGATTCTGTTCACGCGCGAACTGTTCGCGCCATCACGGCGAACCATACAGACCGTGAACTGTCCGAGACCTAGGGTCAGACCGTTTGTCTGTCAATTTTGGTGCTCAACACTCAGTTTTTGTAAAATGAGGCCCTCGTTAGAGTGATTTTGTTTTGGCCATGGAGCCCTATATTTTAAGATGCATCTTTCAAGACTCACATTGGAGCTGCTCTTAAGAGAAAATAAATAGTTAAAGATTAAGAGGAAACGGGGATAATAGTTAGACCATGAATAATATTATTTAGAAAACAAATCATGTTAAGAGAAAATAAATAGTTAGAGATTAAGAGGAAATATGGATAGAGCTAGGACCCGAGAATACTATAATTGCTTGATAATTTTTTATAATATAAAGCTGTTATTGAAGGTTGTTTTATTTACAACCATATTGGAGTTCCTCTTGAACATGCACTAATGGTACAATCAGAACATATCTCCTGGACCCTGACTCCCTGAGTTCAATTGTACGTAGTCAATTAAACCGGTACCACAAGACCAACTTTTTTGCATTTTAGCCTCTTTTGAAGTTTTTTTTGCACAACTATGCCATTTGCAGTTTCATTTTAAAAAATGGACCCCAACCTCGGCGCCATCATCATTGGCGCCGAGGTAACGCACAACGATGCCAGTACCATTGGCGCCAACTTTTCCTACGTGCGTCATCGTCATTGGCACCGAGGTAACGCACAGCGACGCCAGTACCATTAGCGCTAACTTTTCCTACATGTCAGACGATGTGGCAAGTCCCAAAGGGTCAGCATCATAGATCTTGGCGCCGACCCCCCTTGAGGGCGAGGTCCGGCGCTATCCAGAAGACACTCGATTCGCAGCTGTGCCACCAGAAGACACTGCGATGCGTACAGTAAAATGAATATGGGCAGTATGAGAGAACATTTCTTCATAATTTTGCCGACAAGTTTTCTCAGGACTCCACGACCAACTGGTCGACTGATGTTATAATGCTGAGTCATGTGTTAATGGACGTGCTATCCTAGGAAATAAAAGGAACGAAGATAATTCTTTACAACATGTATCGTGCCTTTCTATGAAGCAACAAAATAATATATGATAATCACACACTGAATAAAAAGAAAGTCCTGTTATTTTGTGTCTTTTCCGTGGTCCCGTACCTTTACATTTGTGTGAACTGAAATATTCTCGAAAGGTGAAACAATCAAAAGGCACTTGCATCTGTCACTAATATTCATCACTTTGAAGCTATCAGTGACTGCACAAAACAAAATTAAAATTACTGTAAGCAAAGGACTTTGCTTTTTACTAGGCCAACGCACACAAGAAGTGAAAAAGAAATGACATGGACTTACTGAATCAAGAAGCTTCAGACCAGCTCCACGTGTAAACTTCCTGGCAAAAAGGAAGCAGGGGGCTGGCTTTCCATTACTTGTACACCACTCCCTTCTATTTTCGGTCTCGTAATATATATTATCAATATCCTAAAAGTGAGAAGAATAGATCCTCAGCAAACAGCAAGAATCGATGTTGATAACCCTGTTACAAAAGCATCAGCCTTCGAAAAAGACATGTTTGAGACATTTGTTTAAGACATTGGTTCTTCGATTGATGAAGTATTTACCACCACAGGTGTTACGGGTTTAAGACACCCCACCTCCTTTTCCTATAAAAGGTGCTTGTTGCTTTATTCATTATAGCAAGTGATGTGACTGCATTACTTGTCAAATTAAGGCAAAACAAACCTAAATACAAAGGGTGATGGACCCTTTAGTTTCCCCTTTAATTGAGCATAAAACAACCCTAGCCATTGTTTTAGCAAATATATATAAGTCCTAAACAAAAATAGTGTCCAGATTTGGAAAAAAAACTATATACCTTTATAGATTTTATAAGTCTTGTAGTAGCATCAGAGACTTTATATGTTACAGGATGCCACCCGCGTCTTTCACGATCTTTAGAAGCTGAAAGATCCCATGCACTATGTGTTACTGATCGCCGCGTAAGTTCTTCTTCTAGACCACTTTGCTGCATTGCAGAAGAGCTGAATGATCAGAGAACTATGCAAAGAATATTGTTATGATCAAGATCATTGACTTACTGCAAGCAACGTCTGAACATAGTGCTCATCTGGTATGCAGTTATGGGCTTTCCATGCCTCCGCAGGCTGCAAAAAAAGAGAAGATAAATGACATTTAAATAAAAATAATTATCAACTGATTTTCCCTTGTAAAATACTATAATGTAGACACAAATAAATGCAAATATAGAGTTTGGAAAGTATTTTGATGTACAAGCATAATACTGTCACTATTTTATTTTGGAACATCAAAAACTAAATTATATAATTCTTAGGAAGTTTGAATTTACTGTAGTCCAGAAATGTAACCATATTAAAAAAAACTAAAAAAAATAATGCAATTATTTTGGACTAGGTTGTTTCAACATAGCCAGTCCAAGTTGCTGGTAATTTAGTTTTTTAACATAATCATCGCACATGCCCCTCAAGCAGATGACAATGAGTCTATGAGCCAATTCTGGAGGAGGCCTAGATGACATGGTTAGAAGTGTACCTACCAGGGGCACCTCTTTTCATAGGAAATCTCAGTGGTAAGGTAAGCACATCTAATGTAGGGTTTGAGGTGGCACATGGGGGTTTGGGTAAAAGTACCTGAAACATAAACTAGAGTTAAGATTCCCTACTCCCTAGAATTACTATTACTGTCATTAATGCCCTTTTGTATTTTTATTATGTTTGATGGAGATGTTTTTTCCATGTTGGTGGCTCATGCTAGGTTCCATCCCAAGCTCACTAAAACTTGTTTGGGACTAACAGGCTGTCAGGCTCTGCTGTTGATGATTATGGGATTTGAGATATACATTTTTATAAGTAAAAACTGCTAAAATGGCAATCCATAAATCATGCCATGAATAAGAAAGGGGATTGTTCAGTAATGTACAGAAATGTTTTTACTTACAATAGGACGATCCCAATCCCGCCAGAACTCTGGCAAGGGTCTCCTCTGCAGTATACAGAAATATATAATTGGTCAATATTAGAAATTCAATAGATAAAAGAGGTTAATGTAAATAAGACGAGGACTCAAAATTTGAGAACTGATGCTCTAATAAAAGTGGATTGATTGTCACCATAAAAGGAGAGCTACGAATATTTTTTCTATAATAGACGTTTTTAAGTGCTGATGGTGCCAGATACAGCAGTTGCCACACTTAACTTTTCTAGTTCTTTTGAGATTGTTGGAAATATAATAGCAGCTCAAGCCCTGTGAATTATGCATGCTTAGTTGCTTACATAACATGCAAAAACCTATCAACACTAATAGAAAGTTTTCAATATCTAATATCTGCTCTCTTTTTTTTCTCGAATGACGCAAGAGATCTGCGTGCCATTTCATTAAGAAAAGTAGAAACAGGATTGTCCAGCAAGGCCGGACAGAGTATACAACACCCACAAACACCCTTACATACCAACCTGAAAAACTAGATAAAATAGGAAGAATAACCTGAAACAAGACCAACAGCAAGCTCTAAAGAAAAATATCTGCTCTCTTGATTGCAAATTAAGTATTAGTAAACAATGTAACCTTACTATTGTTCTCAAACTTATCGGCATACAAATATTGAGATATATACCCTGCAATGCTTCTGGAATTCTGGTAACACCACTTCATCATCAACCACAACCTCAGCATGCTTTTTAATTAGCACAGCCCACTGGAAACAGTGTATGAATAAAAGTTCAGTGGTAAAGGCATCAGAATTAATTATCAAGCAATGTTCAGTCTTTATTTATAATGGTGGAAGGACCACCTGTGAGCCTTTTCTCCAATTCTCCACTGGGATAACTGGGTCCATTCTTGGGTTGTATCTCCCTGCCTTTGTATCAGCAAAACTGCAACCAGCATAATACAGGGCGAAATAAATAGACAACAAAAATTACCCTTCAGTTCAGCTGTCACGTCCAGACATTACGGCCAGACTGCGACGCGCACAGCAGGCGCGCGTGAACAGGAAGGCAGGGAAAGTGGCTAACTAGGAAAGAGAGATAGCTTCCTATTATTAGCTCCTAAATTAGTGGGCTGATTCCTTCCATTATTAGCTCCTAAATTAGTGGACTGATTCCTTCCTATTATTAGCTCCTAGATTGGGGGGCTGTTCCTTCCTTTTTATTAGTTACCAAAGTAGTGGGTCTTTCCTATTATCAGCTCCTAAATCAGTGGGCTGAGGGCTATATATATCCTTGTAAACCACAGCGAGGAGCCAAGCAATAAACTATCTCCTACCCTACTACTATTCTCTCAAGCATGCGGTTGAGGTGCTGATCCTCACCGGAGAAAACGGATGGCGGCTACGAGCTACGTAGTCGTGGTCCGGCCAGTCAGGGGTTTGACGCCCTTGACAACCTGGTATCACGATCCCGGCGATCCTCGCCTGCGCCACCCATTTCGCCATCATCAGTCGTCGACCCTTCTTCACCAGGCTCTACCAATTCCTACGCCGCGCCGACCATGGGGGATGACCTCAAGACCACCGTCGAGAACCTCGCCAAGGCCGAACAAACCCTCCAAACCACCGCCGAGGCCAACGCCAGGGCAATCCTAGCCCTGACCGCCGAGCCGTCGGCGTCCACAGGCCATCGCTAACCGCCCGACGAGCACCAAAATGATCGCCCGCCCAGGTTCCAGAATCTGGATTTCCCGCGCTACGATGGCAAGTCTGACCCGTTGATCTTCATCAACCGTTGTGAGTCATATTTCCATCAACAGCGAACCATGTCGGAGGAGAAGGTATGGATGGCTTCCTACAACCTCGAGGACGTGGCCTAGCTGTGGTACATCCAGTTGCAGGAGGACGAAGGAACACCGCGCTGGGGCCGCTTCAAGGACCTCCTCAACTTGCGGATCAGGTCACCCCTCCGCTCGGCGCCGCTGTTTGAGCTAGCCGAGTGCCAGCTCCGGGACCATGGAGGAGTACTTGAACCGCTTCCAGGCCCTCCTTCCTCACGCGGGTCGGCTAGATGAGATCCAGCGCGTCTAGTTGTACACTGGCGGTCTGCTGCCGCCGCTGAGCCACACGGTCCGCATCCACAACCCGGAGTCACTCGCGGTGGCGATGAGCCTGGCGCGCTAGATTGAATTGATGGAGATCACCATGCAGGCGCCGGCTCCATCTCGCCCAGCCCCGCGCAGTCTTCTCCCGGACCCGGTGCCGCGCCTAGCACTCGTCGCGCCCCCTCAGCCGCTTGCACTCCCAGTGCCACCGATCGACGCCCCCCCCCCCCCCCCCCCCCGGCCCTCGGCGGGCAACCAGTGGCGACTGACCCCAGAGGAACAGACAGAGCGGTGGCGTCTTGGGCTTTGTTTTAACCGTTACGAGAAATACTCCCGTGGCCACAACAGATTTTGCAGGCGCATTTTCTGCGTTGACTGGGTGGAGATCGACGACGCTGAAGACGTCACAGCAGGGGCTGACAAAGAGGCACCTTGCTTCTCCCTACAGGCCCTAGCAGGGGTGCCCATGGCGGACACCATGTAGCTCGGAGCCACGTCCCTCGTCGCTCCTCGATTCCGGCAGCACGCACAACTTCATCTTCGAAGAAGCAGCGTTAAGCTCCGGCTTGCCGCTACGACAGCGGCCACGTCTCACGGCCATGGTCGCCAATGGTGAGCGGGTCACCTGCGAGGACGTCACCCGCGACGCACCCCTCCTCATCGTTGGTGCCTGTTCCCGACGAACCTCTTCGTCATGCCACTAGTCGGGTACAACGTCGTCCTCGGCACCAAGTGGCTCGACGCGCGGGGACCCATCATCTAGGACCTCGCTCGCCGGCGCATGTCGTTCCAACACGAGGGCCACACCGTTTGCTGGCAGGGCATGGCACCGCCGACTACGCCGCGCATCCAAGCAACTGTGGCCATGGCCACGAACCGCCTTCTCGACGGGTTGTTGGGCGCCTTCGCCGAGCCAACCGGTCTACCACCAGCCCGGGGTCACGACCACCGCATTATCCTCAAGCCCGATGCTTCACCGGTGGCGGTGCGCCCATACAGGTACCCGGTCGCCCACAAGAACAAACTCGAGCGACAGTGCGCTGCCATGACAAAACAGGGCATCGTCCGCCGCAGTGACTCACCGTTCTCCTCGTCGGTCCTCCTCGTCAAGAAACCGGACGGGTCATGGCGATTCTGCGTGGATTACCGCGCCTTGAATGTGCTCACCGTCAAGGACGATTTTCCCATTCCGGTGGTGGACGAGCTTCACGGCGCGTGCTTCTTCACCAAGCTCGACTTACGTTCGGGTTACCATCAAGTGAGGATGCGGCCCGAGAATGTGCACAAGACCGCGTTCCGTATTCATGATGGCCTGTACGAGTTCCTAGTGATGGCGTTCGGCCTCTGCAATGCGCCGGCCACATTCCAGGTGCTCATGAACGATGTTCTCCGACCGTTCCTCTGTCAGTTTGTCCATGTCTTCTTTGATGACATTTTAATCTACAGCAAGACATGGGCCGACCACCTGCGCCATCTTCGTGCCATCTTATCTAAGCTTCGGCAACAACAACTCTTCGTCAAGCGCACCAAGTGTGCTTTCGACGCCACCTCGGTCGCGTACCTTGGCCATGTCATCTCCGAGGCGGGCGTTGCCATGGATCCGGCCAAGGTGCAGGCCATCCATGAGTGGCTGGCTCCTCGGTCAGCTCGAGCGGTCCGCGGCTTCCTAGGCTTAGCGGGACACTATCGCAAATTCGTGCACAACTTCGGGACCATCGCCACGCCCTTGACTGCCCTCCTTACGAAGGAAGGTTTCGAGTGGTCCGACGCGGCAGCAGCGGCCTTCGATGCCCTCAAGGCGGCTGTCTCCTCCGCTCCGAACCTCGCCATTCCAGACTTCACCAAGTCGTTCATCGTCGAATGCGATGCTTCCTCGCACGGCTTCGTCGCGGTCCTCGTCCAGGAGGGCCACCTGGTGGCATTTTTCAGCAGGCCAGTAGCGCCACGACACCGCGCCCTCGACGCCTATGAGCGCGAGCTCATCGGCCTTGTCCAAGTCGTCCGCAACTGGCGGTCGTACCTCTGGGGTCGTCGCTTCCTCGTCAAGACCGATCACTATAGCTTGAAGTACCTGCTCGATCAGCGCCTCGCGACGATCCCTCAACATCATTGGGTGGGCAAGCTTCTGGCTTCTGGGCTTCGACTTCACTGTCGAATACAAGACCGGAGCGGTGAACATGGTGGCTGACGCCCTCTCCCGCCGCGACACACCTGAGGAAGGGACTGTATTAGTCCTGTTGGGGCCACATTTCGACTTCATCACGCGTCTTCGGCAAGCACAGCTCACCAAACCGGCCCTTACCGTCATCCACGATGAAGTGCGTGCGGGCTCCCGTGGAGCGCCATGGGCGGTGATCGACGGCATGGTGCAGTACGCAGGCCACCTCTACATCGCGCCTGCATCTCCCCTCCTGCAAGAGGTTTTGCGCGCGATGCATGAAGATGGACATGAATGGGTGCGGCGAACTCTCCACCGGCTCCGACGCAATTTTAATTTCCCTAACATGAAACAGGTGGTACAAGACTTTGTTCGCGAGTGTGTCACATGCCAACGCTACAAGTCGGAGCACCTGCATGGCTGCATCCTGCCGACCTACTCTGTAACAACCTGAATTTGGGGTATAAAAATTCTTTTCTAATATCCCTCAAATTCAGGTGTTACTTTCTTGTTACTCTTTCTTTTCGCTCCTTTATTCATCTCTTTCTAAGTAATAGGGAATTTTTTTATTCCGATTATAGCTGTTAATAAAACCCTAAGGGAATAATGATTGATACATCATGCTGGAAATATTTGTTTTTGTCTGATGTGTTGCTTTGATGTGTTTCCATATAATATGTTGCTCGTTATTGTAAATAAATTTGATAGCATGAAATAGAACAAGAAAAGGAAAAACATAAAAAAAGGGAAAGCCTCCCTCGGCCCCCCTACCCGGCCTTTTTTGTGGCCCAGCGCGCCCTTCCCGTGGCCTGCCTCGCGCCCGCGGCCCAGCAGGCCCAACTCACACCTTCCCCTCCCCCTCTGCGCGCCAGCCCAGCGACCAGACCCGGCCAGCCCACGCGCGTGCGCGGCCCGCCCGGCGCAGTGCGGCCCACCCCCCCCCCACCCCCAAACCCTAGCGCGCGGGCGCGCCCCAGCCGCCGCCGCCATCGCCCGTGGGGCCCGCTTGTCAGGGCGGTCTTCCCCAACCCTCTCATGCGGTCATGCCTGACGCCCACGTCGCCCCAAAGCCGCGCCCCCATTGCCCCTCTCCCTTGCGCTCTCTCTCCCTCCCCAAAAACCGTCACCACCACTGGATTCGTGCTCCCGCCGAGGTGTCGTTGTCGTTGTCGTGCTAAGGTTCATCGCCGTGGTGAGCCCTCCTTCTCCCTTCCCCTCCCTTCCTCTGCGTTAGTCGCGCGGCCTGGCGTGCTCACCGCGCGGTCTGGCGCGCAGTCCGGCGTGCTCGCGGTGCGGCCTGGCATGCTCGCCGCGCGGCCTGGCAGCCACGGCCTGGCATGCTTCCGGCGAGCCTGCAGCGCGGTGCGGCCAGCATGTGGCCGTCGTGGCCAGCCCCAGTGCGGCTCGCGGCCCGCGGCGCGCAGCCAGCGAGGCTCGCGGCTAGCCCGACGTGTCCCGCGCGTGCGGCCTGGAGTCCCCTGCTAGCACGGCTCGCTGCCGGCGCGACTACAGCGTGATCGGTTCCCGTCCCCGCCCGTGTTCAACTCGCCGAGCCCGTTGATATACCCTTTGACGTAGTAGCCTACCACCCCTGCGCGTGCACGTTCGTGTCGCTCACCTCATCGTTGCTCGCGCGTTGCACTTTCAAAGTCATCGCGTGCCGTTCGCGCATTTTGCGCATGCCGTTCGCACATGTTGACGCGCGTCATCGCATGCACTGCGCACCCCGCTTTAGTGTGTCGTGCGTAGAATCACTCACGTCAATTAAGTTACATAATTAAACGATGATTAACCGAGTATTAAACCAATCGGAACTAAGTGTTAGTTCTATCGATGCATGCGATAAATACCTATTATAGTGATTTTGCCATTTTAAGTGTTGCATTTAATATTTGTTTAGTATAAATACGACATAGTTTAGTAATATTCACACGTCGCACCGTTTTCGCATGTCGCGCGTTGTTTGCGTGTCACCGTTATTCGTTCGCGCGCGTGCTGTCCACGCGCGACATTAAACGGTTCACTTATAATGGCTCAGGTCAGTTAATTAGCTGTTTGGGTAATCGTTCGCTATTAAAATAGTAATTCAGTCGAAACTAAGTAGTAGTTTTAATCTACATTTAATAAAGGTAGATTAATATAATCATGTCGAACTAAATGTTATAGTTAATACCTGTTTGGCGTAAACGTTATAACTTCTAGACCGTAGCTTCGACCATCGCGTTCCTTATCCCCGCGTAACCGTAGAAGTGCTCTCTTATTTTTATAATGCTTGTTTTGGTAATATTTTATCTTGTATGGTGTAATGTTCTTATGCAAGTATATGTTTGCTTGTGTCTGTTTGTATTCGTTGCGCGTCGCGAATAGATCGTGAGTTGTTTCCAAGCTTCGAGGAATCGACAATCAAGCTTCAGCGACCAAGAGATTGAACTCTTCGAGTTCTACGAGGCTAAAGACCCTGAGCATATGTTTGGTGAAGGCAAGTGTCCCCTGACCTATTGTGTCATATTTACTTTATAATTCATCAACCCGCATACCATGATCAACCTAAGGATTGACTAGTATTCTGTTTTCCTGTCCTTGTTTACCCTTTGGGAATTGATTATTATGATTAGTTCTATGCTAGCACTTTACTTTAATCAATGAACATGATGAGATACAATGATGATACTATGGTTTTATTCTGGATATGATGATATACTTGTGGCATTTTAGGGGACTCGAGCGGTTTCTCAAGTGCCTCTCCGTAAGGACCTGTTCGTTGGATGACCGCCCGGGAAAAACAGTGCAACCATGAGGGTGGTATGGGACGCCCTTAGCTAATTAATTAGAGGAACTGAGGTGTAATTCGCTTTGTCGTCGTGCCGTCAATGGGGCTCGGTGTATGCGGCTCACTCTGTCGAGGGTGGTTTGCCCCATGGGGAGGAGTGCAGTACATTTAGGAAACCTAACGGGCGGCTACAGCCTCAGGGAATCTTTGTAAAGGCTTCGTAGTGAATCCCTGGCCATTCACCTCGGAAGTGAATAAGGGTCTTGCAAGCCCGGGCTACAGAGGGAATCATGGCTCGTGGGTAAAGTGCGCAACCTCTGCAGAGTGTTATGAAACTGATATATCAGTCGTGCTCGCGGTTATGAGCGGCCAAGGGAGCTCCATTGATTAGAGACACAATGATCAGAGATGCTTTGGTTATAGATGATGATGATGAGGATAATGATGGTTTTGATTAGGATTATGATTATGGTTTCTGGTATTCTTTCTGTTTGGAAAGAGTACTTTTGGGTTAACAACTTGGGTTAAATGCTAAAACCTGGCTCTCTACTAGTAATAATTACCTGACCAACTAAAAGCAACTGCTTTCAGCCTAGCTCCACATAAAGCTAGTCCACCTCAGCCAAACAGGACATTTGCTGAGTACGTTGATGTGTACTCACCCTTGCTTTCACAAAACACCAGATTGCCTTTGGTGCAATCTATGCTCAAGTAAAGAAGGTGTCGAGGTGGATCTCCAGGAGTTCCAGGACTTCGTCGAGTTCGAGGATTAGGCTAGCGACCTCCCCCAGTCAGCTGCTTGTGGTGGGTTGTTTACGTTGGCTACGTTTCGATTCTGTGTACTTTGATTTATATTATGTAAATGGCTCTAGTTTGTAATATTATTACTTACTCTTTATTGTTATTCGAAGCATTGTGCTAGTGAGTCATTTATGTAATCGCTGTGTTACGTGAATTTCTGATCCTGGCACGTACATGGTTCGCATTCGGTTTACCTTCTAAAATCGTGTAATGATCTCGACTTCTGAGGTTGTATGAGTGGGTAGTAGGGCGAGGCCTTGAGGATTGAGGGCGAGAGGGAGCCGTGCTGGCGCACGGCTGAGACAGAATGTGGCAAGGAGCAATACTCTTCTTAGATTGATCTTTGCTAATCCTCCTAGGTACAAACTAAGGACTTTATATAGTCCAGTACAGACGCACATAAACTGCTGCCGCCCCTATTTATTCTCTAACAAACTCCTACTATTTCTCCTTTGATATCTAATCTAAACAAACTTATCCTTATCCCTCTTATCTTGATCTCTTGGCGTGGCCTGGCCTATGGGCTGCTTGGGCCGCCTTTCATATGTTTTACCCACCATAACAAACCGGGTGTGACATCCTCCCTCTGCCAGTGTCACAGGGCGTGTGGTCGGACATCGCCATCGACTTCATCGAGGTGCTCCCTCGCGTGCGGGGCAAGTCGGTCATCCTCACCGTGGTCGACCGGTTCAGCAAGTATTCCCACTTCATCACGCTTGCTCACCCGTACTCCACCGAGTCCAAGCTATCTTCGTCGACATTGTCCGCCTTCATGGAGTGTCGCAATCCATTGTGTCAGACCGCGAGCCGATCTTCACGTCGACATTCTGGCGCGAGCTCATGCGTTTGGTGGCCACCAAGTTACACATGACGACTGCCTTCCACCCACAGTCGGATGGGCAGTCCGAGGCGGCTAACAGAGTCATCATCATGTACCTTCGCTGCCTCACGGGCGATCAACCACGTCATTGGCTGCAATGGCTCCCATGGGCGGAGTTCATCTTCAATATTGTGTACCAAAGCTCGCTTCGGGACACCCCGTTCCGGGTCGTCTATGGGCGCGACCCACCGACCATCCAGTCCTATGAGCCGGGAGACACACGGGTGGCGGCCGTTGCCAAGAACATGGAAGAACGCCAGGAATTTCTCGCCGATATCCGTGCTCGTCTCGAGCAAGCTCATGCGTTTTAGAAGCTTCACTTTGACAAGACCCATCGTGTTGTTGCGTACAAGGTCGATGATTGGGTGCTGCTACGACTTCATCAACGCCCGGTTGCGTCGCTGCCCCCGGCCACCTCCGACAAGCTCAAGCCACGCTACTTAGGGCCCTACCGCATCACTGAGATGATCAACGAGGTGGTCGTCCGCCTCGCTCTCCCGCCTCAGGCTCGCCTACACGACGTGTTCCATGTGGGCCTCCTGAAAAAGTTCCATGGCGCTCCGCCAGAGGCTCCCCCGCCACCTCCACCGGTCCACAACAGCGCCATTACTCCAGAGCCGGAACGCGTTGTCCGTCGGCACGTCGCTCGTGGCGTCGAGCAGGTCCTGGTCCATTGGAAGGGCCACTCCGCTGCATCAGCCACCTGGGAAGATGTTGAGTCGTTCCACGCCAAGTATCCAACAATTCAGCTCGGGGACGAGCTGCCTCTCGGGAGGGGAGAGATGTCACGTCCAGGTGTTACAGCCAGACGTACAGGAGGCGTCGGACACGGGATGTGCGACGCGCAGCGGAGCGCGCAGCGCACACAGCAGGCGCGCGTGAATAGGAAGGCAGGGAAAGTGGCTAACTAGGAAAGAGAGATAGCTTCCTATTACTAGCTCCTAAATTAGTGGGTTGATTCCTTCTTATTATTAGCTCCTAGATTGGGGGTTGTTCCTTCCTTTTTATTAGTTACCAAAGTAGTGGGTCTTTCCTATTATCAGCTCATAAACTAGTGGGCTGAGGGCTATATATATATATATATAGGGACGAACTAATGGAAGCCCAGGGCTTCCATTAGTATCGGGAAGCCCCAGCCAATTAGACGGAATCAGTCAGAGCGCAGGTTTGTTCGGCGGTTTATGGTCTGGTCGAACCACAGCGTAAATCATAAGACAAGAGATCGTAAACCCTTGTGTATTTTAGCGTAAAATGATATACGCGATAAAATCGCGAACGATAACTGAAGCCTCCCGAAAATATCGCCCAGCATGCACGTAAGCAGAAACGCGAGGCATAAATATGTACATACAATTGCGTAACTGGTTGCATATACTTCAGTAAATATAAATCTGTTTCAACAAACCGCGATAAATTCTCTCGAGTTGTTATCACCAATCCGACAATATCTCCTGGCATGCAGGAACAAACTTTATAGTACGTAAATCATAAGACAAGAGATCGTAAACCCTTGTGTATTTTAGCGTAAAATGATATACGCGATAAAATCGCGAACGATAACCGAAGCCTCCCGAAAATATCGCCCAGCATGCACGTAAGCAGAAACGTGAGGCATAAATATGTACATACAATTGCGTAACTGGTTGCATATATTTCAGTAAATATAAATCTGTTTCAACAAACCGCGATAAATTCTCTCGAGTTGTTATCACCAGTCCGACAATATCTCCTGGCATGCATGCTAAGATCGGTTTATGATTGTTGAGTGATTAGTTTGGTTTGCTAGAACCGCCTCTATGTTGAAAAAAATGCAGAACAGAGGATAAAGTATATGCAACCAGTTACGCAATTGTATGTACATATTTATGCCTCGCGTTTCTGCTTACGTGCATGCTGGGCGATATTTTCGGGAGGCTTCGGTTATCGTTCGCGATTTTATCGCGTATATCATTTTACGCTAAAATACACAAGGGTTTACGGTCTCTTGTCTTATGATTTACGCTGTGGTTCGACCAGACCATAAACCGCCGAACAAACCTGCGCTCTGACCGATTCCGTCTAATTGGCTGGGGCTTCCCGATACTAATGGAAGCCCTGGGCTTCCATTATTTCGTCCCGCTCTAGGGCTTATTTTATAGACGCCCGAACTGGCTTAACCAGATGGCACGTCTAGCAATGGCTTCCCGAGTTATTAGAAGGGCATATATATATATATATATATATATATATAGTTTATCTATTAAGAGCCCTGGGCTCTATATAACTGTAGAGAGCCCCAGCCCACGTCCGATCACTTTTTACGCAAGCGAACAGATTTATCGTAAACGGAAACCCATTTTAGCGTAAACAGAGTAACAACCACGAGCCCTACATGTTTACGCTATTCCATTCTTCCGTTTATACATAATAGTGATTTAGCATAACTACTCCAGCCGACCCACGTTCCAGAAATAAAGGAATGGGCCCACTACCCCACTTCCCACGCGGTCAAACACTTCTATACCCTAACCCCCGCGCGGTCAACCATCCTGGCCGACTCGCCGCGTTTCTTCAGCGGTCGCCTGGGCGATTCTTGTTCATCCGCCGCCGCCAGCCCGTTTCGCCGTCCTCCATCGCCGCACGCCCTCAACATTAATCGCCGCCGCCGTTGACAGCATCGTCGAGCCGCTGCCGTTGTCAATCTTGCGCGCCCCGCGTCACATTGGCTCGCGTCCGCGGTCGCTATGTCGTCCGGATTCCAAGGTGCTCGAGTTGATTTTTTAATTTTATGCTTTACAATGCAACTTCCTAATCTCTTTCCCCACTCCGGCAGTGTGAATCGCTTTCATTTGTCTCCGCGCGAACTCAACCCTAATAGGCGCCGCCGTTGACAGTGTCGTCGAGCCGGCCGCTGCTGTCAATCCTCCGCCACCGCGTCCTATAGGTATTTCACATGCCCACCAACGGTCTTCATTGATCTTACTGTTCTTGTGCGATTATGGTTCAGTTATTTATCATAGAGCTTTAGGTTTGATAAAGGTTCACGGACCTGTTCTTTTAGACTCATTGTATGCTCAAATTGTGTGGGTGAAGATATATGCAATGATGTGAATTATACATACCTTTATGAAGTAGGGGTTGATATTTTGATGTGGAAACAAGTGTAGTGGGGAGGTTGAATTATGTACCGTGATAGACCGGACAGGCCCTTGGGCTTCCTTGTATGGGTAACTTTCTGCATTGATAATTCTACTGTTTCTCATAATGTAGTCTAGGGCCTCGGAGCATGATCCATGTTTGCATCCAAAGTTCCTGAGGTTGTTTCCATCTATTATGTGTTGCTCAGAAAGTTTTATTAACTCCTTGTTTCGTATGAAGTGAGCTGCCTATATGAGACCGGTGACACCAAATGCCCAGCATGAACCTAAAGAACAAATTACAAGCTCAGGTCTAATAGTGTGCGCTCAGCAACTATGCATATAAGTTACAGTAGCGAATTGCTATGTACCGTGATAGACCGGACAGGCTCTTGGGCTTCCTTGTATGGGTAACTTTCTGCATTGATAATTCCACCGTTTCTCATAATGTAGTCTAGGGCCTCGGAGCATGATCCATGTTTGCATCCAAAGTTCCTGAGGTTGTTTCCATCTATCAGGTGTTGCTCAGAAAGTTTTATTAACTCCTTGTTTCGTATGAAGTGAGCTGCCTCTATGAGACCGGTGACACCAAATGCCCAGCACGAACCTAAAGAACAAATTACAAGCTCAGGTCTAATAGTGTGCGCTCAGCAACTATGCATATAAGTTACAGTAGCGAATTGCTAATAGGTAGTGACATTGCATGCTTACCACAGTCTCCCTGATCTTGTATTGGTGTCACAGCTCCATAGGTACTCCAATTGACAAATGTCGGGAGCATGTCAGGACCTGGTGGTCCAAATGGGACATCTATACCAAAAGGAGCACCGCCGCCACGAAAAGGGGCGCTAGGTCCTATAAGATGATAACATAGATATCTTTAGAATAAAGTAACAAAAGTATGGACAAATTAAGTCCCAGCCTCAGAATGAAGCAGTGACAAACCTAGCATAGACTTATAATGGGGAGGACACCGATAAGACGATTAGTTGCAATTAGTAGTTTATAACCGATTGGCACCAAGGAAGTAATAAGCTTGACTAACAGATGACTAGATAACATTGTCCAGGCAGATTCCATTCCCTTTTGTTTTTTCCTTTTTGAAGGCTATAGTCCTACAGAAATGGACAAGTTGTGAGGTAAGGGTTTCTAGTGGCTCACACAGCTGTGCAACCCAGTACCACGCTGCCAACAACAAAACAAAAGTTGGACCAGCAGGATTTCCTCCCCTAAATCGACCATAAACCACAGAGAAAGAGAGAAACCTGCCATCTATCCACAGAGAAAGAAAAGGCAGGGATGAGAATGGCGTGTTTGCCCTCTTTAGTGGCTCTGAACAACAAGATACAATCCCTTTTTTATCCTCTGTTCTGCATTTTTTTTCAACATAGAGGCGGTTCTAGCAAACCAAACTAATCACTCAACAATCATAAACCGATCTTAGCACATAGCTAACAGCCACAAATCAAACCAATCCAAACTAGCTGAAAGCAAATGATTAGCTCGGGGTGACTTGGCCATATGTGCTTACGGCGCTGCGAATTTTTGCGAACACCTGTTTTTTGCTCACATAGGTCTTGCTGACAGAATCATTTACAAAAAATACCGAGTTTTTTCTATTATAACACTTGTTTTAACAGGTTTCTCCCTTATAGTATTTTTAATGTGACCTTCTCTATAGTAGTATTTACAAGTGCTATTACTCTTTAAAATAGTATTCTCACCTCTTTTTATTATTTCATTTTCCTTTATTTTTCCCTTCTCCTAAACTTACTGTATTGCCCCCAATCCCCATCACATCTGTTCGTTCGTTTCTTGATAGCATTCGGGGTTCGTGCTGGGCATTTGGTGTCACCGGTCTCATAGAGGCAGCTCACTTCATACGAAACAAGGAGTTAATAAAACTTTCTGAGCAACACCTGATAGATGGAAACAACCTCAGGAACTTTGGATGCAAACATGGATCATGCTCCGAGGCCCTAGATTACATTATGAGAAACGGTGGAATTATCAATGCAGAAAGTTACCCATACAAGGAAGCCTAAGGGCCTGTCCGGTCTATCACGGTACATAGCAATTCGCTACTGTAACTTATATGCATAATTGCTGAGCGCACACTATTAGACCTGAGCTTGTAATTTGTTCTTTAGGTTTGTGCTGGGCATTTGGTGTCACCGGTCTCATAGAGGCAGCTCACTTCATACGAAACAAGGAGTTAATAAAACTTTCTGAGCAACACCTGATAGATGGAAACAACCTCAGGAAGAAACCCTTACTTCACAACTTGTCCATTTCTGTAGGACTATAGCCTTCAAAAAGGAAAAAACAAAAGGGAATGGAATCTGCCTGGGCAATGTTATCTAGTCATCTGTTAGTCAAGCTTATTGCTTCCTTGGTGCCAATCGGTTATAAACTACTAATTGCAACTAATCGTCTTATCGGTGTCCTCCCCATTATAAGTCTAGGCTAGGTTTGTCACTGCTTCATTCTGAGGCTGTGACTCAATTTGTCCATACTTTTGTTACTTTATTCTAAAGATATCTATGTTATCATCTTATAGGACCTAGCGCCCCTTTTCGTGGCGGTGGTGCTCCTTTTGGTACAGATGTCCCATTTGTACCACCAGGTCCTGACATGCTCCCGACATTTGTCAATTGGAGTACCTATGGAGCTGTGACACCAATACAAGATCAGGGAGGCTGTGGTAAGCATGCAATGTCACTACCTATTAGCAATTCGCTACTATAACTTATATGCATAGTTGTTGAGCACACACTATTAGACCTGAGCTTGTAATTTGTTCTTTAGGTTCATGCTGGGCATTTGGTGTCACCGGTCTCATAGAGGCAACTCACTTCATACGAAACAAGGAGTTAATAAAACTTTCTGAGCAACACCTGATAGATGGAAACAACCTCAGGAACTTTGGATGCAAACATGGATCATGCTCCGAGGCCCTAGACTACATTATGAGAAACGGTGGAATTATCAATGCAGAAAGTTACCCATACAAGGAAGCCCAAGGGCCTGTCCGGTCTATCACGGTACATAATTCAACCTCCCACCACACTTGTTTCCACATCAAAATATCAACCCCTACTTCATAAAGGTATGTATAATTCACATCATTGCATATATCTTCACCCACACAATTTGAGCATACAATGAGTCCAAAAGAACAGGTCCGTGAATCTTTATCAAACCTAAAGGCTCTATGATAAATAACTGAACCATAATCGCACAAGAACAGTAAGATCAATGAAGACCGTTGGTGGGCATGTGAAATACCTATAGGACGCGGTGGCGGAGGATTGACAGCAGCGGCCGGCTCGACGACACTGTCAACGGCGGCGCCGATTAGGGTTGAGTTCGTGCGGAGACAAATGAAGGCGATTCACACTGCCGGAGTGGGGAAGGAGATTAGGAAGTTGCATTGTAAAGCATAAAATTAAAAAAATCAACTCGAGCACCTTGGAATCCGGACGACATAGCGACCGCGGACGTGAGCCAATGTGACGCGGGGCGCGCAAGATTGACAACGACAGCGGCTCGACGATGCTGTCAACGGCGGCGGCGATTAATGTTGAGGGCGTGCGGCGGTGGAGGACGGCGAAACGGGCTGGCGGCGGCGGATGAACAAGAATCGCCCAGGCGACCGCTGAAGAAACGCGGCGAGTCGGCCAGGATGGTTGACCGCGCGGGGGTTAGGGTATAGAAGTGTTTGACCGCGTGGGAAGTGGGGTAGTGGGCCCATTCCTTTATTTCTGGAACGTGGGTCGGCTAGAGTAGTTATGCTAAATCACTATTATGTATAAACGGAAGAATGGAATAGCGTAAACATGTAGGGCTCGCGGTTGTTACTCTGTTTACGCTAAAATGGGTTTCCGTTTACGATAAATCTGTTCGCTTGCGTAAAAAGTGATCGGACGTGGGCTGGGGCTCTCTACAGTTATATAGAGCCCAGAGCTCTTAATAGATAAACTATATATATATATATATATATATATATATATATATATATATATATATATATATATATATATCCTTGTAAACCACAGGGAGGAGGCAAGCAATAAACTATCTCCTACACTACTCCTATTCTCTCAAACCTGCGGTTGAGGTGCTGATCCTCACCGGAGAAGACGGAACGGCGGCTACGAGCTACGTAGCCATGGTCTGGCCAGTCAGGGGTTTGACGCCCTTGACATCAGCTGCAAGCCTGTAGCTTGCTGTGCAATTCATCTACGGGATTGAGGTACAACCAAAGCAAAGATATACCATAATTCATAAAGGGGAAAGGGCTAAAATGAATTTACAATGACATCATACAAGACTGGTATAAACAAGATCAAGAAATGTACCACAGTATTTGGATATTGATTCATGATACCTGTCTACAAAGCTGGTCGATGACGACATTATGTAGTCGTAAGTATAGCTGAAATTGTATAGTGGTACACAGCTGCCACAGAGAGAAGATCCTAGTAAGCATGAATCAAAATTAAGATCCAAAATTTATCAGCGACGAATGAAGAAAAGAAGGTCAAAATAAGATTAAAAAAGGTGTGCAGCTGTTGGCAGCAGCATACATAGGAATCAGAAAATGAATATTAGCATAAATGAATTGTTTTTCTACTTTCTGCAGATCCAATACAAAGCAGTAGTACAATATGTAATAATGCAACTGACATCCAATGGTCAAGCAATCAGTTATAGGTGTAGCTTATTTCACATAATCTTTGTGATTGTAAGATAATATTTTGAGATAATGGCATAAACACTCAAATAACTCTGGTACACAAGTGTAAAGCTAATTACCATGAACCTTCCACAATAATTTGTACTCCCTCCATTTCAAATTATAAGACGTTTTGGCTTTTATAGGTACATTGTTTTTATATGCACTTAAACATACACTATGTCTATATACATAATAAAAGCAATGTATCTAGAAAAGCCGAAATTTCTTATAATTTGGAGCAGATGAAGTACTTGCAAAGCACCACCAGTTTATCAGTAATATTATGGTTCTCCTTTGTACAGTAAGACATATTGTTCCCAGAAAATATATTCAATATGATCTTGAATGACAAATGTTGATATTTGCCACTTGACCTGATACATTGACTTCCTTATTTGCAAATGCAAAAAAAAGCTTGAGATACTTGAAACAAATCAAATCCTCAACCGCCACCGGAACAAATAGAAATAGAATTTGGAAGAAAATGTAAATGTTGTATCCAGGTCCATTGGTGTTTTATCTTATAATTCAGTAGTAGTTAAACGGTGGGCTCTTGTGAAAAAAGAAGATAAATGGTGGGCTGTCAGGCAACAAGAAAAGGTTTTTTCCCACTTGCTCCCAGTGTTAGTGTTGAAATATAATATAAGTGAATTGCACACCTCTTCCCATCAGCTTAAGCTTTTGGGTTGAATTGATTGGTGCATGCAACTTAATATGGTATTAGAGCTAGAGGTCATGAGTTCGAATCCTGGCTAGCGTAATTAAATAAAATAATTGTTGTTCGCTCCTATTCCACGTCTGAGACCCGAGAGAGGCTCGACGTGAGGGGGAGTGTTAGAATATAATATAAGTGAATTGCACACCTCTTCCTATCAATTTAAGCTTTTGGGTTGAATTGGTTGTTGCATGCAACTTAATAGTTAGTATCAAAACTAAATACTTCTCCAAGATGGTTCAAACTGCTTTGCCAACTTTATTGCCTTTCATGTTACTGAAAACTGAATACGAGGTTGACACTGATTCAATGAGCGCATGCACATAACAAAGTGAACACGGCCTAGATGCAAAAACGTAGACACTGCTTTAAATCAGAATTTTTTACTGTACAACCCAAACAGATTTTGATCTACTCTTATAAGAAGATGAAGTCATTTTACTACATTAATGTTTTTCATCTCATGTATGGATTGTTTCCTTTATGCTTGTTTCTGGCCTCCATAAGGAGGTCCTGTATTCGGGTCCTTTTCCGACCCTATTTCTTCTTACTTAATAAAATGAGGCGCAGTTCTCCTGTGTTTTTCGAGAAAAAAAATGTTTTTCATCCCATGTTCATCACCATAGCATACAACAAAATTGCAGGCTAAAAAAGGCTAGTTATAATGCTTGTCTAAAAGACTTAATTACTTCCTAGAACCAACTGAACAACCCAAGATTACAGTTACACATGCTTGATTATATAATTATAGATCCAAAAGAGCACTACAACTTGAAAAGTTATTGCCTTCAACCCCAGATAATATTCTATACACAAATCATATGACACAATTTGGACATGGCATTCTCAGAAATGTGTTTGAAGAATGTACCTGTCAGATACAAAAACAAAGCGGTCATTGAGTGGATCCTTGAGAGCATGGCTGAGCAAAATGCGCTCAGCCGTGATCATGCTCGCCTCCCCCCAATCCACCTACAGCAAAGCACGCAAGCCACGTCAGCAAGGGCACACGTAGTGATGACACAATTACGTTCCACCATTCATCATATGGTGCAAATGTCCCAACCTGGATGCTATCGTTGACCTGACGGTTGTAGAAGAATCGGGATCGAGTGGTGGCTCGTGTGAGCACGAAGCCCGGCCGCGAGTGCACGAGGATGGAGAACCTCCCCTCCTTGTCACCCTGATCAGGACACAAAACATCAGTCGTCTGCGATTAGGATCCGCACAAGCATTCAGCGGCAGTGGGCAGCAATGGCAGAGCAATGGTGATAGAAACAAGAGTGCATTTGAGTGGGATTCCGATCCGTACGCGGAAGAAGGCATCCCAGACGAGTTCGAGCGGGAGGCGGTTGCGCGCGATGAAGAGGAAGGCGACCTTGGAGTTCCCCGGCGGCAGCGGCGCCTCCTCGACCTCCGCCTGCGCCTCGGCAACTCTTGCTTCCGCCGCCGCCGCCGCCGCCGCGGGCTCCAGCGGCGTGGAGGAGCCATGGAGAAGCAGGAGGAACAGGCTGCTGAGGCAGAGGCAGAGCAGCAGCAGCAGCAGCAGCGCCGCCGCGCGCCTGACCCGGCCGTAGCCGTAGCCGTAGCCGTAGCCGAACCTCCGCGGCTTCATCCCGACGGCCGAGGAGGCTGGCCGTGGCCACCGCCGGCCCGCGGACTCTACCTCCGCGGCATGAACAGAGCGGAGTCAGGTCAGGTGAGCGCAGTGTGACTGCGTAGCGTAGCCGCGCAGATCTATCGGCTCCCGTCAATCTCGCGGGTGGCGTCGCCTCGTGATCCCGGGAGGGGAGAGGAAGAGGAGGTGGGTGAGAGCGGAATCGCAGTGAGAGTGTGGTGCGGTGGCGGGGGTGGATCGATCGAATCTTGGGCTTGCTTGCCGAGGGGACGAAGCGCGCGGCACGCGCCCACAGTGGCGAGTCTGTACTCTATACTAGTGTGGTGCGGATTGCCGACGTGCCAACTAACCACCAGCCACCGGTGAACACACTTTTGCGGCCGCGGTTCCGTCAGTCAGAAAAAAAAACTTCCTTCGAGATTTGCCAACTCATCTTATTTAAAAAAATAGAGAAAAAAAACAAAATTATACTTAGAATATATTATATGCTAAACAATATCACATTAAAAATTAACAAAATTAAGAAAAAAAATTAATAAGACGAGCCTGTCAGTCAAAATTAGTATAAAAAGTTAAACAAATTATAAATTTGATTGAAGGGAGTAATAAAATGTATCAGAATTTGACATGTGTTATTTGGATCCCTACCTCTCGAAACGAGATAAATAGGTTGTTTAACGGTTTGCTCAAATCAAATGTTAGTGCGCCAGGAATCAACATCCTGGTAGCATGGATGTCGCTATCGTTAGTGTCTAAGAATGTTTGTGGCGTACAACATCGACTTAGGCATCCTACTCTCACCAAAATGAATTGTGTGGAATGGGACTCACACGAGGTGCTTGTAGTAGGGATTACAAGCTGAGCGGGAGAGGGGAAGTCCCCAAGTCCTTGGAACTGATTGAAGCAAGTGCCAATACCGAAAGACAAGAGAAACTACCAAGTGTTCGCCTGCCTCCCCTTGGAGGAGTCATGACTGCCCTATTTATACACCTAGAAGATGTACGTTGTTGAGCCGGGAGCCGTTACGCTACCAAGGGAGATGTCTTGGCGTCCTGTGGGCGACACGACCTTGTACTGTGTTGTTGACTTGAATCTGCCATTTTCACACTGAGAGCCGAGGCCGAACCCGAGGGGTTGGCCATACGCCCGAGCCCCCATGGGAGGGGTCATCCATACCGAAGTGGTTGCAACAGAGCCTCGGTATGGGAAAAAGCCTACTTACGGGATGTGTCAGCTCTTCTGTGTTGGATGACGTTGGGTGTCCTTTGTTGCAGATATCGATGTCAGAGCCAAGCTCGGGCGAGGCGGAAGTCTTCCCGAGGCGATGGTCGAGTTCTCCCTGACGTGCGCCATAGTTAACGGAGTGGTCGTCTGCGGGATTCGTGGTGGAGCAGGTAGCCGAGGCCTAGCTCGGGCAAGGCGAAGATGGTGCCTGAGGGCGAGCTCCGCGTCGGGCGAGGCGGAGATGGCGCCCGAGGGCAAGCCCAGCGTCGGGTGAGGCGAAGTTTTGTGCCTAAGGGTCTGTCTACTCTTCCGTCGTATTAGGTGTCCCATCCAGGGATGGCAGGCGACATGCACGCACAGTGGTGCATGCATAATCATGTTGTTGCGCCCGAACGTGAACATTGTCTTGTTGCCACTGTGCTCCTATGTCACTGTGCAGGGTAGGTATGCGCATTAAATGCGGGTGTCCCCCATTGGCCTTCGAGTGTGCTTTATCCCCCTTGTCTAAGACGGGCTCGGGCGAGACGGATATGGTGGTTCTAGGGCAAGGTGTCCTTAGGTGAGGCGGATACAGGGGACCTGAGTTGTGAGAGGCTCGGGCAAGGCAGAGACTTGCCCGAGGCGGAGGTTTCGAAGGTGTCACACCCGGATTTAAGGGATAAAGTCGGGTGCGTCTCATATGCGCGCCAAAGAAGAACATCACATATAATGACAAAGTGTATAGAGATAAATGTCACAAATATCATTATTACATAGCGGAAGTCTTACAATAATAAATGATAACAATAAAGTGAACTAAGTATTATCCCTTGGCGCCATAAGCTGACTAGGAGACGCCACCTAGATAAGCTCGTACTCTTCGTTGTAAGGCTCCTCTTGGATCACCTGTTCTTCTCCTGTAGGAGGTTTATATATCACAAGGGTGAGCTCACAAAAGATCATAGTTCAACAAGTTGTGGGAAATAATCTGCATGAACTCACCAAAGGTGGTAGTTCATGTTAAGTGTAAGGCTGATCAACAAATAAGGGTTAAAGCTGAGCATTGCTTTTAATAAGTTGGTCAAATTTTATTAACAGTTACTAAATGTAAGTATATACCAAACCAGAGTAATAATAGATCAAAATTAATAATAAAACCACAATGAGATGCAAATTACAAATTGAGTTTAATTCCATAGATTAATCATGCGAGAGTCCTTAGCTGCTCATGACCGCGAGCACGACTAGTATACCAGTTTTACACTCTGCAGAGGTTGTACCCTTTACCCACAAGTCATGTTACCCATTTGCCACGGGGTTGTACGGGCCCAATACACCTCTACCAAGGAAGCGAGACAGGGTAACACTACCGAATTTTTTGCATTTTAGTCCTTTTTTAGAAAAAAAATTCACGTTTAGACCCTAAAAATTTTTAATAGCAATTTTGGACCCTTTGCTCGTCGCCATAAGCTGTGGCGCCGAGGTAACACAGCTCGGCGCCATAGCCTATGGCGGCGAGGTACGTGCTACGCTGGCACACCCGAACGCCGTGGCACCGAGCTCGGCGCCACAGATCTTGGCGCCGAGCTCGGTTGTGTTTTAACAGTTTTGTTGGAAAGCTCTAAGCACAAAGCATGTCTAGCCTAGTTGGTGGAGCTCAAGGCTCCTCGCCTTATGGTCCTAGGTTCCAAGCCCCATAGTTTGCGTTTCAATATTTTTGTCTTTATCATTGATTTGTTTTTTTATATCGCTGGTGTGTCCATACAAATTTATTTCTCATCTATATTTTTTTATCTTTGTCATCTAGATTTTTTTGTGATTTTTTTCTAATATGATTTTTTCTAAAAAAGGGCTAAAATGTAAAATATTCGGACGTACACACGCTGCCGTGCTACTTCCCCTGTTCCGATCCGATGCACCGGCCGTCGTACCGGTACGTACGCGGTGTGGTCTTCAGTCAAACGGGAGAGAGCTGGCCGGGCGAAGCAGGCACTGCACTGGCTCCGACCCGGCCCGGCCGCACAGCGAACGGACCGCGCGCCAGACCATACGGCGCAGGAGCAGGACCAAGGGCCTGTTTGGTTTGATGACTAACTTGCCACACTTTGCCACACTTTTCTGCCTAAGGTTAGGGCCTGTTTGGTTTCCTACCTAAGGCGCCACAGTCTGCCTAACCTTAGGCGCTCGAATTGAAGAACTAAGGTTAGGCAGAAAAGTTTGGCACATTGTGGCGTCTTAGGCACCAAACCAAACAACCCCTTAGTTCTTCAATTCGAACGACTAACCTTAGGCAAAGTGTGGCACGTTTAGCCACAAACCAAACAGCCCCCAAGAGCCGCGGGACCGTTTGCTGCGCGCAGTGCCGACGAATCACAGCGCGCGGCGGCTGACTACCTGCCGTGGCTGTGTGGTGCAATGATTAGAGGAAATGTTTAGCAAATAGCATGAATATTTTACATTTTAGCCTTTTTTTAGAAAAAAATCACATTAAAAAAACACAAAAAAATCTAGGTAACAAAGATAAAAAACTAGATGAGAAATAAGTTTGTATGGACACATCAGCGATATAAAAAAACAAATCAATGATAAAGACAAAAATATTGAAACACAAAATATGGGGTTTGAACTCAGGACCACAAGGTGAGGAGCCTCATGCTCTACCAACTAGGCTAGATAACCTTTGTGCTTATAGCTTTCCAACGAAACTGTTAAAACACAACCGAGCTCGGGCCAAAATCTGTGGCGCCGAGCTCGGTGCCACGTCGGCGCCACGACGTTCGGGTGTGCCAGCGTAGCACGTACCTCGGCGCCATAGGCTATGGCGCCGAGCTGTGTTACCTCGGCGCCACAACTTATGGCGCCGAGCAAAGGGTCCAAAATTGCTATTAAAATTTTTTAGGGTCTAAACGTGATTTTTTTTCTAAAAAAGGGCTAAAATGTAAAATATTCGGGTAACACTATGAGGCCTTTACAAAGTTCCACTAGCTTCAGAAAAAACTCGCTACAGTTTCTAGGGAGCGCAAATGCGGGAATCCCCCGTCTGACCGCAATCACAGCAAAATCAACCCGAGAACCTCCATACACCGCCAACTCTCCTACTGCCCTTGCCCCTTTCGAGTAAGGTAGACCTCCACTAGCTTTTCTAATTAGTCAGCCAAGGGCGTCCCATTCCACCCTTGTGGTGGCACATGTTTCTCAAGTTAAGCTCCATGTTCCAATTAACATAATAGTCTTATCATGAACAAATAGAACAATAATAATAAATAATGACCATGTGGAATAGTTATCTCAACACCCAAAACCATATATAGCAATAGCAAAGACTACCTAAAAGTTCAGGGGTAAACAAGGTGTAAAGATGATCAAACTAGGGTGACCTATTGGGTCCCATCAAAATTAAGCCTATGCATGCCAAAATGGCTATAGAAAACATTATTAGGTAAATAAAAGTGGTCAAGGGCACAACTTGCCTTCAATGAGCTCCTGCTCAGCAACTTCCACCCGCTGAACACCTGGGTCCTCAATCACTGGTTTGTCTACTCGAAGCAATACAAACAGACATGGTATAGGAGAAATTAACATCACACCAAACATAAATACAGAATACATAATAATAATCTACGCATCTAAATAAGATCATAGGTTCAAGAATCACTAAATTCGGGGTTACGGATTACAAGTTATGATTTTCCGAAGGTTTTATGTGTTTGGTACAAAAATAACCAAGTGATAAATTGTAATATAGATTTCATGCTAAACCAGAGTTACTAAGTGATAAACAATATTAATAAAAAATTAATGCAACTGGAATGATTAAAAAATGAGTTAAAATGAATTTTCTAGGATTAAACAAGATTCTGGAATTATTTCTACACTAAAAATCATTTTCTAACTTAATTTCTATGATTTTCCAATTCTCTGTGCTGTGTGCACGAATAACAGGAAGTTCAGGGGTCAGCTTACAAATTCACAAGGCACGTGTGTAATTCTTTTGTATAAGCAGTGGACCGTGGGTTCATTTACTAAAATCCCAGGGACCTGATTGCAAGATGTCCCGGCCGAAACAGTATGAAGAGCTCTTGGCCGCCCAATCTGTACCGAAGGGCTAAGATTAAATCTACCCATACATCTAACCGGTACACGTAGATAACCGTCTGATCGACGATCAACGCACTAAATTTAAAAATGTCGTGATCTAACTCTGTCCACACGATCACCTATCGACAGTGTGATTCTTGCCTCTGAACCGAATCGTAGTCGATCAATGGATCCAGATCCAACGACTCCCGTTGCACCTGAGCGAATCGGTACGCCCATCTATTCCAGACCGCTCGAACTAGATCGAACAGTAGGCAACTCCTCTCCCCTACCCGAGACCAGGTGACAGCGGCGGCCGCGCCCACATGGCGGCGCCATCACCGGCGATCGTCCCGAGCCCGATTCCTGGTTCCAAACTCTAATCCGAAAGCAGTGGCGCGAAGCCAACGCGATACGATTACTGAGGATGATTCTTACCGAGACTCAGAGAGGCGCCCAATGCTTTCCACATGCGCGGTGGAAAACGATGTCCGGCGACAAATTCCGGACGACTCCATGGTCGATTCTTCCCCAATCGGTCGCGAACGCTTCACCAGCAACCCCACAAGCCTCCAGACTCGACCCAAGCCCCCAGCTTCCAGGCGAAGACGGGAATGGCGTTGGTGGTGGCTATGTCCCTGGTTCTCTCTTCCGCTCACGATCTCTACTCGACCCCTAGGTGTCTTCGGTTGGCTGAGGCACACAGAAGGGCGAGGCGACATGCAGCTCTGGCTTTATGGACAGCGCGGCAGCAACGACCCAGCTAGATCGACGGGCGGCAACCACCAGCGCCAAGGTTTATGGGGTTGAGGGGAAGAATTGGTTGCCCGGGCCCACGCGCAGGCGAGCGGAGGAGCGGGGCACTGACTGCGGGGCCCGCCAGGCGGTGATTGAAACAGATTCACGCGCGCGTGGTGAGATGGCTGGGCCTGCGATGTGAGATGGTTGGGCCGGCCTGGCGCTTTCAGCTGAGCCGCAGGTGAGTATTCTTTGATTATCAGCATAGCTCTTTTGTCGGGTCTGTGTTATCCTCAAGTTCTCCCGGATCATCCGAACTTGTTCTTCTGCCTCTTGAATAATACCAGGCCCAAAGAACTGTCTTTCTCTAGTCTGATCCCAATACAGAGGAGTTCTGCACTTTTTGCCATATAAAGCTTCAAATGGTGACATTTTCAGACTGGTCTAGTAACTATTATTATAAGAGAACTCAGCATATGGTAGACTCTTGTCCAACTGCCTCCATGCTTAAGGGCACAAGCTCTCAACATGTCTTCAAGTACTTGGTTAGTTCTCTCAGTCTGGCCATCAGTTTGGGGATGATAGGCCAAGCTAAAGTTCAACTTCGTATCCATATTCTCATGGAGTCTCTTCCAAAATCTTGAGGTGAATTGTGATCCTCGATCAGAAACAATCTTCTTGGGTACTCCATGTAGGCACACAATTCGATCCATATATAACTCTGTCAACTGAGAACCTTTATAAGTAGTCTTGACCGGAATGAAGTGAGCCACTTTGGTTAGTCTATCCACGATCACCCATATAGAATAGTAACCCTTCGGGGTGCGAGGCAACCCGACGATGAAATTCATACCAATTTCTTCCCATTTCCATTCGGGCACTTTTAATGGGTGTAGTAGTCCAGCTGGTCTTTGATGTTCAGCTTTGACTCTTTGACATACATCACACACAACCACGTGTGCAGCTACATCTCTTTTCAGCCCATACCACCAGTACTTTTGCTTCAGATCTTGGTACATCTTAATGCTACCAGGATGAATAGAGTAATCAGAGTCATGGGCTTCCTTCAGTATGGTCTCACGGAGGCTATCAATTTCAAGAACACATATCCGGTTCTTGAACCATATTGTGTCTTGCTCATCCTCCGTGAAGTCTGGACCTCTACCTTCAGCCATCAGATCTTTGATTTCTTGGATTTTAGCATCACCGATCTGACCCTTGCGTATTTCTTGCTCCAAGGTAGGTTCTACTTCAATAGTGATCCCTTCGATGTGTGCAACTATTCCCAGATTGAGTCTTCTAAAATCTTCTACTAACTCATCAGGTAGCTGGGCGATAATAGCTGCATGAACATGCTCCTTCCGACTCAAGGCATCCATAACTAGATTCGCCTTGCCCGGGTGATAGTGAATCTCCAAGTCATAGTCTTTGATGAGCTCCAACCAACGGCGTTGCCTAAGGTTGAGATCATTCTGAGTGAAGATATACTTTAAGCTCTTATGATTATTGTAGACTTGGCACTTAGTTCCCATTATATAATGCCTCCAAATCTTGAGAGCATGCACTATGGCTGCCAGTTCAAAGTCATGTGTGGGGTAGTTCAACTCATGTTTCCGCAACTAGCGAGACGCGTAGGCGATGACATGTCCCTCTTGCATAAGAACACATCCCAAGCCCTGGTGGCACACATCACAATATATATCAAATCCCTTTTGTAGATCTAGATAATCAACATTGGGGGTGACATCAATCTTAACTTCAGTTAATTGAAACTATCTTGACATTCACGAGACCAATTAAACTCCTTTCCCTTCTCTAGTAGTGAGGTCATAGGCTTAGCAATCTTGGAGAATCCTTCAATAAATCATCGATAATACCCTGCGAGTCTCAAGAAACTCCGGATTTCAGTAACTGAACTCGGTATCTTCCATCCTACTATCTCTCTCACTTTTGTACGGTCCAATGATATTCCTCCATTAGAGATGATGTGTTCAAGGAATGGCACTTCGTCAATCCAGAACTCACACTTGCTGAACTTGGCATATAGTTGATTATCCCGTAGCTTCTGTAGCACCATCCACAGATGTTCCTCATGATCACTATCATTCTTGGAATAAATGAGAATGTCATCTATGAATACCACAATGAATCTATCAAGATACTCCATGAACACCTTGTTCATCATATTCATGAAGTAGGCTGGAGTTGCATATTTTCTCTTCTTCGAGGTTGTCACCTTCGGCTCAGGGCTGGATTTCTTATTTTTCAAAGTTTTTTCATCTTCTTTTATCATCCTAGCATCTTGTCTGTTCATAACACTGACAATCCTTTTTCTCTTTTGCCCTTCGGCACCCTTGCTTAATCGTTCATAGTCAGGGTATTCAAAGTTCAAGGCATCCATTACCCGATTCAACCTTTGTTTTGGTCGGGTGCCGAAGGCCGCAGTCATCAGTTGATCTTCTTTTTTAGTATAATTACCCAAAATTTCGTTGCACATAGTTTCAATCATCTCTAGCCACTCTTGGCAAGGTTATTTAAATTGTTTCTCAAATTTGAAGTGGTAAGGCAGTCGAACAAGTTCATTCTTTTTCTTTGTTCCCTTTAGTTTCGGCATTTTCCATTCACTCAACGTCGGGGACACCCTATTGGCCAGGTACTCTTGCACCAAATCTCTAGTGCTGATCTGTTCGGCCACCACCCAGAATTCTGCCACAGCTTGTTGGCAGGGTGACCCCGACGACATGCGGCACAGGTGTGAGACCCTGTTTGGTTTTGGTAATTGATTGACAACTTATGTGGACTAATAAGTGTTTATGTTGAGATACACAGGTGATTAGTCCACAGGTACACTAGTGTGAGTTATTTTAGCCATGGTGATGATGTGGATTGGTGATATTGAGATGCTCAACTAGTGTGATAAAGGAGCTCATTGCATATGAAGACATGACATGGTGTCATGTGGCTATATGGAGAAGATCAAGAGATATGGCTTGGCTTCGATGGACCAAGTGGCTAGTGTGAAGGGCAAGTCAAAGGCTCATGTGTGAGGGACCGCGTGGCGGTGAAGCAAGAGCAAGGACTTAGCACCGATGGACATAAAGCAATGGTGAAGAGCAAGCTATGTTGAGATTGATGAACCAAGAAGGCCATGTGATAACATGGAGTGGATCATATCATTATAGAATTATCAAGACATGTGTTGATCTGGGCTTTTGATCAAGTGGCTTGATGATGATGGTGGAGGAACTTCATGCTATGGACAAATGGTAAAAGGTATCATGGTTGGCTACACTTATGGATGCGCATTGTTCATCATTTAAGGAGATGGAATTGAATGCTCAAGGCAAAGGTATAACAATAGGTTTTTGTTTTACCGGTCAAAAGGTGCTTAGAGGTTGATAATTGACCGGGTTAGTAGGCTAGATAGCCGTACTATCAAGAGGGGTCAATTATCTTACTTGACATGTCTTTAGTGCCTCATTGCTCATATAGTTGGTGCATTTGCATGAGGGCTAACAACGCTTTGGTTCGTGAAAGAAACTTATTCAAAAGCGATTTCTTGAATGTGGGCTGAATTGAGGTACCGCGGACCGTCCGGGCCAGCATGGCGGACTGTCCGCAGGTCTAACTTGAGATGATGGGCAGAAACGCGGAGTTTCTGTGTTTCGTGAAGTTTTTGTACTGCGGACCGTCTGGTCCCAGGTGGCGGACCGTCCGTAGTTGAAGGACTGGTGTTTGGACAGAATTCAAGTAGTTCTGTTTTGGTTTTATTTTTTGAACTGCGGACCGTCCGGGGCCTGAGTGCGGACCGTCCATAGTACAAATATTTTGTATTGCGGACCGTCCAGGGTCCAGGTGCGGACCGTCCATAGTACAAATATTTTGTATTGTGGACCGTTCGGGGTCCAGGTGCGGACCGTCCACAGTACAAATTTCAGCAAATGAGCAGAGTCAGCAAAACATCGTTTTGGCTCAGTTTTATGTATCGCGGACCGTCCGACCTTGAGGGGCAGACCGTCCGCAAGTCATTTTTGAATGCTCTGACATTTTTATAACCGTTTATAGCCGTTGGGATTCTTGTGCGGACGGTCCGGGCTTGTTTTGCAGACCGTCCGCATGTGCGCAGAAAAGAGGCAATTGGCCCATAACGGCTAGTTTTGGAGAGGGGGCTTTATATACTTGTGTTGCCTGAGTTGAAAGTGTGAAGGAGGCCATTTGGAACACTTGTGAGCATATTGGAGCCTTTCCTCTCCCTCTCTCTCACTCATATTGGTTGGGATTGCATTCTAGTGAGATTGAGAGCCATCTAGTGCATTGCATCAAGTTGTTGATCTTTGAGGCACTAGGGAGATCATCAAGTGAGGTCGTTGGCTTGTTACTCTTGGAGGTTGCCGCCTCCTAGACGGCTTGGTGGTAGTTCCCCGTGAGCTCTTCAACGGAGATTGTGAAGAGGCCACGGTGGTGATTGTGAGAGGCGTTGTGCTTGCCTCGCCGGAGCGGTGAAAAGCAACTCTAGTGGAATCGAGGTTTGAGGGTTCATTAACCAATCCAGCTCAAGAGATCAAGTGGAGACTTGATAGAGGAGCGGTTGGGTGCTTTGAATCTACCTCAACGTGGACTAGGGGTGACCGGCAAGTCATCGACACCACGGGAAAAATCATTGTGCCAAGTGTCATCATCTTCCCGTTGGTTTGCAGCTTTCCTCACTAGCTTGTATTTACTTGTTCATATACTTATGCTAGTGAGTATTTGTTGCTCTTGTATGCTCTTGTATATCTAGTCATAACTATTATAAAATAATTGCTCACCTGTTGTTAGCCTGTGTAGCCAATCTGTTTTACTTAGCTTGTGTAGCTAAGTAGTTGTTTCTCTCTAGTAGTGCTTGTGCTTTGTGCTCTTTGCTTACTAGTATGTTTAGGAGCTATCGGTGCGCTTAGAATTACTTTTGCATAATTTGTATGACGTTGCTAACTAGAGTTGTATGGGATAAGTTCTTTCACTATCTTGGCACCTTAGTTACTTCAATTAGAATCTTTTGTCAGGTGTTTGTTATAGTTATAGGAGTGTAATCTTGGCTAAACCAAAATAGTATTAATTCAATATTTATTTGTGTTAGCCATCATAATTAGTTTTAGAAAGGACTATTCACCCCCCTCTAGTCCGCCATCTCGACCCTACAAGTGGTACCAGAGCCTGGTTCTCTCATTTGGTGGTCTTAACCGACCCGAGAGTAAGCTGGATGGCGACTAAAGGGCTAGAGGTTACTTGTGAACCACATATTTTTGATGGCACACATTTTGCACAGTGGAAAATTTGCATGAGTCATTATTTTCATACAATTGATGCAAAATTGTGGTGGATCATAAGTGTAGGCTTTTATAAACCCTTTGATGAGAACACAAAAGATCTCACCCAAGAAAAAGAGAAATGCTTACATCTTGAACACCAAGCTACTAACATTTTATATCAATGGATAAGTGATAAGGTGTTTAAGGAAATTATGTATATGGAGACCGCCCATGATATTTGGACATATCTTGATGGCATATATGGGAGGATCTCTAGCGAGAATGTGGAGCACATCCTCAACACTGTGGTTGTGGAAGATTGCTCCACCTCATGGTCAAGTGATAAAGATGAAAAACATACCACAAGTTCACTTGATAATCATGATTGTGTTGCCTCAAACTCAAGTAATGCAAATGATTGTTCTATCTCAAGCATACTTGATGATTATGGTGATTGTTCATGCTCGGATGATGATATTGCTACTACAAGCCCATCCATTACACCACATTGCTTGATGTCACAAGGTAATACGAAGGTATATAATGCTAATGTGACTAATCATTCATATTCATATGATGAGCTTGTTGTTAGACTTGCTAGCATGAACATTGACTTAGAAAATGAGAAAGATAAAACAAGAAATTTGGAAAGCGAAAACTTATTTCTAATGAATTCATGTGAACAACAAAAACATCTACTTTATGTTATTACTTGTTCACATGAGGAACTAAAATTGAGTCATGAGGAACTTAGTGTTGCTCATGAAAATTTGGTACAAGATCATGTTTTTCTCACTAACAAGATTTATAGTGAAGAAATTAAAACTAGTGAGAACTCATCACATGATTTATATGATCAATTGCAAAATGCTGCTAATCCATGTGATGAAAATAAGAAGAATGTATCCACCTCTTGTGATGATTTATTAGCTATGTCATGTTCTTCAACTATAGATTATTATTATTCTTCCTTGTCTTGTGGAACTAACCTTTTGAAGGAAAATAATAAGCTCAAAAACAAAGTGAAGAATTCAAGCAACATGTTTGAGAGGTGGCATAAATCAAAAGTTAGTCATGATCTTATAATGAAAAATCAAATAAGATATGATGACAAGAGTGGCCTTGGTTTCAACAAGAGCAATATCAAAGGCAGGCAATTGAAATTAAAAGGAAATAAGATATTTCACTTCATGTGCTATAAATGCCATGAGATGGGTCATCTTGCAAAGGCATGCCCCAATAAAAGGAAGCTCAAGTTGAAGAAGGAAGAATGGAGGCTAAAGCATGACAAGTGCTTCAAGTGCCACACTTGGGGTCACCTCACCTCAATGTGCCCAACCAAGAAACTAGTGAATCCACAAGTGAAGCCTCAACCAAAGTCACGAGTTGAGCAAAAGAAGAATCCCCAAAAGCAAATCAAGATTAACCATGAATATAATGGTGATGTGGGGAAAACAAGAAGAGAAAGAAGAAGGCATTCAATATATAATCAATATGACATGATGATCACAAATCAAAAGAAGAAGGATGATTTGGCTCAAATCAAGTGCTACATGTGTGATGATATGGGTCACTTTGCCTCAAGGTGTCCCAACAATCATGAGAAGAAGGCTCAAGCAAATGAGAAGAGGCAAGACAATGTGAAGCAAAATTTGAGAAAGAAAGAGAAGGCTCAAACAATGAGAACTTGCTACACATGTCGGGAAAGGGGACACATGGCAAATTCATGTCCCTTAGGTAACAATTCGAAGCCTATTTTAATTCATAAGAATATTATGCTTAGAAAGGATGGCAATGGCACCTCATTTGTTGCAATTGCAAAACATCCCGCTATTCATACTAAGGCAATGCCTAAGTATGTTGCTCCTAACTTAAGAGGACCCAACTTAGTTTGGGTACCATCAAAACGTGGATGATCATGAACAGGTACCTTGGGCGTTGGAGGCTTGATTCGATAGTATTCATTTAATCATCATATGTTGAATTAAGTGTTGAAGACTAATAAAATTCTATCCCAATGCCAAGTCAATAATAAGTGAAGTCCAAATTCTACCAAATACAAGTGTTTTATTCAAGTTGGTTAAATTATGAATGGATTGCAAATAAGTTAAGTTCAAACTTGCTATTGGATGATCATGAGGTATATAAAGTATAATATTTGTTGATCAAATTCATTTGAATGCATATGAGTTGATTGAATTGGATATATATGCATATGTTGCTTGTTATAAGATGATTGAATGGACAACTTGCTAAATAATCAAGTTTGGATTGATTTGTGTTGAATAAATTCAAGAGACTTCATTTAGTAAGTGGTTTGAATGGATACTTGTCTTTTGAAAGTAGTTCATTTCAGATTTGATTCAACTTGAAGAAGAATAACTCAATATACTGAAATCTGGCCAATATTGAAAATCTGACAAAGCTGTGCTCATAACCATGTTTGAGTGATCAAATCTATTTGGATTGGCTTGAAATTCAGTTTACTTGCTCTATGCATATGATAGCAAAGTCTGTGCAAATTTCATAATCATTGGATAAGTGAAACTTCTTGATTAAGTCAATCTTGTCAGCACAAACACAGCAGTTTTCAGCATGTACCTACCGTGGGAGATGTTATGGCTGGCAGCACATATGAAGTCAAATGAGTCTCAACTTTTTACAGCTGTTAGCAGACTTATTAAAGCACATCTCCACCAATTGTCGTGGTCATAGGATCTGTACATCAAAATTTATGAATGTTTCTTTGGAGTATACAGAATCTGTCATAAGTGACAAGTATTTGAAATATTGAAAGTCACTTTGATTGGAAGGCTCTCATATAGGATAAATCACATAAGTTGTCTGAGAGACCATAGTTTGGTTTTTAATTGATCTATAATCATGGAAAGTGAAGGGGTACAAGGATATTTGTTGAGAAATATTTTGGCACTTATCTTGGTACTCCAAGTTGAAGATCAAGACCAAAGATGATCAAAGTTGAGGTTATCATATAACCGATTGCATAATCTTCTTTCTTACATATGGCAATCCAAATGCTTAAATTGGTTGTAAGTATTTCTTGGCACATTTCAATTTGATTACTCTATTATTGCCATGATCTAGACATAAAAGAGAAAAAACTCGTGTTCGTGAATGAATAAGGTGCTAAGTAAGAAATTCAAATTCTTAAAGCACTTATCTAAAGGGGAATTCTCTATATGACTAGAGTTGTGAAACTAACTTTTTTTTACCAAAGTGATCTATGTAGTTTCACAGCATGAGAATGAGTTTCTCAAATGGACTATGTGTCACACCCGGTTTTAGAAGGCAAACCGAATGCGAACCATGTACGTGCCAGGATCAGTTATTCACGTACACAGCAGTTACATAACATGGACATCATCACACAGTGCTCAAAATAGTATTAATAAGGGAAATAGTCGATTACATCATACGTCTGAGACGTCCATATAGTTCTTACAATAAATCAAAGTGCGGAAAAGAAACGTAGATAACCGCGGCCTTCACAGGCAACCGACTGGGGGGTTGCCGCTAACCCACACCTAGAACTCGTCGTAGTCTTGGAACTCCTGGAAGTCTCCTTCCTCAGCTTCATCTTCGCCTGAGCAGTGGTTGCAATGCTGACAACCTGGGGATGGGGGGGTTTGGTGTGTAGAGCAAGGGTGAGTACACATCAACATACTCAGCAAGTATCCTGTTTGGCTGTAGTGGGCTAGCTTTATGTGGGGATAAGTCAAGCAGTTGCTTTTAGTTGGTCAGATTATTACTTACTAGTAGAAAGCCAAGTTTTAGCATTAACCCAAGTTATTAGCCCGATGTACCCTTTCCAAACGGAAAGAATACCACTTACCAGCACCATAGTCATAACCAAAACCATCAATCTCATAACCACCTGTACCAAAGCATCTCTGATCAAGTACCACTAATCACTGGAGCTCCCTTGGCCGCTCATAACCGCGAGCACGGCTGATATATCAGTTTTCAAACACTCTGCAGAGGTTGTGCACTTTACCCACAAGCCGTGATTCCCATTCTGCCCGGAGAGAGCTACTCCCCATTGACCACTACCTAGGTGGCCTAGCAGGGCATCACTACGTAGCCTTTACAAAGATTCCCCGGGGCTGTAGCCACCCGTTAGGTTTCCTAAATGCACCGCACTCCTCCCCAAGGGGCGAACCCAAACTTGGCAGAGCGAGCCGCATACACCGAGCCCCATTGACGGCACGACGGCTAAGTGAACTACACCCCGGATCCTCTAATTATTCAGCTAAGGGCATCCCATTCCACCCTCATGGTTGCACTGTTTTCCCGGGCGGTCATCCATAGAACAGGTCCTTACGGAGAGGCACTCGAGAAACCGCTCGAGCCCCCTTGAAGACCACAAGTACCACATCATAATAAGAGAAGGGAAAACAGCGTATCATAGATAATCTCATCATGTTCATTGATTATAGTTGAGCAATAGCATAAAGCTAAACAGTAATAATCCAACCCAAATAGGTGAACAAGGACATGGATCACAAAACTAGTCAATCCTTAGGCATAAATGTGTAAAGCGGGAGGTGAATTAAATAATGAATAGGACATAGATAGGTCAAAGGACACTTGCCTCCACCAACCGACTGCTGTTCAGGGGCTTCTCCTGCGAGTTCCTCGGGCTCTTCGACCGGATCGTTCTCTATGCGATTGCAAGCATACATACATTCATCCATTCAAATTGGGAAACAAACAGTACATCATACAAGGGAACAAATAAAGTGAATATGCATCAAGTATGACATTCGATATCGCATTCATTATGGTTAGGAAGGAACGGGAAAAGGTCTCGCGGGGGGGGGGGGGGGGGGGGGTTAAAGCTTATGCACTAATGATTAGTTACATTTGGTCCTAACAAAAGAATTTAGTTATATGCACTAATGGAAACCTAGTCATTTGTAGTTGATCAACATTGAACTGGATAAACAATTGATTATATGAATTAACTAGCGTAACGAAATTCTAAATTAAGTTTCCTATTTCAATAACATGAACAATGATTAACCTACTGTTGGGGCGAAGGCAAAGACGCCACCCTTCGCTCGAGGCCTCCGCCGCAGTCGCTGGTCTGACAGAGACAAAGCAGGCAGGGACACCCTTCGCTCCATTCGGCACTCTGACGAAAGCCTGCGGCGACATCTTCCCACGGCGCGGCCTCGTTCAGTCCTAAGGCCCACGCGTGATCTGGCCCATTGTAACGGGCCCTGCGTGGCCGCTTCTGTGTTACGGGCCTAACTTGTAAAGGCATACTTGTAATTACAGCTTGTAACCCTGCTTTATGGGAATATTCTGGGGATAAACTAGGTGTCTGAGGGCACATGCGTCCTTAACACAAGGCGTTGGGCACTCAGATACCTATAAATACCCCCGCACAGTGCCCGTGAGAGGCTAGATTAACAGAGCTATTGCCCCCGAGCACGTAACCCTGTTGTCACCACTGTTCACCCTTGTTGGCCTCCTTGCCGCAGAGAGCAAGTTCCAACATTTGGCGCCCACCGTTCGTGCTACGACAAAACCACCCGCGATGGCACCCAAGAGAGCTAACCCGAAGGCTGACGAGGTTGCGAAGGCAGCACTGCTGGCCGCAAGAAAAGGCAAGGCCCTCGTCCTCACCCAATCCACCCACCAAGAGCCCACTGAAGACAATGTTCCCCACACCGGCGAAGACGACACCTTCCGCACCTGTGGAACCGAAGGACAATCGCAGCCGCCCCCAGGCTTCGCCCCACTGGAAGGCGCAGACCTCACCGAGGACGGTGAGGTCCTCGGCGTCTCAACAGAAGAACAGCTACAGCTGCGCGCCCTGCGCCTCAAGAACCGCAATCTCCAGAGGCAGAAAGAGATACTGGAGGCCAAGCGCCAGCGTGTGTCCGCACTAGCCAAGGTGCGGCAAATGATACGCGACGAGGAGCAGAAGGCCCAAGACCTCGAGCGCGAGATCGCGCTGATGCAGCGCGAAGGCCATCTCGGTCTACAGCAAGAGCCACCCCTCCAGCAGCGCGCACAACCGGAAGACACGCGCGAAGGCCACCTCGGCCTGCAGCATGGCCCACCACTGCAGCACCGGGCGCAGCCGGAGAACCCGCGTTTCCCCCAGCGTGACTACGCCTTCCAGCACGGCGCGCCATTCCAAGGGGTCAACTACCTCGACGAGCGAAGTCCCCTGGCGCCACACCTGCAAGTGACGCCTTGGCCAGCTAACTTTCGAGCGGGGGCATATCCCAAGTACAACGGCAGCACCGACCCTGCGCAATACATAATGAGTTATCAAGTCACCGTTGCATCCGCCGGAGGGGACGACGCCACAATGGCGAAGTCTTTCATCATCGCCCTAGAGGGCCCAGCACTCACCTGGTTCACCAGATTGCCTCCGCTGTCCATTGATTCGTGGAGAAGTCTCAGGGACAAGTTCCTTCTCAACTTCCAGGGGTACCGTCCAGACACCGACGCCTTGGCCGAGCTCTCGCTTTGCAAACAGCTGGAAAAGGAGACTCTGCGGGAGTACTACCGCAAATTCTTAACACTCAAGTCGCAGCTGCCCTCTGTCGATGATCAGATCGCTATCCACTACGCCATCAGTGGCCTTCGGGTCGGCGTCCTCTACAGCCACTGTATCAGAGATCCACCCAAGAGCTTGCAGGAGCTATATCAGCTCTTCGAAAAATATGCCAAATCCGAAGAGCTCCACCAGCGCAAGGTCGAGTCACAACGGAAACCCAAAGATGCCCCGCAGTCCAGCCGCACGTGGACGAGGACTCCGCAGCCAGACTCCGGTCGAGATGGCCGCAGTTAGCAGCAAGTGCACAACATCGCCAACCAACAGCCTGCTGCTGACCCCCCTCGTCGCCAGGAATATCCCCCCAGGGCCGCAGAAATGGAACTCGTGGCAGGGGCTGAGGACGCGCGCAGCCGCCGCGCCGGTTCTACTGCCTTTTCCACGGCGAAGACTGCGCCCACCAAACCAAAGACTGCCCCGAAACGAAGGCAACCAGAGACAGAATGGCGCGAGCGCAGCCAGCCGACAATCCCAGAATTGTCGCGCATAATTACCAGCCACCCCTCCACCATATATCCACGCTCCCGCTCCGCATCCACCGCACCACGCTTACCAACACCATCAGGAAGTACAAATCGTACCTCCTCCACAACCACCACCACACCAGCAACATCAAAACATCCTCCATGCCCCAAAGCAGGAAGACTTCGCCGATCAACCATATCGCGGAGTCATTCACATGATAACAGGGGGGTCCAGCACCGACTTCGACACCAAGCGGCAGAAGCGGGACCACTACCGCAGCATCAACCATGTCGCCGTCACTGGCCCAGTCGTGCAGACGAAGTGGTCCCACATACCGCTAACCTTCGACGCAAGAGATGTCGACCTGCGCAGCGCCCCCCACATCGACGCTATGGTCATCAATTGCAGCGTGGCATGCTGGGACTTACACAAAGTCCTAGTCGACAACGGCAGTCAGGCGGACATCATCTTCCTCCACGCCTTCGACCGCATGGGTATAAGCCACAGCTTGCTGAAGCCTTCGGACAACCCGTTATATGGTTTCGACGGCAAGGGCACCTTTCCAGTTGGCAAGATAGAGTTGCCCCTCTCCTTCGGTGTAGCACCCAATGCCCGAAGTGAGCAAGTAACCTTCGACATTGTCGACATGGTATATCCATACAACGCCATCATGGGCCGGGGCTCCATCAATAAGTTCGAAGCTGCCATCCACAGGTTGTACCTATGTATGAAGATACCAGGTCCGCTAGGCGCCATTACAATCTACGGCAACCAGCAGACGGCGCGCAACATAGAGCGGGACTTCGTGCCTGGTCAGAGGAACGTACACTATCTCATGACCCAGTGCGAGGTCCCCGCGCCCGCCAGCCCAACCGATAAGCAGCACGACAAGGCACAGTTGCAGAGCCAAGACGGGACCAAGACTGTCCCCCTCGATCAGGCCACGCCCAAGCAGACAGTCACTATCAGCGAAGACCTCACCCCACTTGAAGAAGAGAAACTTCTCTGTTGCCTGGCCAAGAATAAAGATGTCTTCGCCTGGTCCGCCCTCGATCTGGTCGGAGTCAGCCGCTCCATAATTGAGCACAGCTTGGGAATTGACCCTTCGGTGCGACCCAAAAAACAGAGGCTTCGCAAAATGTCAGACGAAAAGACAGAGGCCGCCAAGGCAGAGGTGCACCGCCTCCTGGAGGCTAAATTCATCGAGCCAGTGGCTTACCCCACGTGGCTCTCCAATGTTGTAATGGTGCAGAAAAAAAGCGGGAAGTGGCGAATGTGCATAGACTTCACCAGTCTCAATAAGGCCTGCCCAAAGGACAATTTCCCGTTGCCGCGGATCGACAAAATAGTCGATAGCGCGGCCGGATGCGAGGTCATGTCTCTCCTCGACTGCTTCTCCGGCTATCACCAGATATACATGAAGGAGGAAGACAAGGCTAGCACCAGCTTTATAACACCCTTCGACACTTATTGCTTTGTCAGAATGCCGGAGGGTCTCAAGAATGCCGGGTCCACCTTCTCCAGACTCACCAAAACGGTACTCGAAGGGCAGGTCGGCAGAAATATATTTACATATGTGGACGACATCGTCGTCGCCAGCAAGAATAAGGAGGACCATCTCGCCGACCTGGCCGAGACATTCGCGAACATGCGAGATGCACGACTCCGCCTAAACCCGGAAAAGTGCGTCTTCGGTGTCCGCCAGGGCAAGATATTGGGCTACCTGGTGTCCCACCGCGGCATCGAGGCCAACCCAACCAAGATCCAGGCCATCGTCGATATGTCGCCTCCGCAGTCCGCCAGGGACGTCCAGCGTCTGACAGGCAGATTGGCCGCTCTCAACAGATTCATCTCCAGGTCCGCCGAGCGAAGTCTCCCCTTCCTCAAAACACTCCGCGGTGCGAAAGACTTCGCCTGGGGACCGGAGCAAGCAGCGGCATTCGCCTCACTGAAACAGTACCTGTCGGAGCTGGCCATCCTCACAAGCCCCGACTCCTCGCTCCCTCTATTGCTCTATGTCGCGGCGTCGCCGCACGCGGTCAGCGCGGCACTAGTGCAGGAGCAGACAGTCGGGGGCACAGTCAGGCAGTGCCCTGTTTACTATGTCTCCGAGGTCCTGACACCGTCCAAATGCAACATGGCAGAGCTGGAGAAGATCGCCTACGCAGTTGTTATGTCCTCGCGCAAACTGCGCCATTACTTTGAGGCATTCAAGGTCCGAGTCACCTCAGACAGGGGGCTCGGCGAACTATTCAGAAACCCAGAGGCATCGGTGAGGATCGCCAAGTGGGCAGCCGAACTCTCCGGCTACCACATCAGCTTCGAGCCCAGGACAGCCATCAAGTCGCAAGTCCTGGCAGACTTCGTCGTCGACTGGACTGGGCCAGTAACACAGCCGGACCCGTCCACAGAGAAGGTCTGGACCATCCATTGCGATGGCGCATGGTGCCATGCGGGGGCAGGCGTCGCTGCAGTCGTCACCTCACCAGCCGGAGTCAAACACAGATATGCAGCACGCCTCAACTTCGCTCTGGAGTCCGACAGATGCACAAACAATGTAGCAGAGTATGAAGCGGTTATCCTCGGCCTCCGCAAGCTAAGGGCCCTCGGAGTCACCACATGTATCATCAAGACAGACTCCAAGATAGTCGCCGGCCAGGTCGAGAAAGACTACGCAGCAAAAGACCCCGCCCTCATGCAATACCTCGCGGCCATTCAAAGCCTCGAGAGACAGTTCAAGGGATTCACCTTACAACATGTGGATAGGGCCAAGAACGAGGAGGCCGATGCATTAGCCAAGGCCGCCGCCAGGGGCGAGCCCTTGCCCTCCGACGTGTTCTTTCACACCATCGGCACGCCAGCCGTCCGGAGCCCCGAAGGGCTCCAGATAACTGATGACAGCGAGGGCCACCGCATAGTCAACCTAATCATGACCGAAGACTGGCGGGCACCAATAACCCTGTTCCTACAGGGGTACTATCATCCAACCGACGCCAGTGAGGCAAAGCGCCTCAGACATCGAAGCCGGAACTTCGCACTGATTGAGGGCCAGTTATACAAGAAAGGGGTCAGTCAGCCAATGCTTAAATGCGTCACCGAAACCGAAGGCATGTAGATCCTACGCGAAGTCCACAGTGGCACGTGCGGCTCGCACGCAGGGCCAAGGGCCCTGGCTGCCAAGGTGATCCGACAAGGGTTTTACTGGCCTGCGATGATCTGCGCCGCAAATCGCGTCGCAAGGTCCTGCGAAGCCTGCCAGAAGTTCTCTCCTCGGTCAGGCAACCCCTCGCAATATACAAAGCTGATCGCCCACACATGGCCTCTCCAGCGCTGGGGCCTGGACATTGTCGGGCCCCTGCCCACCGCTCAGGGGAACCTTAAGTTCGCCTTCGTAGCCGTCGAATACTTCACTAAATGGATTGAAGCGAGGGCTGTTTCCACAATCACATCAAAGACTGCCCAAAAATTCTTCTGGCAGAACATTGTTTGCCGCTTCGGAGTACCGTCCGAGCTAACAGTTGACAACGGCAAGCAGTTCGACAGTCAAGATTTCAAGGATTTTTGTTTCTCCATCGGCACCAAGCTTGCCTTCGCTTCACTCTATCATCCGCAGTCCAACGGGGTCGTGGAGCGTGCCAACGGGAAAATCTTCACAGCTGTCAAGAAGATGCTCCTCGATGAAAAAAGGCAGATGGACCGATTTATTACCAGAGGCAGTCTGGGCGCTAAACACAACTGAGTGCAGGGCGACCGGGTTCACTCCTTTCCGCCTTCTATACGGATCGGAGGCTATGACCCCGCAAGAAATAAAGCATGGGTCCCCGCGTACAGTTCCGTCAGCCGTCCCCAACGTGGACGAGCCAACTTCAAAAGATCTCATTGACGGAGACCGGGTCTTCACCCTACAGGCCCTAAACAAATACCAAGCCCAGACCAAAGCATGGCGCGACCACGCAGTCATCCCGAGGGAGTTCAGCGAGGGGGACCTCGTACTCGTCCGAACAGCTCGGACGGAGTCCAAGGGCAAGTTGGAGCCCAAGTGGGAGGGCCCCTTCATAGTCAAGACAAAAGCTTCCCCCAGCGCTTACAGGCTCACAACGCCAAACGGCGAGGACCTGGAGCACTCCTGGAACATCGACAACCTTCGCAAATTTTTTGTTTGACCCATTTAGGGCTGATTTCGCCCTTGTAATCCGCCACAATCAAACTTATACCGGCCCGCACTCTTTTCCTCCCGGGGGGTGAGGTTTTTAACGAGGCGGAGCCATGTAATATATGTGAGAAAAATCCCCCGCAAAAACATGTGTCGAAAAAAGACCGCGACAACGGTCTTCGGCATTCGACCAATTCGAAGTCACCGCGAGGCTAAGCGCTAGCCACCCTCGCGTGCGACAAATCCGCGCAGAAGTCACCTAAGGGTGCAGCCGGACTAAGCACAACAAGTGCGCAAAAATCCGACGTCTATCGCGAAGACTATCCGCGCAGAAGTCGCCTAAGGGTGCAGCCGGACTAAGCACAACAAGTGCGCAAAAATCCGACGTCTATCGCGAAGACTATCCGCGCAGAAGTCGCCTAAGGGTGCAGCCGGACTAAGCACAACAAGTGCGCAAAAATCCGACGTCTATCGCGAAGACTATCCGCGCAGAAGTCACCTAAGGGTGCAGCCGGACTAAGCACAACAAGTGCGCAAAAATCCGACGTCTATCGCGAAGACTATCCGCGCAGAAGTCGCCTAAGGGTGCAGCCGGACTAAGCACAACAAGTGCGCAAAAATCCGACGTCTATCGCGAAGACTATCCGCGCAGAAGTCGCCTAAGGGTGCAGCCGGACTAAGCAAAACAAGTGCGAAAAAACCCGATGTCTACCACGAAGACTATCCGCGTATAAGTCGCCTAAGGGTGCAGCCGGACCAGCACAACAAGTGCGAAAAAGTCCGAAGTCTATCGCATAGACTCCGCGCAGTAAACCGCCTAAGGGCGCAACCGACCCAGTACAACAAAAGCAGAAACGACAGCATCAAACCATCCGCACCAAAACCGACTATAATCACACCGGCACAGCATAACCAACCATACCAGACAAAGTGAACAGCGCCCTCGCAGGCACAGGCACGCGAGGGCACACAACTCCATCTTACAAGCCCTTACACATATACAAGCGAGGGCACCACGCTCTACATCGGCTCAACCTTAGGAATAATTCCCATCTCCCTATAATTAAATAACATTATCCTAAGCTCTTCACCCGCAAAAAGACTTCGCAGTTCCCCTTCCCCTGTCCCCACGGCGGCCGGCAAAGACAACAGCTCCTGCCGACCAGCCCTACTCACGCGAAGCCGAGCCCCTTCCTCCGCGCTAACCCTACGCTTTGCAACCGCCCTTCGTCGTCGGCGCTCGGTGCTAGGACCTGGCACGTCTGGCGCGTCCGCGGCGCGTGGCGAAGCCTCCGCCGCAGCCACATCCAAGGCCGCAAAATAATCCAAGTCCTCCTCCGACGACTCCTCAGTCCACTCAATCGAGCTCCCAGAGTCAGTAAAATCAGAAAACTCAGATACAAACCCACCATATCCATTCCCACCTTCCGCGGTCGAAGCCGCCAAAAACTCAGTAGTAGCGGTTGCGTGTGCAGGCCCAAAATCTTGAACCTGCGCAGCAACCAAAATTCAGCACAACATCCAAAAATTCCCCAACCCTAAACACCCACTACGCCACCTGCGAAGGCCCTGCCGCCGCGGGAGCCTCCGCCGCTGCTTCCGCCTCCACCGCCGCGAAATCTTCCACGCTCGGCACAACAGCTGCGGGGGCATTAGGCGCGCCTTCGGCCACCTTTGGGGGCAGGTCTTCGCCGGCCGCAGCAGATGTGGGGGCGCCTGGCGCGCCTGGCGCGTCTCCCGCAGTCTCCATGGTTGGTTCCAGGGCGACTCCAGTCGCAGCCTCCGCAGGGGTCGGCTCCGGGTCAGGCAGCGCGCTGTTCAGTGCCCCGAAGTCGTCCACCCGCTCGCCACGCTCCGCCTAAGACAAAACACAAATTCAGCAAACACACGCGCAGACCACATCCAGCAAACGCCGAACAAACGACAACGTTACCTGAGCCCTCGCAGCCTCGGCCTGCTCCCTGACCACCTCACGACCGCACAGACCCCACATCCGGTCATAGAGGGCCCCGGCGGACTCCTTCACCACGGGGTCTTCGACCTCATAGATATCTCGCCCAAAATCTTCATCTGCCTGGTCAAAGGCCTCAAAGTGCCGGCACCCTTCGCGAGAGAGTGCGTTCATCGCCCCCTCGCAGGTGACCAGGGAGGTGAACGACATTAACCCCCCAAGACAGTGGGGAGCTCCTGCAGCTCCTCCTGCACCCATTCCAGACAGCGAAGCCCGGGCTCGCGCTCCGGCACCTCGAAGTCACCGGTCCACGCACCCAGCTCGCGATATGTAGCCATCAGCTGTGTGCGCGTCCGTTCGGCCTCCGCTCGCATCGCGGCCTCGGCCCCCTTCGCGCGGCTCTCCAGGGCACTAAGCCGCTGCTGCAGCTGACCGGCGAGCTCCTTGGCAATATTGCCTTCCGCCCGCGCCAGCTTGGCCTCTGCCTGCGCAGCCTGCTCTTTGGCGATGGCTTCGTTGGCCTCCCTCCTCTCCCCCGCCAGCTGGCGCCGGAGGTCAGCCTTCTCCTTCTCCACGGCGGCCACCTTGTCCGCCAGTTTACGACACTTGCTGTCGAAGGCCGACTTCTCACGGACAGCGTCAGCATGTTGCGTCCGAAGTCTCTCGACTTCGGCAGACAAAGCTGCCGTAAGGGCCCCCGACGCAGTACGGCTGGTAAAGTCAGCCACCTGCAGAGCACACGTAAGGCCGTTGCCTTAAAAAAAAGAGAGAGAGAAGGGGGGTGGAGAGGTCATAGCTCAGCGGACCCGACTCAGCGCCTCCGTCGCCTGACTCAGCGCCTCCGTCACTCCCTTCAGCCGGTGGGTCGCCACGCCTGCCTCGTCCCTGACTAGCGCGAGGGCCGACACCTCGCCTCCAACGCCAAGGGTCTCACCCCTTGCCTTCGGCGCTAGCGCAGCTGTCGCGATCGCCGCGCCAGGCGCAACTAGAGCGAGCTGGCCCTCGTCCGACCCTGCAACGCGTCAACAAATTTAAAATATATATATATATATATATAGACTTACCCCCAAGATAATCATCCACATTAATCTCGGTGCCGAAGTCGGCAACGCGTTTGCCCGGCGGCGGCAACGTTCGAGCCGCCTTCGCAGCCTCCGCCACTCCGCTGGCCGGCGGCACCACCTTCGTCAGTTTGGAGCCTCCGGCGCCCACCGTTGCCTCCGGCGCCTTGCTAGGTGCAGAGGCGCCCGCCTTCGCCGGCAGCGGCGGCTTGCCTCCGCCAGAGGCCGCAGCCTTCGCCGTTCCCCGCTGCCTTTTCGGCCGGGCTTCGTGAATCCTGACAGTCGCCTGGCGTTTTTGCGCCGCCCCTTGGCGATCCTTGTCCATCACTGCCCACACAACAGCACCGATATTTCGCCCGTAAGGAAAAACTCTCCACTGATGAACCATACGAGATGTAAAACAGTCCTCCTCAGCCGCGCAGGGGATAGGAACATTTCTAGGCCAGCAACCCCCGGTAACCCTCAGCATCCGAGCCGAAGACTCCCGGAGCTCGGGCGAAGACATCCTCTCCCCCGGGGCCGCACACGTCCTCATTAACTCTCTAGCAAACCTATCAGACACCCCAAGTCCTCTCATCGCAGTACCTAATTTTCTCTTTTTTGAGGAGGGGGCGGCCGCCAGCGCAGGGTCGCCTCCAGTCTCCACCGCCGGTTTCTTCCCACGGCGGTCCGCTTCGTCTTGACCAGGGTAGCCGTCGTACAACAATTGATTCAATTCGAAGACCCTGTTCAAACGTTCATTTGACCCACGGATATCAAAGCTGCGCTGGCCTTCCGTCCTCGGCACGTAACGCCCCACGAGCCGCACCGCCAAGTCCTCCGCATCACGCACAAAGGCGGCCGGGTCACGGTTTCACAAATTCAGTGCAAAGGCAGGACTTCGCACCACCCTTCCTCCGTGAAAAGGCATCTGGCGAGGGCACACTTCGCCCAGCGCCCAGCCGTGCGCCAAGGGCCAGACCCCGTACGCCACGAACTCTTCAACTAAATCACGCCCACTGCTCTGGCCGGCGGCGCACCGAAGGGCCCCTTCGTCTGCATCCTCTTCTGCCACTTCAAAAGGCGGATACGCAGAGTAATAGTGAGAGCACATCTCAGACACGGGGAGTCCTTTATGGCCTTCGACAGTAGCCTCAGCAACGTAAAACCAAAATTCATTCCAATTGCCCCACTTGTTGCGGGCGCACGGAACCAACTCCACTACTGGCATTGTGGTCTTGCCGGTCTTCGGCGTGAATGTGCATGACCCGAACTGGGCAACTCCGTCCTCAACCATCCTCTTCTGCCAATGCAAACAATAATTCTTCGCAAAAACTTCAACTGACGGCTGTCCGCCGTACGAAGTCGTCGCCCAGACATACTTCGCCAGCGCCACCACGGCGTTCGGTGTCAGCTGATGTATTTGAACGTTGAATCTACGCAGGACTTCGCCAACAAACCGGTGCGCAGGCAAGCGGAGACCGGCGACGAAGAACGCCTCGAAAACAACCAACTCACCCTCCGGCTCGGGGACTTCCTCCGTCCCCGGAGCACGAGCGACTCCGCCGCCAAAGTAGCCCAACCGCTGCATATCTTCAACGCGGGCTGACGTCATCCGTGACACACCAAAATCAACAGAGTCGCCGGCGCGCAACTCCTCCACCATCACGCTACTCAACGTCTCCTCAGACGAGGCGGCGGCCGGCGGCGTGGCGTCGGCGGAAGAAGAAGAGGATGGCATTGCTACGTACCGTCGGCGGCGGCGGGCGGTCTGCTTCACTTGAGCCAGAGCTCCGGTGAGCAAAAGGAGCAGCGGAGGAAGAGGAGCAGCAAGACGGCGGGCGGCTAGGGTTTTTACGGAGCGCGGAAGGCAAAGTTCAAACAGCGCCGACCCCCGCACCCTTTTATAGGCAGGGCGCGGCTCTTCGGGAAACCCGCAATCCGACAGGGCGCGACGCTTCGGGAAACCCGCAATCCAACAGTACGCCGTCCATCAACGGTCACATCAAAAACCCCCGCGGAACCACTTCGAGCGAGGGCAGCGTCTCCTCCATCTAGTGACGTCTTCGGCACCAGGTGACTTTGTCGAACTGGTCCCTCGGAGGGCAAATGTTGGGGCGAAGGCAAAGACGCCACCCTTCGCTCGAGGCCTCCGCCGCAGTCGCTGGTCTGACAGAGACAAAGCAGGCAGGGACACCCTTCGCTCCATTCGGCACTCTGACGAAAGCCTGCGGCGACGTCTTCCCACGGCGCGGCCTCGTTCAGTCCTAAGGCCCACGCGTGATCTGGCCCATTGTAACGGGCCCTGCGTGGCCGCTTCTGTGTTACGGGCCTAACTTGTAAAGGCATACTTGTAATTACAGCTTGTAACCCTGCTTTATGGGAATATTCTGGGGATAAACTAGGTGTCTGAGGGCACATGCGTCCTTAACACAAGGCGTTGGGCACTCAGATACCTATAAATACCCCCGCACAGTGCCCGTGAGAGGCTAGATTAACAGAGCTATTGCCCCCGAGCACGTAACCCTGTTGTCACCACTGTTCACCCTTGTTGGCCTCCTTGCCGCAGAGAGCAAGTTCCAACACCTACCTAAAATAAAATAAGTAACATTAATGAAGGAAAATAAAATAAATAAAAAATAAAATAATAAAAAAGGGGGAGGGCGGTTGAACCGGCCAGGGGGCGGTTGAACCGGCCTGGGGCAGGGGCGGGGGCGGCCGAGCTGGCGGGGGGGGGGGGGGGGGGGGCGGCCGAACCGGCGGGGGCGCAGGGGCAGGGGGGCGGCCGAGCTGGCGCGCAGGGGCGGCCGAGCCGGCCAGGGGCGACCGAGCTGGCGCGCAGGGGCGGCGGCGGCCGAGCCGGGTAGGGGGGAGAGGAGGGGAGGTGGGGGAGGGAGGAGAGGGGGAGGGGGCCTCACCGGGGACGGGGACGGGCGGTCGAGTGGCGGGGCGGCCGAGCTGCAGGGGGCGGCGGCTAGGGCAGGGGGCGGCGGCTGGGGTGGGGAAGAGAGAATGAGAGGGAGGGAGAGGGATTTTGGGGGAATTGGGGGAAAGGGAGGGGGCGGCCGGGCCAATGGGCCCAAAGGGGGCGCGCGCGGGGGCGGCTGGGCCGGCCAGGGGCGGCCCACGGCGCGGGAGAGAGAAAAAGGAGGGGAAAGAGAAAGAAAAAGAAAAAGAAAAAGAAAGAAAAGGGAGAAAAGGGTTTTTCTCCTTTTCGAAATCCGATCTTTCTAGATGAATGCACTTACATCTCTAAGAAATCGAAGAATGCATGGTTCGGCATGGTGCATCAAACAACATAAAGTAATTTAGGGTTTTTCTTTACACTGGAAATCCAAACCAAGTCCCGCTAAAACTTTGGAAAAGGTCAAGGTTTAGCGAGGGAACGAGAAAAGAAAGGGGTAACACCTGAATTTGGTGAGAGAAAAGAAGAAAAAAATTCTACCCCCAAATTCAGGGCGTTACACTATGCAATTAAACGTATAAAGAAGAACAATCCAAAACTATGTGATGTATTCTCTCTTGTTCATTTGGATTTATTTCTTCTACATTAAATACTCACCATGATATGATTTAAAATTAGCCTTTGAACTTAATCAATTTATCATGTATGTTTAATTTGTTAAAATTAAGCATTGAAGACTAAGAGAATTTTAGTTCATATAATAAGGTTTTCTTGTTTAAGTATCTGCCTACTTTATGTATTCAAAGTGTTATAAAAGAGAATTTGGTACTTGCATTACTAACAACATCTCTTTTGAGCTTGTTCATGAAATTCTGTGAAAAGAGATTCCATATGTTCAAATTGGTTACTCCTCACCAAAAAGTAAGAAAAGAATTTCTAGAGGCAAAGTGGTACTTAATTGGAGCAATCAAAAGATTGATCAGGAAAGAGAACAAGCAACACATTCAAAGGCAAATCAAGCATATATGATTGATGTTTCAAACATGGATTGATTTTGAGTATTTTCCAAGTATTTTTTGGTTTGACATCAATTCATGATCACTTATACTCAAATCATGTGCTTTCATGCAAATTATTTATATATGGTTGAATGCTAATGCTTGGTGCAGTCATAAAGTTCATAAATGAGCAATGATCCTATTTTAAAATTCAACTATTGAGAAATTAACAGTCAGCTCAATGGAGTGCAAGTTCCAGGTCTCGGACCGTCCGGTCCTAGGCCACGGACAGTCCGAGAGATCAGGACACGGACCGTCCGAGCTCCCACTACGGACCGTCCGTGAGTAGCAGTCTTGCATAAACAAAGGAATTTTCTGGACCAATATCTCAACAAGTGGTATCATCCTTACAAGTGATATTCCTATATTTCGTGCAAATTCATAATTCTTTCACATACAAGTGGTATTGGAGGAACTGAAAGGGAAATGTGCCCTTGGGCCATTTCTAAGTATTTTGGTGATTAAGTACAAACACAGGTGCCAAAATGTGAAAATATGCCCATGGATGGACAAAGTGCAAATCACAAGTAAAGGTATGTTTCTAAGCCTTAGTACATTGGTTTTGTGTACTAATATTCTTGTCTAAGTGTTAGAAACAGATAGAAGAAGAGAAGAGAAGACTTGGCTGTGTACGGCCAAGGGGCTGCTTCGGTCTGGGGCACCGGACTGTCCGGTGGTGCACCGGACAGTGTCCGGTGGTGCACCGGACAGTGTCCGGTGCGCCAGGCTGCCTCGGCCGAAGAGGCCGCTCTCGGGTTTTTCTCCGGCGACTTCGGCTAAAATTCACCGGACTGTCCGGTGTGCACCGGACTGTCCGGTGAGCCAACGGTCGGCCGCGCGATCGGCGCGCGACACGTGGCCGAGCCAACGGTCGGAAGGAAGCACCGGACTGTCCGGTGTGCACCGGACTGTCCGGTGCGCCAGATCTGCAACGGTCGGCAACGGTCGGCTTCGCCATTTAAGGAAACAAATCGGGCACCGGACAGTGTCCGGTGTGCACCGGACTGTCCGGTGCGCCACGAGACAGAAGGCAAAGATGACCTTCCAGATTTGTTCCCAACGGCTCCTAGCTGCCTTGGGGCTATAAAAGGGACCCCTAGGCGCATGGAGGAACACACCAAGCATTCCTTGAGCACTCTTGATCACTCACACATCAATCTCGCGCACTTGTTCGACATTCTAGTGATTTGAGCTCCGTTCTAGTGTGCTAGTCTTTTGAGCTCAAGTCTGGGTCTTGTGTGTGCGTATTCGCTGTGATCTTTGTGTCGTGTGTGAGTTGCTAATCCCTCCCTTGCTCTGTGATTCTCTGTGAACATCTTTTGTAAGGGCGAGAGGCTCCAAGTTGTGGAGATTCCTCGCAAACGGGATTAAGAAAAGAAAAGCAAGAACACCGTGGTATTCAAGTTGATCATTGGATCACTTGAGAGGAGTTGAGTGCAACTCTCGTCCGTTGGGACGCCACAACGTGGAGTAGGCAAGTTTTGTACTTGGCCGAACCACGGGATAACCACTGTGTCATCTCTGTGATTGGATTCTTGTGGTTATTGTGTTTTGACTCCTCTCTAGCCACTTGGCATAAACTGTGCTAACACTTAACAAGTTTTTGTGGCTTAAGTTTTGAAGTTTTTACAGGATCACCTATTCACCCCCCTCTAGGTGCTTTCAATTGGTATCAGAGCCGTTCTCTTCAAGAAAGGGACTAACCGCCCGAAGAGATGGATCCTAAGGGGAAGGGAATTGTGATCAACGACAAGGAGAAGGAGTCCTTCGTCAACGAGCCAAGGGATGACAAGTCCAATGACTCGGGCTCGGGCCACAAGCGAAAAGATGGGAAGAAGAAGAAGACAAGACGCATCAAGGAGATCGTCTACTACGACAGCGATGAGTCCTCTTCTTCCCAAAAGGACGACGACCACGACAAACAAAAGACGGTTAACTCAAACTTTTCTTTTGATTATTCGCGCATTCCATATAGCTCAAATGCTCATTTGCTCCCCATTCCACTTGGCAAGCCTCCTCACTTTGATGGAGAGGACTACGGATTTTGGAGTCACATAATGCGTACTCACCTATTTTCTCTCCATCCAAGCATTTGGGAGATTGTGGAAAGTGGAATGAAATTTGATAGCTCGGATAGCCCTTCATTCATTAATGAGCAAATCCATAAGAATGCACAAGCTACCACTGTTCTTCTAGCTTCATTATGCAGGGATGAATATAACAAAGTGAGCGGCTTGGATAACGCCAAGCAGATCTGGGACACCCTCAAGATTTCTCATGAGGGGAATGACGTTACCTTGCTCACCAAAATGGAGTTGGTGGAAGGCGAGCTTGGACGATTCGCGATGATAAGGGGCGAGGAGCCAACTCAGACATACAACCGGCTCAAGACCCTTATCAACAAAATAAGGAGCTACGGAAGCACGCGATGGACGGACCACGATGTCGTCCGACTAATGCTCAGGTCCTTTACCGTTCTTGATCCTCATTTGGTGAATAATATTCGTGAGAATCCCAGGTACACCAAAATGTCGCCCGAAGAAGTCCTAGGAAAATTCGTCAGCGGGCGAATGATGATCAAGGAGGCAAGGTATGTGGACGACGCCTTGAATGGACCGATCAACGAGCCGCAACCTTTTGCTCTCAAAGCCACAAGGAGCAAGGAGGCACTACCCAGCAAGGTGGCGCAAATTGAGGCAGCCGGTCTTAATGATGAAGAAATGGCCCTCATCATCAAGAGATTCAAGACGGTGCTAAAGGGTCGCAATGGACAGCCGAGCAAGACTAAGACCAAGGGGAAGCGATCATGCTTCAAATGCGGTAAGCTTGGTCATTTTATTGCTAACTGTCCTGATAATGAAAGTGACCAGGAAAAGGGGAACAAAAGGGAGAAGAAGAAGCACTACAAGAAAGCCAAGGGCGAGGCGCATCTAGGCAAGGAGTGGGATTCGGATTGCTCCTCCTCCGACTCCGACAATGAGGGACTCGCCGCCACCGCCTTCAACAAATCGGCCCTCTTCCCCAACGAGCGTCACACGTGTCTCATGGCTAAGGAGAAGAAAGTAAGTACTCGAAACTCTACTTATGCTTCTTCTAGTGATAATGATTCCAGTGACGATGATGAAATAGACTATTCTAGTGTATTTAAAGGTCTAGATAGAATTACAATTGGCAAAATTAATGAATTAATTGATGCATTGAATGAGAAGGATAAACTCTTAGAGAAACAAGAGGATTTATTGTATGAAGAGCATGATAAATTTTTAGAAGCTCAAAAATCTCATGCTCTAGAAGTTAAAAGAAATGAGATGCTTACTTGTGAATTATCTTCATGCCATGAAACAATTTCTAAATTAAAGAGCATTAACGATGAGTTGAATGTTAAGATAGAAATAGCTAGTAAATCAACAACTTGTGTAGAAAATGTTGCTATTTGCAATAGATGTAAAGAATTTGATATTGATGCTTGTAGTGAACACATAGCCTCTATTGCAAGGTTAAATAATGAAGTGGCTAGTCTTAATGACCAACTTAAGACTAGCAAAAGTGAATTTGATAAGTTAAAATTTGCAAGGGATGCTTACACAATAGGAAGACATCCCTCAATTAAGGATGGGCTTGGCTTCAAGAGGGAAGCCAAGAACTTAACAAGCCATAAGACTCCCATCTCCACCAAGGAGAAAGGGAAGGCTCCTATGGCTAATAGTGTTAGGAAGAATCATGCTTTCATGTACTATGATAGGAGATATTCTAGAAATGCTTTTAGAGGTCATGATGTTTTTGATTCACATGCTTATGACTCTTATGCTATGACTGCTTCTAGCTCTCATGTTATGCATGGTAGAAATGGGCTTAGAAGAAATGTTGTTCATCAAATGCCTAGAAGAAATGTTGTTAGGAAAGTAGTGAATGAACCTTCTACAATTTATTGTGCTTTGAATGCTTCCTTTGAAATTTGTAGAAAGGATAAGAAAATTGTTGCTAGAAAGTTAGGGGCAAAATGCAAAGGTGATAAAACTTGCATTTGGGTCCCTAAGGAAATTGTGACTAACCTTGTAGGACCCAACAAGAGTTGGGTACCTAAGTCCCAAGCCTAAATTTGCCTTGCAGGTTTATGCATCCGGGGGTTCAAGCTGGATTATCGACAGCGGATGCACAAACCATATGACGGGGGAGAAGAAGATGTTCACCTCCTACGTCAAGAATAAAGATTCCCAAGATTCAATTGTATTCGGTGATGGGAATCAAGGCAAGGTAAAAGGTTTAGGTAAAATTGCAATTTCTAATGAGCACTCCATATCTAATGTATTTTTAGTAGAGAGTCTTGGATATAATTTGCTATCTGTTAGTCAATTATGTCATATGGGGTATAACTGTCTATTTACAAATGTAGATGTGTCTGTCTTTAGAAGAAGTGATGGTTCACTAGCTTTTAAGGGTGTATTAGACGACAAACTTTATTTAGTTGATTTTGCAAAAGAAGAGGCCGGTCTAGATGCATGCTTAATAGCTAAGACTAGCATGGGCTGGCTGTGGCATCGCCGCTTAGCACATGTGGGGATGAAGAACCTCCACAAACTTCTAAAGGGAGAACATGTGATAGGTCTAACCAATGTTCATTTCGAAAAAGATAGACCTTGTGCAGCTTGTCAAGCAGGGAAACAGGTGGGAGGAGCACATCACAGCAAGAATGTGATGACCACTTCAAGACCCCTGGAGCTGCTGCATATGGACCTCTTCGGACCCGTCGCCTATCTGAGCATAGGAGGGAGTAAGTATGGTTTAGTTATTGTTGATGACTTTTCCCGCTTCACTTGGGTGTTCTTTTTGCAGGATAAGTCTGAAACCCAAGGGACCCTCAAGCGCTTTCTCAGGAGAGCTCAAAATGAGTTTGAGCTCAAGGTGAAGAAGATAAGGAGCGACAACGGGTCCGAGTTCAAGAACCTTCAAGTGGAGGAGTTCCTTGAAGATGAAGGAATCAAGCACGAGTTCTCCGCTCCCTACACACCACAGCAAAATGGTGTGGTAGAGAGGAAGAACAGGACGCTCATCGACATGGCGAGGACGATGCTAGGAGAGTTCAAGACCCCCGAATGCTTTTGGACGGAAGCCGTTAACACTGCTTGCCACGCCATCAACAGGGTCTACCTTCATCGCCTCCTCAAGAAGACGTCGTATGAGCTACTAACCGGTAACAAACCCAATGTATCGTACTTTCGTGTATTTGGGAGTAAATGCTACATTCTAGTGAAGAAGGGTAGAAATTCTAAGTTTGCACCCAAAGCTGTAGAAGGGTTTTTATTAGGTTATGACTCAAATACAAAGGCGTATAGAGTCTTCAACAAATCATCGGGTTTGGTTGAAGTCTCTAGCGACATTGTATTTGATGAGACTAATGGCTCTTCAAGAGAGCAAGTTGTTGATTGTGATGATGTAGATGAAGAAGATGTTCCGACAGCCGCTATACGAACCATGGCGATTGGAGAAGTGCGGCCACAGGAACAAGATGAGCAAGATCAACCCTCTTCCTCAATTATGGTGCATCCCCCGACTCAAGACGATGAACAGGTTCATCATAAGGAGGCGTGTGATCAAGGGGGAGCACAAGATGATAACGTGATGGAGGAAGAAGCGCAACCGGCACCTCCAACCCAAGTTCGAGCGATGATTCAAAGGGATCATCCCGTCGACCAAATTCTGGGTGACATTAGCAAGGGAGTAACTACTCGATCTCGATTAGTTAATTTTTGTGAGCATTACTCCTTTGTCTCTTCTATTGAGCCTTTCAGGGTAGAAGAGGCCTTGCTAGATCCGGACTGGGTGTTGGCCATGCAAGAGGAGTTAAACAACTTCAAGCGCAATGAAGTTTGGACACTGGTGCCTCGTCCGAAGCAAAATGTTGTGGGAACCAAGTGGGTGTTCCGCAACAAACAGGACGAGCACGGGGTGGTGACGAGGAACAAGGCTCGACTTGTGGCAAAAGGTTATGCCCAAGTCGCAGGTTTGGATTTCGAGGAGACCTTTGCTCCTGTGGCTAGGCTAGAGTCAATTCGAATCTTGCTAGCATATGCCGCTCACCATTCTTTCAGGTTGTACCAAATGGATGTGAAGAGCGCTTTCCTCAACGGGCCAATCAAGGAGGAGGTGTACGTGGAGCAACCCCCGGGCTTTGAGGATGAACGGTACCCCGACCATGTGTGTAAGCTCTCTAAGGCGCTCTATGGACTTAAGCAAGCCCCAAGAGCATGGTATGAATGCCTTAGAGATTTCTTAATTGCTAATGCTTTCAAGGTTGGGAAAGCCGATCCAACTCTTTTTACTAAGACTTGTGATGGTGATTTGTTTGTGTGCCAAATTTATGTCGATGACATAATATTTGGTTCTACTAACCAAAAGTCTTGTGAAGAGTTTAGCAGGGTGATGACGCAGAAATTCGAGATGTCAATGATGGGCGAGTTGAACTACTTCCTTGGGTTCCAAGTGAAGCAACTCAAGGACGGCACCTTCATCTCTCAAACGAAGTACACGCAAGATCTGCTAAAGCGGTTTGGGATGAAGGACGCCAAGCCCGCAAAGACGCCGATGGGAACCGACGGACACACCGACCTCAACAAAGGAGGTAAGTCCGTTGATCAAAAAGCATACCGGTCAATGATAGGTTCTTTGCTTTATTTATGTGCTAGTAGACCGGACATTATGCTTAGTGTATGCATGTGTGCTAGATTTCAATCCGATCCTAAGGAGTGTCACTTAGTGGCGGTGAAGCGAATTCTTAGATATTTGGTTGCTACGCCTTGCTTCGGGCTCTGGTATCCAAAGGGGTCTACCTTTGACTTAGTTGGATACTCAGACTCCGACTATGCTGGATGTAAGGTCGATAGGAAGAGTACATCGGGGACGTGCCAATTCTTAGGAAGGTCCCTGGTATCATGGAACTCTAAGAAACAAACATCCATTGCCCTATCCACCGCTGAGGCCGAGTACGTTGCCGCAGGTCAGTGTTGCGCGCAACTACTTTGGATGAGGCAAACCCTCCGGGACTTTGGCTACAATCTGAGCAAAGTCCCACTCCTATGTGACAATGAGAGTGCTATCCGCATGGCGGAAAATCCTGTTGAACACAGCCGCACAAAGCACATAGACATCCGGCATCACTTTTTGAGAGACCACCAGCAAAAGGGAGATATCGAAGTGTTTCATGTTAGCACCGAGAACCAGCTAGCCGATATCTTTACCAAGCCTCTAGATGAGAAGACCTTTTGCAGGCTGCGTAGTGAGCTAAATGTCTTAGATTCGCGGAACTTGGATTGAATTGTAGCATACATGTGTTTATGCATTTGATCAGGTTCATTCTGCATTTTGTTGCTTATTGTGGTGCTCAAGTTGTACCAACACTCCCTGGACCTCACAAGTCCGTTGCAAAGTGATGCACATGTTTAGGGGGAGATGTGTTACAACTTGACCCTTTGAGACTAACCATTTGCTTGAGTTTGCTTGATTTAGTCTCGAAGGAGGATTGAAAGGGAAAAGGTGGACTTGGACCATGAAAGACTTCCACTGCACTCCGATGAGAGGGTAACTAATTCCAAGTTCATCTCATGAAATCTTATTGCCATTTGCTCTTAATTGAAGACTTTGGTGAGGCAATGGGGTTAAAAGGCCAAGATTGATCCCGTTTTGGTGCTTGATGCCAAAGGGGGAGAAAATAAAGGCCAAAGCGATAAATGGATCAGCTACCACTTGAGAGATTTTGAAAATAGTAGAATAGAGTTTTTGTTGTGTCAAAAGCTTTTATTGTCTTTTATTGTCTCTATTGTCAAAAGTTGGCTTCTTGTGGGGAGAAGTATTGATTATGGGAAATAGGGGGAGTTTTTGAAATCTTTGATCAATCTCTTTTGGAATGACTCTCTTTATGCTTCAACATGTGTGTTTGACTTAGAGATAGAGATTTGAGTTTGATTTGCAAAAACAAACCAAGTGGTGGCAAAGGATGATCCATATATGCCAAAATTGAATCAAAACCAATTTGAGTTTTTATTTGAAGTGATTTTGCACTTGTTCTCGTTGCTTTATGTTGTGTTGGCATAAATCACCAAAAAGGGGGAGATTGAAAGGGAAATGTGCCCTTGGGCCATTTCTAAGTATTTTGGTGATTAAGTACAAACACAGGTGCCAAAATGTGAAAATATGCCCATGGATGGACAAAGTGCAAATCACAAGTAAAGGTATGTTTCTAAGCCTTAGTACATTGGTTTTGTGTACTAATATTCTTGTCTAAGTGTTAGAAACAGATAGAAGAAGAGAAGAGAAGACTTGGCTGTGTACAGCCAAGGGGCTGCTTCGGTCTGGGGCACCGGACTGTCCGGTGGTGCACCGGACAGTGTCCGGTGCGCCAGGCTGCCTCGGCCGAAGAGGCCGCTCTCGGGTTTTTCTCCGGCGACTTCGGCTAAAATTCACCGGACTGTCCGGTGTGCACCGGACTGTCCGGTGAGCCAACGGTCGGAAGGAAGCACCGGACTGTCCGGTGTGCACCGGACTGTCCGGTGCGCCAGATCTGCAACGGTCGGCAACGGTCGGCTTCGCCATTTAAGGAAACAAATCGGGCACCGGACAGTGTCCGGTGTGCACCGGACTGTCCGGTGCGCCACGAGACAGAAGGCAAAGATGGCCTTCCAGATTTGTTCCCAACGGCTCCTAGCTGCCTTGGGGCTATAAAAGGGACCCCTAGGCGCATGGAGGAACACACCAAGCATTCCTTGAGCACTCTTGATCACTCACACATCAATCTCGCGCACTTGTTCGACATTCTAGTGATTTGAGCTCCGTTCTAGTGTGCTAGTCTTTTGAGCTCAAGTCTGGGTCTTGTGTGTGCGTATTCGCTGTGATCTTTGTGTCGTGTGTGAGTTGCTAATCCCTCCCTTGCTCTGTGATTCTCTGTGAACATCTTTTGTAAGGGCGAGAGGCTCCAAGTTGTGGAGATTCCTCGCAAACGGGATTAAGAAAAGAAAAGCAAGAACACCGTGGTATTCAAGTTGATCATTGGATCACTTGAGAGGAGTTGAGTGCAACTCTCGTCCGTTGGGACGCCACAACGTGGAGTAGGCAAGTTTTGTACTTGGCCGAACCACGGGATAACCACTGTGTCATCTCTGTGATTGGATTCTTGTGGTTATTGTGTTTTGACTCCTCTCTAGCCACTTGGCATAAACTGTGCTAACACTTAACAAGTTTTTGTGGCTTAAGTTTTGAAGTTTTTACAGGATCACCTATTCACCCCCCCCTCTAGGTGCTTTCAGGAACAAATGCATGTGAACTACAACGTTCAATTGTGCACTTGATCTTAAATGGGTTCTCAACTTCATACTGGTGAAGAATGGATTTCTTATTGATAATTGGTCTTAACCAAGCTATTCAATTGGACTTCACATTGCTATTGGAGAACTAAATCGAAAGAATCTTGACTATTCTCTACTCCAACATAGCAAAGGTATCATTGTGATGTGCATGATCATATCATCCCTACTAGTATGCGGTTAGTGCATATAGTACATACTTAATAGTATCATGAATATTAAATGAAAGATTTAAATTCATGTTCTACCACTATTGGTTATTTTTGTTGATTGAAACTAGTGGTAGCATATGAGTTTGTACATGAGCAAAGTGAACCCATGTACTTAATTTATTTTGGATTGCAACAAGCTACAAGAACAACCTCGATAAGATAACCGCTTAATGCGTGTGAAGAAGCTTAAAGAGGGTTCAACCCGAACTTGGAAGCTTAAGCAAATCTATTTGGTTAAGTCACATATTGAGCTGCTCATGAGGATGACTTATGAAGAAGATACCAATGCAAATGAATATCAAAACCTTCAAGTGGCATCAATATCTATAGAGAAATGTCCAGGCCAATATTATTCCTTCAATTGGTATTCACTAAGTGGTTTCTAGATCAATCATACAATTGATATCCTTTGAGTAGTACAAGACTTCAAGTGATCCACAACCTTAAGTGATCATCAACTCAAGAGATCAACTCTCTCCTAAAATAAGTTCATGCAAGTGATGTCAAGGATTTTTATCATGCATATGGTGTCCATCAAAAACTTATTGAGTACTTTCAAGTTGGTATAATATTCACAAGTACATTTTCCCAGAGCCTTAGAACAACCCTTTTATGGTAATTAATGACAAAGGGGGAGAAGTTGGAACAAAGATATGTAAATGTGCAAGTTGGAACAAAGATATGGAAATATGCACAAGAGAAAATTGGACATGAACTCAGGGGGAGCTATTGATCAATTGAGTTAGAATGAATACGAATGGATCAAGAGCAAAGTATACTGGTATGATATTTTATTGAACAAGAGATGCACACAAGTAGGGGGAGCAAGCTCGTGAATATATGTTTGATGCATTTGTTTGTGCACTACATTTCTTGCTTGCATCACATTTGTCTTATATTCCTACATACTTGTGTGTAAGTGTTTGCTAGAACTAAGACTTGGATGATGATTGATTTAGTGATATTTATAAGACTAGTCTTAGTGTGAAAGGAGTAACTAGAATCCTATTTATTATGATCTCATGTGGTATCTAGTTTCACTTGTTTCTAGCAACATGATGCTAAGGAAGAAATGAAAAGTAGTAAACACGCTACAAAGGTACATTTCTATTTTGTATACTTTAGCATCATGTGGTAGTGATAATGTCCCCTCAATTTTCATATCTTTGCATGTATGTAAGCTTGAAACCAAACCATCCAAGCGCACATGTAGGCGAGGATATCACTACCAAACCGTTTTTATGGTGCTTATCCAAATCTTAACAAATGAGCTTAAAGTTGGATAAGGAACATAAGAACTTTGACAAACTAGCAATTTACACTTGTGTGAAAAGCTAAATTTGAAAAGAACAAAAACGACAAATCTTTGTAGAGTTGTCATCAATTACCAAAAAGGGGGAGATTGTGAGACCCTGTTTGGTTTTGGTAATTGATTGACAACTTATGTGGACTAATAAGTGTTTATGTTGAGATACACAGGTGATTAGTCCACAGGTACACTAGTGTGAGTTATTTTAGCCATGGTGATGATGTGGCTTGGTGATATTGAGATGCTCAACTAGTGTGATAAAGGAGCTCATTGCATATGAAGACATGACATGGTGTCATGTGGCTATATGGAGAAGATCAAGAGATATGGCTTGGCTTCGATGGACCAAGTGGCTAGTGTGAAGGGCAAGTCAAAGGCTCATGTGTGAGGGACCGCGTGGCGGTGAAGCAAGAGCAAGGACTTAGCACTGATGGACATAAAGCAATGGTGAAGAGCAAGCTATGTTGAGATTGATGAACCAAGAAGGCCATGTGATAACATGGAGTGGATCATATCATTATAGAATTATCAAGACATGTGTTGATCTGGGCTTTTGATCAAGTGGCTTGATGATGATGGTGGAGGAACTTCATGCTATGGACAAATGGTAAAAGGTATCATGGTTGGCTACACTTATGGATGCGCATTGTTCATCATTTAAGGAGATGGAATTGAATGCTCAAGGCAAAGGTATAACAATAGGTTTTTGTTTTACCGGTCAAAAGGTGCTTAGAGGTTGATAATTGACCGGGTTAGTAGGCTAGATAGCCGTACTATCAAGAGGGGTCAATTATCTTACTTGACATGTCTTTAGTGCCTCATTGCTCATATAGTTGGTGCATTTGCATGAGGGCTAACAACGCTTTGGTTCGTGAAAGAAACTTATTCAAAAGCGATTTCTTGAATGTGGGCTGAATTGAGGTACCGCGGACCGTCCGGGCCAGCATGGCGGACTGTCCACAGGTCTAACTTGAGATGATGGGCAGAAACGCGGAGTTTCTGTGTTTCGTGAAGTTTTTGTACTGTGGACCGTCTGGTCCCAGGTGGCGGACCGTCCGTAGTTGAAGGACTGGTGTTTGGACAAAATTCAAGTAGTTCTGTTTTGGTTTTATTTTTTGAACTGCGGACCGTCCGGGGCCTGAGTGCGGACCGTCCACAGTACAAATATTTTGTATTGCCGACCGTCCAGGGTCCAGGTGCGGACCGTCCACAGTACAAATTTTAGCAAATGAGCAGAGTCAGCAAAACATCGTTTTGGCTCAGTTTTATGTATCGCGGACCGTCCGACCTTGAGGGGCAAACCGTCCGCAAGTCAATTTTGAATGCTCTGACATTTTTATAACCGTTTATAGCCGTTGGGATTCTTGTGCGGACGGTCCGGGCTTGTTTTGCAGACCGTCCGCATGTGCGCAGAAAAGAGGCAATTGGCCCATAACGGCTAGTTTTGGAGAGGGGGCTTTATATACTTGTGTTGCCTGAGTTGAAAGTGTGAAGGAGGCCATTTGGAACACTTGTGAGCATATTGGAGCCTTTCCTCTCCCTCTCTCTCTCTCACTCATATTGGTTGGGATTGCATTCTAGTGAGATTGAGAGCCATCTAGTGCATTGCATCAAGTTGTTGATCTTTGAGGCACTAGGGAGATCATCAAGTGAGGTCGTTGGCTTGTTACTCTTGGAGGTTGCCGCCTCCTAGACGGCTTGGTGGTAGTTCCCCGTGAGCTCTTCAACGGAGATTGTGAAGAGGCCACGATGGTGATTGTGAGAGGCGTTGTGCTTGCCTCGCCGGAGCGGTGAAAAGCAACTCTAGTGGAATCGAGGTTTGAGGGTTCATTAACCAATCCAGCTCAAGAGATCAAGTGGAGACTTGATAGAGGAGCGGTTGGGTGCTTTGAATCTACCTCAACGTGGACTAGGGGTGACCGGCAAGTCATCGACACCACGGGAAAAATCATTGTGCCAAGTGTCATCATCTTCCCGTTGGTTTGCAGCTTTCCTCACTAGCTTGTATTTACTTGTTCATATACTTATGCTAGTGAGTATTTGTTGCTCTTGTATATCTAGTCATAACTATTATAAAATAATTGCTCACTTGTTGTTAGCCTGTGTAGCCAATCTGTTTTACTTAGCTTGTGTAGCTAAGTAGTTGTTTCTCTCTAGTAGTGCTTGTGCTTTGTGCTCTTTGCTTACTAGTATGTTTAGGAGCTATCGGTGCACTTAGAATTACTTTTTCATAATTTGTATGACGTTGCTAACTAGAGTTGTATGGGATAAGTTCTTTCACTATCTTGGCACCTTAGTTACTTCAATTAGAATCTTTTGTCAGGTGTTTGTTATAGTTATAGGAGTGTAATCTTGGCTAAACCAAAATAGTATTAATTCAATATTTATTTGTGTTAGCCATCATAATTAGTTTTAGAAAGGACTATTCACCCCCCTCTAGTCCGCCATCTCGACCCTACAACAGGGGCCTAGTCAGCCCGAAGCTTAAACTCAGCAGGCTCATCACTAGCGTCTTCAACTTCTCCCTCTTCTTCTCATCGACCTTGATATAGAACCACTCACTTTTCCAGCCGGTTGGCCACTTGGTGCGATAGATAAGCACCGGGGCCTTCATATCCTTGCGATATGCGAAGTTTTAACAGCCAAAGTTTTCATGCAGCCCGTCTTCTCTAGCCTTCGTCTGGTAATGCTGCTCATGCACTCGGCAGAAAGCTTCAGCATTCGGGTCCATTCCTTGGCTTTGAAGGGCCCAGATGAAGACGCTGAGCCTAACGATATCATTAGGGGTCAGCTGATGAAGATAGATTTCATAATCATCCAAAACTTCCCCAATCATTTCGTTCAAGGGAAACCGCAATCCCGCTCTGAAAAAGCTCTTAAAAACCACTACTTTGTCATTTTTGGGCTCTGGAGTGGTCTCTTCTCCGGCAAATTGAATAAGTTTCTTCTCAGCTTCTCCGAAGTAACCCAGCTTCATCATCATGGGTACATCAGCCATAGACATAGTAGATTTTTCAAAGTCCAAGTGGCTGGGTTTTGATGGGATCAGAGTGTTGTAGTCTTCCTCTTCTTCATCAATGTTTTCTTCTTTGATGCCAGCTTGTTCAGCTTCAGCAGTAGGTGCAACTTCGTCAATAACTTCCTCTGTCAGAACCAACCCCGATTGCCTCATAACTTCGGAGATCGGGGCTGTCTCGGTGGTTTCGGCCTCTTCTCCTTCACGAGTCACCCTTGCAGTTGAGCGTACTCTGGCCATCTGACGTTGAAGTCCTTACAAGTTTTTACGAAGCTGATGATTTTTACAGTTTTGATGAGGCTTTCTCTTATGCCGAAGCTAAATCAAGATGATGCTTTGCTCGAGAATGCGATGAAAAAGCTGCAGCTATGGTTAAATTTTTCAGCAGCACAACATTGCAATGGCAATTAATGCTGTGGTAACTTCACACCTACCCGTCTATTTATATAGTGCTGCAGGTGTGAAGGTGAATCATCAAGTTCCCGCACCCGCTAAACTGTTACCCGCACCCACTGAACGGTGGACCACTCGGCGCGTGGGAGGTGAATCGCCAGATCGCGCATATCCGCCGCATGGTGGGCCACCTCGCACTCGAAATATTTTAATCGTTTCTCGGCAACGAGCTCAGGGAAGGTGTTTTTCGGACCTTCGGCATTCTGAAGCCTTGGAGATTTTTTCACGGATCAAGCTCGTTACGAAAAACGATCTAGCACCGCGAAGGGGCTACTGTTGGGGACCTGCTTCATCGCCGAAGGTCCTGTAAGAAGAAACACCTTCGAAAGATCAGCACAGAAGTTACGCCGAAGCTACCATCTTGGGAGCCTCGGCATAGCGACACGTCCTGAGACGAAGGGTTGCACCGACTTAAAGATGAAAAGACCGATTGGCCCATGATAATTTGTGTCATGATTGTAACTAGTTGTAAAGGACATAAATGTAATTTGACCGGGCTGCATCCCGTGCCTATAAATAGGTGAACAGTACCCCCGTACTGTTCACGCTAGCTTGTATTCGCTCGTGCGTCACGCTTGGACTTTTACCTTCTGTCAAGCCGAAGGTATTAATGTAATTCAATATTGTTCTCATTCATTTGTGATGATATGATAAAGATATACGAAGAATCATATGATTACTCATGTTATTTCTCATGTTTCATATGTTTCTTCTTTCATTAACATATACTGTGATGACGAAGGTACGTCCTTCATGACCTTCGTCCGAAGATCGTTATATCCTAAGGGAAATAATGCTTCAAAGGACAAAGGACTTTAACCATTAACCTCTTTTTTTGTGTTGACTTGTTCTTAATTCATAGCATTTGAGAACAAGTCCCCAACAACCAACTTGCTCATGTTGGAATGAAGAATCTTCACAAGCTTCTAAAGGGGGAGCACATTTTAGGACTAACAAATGTTCATTTTAAGAAAGATAGGATGTGTAGCACTTGTCAAGCAGGGAAGCAAGTTGGAAATCATCATCCACATAAGAACATCATGACGACCGAGAGGCCACTTGAGCTACTCCACATGGATCTATTCGGTCCGATTGCTTACATAAGCATCGGCGGGAGTAAGTACTGTCTTGTAATTGTGGATGATTATTCTTGCTTCACTTGAGTATTCTTTTTGCAGGAAAAAACTCAAACCTAAGAGACATTAAAGAGATTATTAAGACAAGCTCAAAATGAGTTCGGATTGAGGATCAATAAGATTAGAAGCGACAATGGAACAGAGTTCAAGAACTCTCAAATTGAAGGATTTCTTAAGGAGGAGGGGATCAAGCATGAGTTCTCTTCTCCCTACACACTCCAACAAATGGTGTTGTGGAGAGAAAGAATAGAACTCTATTGGACATGTCAAGGGCCATGCTTGATGAGTACAAGACACTGGATCGGTTTTGGTCGGAGGCGATTAACACCGCTTGCTACTCTATCAACCGACTCTATCTTCACCGAATTCTCAAGAAAACATCGTATGAACTCCTCACCGGTAAAAAGCCAAATGTTTCTTATTTTAGAGTTTTTGGGAGCAAATGCTTTATTCTTATTAAGAGAGGTAGAAATTCTAAATTTGCTCCTAAAGCGGTAGACGGCTTTTTACTTGGTTATGACTCAAACACAAGGGCATATAGAGTCTTCAACAAATCCACTGGATTAGTTGAAGTTTCTTGTGACATTATGTTTGATGAGACTAATGGCTCCCAAGTGGAGCAAGTTGATCTTGATGAATTAGATGATGAAGAGGCTCCATGTGTCGCGCTAAGGAACATGTCTATCGGGGATGTGTGTCCAAAAGAATTCGAAGAGCCTCCACAAGCACAAGATCAACCATCATCTTCCATACAAGCATCTCCACCAACCCAAGATGAGGAAATGGCTCAAGAAGAAGAGGATGAAGATCAAGACGATGAGCCACCTCAAGAGGAGGACATTGATCAAGGGGGGATGAAGATGATCAAGACAAGGAAGATGGTCAAGAGATTTAGGATTAAAGACCGCCACACCCAAGAGTCCACCAAGCAATTCAAAGAGATCACCCTGTTAACTCCATACTTGGTGACATTCACAAGGGGGTAACCACTAGATCTCGAGTTGCTCATTTTTGTGAACATTACTCTTTTGTGTCTTCTACTAAGCCATACAAGATAGAGGATGCACTTAGAGATCCGGACTAGGTGGTGGCAATGCAAGAGGAGCTCAACAACTTCATGATGAATGAGGTATGGCATTTAGTTCCACGTCCTAACTAAAATGTTGTAGGTACTAAATGGGTATTCCGTAACAAACAAAATGAGCATGGTGTGGTAACTAGGAACAAAGCCCGACTCATTGCTAAAGGTTATTCACAAGTCGAAGTTTGGATTTTGATGAAACCTATGCACCCGTAGCTAGATTTGAGTCAATTCGTATATTACTTGCCTATGCTACTTACCATGGCTTTAATGTGGCGGAACCGCCCGAATTATTCCAGCTTAAGTGCCCAAGTCGCACCCTTAAGGGTAGCAACACACTTAAACAGGAATAACCCGTCAGTCCCTCGGATCTAGTCCGATAAAGCCACTTACCAGGATCGAATACCACTAGCTCACACGAAGGTGAGGCACAGAGAAATACAATAAAACATAATACCACAAATTTAATAAGTATCATTAGTGATTACATTATCAGAGTTTCAGAAATAATAACCATAAATTTTAATGCAGCGGAAATAACTAACGGAGGAAACCGAGTAACATGGCGAAGCCTGGCCACGCTACTCCTCCTGGTCCTCTCCTGCAGAAGCAGTAACCCACTCGACCGTCTATCCCGGTGGTAGGGATGAAGGCCAAGTCACACCAGCAACCAATCACCCTAAGTGGTACCTGCAAAAATTATGCCACAAGCAAGGCTGAGTATACTAATACTCAGCTAGACTTACCCGGTGTGAGGAGTCTACTCCTCTACCTCTAGACATGCAGTTGTTTGGCTGTGGGGTTTGGTTTGCCAAAAGCACTAGCTGAGTCTAAAATCAAGTTTTAGCTTTTCAAGTTTTAGTATGCTCCTTTTTGAACTAGGTGAGTACCTAGCTAGTCATACATGGTATCAAACATTTTATCAATCAACATCTTTTGCCATCTCATTTCCACTTATTACTCAATGCAGTACAATGGATCAAGCAGTCTCATTAGCTGCGAGAAGCAGACGATTCGAATCGAGTTTTTATCCTTGCAAGGTAAACCTAAACACACGACATGTAGGGGCACTCCGTCCCCACACACATCAACCGTCCTCGTCGATTCCCTGGCAACAGATCAGGGCTCACCGCCTTGGCGTACAATGCCTCACTGACCCCGACTGCCGTCGTGCAGTGACTGCACTTGTACCCACCATAACCGGAATGGGAGACCACGTCTCAGGTCGCGTGAGGGGATATGTCTGCGGGCAGGTTCACTTAGGTACTAGGCTTACCGATTTACCATATTTCTCGGTATGTGTTTAGTACGTTCAAACGCTTGACACAGGTATCCGCACGTTAATCCTTATTCCAATTTTCCATCTCGTAGACAATCAATCCCCATGGATTGTTGTCCACAGACCAGCATCATTATGATATGAAAGTGGGTACAACCAATTCCTGACCTCGCGCGAGTGCTAGAAAAATCACTCGACTTCTACCGAGATCCCTAATTATTAAAGCAACTACTCGACCTAGCATACTAGTATTCATCTCAAAGGAATCCTGAGTTCATGCAACTAAGGTTTCAGTCAACTCCTACACTTAAGTGCACAGTACAAGCCTACAAACATTAAGTGTAGTAAAATAACATATATAAATGGTTATGCATAAAACCGGGGCTTGCCTTTAATTTAACACTTAGATAGTGTTTGCTGGGGGGTACTCGCTTGGCGAGCATCCACTGGTTAAGTCCATTCTTCAGGTCGTCCACCAACTGCATCTAGTGGTTGGCACCACATCACTTGCTCGATCATCATCTCTCGGTCCTAAATGAGATGCAAGATGCATATGTATGAATATAATGAAAGTAACACAAGATATACAACGACACAGTGGTGAACTAAACGTTAAATGAGAAGACATCGTAAACAACCATACGCTAGCATTAGTTATCTACACTATATCGACGTCCAACATTAACACCTTTAAAAAGACCACAACATTTTATTTATTTACGCAACACAACTATGATATTATAAGTACGCGCACTTTATTTGTTTGGATACGACTTTTCATTAGTTCTCCTATTGATCGCGCACAAGCATCACCGACAACACAAATTCACTAGAGGATATAAGCGTCAATATCTATGGAACTCCTATATCGCAATCACTAGAGAAAGGAACATATAAAACAAGACACACATGTCATCTCTAGCTTAACCATGGCAAGTCTACATTACTTAAGAGCAAACCAAACATTTTTAGCGAGAAGGGTGAACTAAACAATCAAAAGCGCACTAGCAGAATTTTTTGGACAGCAATACAGCAGTCACTTGTTTCAGTCGTAACTCACAAGATATTTAACCAAACATAGTAAACTAAGACTTTCTAGAAAGCTTGAAAAGTGCTTCACAACTTTGGTATTGTCATCACAGCATGATTAAACACTTAGCAAGGTCAAAAGGTGTTAACACAACAGCGCTGTCCAGATTTGGACAGATTCAGACTTGTGACTTTAAAAATTCATAACTGAAGATTCAGACATCCAAACAAAGTGCTCTTAGACTTTCTGGAAAGCTAATTAGATGTTATACAAATTATTTATAAACATCTCAAGGTGATTCAATATTTAACTAAGGATAAAAGACACTAGAAGAGCTTGCTGTCCAGAATTGGACAGATTCTGTCTTCAGACTTTAAACATTCATAACTAAATCTTCAGACCACCAAAAAGAGTGATCCAAGACTTTTTGGAAAGCTCAGCAAAAGCACTACATAACTTTTATAATCACCAAGAATTGATTCTGTGTTGAACTAAATCAAACAATTCAGTTTTCGAAATCTGTTCTGTCAGTGGACAGAACACAGCAACCAAGTTGTAAAATTCATAACTCTTAAACCGTCAGGCCTTTAGTTATGAAATTTTAACACAAGCAAGATAAGAAAAGCATCGACAACTTTCTTATAATCTACAAGGACTGATTCAAACATTAACTTAAGCAAACAGTACAGTCTCTGAAATCTGTACAGAAATTGGACAGATTCAGTTACTGAATTTGTAAAAAGCATAACTCCTAAACTGTCAGACCTATGGCTGTCAAATTTTAACACAAGTAAGATAATAGAGTTGTCTACAACTTTCTTGTGAACACCCATAACTGATTTCAACATTAACTTAAGCAACCATTGCAATTTCTGAAATCTATTCTGAAATTCGACAGATTCAGATGCTGGGCTTGTGAAAAACACAACTCCTAAACGATCAGGTTTATGGTTGTCAAATTTTAGTACAAGCAAGATAATAATGTTATCTACAACTATTCTACATGACTTTTCTACAGAAAACATGATTTGGTTTATCAAACCAACAACACAACTAAAACAGTGCGTGCAGCCCAAAACAGCAATCAATAAATTCCAGCTTCTATATAATTCAAGAATTGCCGCATTCTAGAGACTTGAATCATTCTAGCACTTTACCATTTTTTAGAGTTAAATTAATTAAATGAGGACTAGCAAGTAGACTTACAAATTTTATCCAAATCATTTAGTGCACTAAAATTACCACATTCATTTAACAAACGCATTCACCACAATCATCAAATCCGGCATATATTTATATCGAAGCGCTTTTCACCCACTAGTCCGCATTTTAACTTAGACACCACATGAGCACTAATACTTTTCATCCGCGACCACAACTATACGTATTTAGACTACAACAAGCAAATCATCGTGACCACGAGCTTAACTAAAGTCATCTAACAAGTTGGTTAACCAGTATAACACTTAGCAAAGTATTTTAGACTTCGCAACTCAAAAACATAGGTGGCAGCAGGTTAATTAGTTTTTCTTAACCACTTTCTCAACTTAAACTGGACAACGCACAAGTCACTTAAAACACCATATTTTTGGAGACCTCACATGTCGAGCATCAATTTATAACCTAAGTGACTCAACCTCTATCATGCTTGACAACTACCACATCACCCGATTTATCTAATTGGAACACCGCCTGCCTAGCGTACTACTAGTACCCCATATTTTGACTCGACTTAAGAACATAGGGGAAGCGATGACTACTTCGGCATGTCACCACCTCACTACACAAGCCAAAATTATTATTATTTAACCACACACCTAGATAAGCATGATTTCAATTTAACTTGCCCATATTTTAAATCTCGGCATAAGCTTGGCTATTGGCTAACGAAGTGACCATTTTCTAATTACCAACATACACCACCTTTCACCATTTGTGGATACTTGCACGACACACAACTATTGTAATACATCACAAGTACATACAACTCCATCAGTAAAGCACTAGCACACTTCCAAAAATTTCCCGAGACTACGACGACAAGGCTTCGATCCGCCATACAACAAAAATCATGACGAAGCCGATAGGTGCTATCAACTAATCGTTTAAAAATATTGAACTTACTTCTCGCTTGCCACTACATCACCCTTTAGTCACATGACCATCGGGAGCATTCTTCACACGGTTATATAATAGCGACCTAAGCGTCGTGTCACAATACATACATCTTCCCCGTTGCGAGTATAACCATATCACGGTATATACTCGCACGCCTCAATCAAATATCTTACGCCACCATCCCTATAATACACCACGGCACACACGCACATACGTGTACTAATTAAATCCTCGCATCCCATGTATTTCCAATTTACTCATCATATTAACAACACAACACGTTTGCTTTACCTAAACGTTAAGGCAACCTTGCTACGGCATATAACCAAAACATTTTTATACCCACACACATTCCAACACCAATGTACACCACATCGACCAAAATATAATTATACAAACTACAAATCGCACACATCAACAACCGCTTGTTCTTTAATCGCAAACGCGATCCTACCAATGCGCATAATCGAATGCTTCACACACATCCACACATATACATGCACTGCCTGACATCAACCAAATCATACATAATGTAAACTATAAATCAATCAACCTGAACGGGATCGGATTGAGTTGTGCAAGCACGTGGTGCACCCGACCGGTCTTGTATCGAACACGCGTGCGCGACGACTGGCATTGACGGCTAGCTGCGATTAGACACACACACAACCATTCAACAGTTTTACCGAGCACAAAATAAAAATATAAAAGCAGCAGTGGCAGCGAGGGTTTCCTCACCACGGGTTTCGACGACGATGCGCGGGGGCTGCGCAGATCGACGGCGAGTGGCCCGACCTGGCGGGCGCAACGCAGCGGGGGGCGTCGCTGCTGCTGCGGCTTTGGCATTTTGTCAAACACGGCGCAAGCACGACAGCGCAGGGAGTACACTATTGTCGTTTGGCGGGGTTGAGGAGTATGGGATGGCTCTGGGGAGGGAGCTCCTTGCTGCAGGCATGCATGGGAGAGGGACACCTGCACTTGGGGAGGGCGCTGGCTGGGAGAGGGGGCTCGGCCATGGAAAGACCAGAGAAAGAGGAGGGTGATGTGCTGCTGTTGGGCGCCGGCAAGGGGAAGCTGCAGGGGGTGGCGCCCATGGGAGCTTCTCCCACTGCGCCAGGGAGGAGATGGGAGCAGAGAGCTTGGGCGCCATGGCTGCTGGGCGAGCTCGGCCATGGAGCAGGGAAGGGAGCTCGCTAGAGCAGGGGACGCAAGGGCGCCCTGCGCAGAGAAGAAGGACGCGGCTTCCTGTAGCCCAGCGGCATGGAGAATAGGGACCACAGCCATGGGGGGGAGAGGTCGGGCGTCGACCTTGGGCGCGGCCAGGGAAGGTGGGGGCGCGCCCGGACACCCAGGGAGAAGAGCGCCATAGATCAAGCGTGGATGGGGGAAGGAAGGAGAGGGGCACTATGGTTGGGAGCTCGACGACCATGGGAGGTCCCTGCGCACACAAAGGAACAGAGGGAAGAAACAGTGGGGAGGGAAATGGAGGACGCCGTGGGGTGGTGCCATGGAGGCCCTGCTCCTGCGCTGGCTGCTGCTGCCGTGAGCAGCGAGGAAGAAGGCAAGGAGTATGGCTGGTGGCGGCTAGGGAAAAATGGAGGGTGGGAGTGCAAAATAGCCCAAGTGCAAGGGAAGGGCACCCCTATTTATAGAAGATGGCTAGGGTTAGGGTTTCCTTAGTGGGCCAAATGGACCGGAATGGACTTGGCCCAAAACGCTAAATCGTGCCGCGCTGAATTATTTCCAGAGTAAAAATGCTCCTGCGGAATTCGTCGCTACAAAAAAATAGAGCGAAATAGAGTTCGGACGAACGGACAATTAATTCGACCGAGAGTTGGATTTGATTTCGCTCGGAAATAATTCCTCGCACACTATTTTAGAAATAAATGTTTCTCTCAGACTTTTGATCGGCTTCGGATTTTTAGTCGGAGAAATCAGATTGTGACTTTTTAAAATCGTTGTCGATACGGGGTTTTGAGTTCAGTCTAGACATGAGATATTTGGCCGAGTGGAGTAAGAATTAATTAGAGGACGACATATTGAGCATTCCGTTTGAGAGTACGGACTTGGATAAAATAGTCGGACATCGATCGAAGTTCGAGGAATTGGACTCGGGCTCAGATCAAATAAAAGTCGTCGAGAGTTTGATTTAAAGAGCTTCGGATGAGATTTATAATTCAAGAATGATCTTCGAGTCTGCATTAGTTCCGAGAATTAAAAGTTTTAACACGCTCCAAAATTGGTTGTTTCTCGCGATCGATTAACTCTGAATTCGGTGAACTTCCAAGAGAAAGCCTGATAAACAGAGATAGACACGATCGAGAAATAGAAATTTTTATTGAGCATCTGAGATTAAGATTAATCTCCCGACATAACATGAAATAGACACCCGGGGTGTCACATTTAAGTTGTATCAAATGGACGTGAAGAGTGCTTTCCTCAATGGCCCTATCAAAGAAGAGGTGTATGTTGAGAAACCTCCCGGCTTTGAAGATAATGAGTACCCTTCTCATGTTTATAAGCTCTCAAAGGCGCTTTATGGACTCAAACAAGCCCCAAGAGCATAGTATGAATGCCTGAGAGACTTTCTTATCACTAACACTACAAGAAACTGATAAATGCTCGTGGGTTTTGTTAAGAACGTGGGTACCGACGTTCTTACATTAGTTAAGTTCATGGGTTTTTTAAGAACGTGGGTACCCACGTTCTTAAATTAAGTTCGTGGGCCCTAGCCAAAACCGTCGAACTTAACCTATTAGGAACGTGGGTACCCACGTTCTTAAATTAAATACGTGGGTCATGTGGATACCGTCAAACTTAACCCGAAAACCTAAATCTCTAACCCCACGCATCTCTCTTCCTCTCCTTTCCCGCTTCCCACCAGCTCGCGCCCGCCGCCGGCCGCCGTCTCGCGCACCCCGCTGCCGCCAGCTCGAGCGCCCCGCGCCGCCACTGCGCGCCCTGCCGCCGCCACCCCATGCGCCCCGCTCCGCCAGCCCGCGCCTCCACCCCGCGTGCCGCCCGCTCGCCAGCCCCACGTCGCCTGGCCTCCTCCGAGCCCGACGCCGACAAGGCGGCGCTGCTGGCGTTCCTCTCCGGCGTGGGTCACGGCGCCACCGCCTGTCCGCGCTCGCGGGCCTCCACCTCCACCACAACGCCTTCTCCGGCGCGCTCCCCGCCGCCCTCGCGGGGCTGACCACGCTCCAGGTGCTCGACCTCTCCTTGAACGCCTTCGACGGCGTCGTGCCTGGCGCGCTCGCCAACCTCACCCGCCTCGTCGTGCTCGACCTCTCCAACAACTCGCTGTCCAGTCGCGTGCGTGTGAGCGTGCTGTGCTATGCTGTGACGGTGACGCTCAACAACCTACCGCCTCTTGTCTCCGTTCTCAAGTTGCTATTCCTGGAACAGGCGGAGGTGGCAAACCAGATGCGTTTCTCTCGTCATGCCTTGGCTGGCATGCCCATCCCTCGGTTTTCTGTTCTTGGAGTAGGTGCGCAACCCAAAATTGTTTCTTCTCTTCATGCCTTGACATGCCATGCCTAAGATAAAATATGTGCACAAAACTGATGTCGCTAGCAAGATGCCCTCTTGCTGTAGTGTTGTACCTTCTTCTTAGTATTTCGAACAATCTGGTTTGCCTTGCTATCTATTTTCTGTAAGCACCTTTGTGTCAAACAAACCAATATAACTAAATCTGAAGAGTGGACACGAAACACTGTTTCAGTAGTGATATCCAAACAGATCAATTGGTTGTGTGCACTGTACTGTCGCCAAAGCTAGTGATGAAACTTTGCTCCAGTCTGCAAACTGGTGCACAATTATCTAGCTAGATGGATCTCTAATCTCCTTTTGCCACATTGGCATTTTCTGGCATACTTAAACCTGTCATCAGGAGCCTGTTGTGCTGAAACGTCTCGTGTTTGCTTTTCAATCTTGACTGATGACCTCCTCTCTTTTCTGACTGTGCACCCAGGATGTTTCCAAAAAGGTGTCTAGATCTGATGGGGTTTCCACTGAGAGATCTACTAGATTGAGGTTTAGCCAGGATCATGCTGCCAAATCAAAAGCAAAGCTCAAGGGTGCTTTCTCTTTACTTGGACTGAACAATGACACCTTCAAAGGTAAAGGTGAGCATTAAGGAGAGTACGAACAGCGCGACACGTTGATGGTGTCCATCTTACTGTATTTAGTTGTGTTTCAGGACCTCATACCTCCAAAAGGCTTCAGTTGAAGGACCTGTCCTGGAGATCAAAGGTGACTGGGCTAACTGCAATCTCTTGTTTCCCTGTGTTTTAGGATTTTGGTTGCCTGCACTCTGCAGCTCTTCATTTTGCATATTTGAAAAATCGTCAAGTAGCCTCTAGGGCTTACCATGCCCAAAATGGTGAGGTCAGTCTGTTGCGCTTCTACTGACATGACCATTTAATCACTGGGACTTCACACTCAATACTTTTCTTGAATATATAGAGATGATAGGAACATTGGTGCCCATCAGTAATAATCTTGTGCCTTGTTTCTGCGGGTTGAGCATCCACTGAGATTTTACAAATAAAGTTGATAGGCCACATTTTGCACATTCCCATCTGCTAGTAAGATGGTTTTCTTTCCAAATAGTAAATACTTTAAAACAGGTAATGATATATATTCTGGTGCAGGGTAATGTACAATTGTGTTCCCTTAAACACATTGTATGCTTTTTCCCCCACCTTCTATAGAATTTACCCATGATTCCATGGTGTACAATTATGTGCAGTTGTTGTTAGTTCTTTAGAAAACCTCTTGTTGTTAGGGCCAAGCGTAATTAGTTCAAATATCGCCACAATGGTTTTCAAGTTGTCGGTGCAGGATATGACTCCTGTGCTCTTGTAATGGTCTGTACTTTAAGAACATGGTCGGGAAATAGTGAATGTTTCAGAACTTTTTTTTCATTTTCTACCATAGGAAACTTAATTTGTTTTGTGACAGGATACTACTATCAATGTGAAAGAGAACCATGATCAAGAGACAGTGCATGAGGAGAATACCAAGTCCTGTGAACATGAATATGGGAGTTACTGCCTCTGGTCTACTGAACACAGGGAAGTAATGAAGGATGCCATTGTCAAGAAGCTTAAAGATCAACTTTTTATGGCAAGAGCTCATTATCCTAGCATTGCAAAATTGAAGCAGCATGAAGCATTTACAAGTGAACTGAAGCAAAACATCCAAGAACATGAACGCATGCTAAGTGACACCATCACAGATGCTGATCTTCCACCATTGTTAGTCTTGTCTTAATTTTAAAAAAAATATATGTTCCTTTATTTTCATACAACCATTGTTTAGTTTCCCTGTGCTTTGAGGTGGTTTTTTATTTTTTTGGGGGGTTTGGTTTTGGGTTTTTTAGCTCAGCTTTTTAGTTTCTGCTACCATATTGGCGTCTTGTACTTGGTTTTTTAGACCTTTCTATTCTTCTTAATATAATGATATGTAGTTCTCATGCGTATTCAAGAATTTTTTTCATATAACCTTTTTAACTAATAAATGAATTATATGTGGCTAGTGCAATCCATTAACATGGCTTTGGTTCTTGTCTTAGTTCTGTGTCTGCACTTCTTGAAACAATAAACAATTAGTGCACACAACTATGATGCTCGCGAATTAATTTCGATAAAATAATGCACTGCAATGTCTTTTTCATTCTATTCTCAAAATATTTCTGGTCGCAATGACTGGTTACTCTTTTTCAGTTTTGCAAAGAAGCTGGAGAAGATGGAGCACACAATTGTGAGAGCCAAGTCTAGTGAAGTAGGATGCTCCAATGTTGAACGGAAACTTAGGCAGCTACTTGATATAACTGAAAATGAAGCTTATTTCCATACAAGGCAGAGTGCATTTCTATATCATCTTGGAGTGCAGACTATGCCGAAAACTCACCATTGCTTGAACATGAGATTGACAGTAGAATATTTTAAGTCTGGATCAAGTCATGTGGATCAGTTAAATGACCAGAAGCTTGAAAGTCCTGCCTTACATCACTATGTAATATTTTCCAGGAATGTACTTGCAGCTTCCACCACTATCAATTCAACGGTTATGAACTCCCAGGTATACCATTATTTTTCAAATAATCTAAAACATCTTGATCACTAACGCTCTACTCCCAGGTCTCTCTCTCTCGGACACTTATATTAAATAGAAACGAAACGCTCCGGATGTCGCTTGCCGCGCGCGCGGCGTGCAGTTGTGATCTCTGCCAGGAGTAGAGTGTGGGATGGGGATGCATAACGAGCAGTGCTGCAGCAGGCAGGGATTGTAAGTTGTAACCTTGAGCAGCTTGTGGTTCATGGTGCCCCCGTTCTCCAGATGCCGGCTGCCACGCGCCCCGAGGCCGGCGAGCTCCTGGTAAGCAAAGCAACACCCGAGAACAAGTACGACGTCTGCATTTCAGAAGCTTAGAATCTACTGATTTTCGGGGCTGACCGTGCTCCAGGTGCTCGACCTCTCCTTCAACGCCTTCGAAGGCGCCGTCCCTAGCGCGCTCGCCAACCTCAACCGCCTAATCCTAGACGATTAGGATTGGGGGTTAACAGTAAATAAAGGCAATGCAGAATCAAAAGGCTACCAAGTGTGGAAAAGGTCCTTGTTTCTTCCCTGCTTTCTATCTAGGTTCACATTTTAATCTTCTGATGACTGTAGCACTTGAAAATTTTCTCTTCTTTCGGCCTCGTATGTTTAGACCAGACCAGTCAATATCTGCTCCCTTTTCTGCTTTGACAAAAAAAATCATTGTGTGGAGCATAACCTTCAGTTGAGAGGAACAGAAATTTTCAGTATTGCTGAACTGAACATGCCACTTTTGACCCTTTTTATGGACAAAGTGGACTTTATTGTTCTGTGCTGCTGATTTCTTCCTTAAATTTGGTTTGTTGACTTGCTGTCCTGTTTTTAATTTCCTGTGTCCAGTTAGATCTAGCTGTTTGGTGCACTATGCTTAGCTGGGAGTGTTTGAATGCACTAGAGTGTTTGGATGTCTTCAATTAATTTTAGCAGCTAACAAATTGGCCTTGTTTTTTTTGGGACTACTCCACTGCTGCTTGTTTTTTGTGATGGCAGCAATTTAGGCTAGGACAGATGTTTATCATGCTTTCCTATATCTTGGTGTACATGTCATTTTGTGATCTTCTTGAAAGCCACATTTTGTGTTTATCATGCTTTCATATATCTTAGTGTACATGTGATTTAATGCCAGCATTTTGTGATCTTCTTCTTGGAAGCCACATTTTGTGTTTATCATACGTTCCTATATCTTTGTGTACATGTGATTTAATGCTAGTTGTATATTTATGAGAATTTTGGTTTATTTTGTAGGATTCTGGCTCTCATCAAGTGACTCCTCCCCCTCACGATGACTTTGCGGACATATGTCTCAATTCTAGTGGTGGAGCTACGAACAACAATCCGATGTCCTGATCGAGAGCGATGAAGCTAATGTTTGAACTTGTGAACTAAAAATATGAACTATGGATGTGAACTTATGTGAATTTGTGAACTTGTATTTGGACTTATGTGAATTTGTGAACTTATGTATTTGGACTTGTTGTGTGAATTTGTGATATGAACATATATCCATGTGTTTGAAATCTGTATTGTATGTGATATTCTATGTTGCATGTGATATTATGTGTGTCTAATTTTTCATTTTTGTATTTTTTATTTTTTTCTGGAAAAGGGTTAAGAACGTGGGTACCCACGTTCTTAACGTTAAGAACGTGGGTACCGTCGAACTTAATGGGCAGCCCTCGCCGACCACGCAGGACCCATAAGTTCGACGGCCACGTGGCCCCGTCGAACTTAAATGTAAGAACATGGGTGCCGTCGAACTTATGGGAAAAAATTCGACGGTCCCCGTCGAACTTAAAAACCCACGTTCTTAATGTTAAGTTCGACGGTACCCACGTTCTTAATGTTAAGTTCGACGGTACCCACGTTCTTAATGTTAAGTTCGTCGGGGCCGTCGAACTTACTTCTCTAAGTTCGTCCAAAAATCGCCGTCGGCTATATTCGTCGGTAAACCCACGTTCTTATGGTAAGTTCGACGGCCTATTACATTAAGTTCGACGGTTTTTCACCCACGTTCTTTAACCAGTTTCTTGTAGTGTAATGGCTTCAAAGTTGGTAAAGCTGACCCTACTCTCTTCACTAAAACAATTACTAAAGACTTGTTTATATGCCATATTGATGTTGATGATATTATATTTGGGTCTAACAACAAGTCATCTTGTGAAGAATTTAGTAGAATTATGATACATAAATTTGAGATGACTATGATGGGGGAGTTGAAGTATTTCCTTGGATTCCAAATCAAGCAACTCCAAGAGGGTACCTTCATCTGCCAAACTAAGTACATTCAAGACATACTCAAGAAATTTGGAATGAAGAATGCCAAACCTATCAAGACTCCCATGGGAACAAATGGGCATCTCAACCTCAACACGGGAGGCAAATATGTAGATTAAAAGGTATACCGATCGATGATAGGTTCTTTACTATATTTATGTGCTTCACGACCGGATATTATGCTTTCCGTATGCATGTGTGCAAGGTTCCAGGCAAATCCTAAGAGTTCACCTTAGGGCCGTGAAATGAATCATGAGATATTTAGTTTACACTCCTAAGTTTGGGCTATGGTACCCCAAGGGATCTACCTTTGATATAATTGGGTATTCTGATGCCGACTATGCCGGATGTAAAATTGATAGGAAGAGCACATCGGGGACTTGTCAGTTTCTGGAAAGATCCCTGGTGTCTTGGGCTTCAAAGAAACAAAACTCAGTAGCTCTATCCACCGCGAAGCCGAGTATATTGCTGCAGGACATTGTTGTGCACAACTACTCTGGATGAGGCAAACCCTTAGGGACTATGGCTACAAATTGAGCAAAGTCCCTCTCCTATGTGATAATGAGAGTGCAATCCGCATGGCACATAATCCCGTTGAACACAGCCGCACTAAGCACATAGACATCCGGTATCACTTTTTGAGAGATCACCAACAAAAGGGGGATATCGAAATTGCTTATGTTAGCACCCACAACCAATTAGCTGATATCTTTACCAAGCCCCTAGATGAAAAGACTTTTAGCAAACTTAGAAATGAGTTAAACATCTTAGATTCTCGAAACTTTGATTGAAATCTTGCACACATAGCTCATCATTATACCTTTGATCATGTTTCTTTCATTTGGTAATACAAATGCATATTTCTTATTCTTCTTGTGCCAAGGCTAAGACTAATATGCTTCCATGAGTATCTCCATGATTAGTCTTAGATTGAAAGGGAAATGGAGTATTTGGCAAAGGCAAGGCTTCCACTCAACTCTGTCGGTATCATTTATCATTTGCCCTACTCATAAACTTTCATTCATATCCTTTTACAAAGGGGGAGAAAATTTAAGGACTCTCAAGTTTCTTCGTTTTTGGTGATTAATGCCAAAAGGGGAGAATTAATAGGCCCAAAGCTGAAGGACCGCACCACCACTCTGTTTTCAAACGGCCCAAAGCAAACCCGTTTTCAAAAACTGTTTCACAAAGGGGGGAATTATTCAAATTAAAAAACCCTCTTGACAGCTAAGAGGAGAACTTCTTCAGGGGGAGCTTTTATTTAGCCAAAGGAAAAACATTTGAAATAGGGGGAGAATTTTCAAAAACTTGAAAATGCTTTTTGAAATCACATTCTTATACCATTGGCTAATTGTAAAAGAATTTGAAAAGACTTTCCTAAAAGATTTGCAAAAACAACTTAAGTGGTGCAAATGTGGTCCAAAATGTTAAACTAGAAAAAGCAATCATATATACTTAGAAATACTTTCAGTTGGTTTAAACTGAGAGCACCTAGAGGGGGGGTGAATAGGTGATCCTGTAAAAACTTAAAACTTAAGGCCACAAAACTTGGCTAAGTGTTAGCACAATGAAATCAAGTGGCTAAGGACCGAGCTCTTGCGAAACACAATAGACACAGTGAGAACAAGCACAAGAGACACGATGATTTATCCCGTGGTTCGGCCAAGTATAACACTTGCCTACTCCACGTTGTGGTGTCCCAATGGATGAGAGTTGCACTCAACTCCTCTCAAGTGATCCAATGATCAACTTGAATACCACGGTGTTCTTCTTTCTTTACTCTTTCCCGTTTGCGAGGAATCTCCACAACTTGGAGTCTCTCGCCCTTACAATAAGGATCAAAGTGAAAGCACTAGAGTAAGGGAGAGAAGCAACACACACAAATCTCAAAAGCAACAACACAAACACGCACACTAGTTACAACTTGAGCTCTAAGTTCACACACGGAGTTCTCAACTCAAGAGGAGCTCAAATTGCTATCACAAGGAATCAATGCGCTAGAATGAAGTCTTGGTGCTTAGAGATGATCAAAGAATGCTTGTGTATTTCCTCCATGCGCCTAGGGGTCCCTTTTATAGCCCCAAGGCAGCTAGGAGCCGTTGGAGGCAATCAGGGAAGGTAATTCTTGCCTTCTATCGGGTGGCGCACCGGACAGTTCGGTGCACCACCGGACATCCCCTGTTCACTGTCCGGTGCAGATCGCCTTCCTATATTGGTGCAGCCGACCGTTGAAGATTTGGAGCCGTTGGCGCACCGGACACTGTCCTGTGCACACCGGACAGTCCGATGCCCCTATCAGACCGTTGGCTCGGCCACGCGTCACGTGCGGATTGCGCGGCCGACCGTTGGTGCGGCCGACCGTTGACTCACCGGACAGTCCGGTGCACCACCGGACAGTCCGGTGAATTTTAGCCGTACGCCGCCGACGAATTCCCGAGAGCGGCCAGTTGACCAGACGCCAGCCTGGCGCACCGGACACTGTCCGGTGCACCCAGACTGCGCAGAGTCTTGGCTACTCCAGCCAAGTCTTTTTCCTTTTGTATTTTCTCTGATTCTAGCACTTAGACAAATATGTTAGTACACAAAAAACAATGTACTAAGTCTAGAATCATACCTTATTGATGATTTGCACTTCATCCACCATTTTGCACAATTTATACTTAAACCATTCGTGTTGGGCACTTAATCACCAAAACACTTAGAAATGACCCAAGGGCACATTTCCCTTTCAATCTCCCCCTTTTTGGTGATTTATGCCAACACAACAAAAAGCAACTAAAAGAAGTGCAACATTAATCCAATTTTGAACAAGAATTGTTTTTTATTCAAATTTGGCATATTTGGATCATCTTTTGCCACCACTTGGTTTGTTTTTGCAAATCAACTTCAATTTCCTATCCCTAAGTCAAACACACTTGTTGAGGCATAAAGAGAGGTATTCCAAGAGAAATTGATCAAAGATTCAAAAACTCCCCCTTTTTCCCATAATCAAACATTCTCCCCACAAGAGACCAACTTTTGACAAAAAGAGACACTTAGAGTATTTTGACAAATCATAAGTTCTAACTCTACTATTTTCAAAATTCTCAAGTGGTAGCTGATCCATTTGCTTTAGCCTTAATTTCTCCCCCTTTGGCATCAAGCACCAAAACGGAATCATTGTTGGCCCTTTAACCTCATTGCCTCACCAAAATCTTCATTTAGGAGTAAAAAGGCAATAAGAGCATGGAGATGAACTTGGAGTAAATTACCCTTTCATTGGAGTGCAGTGGAAGTCTTTCATGGTCCAATTCCACGTTTCCTTTTCAATCCACTTTTGAGACTAAAACAAGTAAACTCAAACACAAGGTTAGTCTCAAAGTGTCAAGTTGTAGCATGCCTCCCCCTAAATAAGTGCATCACTTGCAAATGGACTTGTGAGGTCCGAGGATCATGTGTACAACTTGAGCACCATAAATAAGCAACAATATGCATAAAGAACATGATCAAAGACATAAACACATGTATGCTATAGATCAATCCAAGTTACGTGAATCTAAGACATTTAGCTCACTACGCAGCCTGCAAAAGGTTGACTCATCTAGAGGCTTGGTAAAGATATCGGCTAGCTGGTTCTCGGTGCTAACATAAAACACTTCGATATCTCCCTTTTGCTGGTGGTTTCTCAAAAAGTGATGCCAGATGTCTATGTGCTTCGTGCGGCTGTGTTCAACAGGATTATCCGCCATGCGGATTGCACTCTCATTGTCACATAGGAGTGGGACTTTGATCAGATTGTAGCCAAAGTCCCTGAGGGTTTGCCTCATCCAAAGTAGTTGCGCGCAACACTGTCCCGCGGCAACATACTCGGCCTCAACGGTGGATAGGGCAACAAAAGTTTGTTTCTTAGAACTCCACGACACCAGGGACCTTCCTAGAAATTGGCATGTCCCTAATGTACTCTTCCTATCAACCTTGCATCCAGCATAATCGGAGTCTGAGTATCCAATTAAGTCAAAGGTAGACCCCTTTGGATACCAGATCCCGAAGCAAGGCATAGCAACTAAATATCTAAGTATTCGCTTAACGGCCACAAGGTGACACTCCCTTAGGTCGGATTGAATTCTAGCACACATGCATACGCTTAGCATAATATCTGGTCTACTAGCACATAAGTAAAGCAAAGAACCTATCATAGACCGGTATGCCTTTTGATCAACGGACTTACCTCCTTTGTTGAGGTCGACATGTCCATCGGTTCCCATTGGAGTCTTTGCGGGCTTGGCGTCCTTCATCCCAAACCGCTTGATCAAATCTTGCGTGTACTTTGTTTGGGAGATGAAGATGCCGTCCTTGAGTTGCTTCACTTGGAATCCAAGGAAGTAGTTCAACTCGCCCATCATCGACATCTCAAATTTTTGAGTCATCACCCTGCTAAACTCTTCACAAGACTTTTGGTTAGTAGAACCAAATATTATGTCATCGACATAAATTTGGCACACAAATAAGTCACCATCACAAGTCTTAGTGAATAAAGTTGGATCGGCTTTCCCAACCTTGAAAGCATTAGCAATTAGAAAGTCTCTAAGGCATTCATACCATTCTCTTGGGACTTGCTTAAGTCCATAGAGCGCCTTAGAGAGCTTACACACGTGGTCGGGGTACCGTTCATCCTCAAAGCCAGGGGGTTGCTCTACGTACACCTCCTCCTTGATTGGCCCGTTGAGGAAAGCACTCTTCACATCCATTTGGAACAACCTGAAAGAATGGTGAGCGGCATAGGTTAACAAAATGCGAATAGACTCTAGCCTAGCCACAGGAGCAAAAGTCTCCTCAAAGTGTCCGAACCTACGACTTGGGCATAACCTTTTGCCACAAGTCTAGCCTTGTTCCTTGTCACCACCCCGTGCTCGTCCTGTTTGTTGCGGAACACCCACTTGGTTCCCACAATGTTTTGCTTGGGACGTGGCACCAGGGTCCAAACTTCATTACGCTTGAAGTTATTTAGCTCTTCCTGCATGGCCAACACCCAGTCCGGATCTAGCAAGGCCTCTTCTACCCTGAAAGGCTCAATAGAAGAGACAAACAAGTAATGCTCACAAAAATTAGCTAATCTAGAGCAAGTAGTTACTCCCTTGCTTATATCACCCAAAATCTGGTCGACGGGATGATTCCTTTGAATCGTTGCTCGGACTTGAGTTGGAGGGGCCTGTGGTGCTTCTTCCTCCATAACATGATCATCTTGTGCTCCCCCTTGATCACACGCCTCTTCTTGATGAACCTGTTCATCATCTTGAGTTGGGGGGTGCACCATTGTTGAGGAAGAAGGTTGATCTTGCTCCTTTTGTTCCTGTCGTCGCACATCTCCAATCGCCATGGTGCGTATTGCGGCCGTTGGAACATCTTCTTCATCTACATCATCAAGATCAACTTGCTCTCTTGGAGAGCCATTAGTCTCATCAAATACAACGTCGCTAGAGACTTCAACCAAACCCGATGATTTGTTGAAGACTCTATATGCCTTTGTATTTGAGTCATAACCTAACAAAAACCCTTCTACAGCTTTGGGAGCAAATTTGAAATTCCTACCTTTTTTCACTAGAATGTAACATTTACTCCCAAATACACGAAAATACGAAATGTTGGATTTGTTACCGGTTAGAAGTTCGTACGACGTTTTCTTGAGGAGGCGATGAAGGTAGACCCGGTTTATGGCGTGGCAAGCCGTGTTCACAACTTTCGTCCAAAACCGTTCGGGCGTCTTGAATTCACCAAGCATCGTCCTCGCCATGTCTAAAAGTGTCATGTTCTTCCTCTCTACCACACCGTTTTGTTGTGGTGTGTAGGGAGCGGAGAACTCGTGCTTGACACCTTCCTCCTCAAGGTACTCCTCCACTTGAAGGTTCTTGAACTCGGACCCGTTGTCGCTTCTTATCTTTTCACCTTGATCTCAAATTCGTTTTGAGCTCTCCTTAGGAAGCGCTGAGGTAGGCGACAGGTCCGAAGAGGTCCATATGAAGTAGCTCCAGAGGTCTTGATGTGGTCATCACATTCTTGTTGTGATGAGCACTTCCCACTTGTTTACCTGCTTGACAAGCTGCACAAGGTCTATCTTTTTCCAAAGTTACATTTGTTAGACCTAACACATGTTCTCCCTTTAGAAGTTTGTGAAGGTTCTTCATCCCCACATGTGCTAGACGCCGATGCCACAGCCAGCCCATGCTAGTCTTAGCGATTAAGCATGCATCTAGATCGGCCTCCTCCTTCGAAAAATCAACTAAATAGAGTTTGTCGTCTAGTACACCCTTAAAAGCTAATGAACCATCACTCCTTCTAAAGACAGACACATCTACATTTGTAAATAAGCAATTGTAACCCATATTACATAATTGACTAACGGACAACAAGTTATACCCGAGCGACTCAACTAAAAACACATTAGATATGGAATGCTCGGATGAAATAGCTATCTTTCCTAGTCCTTTAACCTTGCCTTGATTCCCATCACCGAATATGATTGAATCTTGGGGATCTTTGTTCTTGATGTAGGAGGAGAACATCTTCTTCTCCCCTGTCATGTGGTTTGTACATCCGCTGTCGATAATCAAGCTTGAGCCCCCGGATGCATAAACCTGCAAGGCAAATTAGGCTTGGGTTTTAGGTACCCAACTCTTGTTGGGTCCTACAAGGTTAGTTATAATCATCTTTGGGACCCAAATGCAAGTCTTGTCTCCCTTGCACTTGGCCCCAACTTCCTAGCAATCACTTTCTTATTCTTACTACAAATTTCAAAGGAAGCATTACAAGCATGGTAAATTGTAGACGGTTCATTACTTACTTTCCTAGGCATATGAACAACATTTTTCTTAGGCATATTTCTACCATGCACAACAGAGGAACTAGAAGCAGCCATAGCATGTGAATCAAAAGCATAGTTCCTATAAGCATTTCTAGAGAATTTTCTATCACTACAAATGAAAGCATGATTCTTTTGACCACTATTAGCCATAGGGGCCTTCCCTTTCTCCTTGGCGGAGATGGGAGCCTTATGACTTGTTAAGTTCTTGGCTTCCCTTCGAAAGCCAAGTCCATCCTTAATAGAGGGGTGTCTACCAATAGTGTAGGCATCCCTTGCAAATTCTAGTTTATCAAAGTCATTTTTGCTAGTCTTAAGTTGGGCATTAAGACTAGCCACTTCACCATTTAATTTCGCAATAGAAGTAAGGTGCTCAACACATGCATCAACATTAAAGTCCTTACACATATTACAAATTACTACATGTTCAATACATGAGCTAGATTTATTAGCTACTTCTAACTTAGCATTTAAGTCATCATTGATACTCTTTAGACTAGAAATAGACTCATGATAAGTAGATAATTCACATGAAAGCATTTCATTTCTTTTAACTTCTAAAGCAAGAGACTTTTGCACACTTACAAATTTATCATGCTCTTCATATAAAAGATCCTCTTGCTTTTCTAACAATCTATTCTTCTCATTCAAAGCATCAATTAATTCATTGATCTTATCAATTTTAGTTCTATCTAAACCTTTGAATAAACTTGCGTAGTCTACTTCATCATCACTAGATTCATCATCACTTGAAGAAGCATATGTAATAGTATTTCGATTTCTTACCTTCTTCTCCTTTGCCATGAGGCAGGTGTGATGCTCATTGGGGAAGAGAGACGATTTGTTGAAGGCCGTGGCGGCGAGTCCTTCGTCGTTGGAGTCGGACGAAGAACAATCCGAGTCCCACTCTTTTCCAAGGTGTGCCTCGCCCTTAGCCTTCTTGTAAACCTTCTTGTTCTCTCTCTTCCCATTCTTTCCTTGTTCCTGGTCACTATCATTATCGGGACAGTTAGCAATAAAGTGACCAATCTTACCACACTTGAAGCAGGAGCGTTTTCCCTTCGTCTTGCTCTTGTTGGGATGCTCCTTGCGACCTTTGAGCGCTTGATGATGAGGGCCATTTCTTCCTCATTTAGCCCAGCCGCCTCAATTTGTGCCACCTTGCTAGGTAGTGCCTCCCTGCTACTTGTTGCTTTGAGAGCAACGGTTTGAGGCTCGTGGATCGGCATTGGGCCATTCAATGCCTCATCAACATATCTTGCCTCCTTGATCATCATTCGCCCGCTTACAAACTTTCCGAGTATTTCCTCGGGCGTCATCTTGGTGTACCTAGGATTTTCACGAATAGAGTTTACAAGATGAGGATCAAGGACAGTGAAGGACCTTAGCATAAGCCGGACGACGTCGTGGTCCGTCCATCTCGTGCTTCCATAGCTCCTGATTTTGTTGACCAGGGTCTTGAGCCTGTTGTACGTTTGGGTTGGCTCCTCCCCCCTGATCATTGTGAACCTTCCCAGTTCGCCCTCCACCAACTCCATCTTGGTGATCATGGTGGCATCATTCCCCTCATGCGAGATCTTGAGGGTGTCCCAAATCTGCTTGGCGTTATCCAAGCCGCTCACCTTATGGTACTTTTCCCTGCACAAGGATGCTAATAGAACAGTGGTAGCTTGTGCATTTTTGTGAATTTGTTCATTGATAAACATGGGATTATCCGTACTATCAAATTGCATTCCATTCTCTACTATCTCCCATATACTTGGATTAAGAGAGAACAAGTGGCTACGCATTTTGTGACTCCAAAATCCGTAGTCCTCTCCATCAAAGTGTGGGGGTTTACCAAGAGGAATGGAAAGCAAATGAGCATTCGAATTATGTGGAATGCGAGAATAATCAAAAGAGAAGTTTGAGTTGACCGTTTTCTTTTTCTCGTCGTCATCGTCTCTTTGGGAAGAGGAAGACTCATCGCTGTCATAGTAGACTATCTTCTTGATGCGTCTCTTCTTCTTCCCGTCCTTCTTCTTTTGACTCGAGCCAGAGTCATTGGCTTTGTCGTCCCTCGGCTCGTTGAAGATGGACTCCTTCTCCTTATCGTTGACCACCATCCCCTTTCCCTTAGGATCCATCTCTTCGGGCAATTAGTCCCTTTCGTGAAGAGAACGGCTCTGATACCAATTGAGAGCACCTAGAGGGGGGGGTGAATAGGTGATCCTGTAAAAACTTAAAACTTAAGGCCACAAAACTTGGTTAAGTGTTAGCACAATGAAATCAAGTGGATAAGGACCGAGCTCTTGCGAAACACAATAGACACATTGAGAACAAGCACAAGAGACACGATGATTTATCCCGTGGTTCGGCCAAGTATAACACTTGCCTACTCCACGTTGTGGCGTCCCAATGGACGAGAGTTGCATTCAACTCCTCTCAAGTGATCCAATGATCAACTTGAATACCACGATGTTCTTCTTTCTTTACTCTTTCCCGTTTGCGAGGAATCTCCACAACTTGGAGTCTCTTGCCCTTACACTAAGGATCAAAGTGAAAGCACTAGAGTAAGGGAGAGAAGCAACACACACAAATCTCAAAAGCAATAGCACAAACACGCACACTAGTCACAACTTGAGCTCTAAGTTCACACATAGAGTTCTCAACTCAAGAGGAGCTCAAATTGCTATCACAAAGAATCAAATGCGCTAGAATGAAGTCTTGACACTTAGAGATGATCAAAGAATGCTTATGTATTTCCTCCATGCACCTAGGGGTCCCTTTTATAGCCCCAAGGCAGCTAGGAGCCGTTGGAGGCAATCAGGGAAGGCAATTCTTGCCTTCTGTCGGGTGGCGCACCAGACAGTCCGGTGCACCACCAGACATCCCCTGTTCACTGTCCGGTGCAGATCGTCTTCCTAAATTGGCGCAGCCGACCGTTGAAGATTTGGAGCTGTTGGTGAACCGGACACTGTTCGGTGCACACTAGACAGTCCGGTGCCCCTATCAGACCGTTGGCTCGGCCATGCGTCACGCGCGGATTGCGCGGCCGACCGTTGGTGCGGCCGACCGTTGGCTCACCGGACAGTCTGGTGCACCACCGGACAGTCCAGTGAATTTTAGCCGTACGCCGCCGACGAATTCCTGAGAGCGGCCAGTTGACCAGACGCCAGCCTGGTGCACCGGACACTGTCCGGTGCACCACCGAACAGTCCGGTGCACCCAGACTGCGCAGAGTCTTGGCTGCTCCAGCCAAGTCTTTTTCCTTTTGTATTTTCTCTGATTCTAGCACTTAGACAAATATGTTAGTACACAAAAAACAATGTACTAAGTCTAGAATCATACCTTATTGATGATTTGCACTTCATCCACCATTTTGCACAATTTATACTTAAACCATTCGTGTTGGGCACTTAATCACCAAAATACTTAGAAATGGCCCAAGGGCACATTTCCCTTTCATAAACTCAAGGTAACTTATGCACAACTGTCAAATTGCAAATTAGTTATATTCCTGCACTTTATATTTGCTTTGGTTTGTGTTGGCATCAATCACTAAAAGGGTGAGATTGAAAGGGAAATGGGCTTAAACACTTCCTATAATCGATTTTGGTGTTTGACGTCCATCACAAACCACATGGACTAACTAGTTTGCCTAGTCGTCATTTATCTCAGGTGCATAAAGTTCAACATAAACCAACAAAGAAAATGAGTTGGGGGAACTCTACAAAGTTAGGAGCAAAAACAAGTATAGGTGCAGCCAGTGGCGCACCAGACACTGTCCGATGCCTAGGCCAAGGCACCTCGCGAACTGGCCGCTCTCGGGTTTTCTGAGAGTCACTCCGCTATAATTCACCGGACTGTCTAGTGTGCACCAAATTATCCGGTGAGCCAACGGAGAAACGGTTAACTGCGCCCAACGGTCGACTGCTGACGACGCTATAGTGAACAGTGCAGAAGTCAGAAGTCAGAACTGCCAAGTCAGAACACACTGGACAGTCCGGTGCCGCAAGAGGACAAAGGACTTCAACGGCCAACCGCTCCAAACCCCAACGGTCGGCTGACGTGGCACGCACTGGACAGTGAACAGTGTCATGTCTGGTGCACCACTGGTCTGTCCGGTGTGCCCATCGACAGCAATGGCTGGAATAGTGGTTGGGTCTATAAATACCCTCCAACCACAACCATTCAAGCCATTCAAGCTTTCACATCTTCACTTTCAATACTAGAGCAAAGGCAAACACTTCAAAGACACAATCAAAGCATTCAATCCCCTCCAAGCTCCAAAATCAACTCAAATGCTTAGAGACTTGAGAGAGGGTCATTTGTGTTTCTTTTGTTGCCCTTGTTGCTTGGATTGCTCTCTTCTTCTCACTCTAATTCTTCTAAGTGCATTGTAAAGCTAGCAAGAGATACCTAATTGTGTGGTGATGCTTGCAGGGTCTTAGTGACCCGAGTGATTAAGGAGAAGCACTCAACCGGTCTAAGTGACCGATTGAGAGAGGGAAAGGGTTGGAATAGACCCTGCCTTTGTTGCCTCCTCAACGGGGACTAGGTTCTTTGGAACCGAACCTCGGTAAACAAATCGCCGTGTTCATTTGTGTTGATCTCCACTCGATTTATTTCCCCTTTCCTCTCTCTAAAGTTCCCTTGCTCATATTAATTTGAGTTTGCTCCTAAAGTTATCTGCATTGATTGAGCAACTCATAGCAAGGAGAACTATCTTCCGCACTCTGGAATATTTCTAACACTAACTCCGGGCATAGTGCATGTTCAAAGTTTATAATTTTCAGGTTTCGACTATTCACCCCCTTTAGGCGACTTTTGGTATTGTTTTGCACTGTAGACTGCATTGTTCGTATAGTGGAGTTTGAATATGGGTATAAAGATGAGCAAGCTGATGGAGATAGTCTAAAAGCTCATATGTGGTTGTAGCATATAAAATAATATGTCTTTTACAATATTTTTGTTAAAATAGTTTCAAACTTGGATTAGTACCTTGTTGATCGGATTTAGCGACGTAAAGAGGAAACGAAGAAGTTTGAAGTGCAACTGATTGACTTGAGCGGACTGAGAAGAAACAAAAAAAGAGAAGTCTAAATGTGGTTGTTGGGGACTTGTTCTCAAATGCTATGAGTTAAGAACAAGGCAACACAAAAATAGGTTAATGGTTAATGCCCTTCATCCTTCAAAGCATTATTTCCCTTAGGATATAATGATCTTCGGACGAGGGTCATGAAGGGCGTACCTTCATCATCACAGTATATGTTAATGAAAGATGAAGCATATGAAACATGAGAAATAACATGAATAATCATATGACATCATTAACATATCTTTATTATATCGTCATGAATGAATAAGAACAATATTGAATTACATTTGTACCTTCGGCTTGACAGAAGGCAAAAGTCCAAGTGTGATGCACGAGCGAATACAAGTCAGCGTGAACAGTGCGGGGGTACTGTTCACCTATTTATACGCACGGGACACAGCTGTAACACCCCGTCCAATCCCTGGACCGGCGGTACTTACTCCTGGCAGCTCTCTAGGATCATATATCGTCCCCACAGACCAACACGAGTCTTTTGTGCGCACTTTGTCCTCACTCATGCGCACCCGAGAAAACTTCCCGGTCGGTCACCCATCCCAAATTGCTCCAAGCCAAGCACGCTTAACTTGGAGGTTCTTTCGAGATAGGCTTCCGAAAAAGAAGATGCACCTTGTTGGTATGAATACTCTATTAATTCTATTAAGCCTTGGGCCAGGATATCCCATCCCAGGGGCCAGGATATCATAATCCACCCCCTTAGAAGACCGACGTCCTCATCGGTCAACCCCAATCCAGGAACCTCCCCTCTTGGCCACGTCTGTATGTCTAGTGTCGTCATATGCCATGCCATGTGACCACTCCGGGCCCACATGCGCCATGTGCCATATACTCGAACCCCCTAGCCCACACACGCCCGTGAAACCGCGAGGGTCGGCTCTGATACCACTTGTAACACCCCGTCCAATCCCTGGACCGGCGGTACTTACTCCTGGCAGCTCTCTAGGATCATATATCATCCCCACAGACCAACACGAGTCTTTTGTGCGCACTTTGTCCTCACTCATGCGCACCCGAGAAAACTTCCCGGTCGGTCACCCATCCCAAATTGCTCCAAGCCAAGCACGCTTAACTTGGAGGTTCTTTCGAGATAGGCTTCCAAAAAAGAAGATGCACCTTGTTGGTATGAATACTCTATTAATTCTATTAAGCCTTGGGCCAGGATATCCCATCCTAGGGGCCAAGATATCACAGCAGCCCGGTCAAAATTACATTTATGTCCTTGATAACTAGTTACAATCATGACACAAATTATCATGGACTGATCGGTCTTTTCCTCTTTAAGTCGATGCAGCCTTTGTCTCAAGGCATACCAGTATGCCGAAGCTCCTTGATCAGCAGCTTCGTGTGTACCTTCATGCTATGTTTGATTATACGCTGATCTTTCGAATGTGTTTCTTCTTAAGGGACCTTCGGCGACGAAGTAGGCCCCCAACAGTAGCCCTTCGCGGTGCTAGATCGTTTTTCGTAACGAGCTTGATCCATGAAAAATCTTCAAGGCTTCGGAATGCCGAAGGTCCAAAAAACACCTTCCCTGAGCTCGTTGCAAAGAAACGATTAAAGTATTCTGGGCGCGAGGTGGCCCACCACACAGCTGGTAGTGGTCCACCGTTCAGCGGGTGCGAGTGACTGTTCGGTGGGTGCGGGCGACTTGGCGATTCACCTTCCCACCTACAGCTCTATATAAACAGATGGGTAGGTGTGAAGTTACCACAACATTCATTGCCATTACACTGTTGTGCTATTGAAAAATTCAACCATAGCCGAAGCTTTTTCACTGCATTCTCGAGCGAACCATCTCTTTTGAATTAGCTTCGGCAAAAGAAAGAGCTTCATCAAAACTATAAAAATCATCAGCTTCGTAAAAACCGTAAAAAATTCATCATCAGATGGCGAGAGTACGCTCGACTGCGAGGGTGACCCGTGAAGGGGAGGAGACTGAAGCCACTGAGACAGCTCCGATCTCCAAAGTCATGAGACAATCAGGATTAGTTGTGACAGAGGGAGCCATTGACAAAGGTGCACCTACTGCCGAAGCTGAATAAGCTGATATCGAGGAAGAAAATGTTGATGAAGAAGAGGAAGACTATTGTCGACGTTTCGACCCCGGGGGGTCCCTGGACCAACGAGTAAATTGTCGCTGCGTGTCCCAGCCCAGATGGGTCGGCGCAAGACGGAACACAAGGGGGAGCAATAAGGGGAACAGCGGCTCGTGTTGTCCTGCGCCTAGGGCGGATGCGCTTGCAGTAGGGGGTTACAAGCGTTCACGAGGGAGAGAGAGAGAGTGAGAGCCGGTCCGTCAGCCCGTTCTCCCGCGCGGCCACCTTCTCGTACGAGGGCCCTGGACCTTCCTTTTATAGATGTAAGGAGAGGGCCCAGGTGTACAATGGGGAGTGTAGCAATGTGCTAATGTGTCTAGCAGAGAGGAGCCAGAGCCCTATGTATATGCCATCGTGGCAGTGGGAGAGGTGCTAGAGCCCTGTTCATGTGATGTCGTGGCCGTCGGAGGAGCGCTTGAGCCCTGTAGAAGCACAGCTGTCGGGGCTGTCAGATCCTTTGCTGACGTCTCCTTGCTTCCGTAAGGGGCTGAGAACCGCCGTCGTCATGGAGCACGCGGGGTGCCATCATTACTTGTTTTACCGGGGCGAGCCAGATGGGACGCCGGTCTTGTTTCCCGTAGCCTAAACTAGCTAGGGGTAGGGTAATGATGTACCCCCCTGCGACGTGGTCGGTCCGAGCCCAAGGTCGGGAAAGGCGGTGACTCCTCTGAGGTCGAGGCTGAGTCCGAGCCCTGGGGTCGGGCGAGGCGGAGACCGTCGTCTGAGGTCGAGGTTGAGTCCGAGCCCTGGGGTCGGGCGAGGCAGAGACCATCTTCCGAGGTCGAGGTTGAGTCCGAGCCCTGGGGTCGGGCGAGGCGGAGACCGTCTTCCAAGGTCGAGATTGAGTCCGAGCCCTGGGGTGGGGCAAGGCGGAGACCGTCTTCCAAGGTCGAGGTTGAGTCCGAGCCCTGGGGTCGGGTGAGGCGGAGCTTCCTATGGCGCCCGAGGCTGGACTTGGCTCCTGTCAGCCTCACCCTGGCGGGTGGCACAGCAGTCGGAGCAGTGCAGGCGGCGCTGTTTTCCTGTCAGGTCAGTCAGTGGAGGGGCGAAATGACTGCGGTCACTTCGGCCCTGTCGATTGAGGAACGCGCGTCAGGATAAGGTGTCAGACAATCCTTGCATTGAATGCTCCTGCGATACGGTCGGTTGGCGAGGCGATCTAGCCAAGGTTGCTTCTCCGCGAAGCCTGCCCGAGCTGGGCCTCGAGCGAGTCGAAGGTGCGCCCGTTGCTTGAGGAGATCCTCGGGCGAGACGTGAATCCACCTGGGTTTGTTGTTCTTGCTCGAGGCTGGGCTCGAGCGAGGCGAGATCGTGTCCCTTGAGTGGGCGGAGCTTTGACCTGTATTGAGCCCATCAGGCCTTTGCAGCTTATGTGCTGATGATGGTTACCAGCCGAGTTTAGGAGTCTTGGGGGTACCCCTAATTATGGTCCCCGACAGTAGCCCCCGAGCCTCAAAGGGAGTGTTGGTACTCGCTTGGAGGCTTTGTCACACTTTTTTGCAAGGGGACCGGCCTTTCTCGGTTGCATTTCGTTCCGGTGGGTGCGCGCGAGCGCACCCGCCAGGTGTAGCCCCCGAGGCCTCGGAGGAGTGGTTTGACTCCTCCGAGGTCTTAGTGTCTTTCGTGACGCCTAGGCCGGTCTGGTTGTTACCTCATGCGATCTGATCGTAACCCGGGTGCATGGTCAGGTTCCGAGTTCTCGGGCTGGTATGTTGACGCTGTCAACGGTTTGGCCGGAGCCGGGTTTGCGAGAGCAGCCCCCGAGCCTCCGCACAGAGCGAGAGGATGGTCAAAGACTGACTCGGCTTTTATCATACGCCCCTTTGTCGCCTTTCCGCAAAGAGGAGGGGGGAAAGCGCCATGTTGCCTTCGGAGGGCGCCGAACATGGTGTCTCCAGTGAGTTGCTAACGGGTGATCCGAGTGGACGCCCGTGCCCCGTTCGATAAGGGTCGACTAGTGGCCCAGAGGCGCGCTCCAAAAGTACCTGCAGGTGATTTGCCGGACCCGGTACCGTTTGATAGGGTCTGAGGGCTCGATGCCTCCCTCTGATGAGATTCCATTATAGAATCGCTCCTGCTGGTCTCGGAAATATCCTAGGGTACCTCGGGAGTGTAGCCCGAGCCTCGGCCATGTATCAGACGTACCCAGAGTCATCCCTCGCTCTGCGTGTTCTGAGGCGGCTGTCGAACCCTTCGGGGGGCCAGCCTTCGAACCCCTGATCAGTAGTGGGCGCAGAGCCCGAGTGCTCTGAGGCGACTGTCGAACCCTTCCGAGGGGCTAGCCTTCGAACCTCTGATCAGTAGGAGGGCTCGGGGCCCGCTTCCTTCACGGAGAAGGATCCCTTTCGGAGTATCCCCTTTCCCGGTCCCTGTAGCAAGAGAGAGAAAGGGGAAGAGGAAAAGGATACAAAATTGAACGACATGGCGCACCTTTTTTGACGTGGTCGTCATGGCGGAGGTGAAGCGTCGCCCGCTTCGCCTGCCAAAGGTGTCGCCTGCCCTGCCGCGGAGTTAATGCGACGGAACGAGTGGTTCGCGGGGCAGCCGTTGTGCATGCGCGAGCCTTTCGAGGAACGGAACACGGGCGCGTCGTCTTCACGCCGTGGGAGAGGGCTCTTCTCGCTGTCCTAGGAAGGGACGTGAGCCTGCAGATGATCTGACCGCTGCTTCCTCCCGCCTGCCGCCGCCATTACTGCCGGCCCACTTTTGGCCATATCGACCGTCGCACCTTCTCCCGCGGCTGACTGACCCGTGACCGATGTGCTCGGTTGGCACTGTTGGGCCATGCGCAGGGTTGCCTCGAGTCGCGGCACCGATTCCGCAGTCGAGAAGGCGTGGTACTGGCGCAAGTGGCAGTGCAGTTTTTCGCACGTAGTAACCGGCGCGCCGGTTACATGATGTGTGGGCCTAGGCCTCCATGCTGGACGTGTCGAAGTCGAAAGGGTGCGCCCCCTTGGCGTAGTTGCATGCTGCCTGCATGGCGGTCCGCCCTTTCGCCCGTTGGTTTAGGCGAAGATGGAGGAGCGCTTGTAACCGCTGGGCGGTTATATGCTCCGCGCGTGGCGGTTTGGCTTCTTCTGTCCTGGGTCAGCTCGCATGACGCGTGGGACCCAGCCCCCGTGTCGTAGGGGGAGGACCTTGGAGCGCGTTGGTGAAGACTTAGTCCGCGACGCCTGAGGACGCAAGTGGAGAGAGTCGCCTTTAAAAAGGGATCGACCTCCTGGGTGGTAGCCATGCCTTCGCACTCTCCTCATGTATTGCGCCCTTCCGCCTTCCGAGCCCCCGGATGGGGAGCGCCTGCGTTGTCTTCGTCTCGTTGTGGGAGGAGCGCAACCTCGTGGAGGTTGGTACCTTTCAGCCATCGCTCGGCTTCAAGGATTTTCATCAGACAGCCCAGCTGCATCCCCTCACCAATGGTCACCCGAGATGGTGACCACCAGTTCGATGGTGGGGAGAAGCAAGCCGGGCTGCGGTCTCCACCCCGCCCTCAGCTTCAAGGATCTTCATCATCCTTGCTGGGGTGGAGGGCGAGCTGAGCCAGAGCTCTACCTCCCATACGGGCCGGCGGGCCACCTCCTCCTTCAGCATTCAGGGGAGAGGGCGCTCACCGGCCTAGCGGAGGGGGCGGACTTCGACAACGCGGGGCCGATTGGCCACAAGCGTCATCAGCTCCAGCATGCCTGGTTCGCTAGCTCAGCTGGCTCTGGCATAGCTTCCGGTGCCACCTCCCACCACTGGGCGGAGTGCGGCTATCTGCCCGCCGTATGGGCGGCTGTTGTGCCGCGCGCACCGGGGGACCGCCCAAGACTTCGCGCGCTGCTAGGGCGGCGTTCGTGTTCTTGGGTTGTCCTGCGCTTGCTCCGGCACGACGCCTCCGCGCGGAGGTCGGTGCTCACCCATCCGGGAGGACTTGAGTGGGGATCTGCCGGTGGGCAGGTGGCTGCCGTCGTCGGTGTTGAGGTGGTGGCGGCTGAAGAAGTCCTTGTCGCCGACGAGATCGCCGCCGCCATCTGCGCTCCGGGCCTCCGGCTCTTTGGCTTTGATAGCTTGTCCTCGCCCCTCGAGTGGGGATGTGGGCGAGGGCCTTGTCGCAGCAGTGTCTGCCCTGAGGTCATCGCTGCTGTTGTTTGGCCGCCCAGAGCGGAGGTCGTTGTCGCTGCTGCAGGAGTGGGCGGCGGTGAGCCACCTAGAAGTTGTCGTCCCACAGGCCCTCCGATGTGGGGGGTTGTTCGTACCCGCGGGAGTGGAACCGGAGTTCCGTTTGTAATGGCACCTTGAGTGCCGGCGTTTGTTCATTGTGGCTGTCGGGGCCTGAACATCTGGGTATTTTGGGTGTAATACCGTGTTTATTCCTCATTTCGAGCACCAGGACTCGCCTGTCGGCTAGATGAACCGCTTAACCAAGTGTGAGTTGCCCTGTGCGGAAGGTGACGGGTGAGGTATCCGTATACCGGAGGCGTAGGAGTCCCTTGGCCCGATCGGCCTTGCCACCCAAGGCTTCTTTTGCTCAGTTAAAGAAACCCTCAGCCGCTCTGCGATGAGCCGGAGCCGGAGGCAGCGATGTCAGCGTGGACAGAGGCGGAGTCGGCTGGAGAAGAAACTTTGTCGACCTAGGAGCGGGTGACTTCCCAGGCCAAAGAGGCGTAGCAGCGGCGACTGGAACTTGGCCAGGTCGTCCCCTGGCGAGACCGACGCCGGAGTCGGGCCGCCGAGGCCATGAGCCAGGCTGATGTCCTTGGGGGACGGCTGGCTGAGGCTACGGAGCGGCTGGTCGAGCCGTCTGCTCGGGCCGGGTTCCTGGAGGAGACCCTGGCGGCGATGGCCCAGGCGCGGTGCTGACATCTTCCTTCGAGGTGGAGATCCTTCGCCCGTGTTGCCGTCCGAGGTCGGGTCAGATTCCGCCGAAGGCGGAGTCGACGCCGAGGGTGCTGCTGCCCCCCGCATTGATGTCTGAACCTGCAGGATCAGTTTGTCTGTAGTGTGCGTATGTTTTTTGCGGCTGCCGAGGCCCAAACATATCATCGTCGTGTTGTAAAGCTGTGTTTCTTTTCCTCTTATTTCGAGTATCCGGACTTGTTTGTTGGTAGCAGAATCGCTCATCCGAGCGAGAGTTACTTTCACGGAAGGTGATGAGTGAGGTATCCGTATCCCGGAGGCGTAGGAGTTCCTCGGCTCGATCGACCTTGCCGCTTACGTGTACTCTTACTCGTCCGCAGGATTCTGTTATCGATATAGTCGAGAAGGCACGAAAAATCGTTTCGGCAGAAAAGTTTTCGAGCGTTAAGACTTGTTCGGTCAGCGGAATCGCTTATCCGAGCGTGTGTTACTTATCGCAGAAGGTGATGAGTGAGGTATCCGTATCCCGGAGGCGTAGGAGTCCCTCGGCTTGGTCGGCCTTGCCGCTTACGTGTACTCCGTCGTTTTCAGGATCCCACTATCGAAGTAGTCGAAAAGCGCGAAAGACGTTCTGACAGAAAGACTTTTTCCGAGGAAAAAATTTAACGCAGAGGGGGTTCCCCCCTTCTAGCCCTCGAGGGAGGGTCGGGCTTTGCCGAGGCTAGGCTGACCCTTCCTTGATGGTTAGACTTTATTTGTGTATGTAAATAGAACGAGGTATATGAACGACTAGAAAACATCTTAAGGGTAGAAGCGACGTAGCTGTCGGATGTTCTAAGCGTTGTTGTAGACCTCGCCTTGACTGTTGGCCAGCTTGTATGTTCCGGGCTTCAAAATCTTGGCGATGACGAACGGCCCTTCCCAGGGAGGAGTGAGCTTGTTGCGCCCTCGGGCGTCTTGTCGTAGCCGAAGCACCAAGTCGCCCACCTGGAGGTCTCGGGACCAAACCCCTCGGGCGTGGTAGCGTCGCAGAGACTGCTGATACCGTGCCGAGTGTAGTAAGGCCATGTCTCGAGCCTCTTCCAGCTGGTCCAGTGAGTCTTCTCGTCTGGTCTGGTTGCTTCGGTCGTCGTACGCCCTCGTCCTCGGGGAGCCGTATTCTAAGTCTGCGGGCAAGATAGCCTCGGCCCCATAGACTAGAAAGAACGGCGTGAAGCCCGTGGCTTGGCTTGGCGTCGTCCTCAAACTCTAGACCACCGAGGGGAGTTCCTTCATCCATCGCCTGTCGAACTTGTTGAGGTCGTTGTAGATCCTCGGCTTGAGTCCCTGTAGAATCATGCCGTTGGCACGCTCTACCTGCCCATTCGTCATGGGGTGAGCTACGGCGGCCCAGTCCACCCGGATGTGGTGGTCCTCGCAGAAGTCCAGGAACTTCCTGCCAGTGAACTGGGTGCCGTTGTTGGTGATGATGGAGTTTGGGACCCCAAAGCGATGGATGATGTTGGTGAAGAACGCCACCGCCTGTTTGGACCTGATGCTGTTTAGGGGTCGGACCTCAATCCACTTGGAGAATTTATCGATAGCGACCAGCAGGTGCGTGAAGCCCCCGGGTGCCTTCTGCAAGGGACCGACGAGGTCCAGACCCCACACAGCAAACGACCAGGTGATGGGTATTGTTTGCAAGACCTGAGCGGACAGGTGCGTCTGCCTTGCGTAGAATTGACACCCTTGGCAGGTGCGTACAATTCTAGTGGCGTCGGCCACCACGGTTGGCCAGTAGAAACCTTGTCGGAAGGCGTTCCCAACGAGGGCTCGAGGTGCTGCGTGATGATCGCAAGCCCCCCAAGTGTATTTCTTGCAGTAGCTCCTGACCTTCGGCGATGGATATGCATCGCTGGAGGATGCCTGAGGGGCTGCGGTGGTAGAGCTCCTTTCCGTCACCTAGCAAGACGAACGACTTGGCGCGCCGCGCCAGTCGCCGAGCCTCGGCTCTATCAAGGGGTAGCTCTCCTCAGTGGAGATATTGCAGGTACGGGGTCTGCCAGTTTCGAATAGGCGTGACCCCATTCCGCTCTTCCTCGACGCGCAGTGCCTCACCCTCGGGGGCCGAGGGTGCCTCGAGCTAGGCCGAGGCCTCCTCGGGCTCGGGCGTGTCGTCGGTCTTGACGGAGGGTTGATGTAGGTCTCGGGAGAAGACGTTCGGGGGAACCGTTGTCCGCCCCGAGGCTATTTTAGCCAGCTCATCCGCAGTCTCGTTGTATCGTCGGGCGACGTGGTTGAGCTCGAGCCCGTAGAACTTGTCTTCCAGGCGCCGAACCTCGTCGCAGTAGGCTTCCATCTTCGGGTCGCGGCAGTGTGAGTTCTTCATGACTTGGTCGATGACAAGCTGCGAGTCGCCACGAGCGTCGAGGGGCCGAACCCCTAGCTCGATGGTGATGCGCAACCCGTTAACGAGAGCCTCATACTCGGCCATGTTGTTGGACGCCGGGAAATGGAGGCGCAGCATGTAGCGGAGGTGGTTCCCGAGGGGTGAGATGAAGAGCAGGCCCGCACCCGCTCATGTTTTCATCATCGACCCGTCGAAAAACATGGTCTAGAGTTCCGGTTGGATCAGAGCTGCTGGAAGCTGGGTGTCGACCCATTCAGCCACAAAGTCCGCCAAGACTTGGGACTTGATGACCTTCCGAGGAGCGAACGAGATTGTCTCGCCCATGATTTCCACCACCCACTTTGCAATCCTACCCGAGGCCTCTCGGCACTGGATGATCTCCCCCAGGGGGAAGGATGACACCACAGTCACCGGATGAGACTCCAAGTAGTGTCGCAACTTTCGCCGCGTTAGAATCACCGCGTACAGTAGCTTCTGAATTTGCGGGTAGCGGATTTTGGTCTCGGACAGTACCTCACTGATGAAGTAGACCGGCCTCTGGACGAGCAATGCATGCCCTTCTTCTCGTCTCTCTACTATGATCGCGGCGCTGACCACCTGAGTGGTTGCGGCTACGTAGATCAAGTGGGCTTCTCCGACAGCGGGGGGCACCAAGATGGGCGCGCTTGTAAGGAGCGCCTTTAAGTTCCCGAGGGCTTCCTCGACCTCAGGGGTCCAAGTGAAGTGCTCGACCTTCCTTAAGAGGCGGTACAGGGGTAGTGCTCTTTCGTCGAGGCGTGAGATGAAGCGGCTCAGAGCCGCAAGGCATCCCATGACTCTCTGTACTCCTTTCAAGTCCTTGATGGGCCCATGTTGGTGATGGCCGCGATTTTCTCCGGGTTGGCCTCGATGCCCCGCTCGGAGACGATGAACCCTAGGAGCATGCCTCGGGGGACTCCGAAGACACACTTCTCGGGATTGAGTTTTACTCCTTTTGCCTTGAGACACTTGAATGTCGTTTCAAGGTCAGTGAGGATGAGGTCGGAGGCTTTCCCCGTCTTGACTACGATGTCATCGATGTAAGCCTCGACCGTTCGACCAATGTGCTCTCCGAACACGTGGTTCATGCACCTTTGGTATGTCGCGCCTGCATTCCTCAAACCAAATGGCATAGTGATGTAGCAGTACATGCCAAAGGGTGTGATGAAAGACATCGCGAGCTAGTCGGACTCTTTCATCCTGATTTGGTGATACCCTGAGTAGGCATCGAGGAACGACAGGGTTTCGCACCCAGCAGTGGAATCCATGATTTGATCGATGCGAGGCAGAGGGTAGGGAACTTTCGGACATGCTTTGTTTAGACTAGTGTAGTCTACACACATCCGCCATTTCCCACCTTTCTTTTTCACAAGCACAGGGTTGGCTAGCCATTCGGGATGGAATACCTCTTTGATGAACCCTGCAGCCATCAGCTTGTGGATCTCCTCGCCTATGGCTCTGCGCTTTTCTTCGTCGAATCGGCGCAGATGCTGCTTCACGGGTCGGGCTCCAGCTCGGATATCCAGCGAGTGCTCGGTGACATCCCTCGGTATGCCAGGCATGTCCGAGGGACTCCACGCAAAAACCTCGGCGTTCGCGCGGGGAAAGTCGACGAGCACTGCTTCCTATTTGGGGTCGAGCTCGGAGCCGATCCAGACCTGCTTGGAGGCGTCGTTGCTAGGGTCGAGAGGGACGGACTTAACCGCCTTAGCTGGCTCGAAGTTGCCAGCGTGGCACTTCGCATCTGGCACCTCCTTGGAGAGGTTTTCCAGGTCGACGATGAGGGCCTCGGATTCGGCGAGGGCCTCGGCGTACTCCATGCACTCCACGTCGCATTCGTACGCATGTTGGTACGTGGAGCCGACGGTGATGACCCCGTTGGGGCCCGACATCTTGAGCTTGAGGTAGGTGTAGTTGGGGACGGCCATGAACTTGGCGTAGCATGGTCTCCCCAGCACTGCGTGGTAGGTTCCTCGGAACCCGACCACCTCGAACGTGAGGGTTTCCTTTCGGAAGTTGGAGGGAGTCCTGAAGTAGACAGGCAGATCGAGTTGCCCAAGGGGTTGGACGCGCTTCCCGGGGATGATCCCGTGAAAGGGCACCGCGCCGGCCCGGATCGTGGACAGATCGATCTGTAAGAGCCTGAGGGTCTCGGCGTAGATGATGTTGAGGCTGCTGCCTCCGTCCATGAGGACCTTGGTAAGCCTGACGTTGCCGATGACGGGATCAACAACGAGCGGGTACTTACCCGGGCTCGACACACGGTCGGGGTGGTCGGCTTGGTCGAAGGTGATGGGATTGTCGGACCTGTCTAGGTAGACTGGCGCCGCCACCTTCACCGAGTAGACCTCCCGGCGCTCTTGCTTGTGGTGCCGAGCCGAGGCGTTCGCCACTTGCCCACCGTAGATCATGAAGCAGTCGTGGACCTCGGGGAACTCCTCTGCCTTGTGGCCCTCCTTCTTGTCGTTGTCGTGGGCTCTGCCACCTTCCACCGGGGGCCCGGCCTTGTGGAAGTAGCGCCGAAGCATGACGCACTCCTCAAGGGTGTGCTTGACGGGACCCTGATGATAGGGACACGACTCCTTGAGCATCTTGTCGAACAGGTTGGCGCCTCCGGGAGGCTTCCGAGGGTTCCTGTGCTCGGCGGCAGCGACAAGGTCTGCGTCGGCGGCGTCGCGTTTCGCTTGCAACTTCTTCTTGCCCTTCTTCTTGGTGCCATGCTGAGCGGACGCCTCAGGGACGTCTTCCGGCTGGCGCCCCTGAGGCTTCTTGTCCTTCCGGAAGATGACCTCGACCGCCTCCTGACCAGAGGCGAACTTGGTGGCGATGTCCATCAGCTCGCTCGCCCTGGTGGGGGTCTTTCGACCCAGCTTGCTCACCAGGTCGCGGCAAGTGGTGCCGGCGAGGAACGCGCCGATGACATCTGAGTCGGTGATGTTGGGCAGCTCGGTGCGCTGCTTCGAAAATCGCCGGATGTAGTCCCGTAGGGATTCTCCCAGCTGCTGGCGGCAGCTTCAGAGATCCCAGGAGTTCCCAGGGCGCATGTATGTGCCCTGGAAGTTGCTGACGAAGGCTTTGACCAGGTCGTCCCAGTTGGAGATCTGCACAGGAGGCAGATCCTCCAGCCAGGCCCGGGTGGCGTTGGAGAGGAACAGGGGGAGGTTGCGGATGATGAGGTTGTCATCGTCCGTTCCACCCAGCTGGCAGGCCTGCCGGTAGTCCGTGAGCCACAGGTCCCCTGAGTACTTGGTGATGGTAGTCGAGGTTCAGAACTGGGTCGGGAACGACGCCCGTCGTATGGCTCGGCTGAAAGCCTGCAGACCGGGCAGTTCGGGCGAAGGGCTCCGATCCTCCCCGCTGTCGTAGTGTCCCCCACGCCTGGGGTGGTAGCCTCGGCGTACCTTCTTGTCGAGGTGGGCTCGACGGTTGCGGCGGCGGTGCTCGTTGCCGAGGCGACCCGGGGCTGCAGGCGCTGTGTCCCGCGTGCGCCCGGTGTGGACCGAGGCTTCCCGCATGAATCGGGAAGTCACGGTGCGATGCTCCGGGGGGTACCCCTGCCTTCGGGAGGCAGAGCTTTCGGCCCGTCGGACCGCGACATCCTCCAGGAGATTCTTGAGCTCTCCCTTGATACGTCGCCCCTCGGTGGTGGATAGTTCCGGCATCGCTCGGAGTAGTATTGCTGCTGCAGCCAAGTTCTGGCCGACCCCACTAGAGGCCGAAGGCAGCCTTGCCCTGGCATCGTCGGCGATGCGGTGCTGGACGTCCTGGGCCAGATGACGCGCTTCTCCGCCCGGAGCTCAGCCTGCCCACTCCTGCCCGATGTTCTGTCGGAGCTGCACAAGTTGTCCTGCTTCCTCGTCGAGCCGGGCCTACATCTCGCGGATTTGCTCGAGCTGTGTGTCCTGACCCCCCGCAGGGACTGGGACCACAACTAGCTCCCGAAGGATGTCAACGCGAGGCGCAGGCCTAGGGGGATCGCCGTCCTTCGGCATACAAAGATGGTTGCCTTCGTCGAGACCCCCTAGATCGATGTGGAAACATTCGCGACTTGGGCCACAATCCTCGTTGTCAAGGCTATGGCCATCATCGGAGCAATCAGAGAGGCAGTAGTCACATGCGGCCATGAAGTCTCGCATGGCACTGGGGTTACCGAGTCCGGAGAAATCCCAACCAGAGTCGGGCTCGTCATCTTCCTCGGAACCTGGGGGCCCGTAGGTCGAGACGGCCGTCGGTCGGTCTCAGGTTGACCACATATGGTACCCCGAAAGGTTAGGATATGCCTTTACGAAAGCGTCCACCGAAGCGGGGTCGCTTGGTGGGTCGAAGCTGAATCTAAAAGGCACAGGATGGAAAACGGACGGTACCTTTTGATCGACGGATGGTGACGAAGTCACGTCGGGGACGGACTGCACCGTTATCTCAGATACGAGGCTAACGCCCAGCAAGTCCTTCGCGAGCGTGCTGGCGTCATCCGTCCGCTTGGGGTTGGCGTGTTGCAGGGAAATGACGCTCGTCTTCGTCTCAGATGCGAGGTCAACGCCCGACGTATCCCCCGCTGGGGCGCCGGCATCGTCGGCTCGCTCGATAGCCGACGAGGTGCCGCCTCCTGCTTGGCCATGGTTGCCCCGCCTCCTCCTCTGTCGGCGGGGAAGGTGACGGGACAGACCTGGATGCTGCTCTTCCGCCACACGGGGAAGACGTCGTCGATTCCGCCGCCGGCGGGCGGGCTGAAGGCCGCCATTGTCGTCGTCGCGTGGCGAAGGAAGGAGTACCATGTCGTAGCTGCCGTCGAGGGACATGAACTCGAGACTCTCGAAACGGAGCATCGTCCCGGGCTAGAGAGGTTGCTGGAGACTACCCATCTGGAGCTTGACGGGAAGCTATTCGTCAACACGCAGCAGGCCCCTACCTAGCGCGCCAACTGTCGGCGTTTCAACCCCAGGGGGTCCCTGGACCGACGAGTAAATTGTCGCTGCGTGTCCCAGCCCAGATGGGTCGGCGTGAGACGGAACACAAGGGGGAGCAATAAGGGGAACCACGGCTCGTGTTGTTCTGCGCCTAGGGCGGATGCGCTTGCAGTAGGGGGTTACAAGCGTTCGCGAGGGAGAGAGAGAGAGAGAGAGAGCGAGAGCCGGTCCGTCAGCCCGTTCTCCCGTGCGGCCACCTTCTCGTACGAGGGCCCTGGACCTTCCTTTTATAGATGTAAGGAGAGGGCCCAGGTGTACAATGGGGAGTGTAGCAATGTGCTAACGTGTCTAGCAGAGAGGAGCCAGAGCCCTATGTATATGCCATCGTCAGATGGCGAGAGTACGCTCGACTGCGAGGGTGACCCGTGAAGGGGAGGAGACTGAAGCCACTGAGACAGCTCCGATCTCCAAAGTCATGAGACAATCAGGATTAGTTGTGACAGAGGGAGCCATTGACAAAGGTGCACCTACTGCCGAAGCTGAATAAGCTGATATCGAGGAAGAAAATGTTGATGAAGAAGAGGAAGACTATTGTCGACGTTTCGACCCCAGGGGGTCCCTGGACCAACGAGTAAATTGTCGCTGCGTGTCCCAGCCCAGATGGGTCGGCGCAAGACGGAACACAAGGGGGAGCAATAAGGGGAACCGCGGCTCGTGTTGTCCTGCGCCTAGGGCGGATGCGCTTGCAGTAGGGGGTTACAAGCGTTCACGAGGGAGAGAGAGAGCGAGAGCCGGTCCGTCAGCCCGTTCTCCCGCGCGGCCACCTTCTCGTACGAGGGCCCTGGACCTTCCTTTTATAGATGTAAGGAGAGGGCCCAGGTGTACAATGGGGAGTGTAGCAATGTGCTAATGTGTCTAGCAGAGAGGAGCCAGAGCCCTATGTATATGCCATCGTGGCAGTGGGAGAGGTGCTAGAGCTCTGTTCATGTGATGTCGTGGCAGTCGGAGGAGCGCTTGAGCCCTGTAGAAGCACAACTGTCGGGGCTGTCGGGTCCTTTGCTGACGTCTCCTTGCTTCCGTAAGGGGCTGAGAACCGCCGTCGTCATAGAGCACGCGGGGTGCCATCATTACTTGTTTTACCGGGGCGAGCCAGATGGGACGCCGGTCTTGATCCCCATAGCCTGAGCTAGCTAGGGGTAGGGTAATGATGTACCCCCCTTGACGTGGTCGGTCTGAGCCCAAGGTCGGGCAAGGCGGTGACTCCTCCGAGGTCGAGGCTGAGTCCGAGCCCTGGGGTCGGGCGAGGCGGAGACCGTCGTCTAAGGTCGAGGTTGAGTCCGAGCCCTGGGGTCGGGCGAGGCGGAGACCGTCTTCCGAGTTCGAGGTTGAGTCCGAGCCCTGGGGTCGGGCGAGGCGGAGACCGTCTTCCGAGGTCGAGATTGAGTCCGAGCCCTAGGGTCGGGCGAGGTGGAGACCATCTTCCGAGGTCGAGGTTGAGTCTGAGCCCTGGGGTCGGGCGAGGCGGAGCTTCCTATGGCGCCCGAGGCTGGACTTGGCTGCTGTCAGCCTCACCCTGGCGGGTGGCACAGCAGTCGGAGCAGTGCAGGCGGCGCTGTTTTCCTGTCAGGTCAGTTAGTGGAGGGGCGAAATGACTGCGGTCACTTCTGTGACACCCCAGTGTCACCTAGGGTTTCTCTTAAAAATGCCAAATCAAGAACCATCATTTATGTGAACCAAAGTAAGCATGAGCATCAAATTAACTTAAGAATAAAGAATTCACCAAGCATATACTTAAAAGTATCATTATCAAAGCAAATGGGTCTTTCCAAAAGGCAATAATGTTAATAAACCCTAAGTAAGCCAAGTTAAGCATAAAAGGGAATTGGGAGAAGTCATGAGGGAAAATGCAAAAAAATTTAGATATGATCAAATTACAAAACTTTAGTTCACCAAGTAACTAACAAAGCATAGTAAGAAAGTTTGGCCTTTTGGTCTTTTTAAAATTCCCAAATCAGCCCTTGAACCATGAACCCTTGGAGAAATTCAGATTTCTGAATTTCTGAAATTCAGACCTCTTTCCAAAGATCAACTGCGTTCTCTGTTTTTCGAAACTCAAAATCAGAAGATCCAAATATCAAAGTTGTGCCAAATTCCCTTGAACACGTCCTGAAAAAGTTTGAACTCAAACCAAATTCATTTGACACGGTTTTGGCGCAGTTTGACCTCGGGACTAGACATTCTCACACTGGCACCTTGGTGACGCTACAACTCCCTGTCCCTAGCCTAAAACCGCGCGACGTCCATACACAAAAGACAAAGCAAGGTCAGGTGAACAAATCCTTCACAGCGATCTTGCCCAAATTTGCGAAGATTTGCACCCAACCAGCGCTTGAACATGGGCAGAGGCAACGGGCACACGTGTTCGACCGTGGCTGACACCTCCGGTTCACGCTCGTTCGCGCACCGCGCCTCCCAGTGCACGCCCGCGCGTGCTCGCCGGTCCACGGCCGCCCGTGCACCGCACCGTGCCTATAAAGCCTCCCCGGGCGCGCCCCACTTCACCCCGCGCTCCCCTTCACCGGCCAGCCCCCTCTCCTTAGCTCCAGCGAGCTCAATTCCACCCGCCATTGCCGCCAGAGCTTCGGCCACCGTGGCCAGCCCACTCCAGCCACCCCTAAGTCGAGCCAGTGCTTCGGCTAGCTCTGCCAGTGGCCCGTGAAGCTTTCCAAGCCCTCGGACCAGGCCGGACTTCACCGGAGGCCCGAGATCGACCTCACCGGACTTCGGTCTTTCGCCGCCGCGCGTGGACAGAGCTAACCGGTGAGTCTCCGTCCAATTCCTTGCACCCATATCTTCTTTGGCATCCCGTGAACCTCTCTGACCCGTCCAATTGAACTATCTCGCCGTGAGCAGGCCGGACTCCTCGCCGCCGACGAGCATCCCCGCCTGCGCGCGTGGACCGACCGACTCCGGCCATCCCCGATGGCGACCCGCACACCGTTGTGATCCCCGAGACCGCCCCTACGTCCTCGACCACTTCACCGGAGCCATCCCGCCGCCGGTAAGCCCCTCCGCCCTTTCTTCTGCCGCAGTTACTGTTTAAGTTAGAAGAAGGACCTCGGGTTAGGATTTGTAGAACCCGAGGGGTTTTCTGTAACGTCAGTGACCCATGTGAATAGTAGCCTAAGGACTAATCCGCGAAGAAAACTTAAAATACCGCCAGGGACCCCGTGCAAAGTGGTTTTCCATTAAATCAATTCTGTTAATCTTTTTAAAATGACCAGAGAACTTAGAAAACCCATAACTTGATGAATACTTAATAAAAAGTTGTCAAACTAATTTTGCTAAATCCTAAATATTATGAACTATCATTTAAAAATGATAAACCCTATGCTTTCTGTTCTAAATTTTAGAGTTTAAAATTAAAAACAGAAACTTACCAAACCTAGTTTAATTAAGGAAAATTTGTTTTTCTTCTGTACTGAACCTAAGAAAATTTGTAGGTATTCAAACCTCATGTAGACACTGTTTAAAAATAGTAGGAACCCCAGCATTGGAAAATATGATGTAGATATTCATTTAAAGCTATTTTGCCCAAAACTTAGAAAAAACCAGAAAGGCATTAGAATTTGGTGAACAGTGAGTAAAATTATTTTTCCTAGTTTGCTTAAGTAACAGAGAACCTAGGAAAAATACAAAGACTATTAGTTCAGACCAGTTTTAAATTAAACTGTTTTATTTAGCCTTATTTGGACTGAAAATCAATTATTAGAGTTACAAAACTATAACCAAAATGAGTAATAAAAATCCAGTGGACTTACAACCACCAGAGCCCCACTACAAAAATAAAAAACATCTTAGCCCAACTTTTTAAGTGAGGGAAACAAATATAAAATGCTAATGAGGCATTTTCCAAATAAATCATGAACAATGCCTAAAAATGTGATAATGGGCAACCAAAAATTAGCTAAGTCCATAATGAGATAAACCACTAGAGAAAAATGCAAACCCATGAAAAAGAAGCAAACTCATACCTATTGCTAATAATTTATGAGAAAGGCCACTTAATTCAAATAATGCATACCACCCCTTCCCTTAAACATAAAGATGCCAAACTTCAGAATGATTGCTCTTGCACAAAATAATAACTAAGAAAAATAAGAACTTTGTTGTTTGACATTTTTCAACTATAGTGGTAGTAGAAAGCACCTAATTGGCTAGAAACTTGAGAAAACCATGGTAAAATAATTAAAAGGTATTAATGACTAGAAATTTGTATCAAGTCATGTTATAACACCTAAAAGCCAGCAAAAATAAGTTTTAGAGAATGACCCACTGTTAAATAATAGTTGTAGTTCAAAGCACCCCTTCTGCCCTAGAATTTAATAATTTTGTCCAGAGAAAACTATTCATTTTCTGATCCCCACATTTTGAGACAGAGAAACATACACCAGTACTAAGCCACTGTAATTTTTGCAGAATTTTTGGAATTTTATAAAAGCAACTTGTAGTTCAAACCCACTCCAAAACATTAAAGAGAATAAAAGAAAAGGGAAGAAGAAATAAACCTCACCCCAATAAGCCTAACTTGAGAACTTATCAACTCTCACTAAGGTTTAAAAAGAATTCAGTGGAACCCCAAAAATAAACCTACCACTTACCTTAGCTAAAGTTTGACCCAATTTACCAAGTATACCACCCAAGGGTCTTACATAAGTAAAGTTAACCTTGTTTAACTCAAGTAGATCATACACCATCAAAAGTTGTAATTTCTAAAGCACCTATTATACCATGCATATATCTTACGCATTGCATTCATTAGATTGTAATCTTGCCGATGAAGAGTACGTGCTCATCCCCGAGCAAGGACCTGTCCAAGAGGAGGACCAGGAGCAGGCTTCAGAGGCTGCTATTGAGGATCTCCCCGCAGCCCCAGCAATTGAAGGCAAGCCCCGGTTTTATGCATAACCGTGTTATTATATGCTACTTTACTACACTTAATGCTTGTAGGATTGTAATGTGCACTTAAGTGTAGGAGTTGCTTGAAACCTCTAGTTGCATGAACTTAGGATTCCTTTTTGAGATGAATACTAGTATGCTAGGTCGAGTAGATGCTTGCTAATCAGGATCTCGGTAGAAGTCGAGTGATTTTTCTAGCACTCGCGTGAGGTCAGGAATTGATTGTATTCATCTTGATAATGGGATATATGTTAGTCTATGGATTTGGATCTAGGGAGGATGCCTTGTCCATGAGACAGGAAAAAGGAATTAAGGATTAATGTGTGGATACCTGAGTCAAGCTTTTGAACGTACTAAGCACATGCCGGGAAAAATGGTAACCGGTAAACCTAGTACCTGAGTGAAGCCGGGCGCGGACTTTATCCCTCATGCGACCTGAGACTAGGTCTCCCATGCTAGCTATGGTGGGTACAAGTGCGGTCACTGCACGGCGGCAGCCGGGGTCAGTGGAGCATTGTATGCCAAGGCGGTGAGGCCTGCACGCGAACGGGGAATCGATGGGGACGGTTGTCATGTGTGGGGTCGGAGTACCCTGACATGCCATGTGTTTAGGTTTACCTTGCAAGGATAAAACTCGATTCGAATCGTCTGCTTCTCGCAGCTAATGAGACTGCTTGACCCCTTGTACTGTATCGAGTAAGAAGTGAAATGAGGTTACATGAGATAACTTGTTGATTGAACTAAATGCTTGTTACCATGTATGCTTAGAAGGAGCAAATCTAGCTAAGTTAATGATGATAGAATTTGAAAAGCTAAAAATTGCTTTTAGAAACAGCTAGTGCTTTTGGCAAACCAAACCCCTCAGCCAAACAACCGCATAGTCTAGAGGTAGAGGAGTAGACTCCTCACACCGGTTAAGTCTAGCTGAGTATTAGTATACTCAGCCTTGCTTGTGGCACCATTTTTGCAGGTAACATTCAGGAAATGGTTGATGGTGTGACTTGGCCTACCACCCTGCCACCGGGTTGGACGGTCGAGTGGGATGTTGCTCCGGCAGGAGAGGAGCACGAGGAGTAGTGGGCTAGGCCTTGCCCAATTCCTCGATACCGATGACATCGATTATCCGCTGCACTTTATTTTGTGAACTTTATTTGCTACTCAAAAACTCCGATTCATGTAATAACTCAGTACTTAATTTGAGGTTTCCTGTTTTATTGTATTTCTTCTGTGACTCACCTTCGAGTGAGAGTGTGGAATTTGATCCTGATTAAGTGGCTGTATCAGACTAGATCTGAGGGACTGACGGGTTATTCCGATTTAAGTGTGTTACGGCCCCTGAGGCGTGACTTAGGCACTTAAGCTGGAATAATTCGGGCGGTTCCGCCACAGCTGGTATCGGAGCAAATTCCGCCACAGCTGGTATCAGAGCAAATTCCGCCACAGAGAAGGACAATAAACCATGAATACCAATTTTCAAAATCTAAAACTTGCCTAGAAACTGCTATGGATCGTCAGGACTAGACCGCTAGACCTAGGACGAAAGGCCTTAGGCAAAGAGGGAAAAATAGGTGGTTAACTAATTAGGCCCAGTGGGCAAGTACTTATATTTTTATGGATGCCCTAAAAAGCACCCTATTTTCTTTCGAGAGGCAACGTTTCTTCCAGCATGCATGCATTATAAAAACACAAGGAGGAATTAAAATTTGGAGCTAACCCACTTTCTTTAAAACCATCCGAGCTCTCTTTTTCTTTTTCCTTCCGCCATAATCTTTACCTTTGGTTCCCTTCCGCAGATGAATTCACCCACCCTGCCAGTGGAGGAGACTCTCGTTTCAGTTCTGACTTCCTTTCTCGCGATGGCTTTCCTTCCATCTTGTGGGAAGTGCTTAACTCCGCCAGTTACCCTACGCCCCCTTTGTACACGGTGCAGTTGTATGAGGAGCATCGGGTACCTCGTTGTCGGGTCTGGTTGACTTTGGAGGCTCATCCCCTTCAGCCGGGTTGGCGTTCTCTTGATTCTGAGACGATTGGACTCAGGACGGATGACACCGTTGAAGCAGCAGCCATGAAGACTCTGACGACTTTCTGTGGCTACCATCCCCTGGAGATGGTGATGCACCCCTTGGGACTCTTCCCTGCTGAGAAGAAGGATGATCCCATGTGGTGTAACCGCGTGAGCCATGTGAAGGATGTGTGGGTGATGTATCCTGACTTGGTTGGGAGGGTCACTGTTCAGTGCATGAGTGTGCTGTACCGCCTTCAGGCCCTTCAGAGCGATGCTATGGCACTCCTTGCTAACACCGCTCAAACTGCCAAGCTCACTCTCGACAATCGAGAAGATTTTGTGGTCGATCTATCCACCGAGTTGGTAGAGAAGGATCTGCAGGTGGAGAGGCTGAGCCAGCGCATTACCACCCTGGAGCAGCAGGTGGAGATCCGAGACAACACTATTGATGTCTTGGAGAACCAGCTTCACAATGTGCAGAGGGAACTCGAAGAAGCAAACGACCACTTGGACATGCACCACTTGGAGATGGAGGCCAATGAAGCAGGAAGCGAGGGAGAAGAGGCTCCCGAGGAGCTAGGACCAGCCCCTGGTGCCAATGGGACTACCTCCACGATGCCTCCTTCACCCGTATCCAGTGTCGCTTCCATCGCTCAGGGTTAAGCAGTCACTTCGACACTTTTAGGCGGATAGAAACCTATGCGAGCTTAGTAATATCAGATTTTGGACTAGGCTTATGGGTACTTTCCCCTGATTGATGTAACCCTGTGAACTTTTGAAATCTGTGGGATATTCGTCACCATGTTATCTTCATTTCGAACCTAATATTATGATTATGGCATTTTTTCTTCCATATGAGATGATATCTTGTCGTTCGAAACCATGAGTTGGGATAACAATGGCGACAATCTCTGTTTTCAGATGGCAGCTAGGCAGCGTCGCGGGCATAACGAGCAGGTTCCCCCGCCACCTCCTCCAGCTCCCACAGTGCAGGAGCTGATGGCCCAGCAGAATGAGATTCTGCGACAGCTCTTGCAGCGCCAGCCCCACCCTCAGCAGCATGGTGGAGGCCAGCATCAGCGACCTCCGGCTATGGCAACTTACCAGGAGTTTCTGAGCACGCAGCCACCCTTGTTCACCAAGGCAGAGGATCCGTTGGACGCCGACGTATGGCTTCGCGTCGTTGAGTCCAAGTTTCCCCTCCTCACGGGAGACTGCCCTGATGAGGCCAAGGCTCGCTTCGCCGCACAGCAGCTTTGCGACCCTACTCGGACTTGGTGGGACCACTTCCGTGCTATGCTCCCAGCTGATCGTGAAGTATCTTGGGAGGAATTCAAGACTGCCTTCAGAAGACACCACATCCCAGCTGGCATTCTTGATCGGAAGTTGAATGAATTTCTGGCCCTTAATCAAGGAACCAGCACGATACTGCAGTATGCGCAAGCCTTCAACGACTTATGCCAATATGCAGGGTATCATGCTGATTCTGATGAAAAGAAGAGGGATCGCTTCCGTAGGGGTCTCAATACCAAGCTGCGGGAACGACTCAACACTGTCCGGGCTGATAGCTTCAATGAGTTGGTCAACATGGCCATCTCACAGGAGGATTGCATTGTTGCTCACCGGGCAGAGAAGAAGAGAAAGGCACCAATGGCAGCACCGTCCGCTCAGGCTCAGAGGTTCCGGATTGTTTCTCACAATCAGAGCAGGGGTTTTCAGCAGCAGGCAGGCAGATGGGTGATCAGGCCACCTCAGCAGTAGCAGCAGCCGACACCCAACCGCTACCCAGCTCCCGCCCCAAGAAACAATCAGCCTCCGCAGCAGCAGCAGTTCCGCCAGGGCAATGGGAACAAGTGTTTCACTTGTGGCAATGTGAGCCACTATGCCAAGAATTGTCCCAGGAACCAGCAGAGGCAGATGCCAGCACCAAATCAAGACAAGGGAAGAAAGCAGAAGGTGCAAGTCAGGCAAGGGAAGCTCAACTTCACTACTCTGGAGGAAGTACCTGAAGGAGCTCCTATCATGACTGGTATCTTTTCAGTTTATAATCAACCTGCTTTAATTCTGTTTGATTCTGGTGCATCTCATAGTTTCATTAGCCAAAAGTTCAGTGCTAAATGTAAATTGCCATTCTCTCACTCAAAAGGGTCATTCATGATAGTCACACCTGGGGGTAAAATTTCAACTAATCAATTAAACCAAAGTGTGCCTATTCAACTGGGAAGCCACATTATCAAAACCACTCTTCTTGTGTTGGGATTGGAAAATGTGGACATTATTCTAGGAGCTAATTGGATGACCTTGCACCAAGTTGTGCTTGATGTAGCCAGCCGTACCGTGGAAGTTAATTCTCCGTTTTGCGAGAACTTCTCCTTAATTCTGCCTAGTCAAGGTTCTACTCAATCATGTGCTTTCTCTATGACGGAGTTACCTCTGAAGAAGATCCCAGTGGTCTGTGAATATGCAGATGTTTTCCCTGATGAATTGCCAGGAATGCCACCAGACCGGGATATTGAATTCGCCATCAAGTTGCAACCGGGAACGGCCCCAATTTCCAAGAGACCCTACCGAATGCCACCCGCAGAGTTGGCAGAGTTGAAGAAGCAATTGCAAGAGTTGCTGGATAAGGGATTTTATTCGCCCAAGCACTTCGCCTTGGGGATGTCCAGCACTGTTTGTGAAGAAGAAGGATGAAAGCTTGAGGCTGTGTATAGATTATCGCCCTCTTAATGCGGTAACTATCAAGAACAAGTATCCTTTGCCTCGTATTGATGTTATTTTTGACCAGTTGGTCGGGGCCAAGGTATTTTCCAAGATAGACCTTCGCTCTGGCTACCATCAGATCAAGATACGAGCAAGTGATATTCCGAAGACGGCATTCTCAACCAGATATGGGCTATATGAATTCTTGGTGATGTCATTCGGGCTGACAAATGCACCAGCATATTTCATGTATCTGATGAATTCGGTTTTCATGCCGGAATTGGACAAGTTCGTGGTGGTTTTCATCGATGACATTTTGGTGTACTCAAAGAACGAAGAAGAACATGCCGGACATTTGCATGTAGTGCTTCAACGTCTGCGAGAGCACCACCTTTATGCCAAGTTATCCAAGTGTGATTTTTGGCTAAAGGAAATCAAATTCTTGGGTCACACTATCTCTCAGGCTGGAATAGCTGTTGATCCTGATAAAGTGCAAGAGGTGATGAACTGGAGGCCACCAACAACTGTTTGTCAGATTCGGAGTTTTCTGGGATTAGCTGGTTATTACCAAAGATTTATTCCGGACTTCTCTCGAATTGCGAAGCCTATAACTGAGTTGCTGAAGAAAGAAGTCAAATTTGTTTGGAGTCAGAAGTGCGAAGATGCCTTCCATGCATTAAGGCAGCATCTGACCACAGCACCAGTATTGGCGCAACCCGACAACAGCAAGCCTTTTGATGTGTATTGCGATGCCTCTGGCACCGGGCTAGGTTGTGTCTTGATGCAAGACAACCAAGTCATTGCTTATGCCTCAAGAGCACTCAGGCCTCATGAGCAAAACTATCCCACTCATGACCTCGAGTTGGCAGCAGTGGTTCATGCATTGAAGATGTGGAGGCACTATCTAATGGGAACCCACTGCAACATCTTCACTGATCATAAGAGCCTTAAGTACATTTTTACTCAGGCTGATCTCAACATGAGGCAGAGAAGATGGCTAGAGCTGATCAAGGATTATGACCTAGAGGTACATTATCACCCAGGAAAAGCTAATGTGGTAGCAGATGCCTTGAGTCGGAAGTTGCAATGCAATTGTATTCTGATGGATTCTCGCATTAACACCTTGTGTGATGAGTTGAGCAAGATGCAAATTGAGGTGATTCCTTCTGGTTCTTTGTCTCACATTTCTGTTGAGCCAGCTTTGCAAGACCAGATTATCATGGCCCAGCTCAGTGACAAGGGAGTGCAAATTATCAAGAAGAATCTCCATCAGAAGGTTGAGAAGTATAATTGTTTCCGCCAGGATGAAAAGGGTGTGTTATGGTTCAAAAGCAGATTGGTGATTCCTAAGGACCAGGATCTCAAGAGGAAAATTTTGGATGAGGCTCATTTCTCCAAATTCTCTATGCATCCGGGAAGCACCAAGATGTACCATGATCTGAAGCCGTTGTACTGGTGGACCAGAATGAAGAGGGAGATAGCCCAGTATGTATCAGAATGTGACACCTGTCGGAGGATAAAGGCAAGCCACTTGAAATCAGCTGGAGCCTTGCAACCCCTGTCCATACCTTCGTGGAAGTGGGATGACATCAGCATGGATTTCATTATGGGTCTGCCCAACACCTCTCATCATCATGATTCAATTTGGGTTATTGTGGACCGATTGACAAAAGTGGCACATTTTCTTCCTGTGCACACCGCTGATAAGGCTCAGAAGTATGCAGAATTGTATATTGACCAGATCGTGTGTTTGCACGGATTACCTCGGACCATTGTTTCTGACCGAGGAGCCCAATTTGTTGCCAGATTTTGGGAACAATTGCAAGAGTCTTTGGGAACCAAGCTAATCAGGAGTTCAGCTTACCACCCACAGACTGATGGTCAGACGGAAAGGGTAAACCAAATTCTGGAGGATATGCTGAGAGCTTGTGCAATCGATTGTGGCAAGAACTGGGATAAGCACCTCTCCTTGGCAGAGTTTGCTTATAACAATAGTTATCAATCCAGCCTAAAGATGGCACCTTTTGAAGCTCTCTATGGAAGAAGGTGCAGGACACCACTCAATTGGTCTCAGCCTGGAGAAAGAGAAGTTTTTGGACCTGACTTAGTGACTGAAGCCGAAAGGAAGGTCAAACTAATCAGGAAGAATCTAGAAGCTGCTCAGGCCAGGCAGAAGAGTTACCATGATAGAAGAAGGAAACCTCTCCAGTTCGAGGTGGGAAGTTTTGTATACCTCAAGGTATCACCCACCAGGGGAGTGCAGAGGTTTGGGATCAAAGGCAAGCTAGCCCCTCGTTACATTGGACCTTATGAGATCATAGAAGCATGTGGACCCGTGGCTTACAAGCTGAAGTTACCTTCAAAGATGTCTGCCATTCACAATGTATTCCATGTATCTCAGCTGAAGAAGTGTGTTCGATTGCCGACCGAGATCATAACAGAGCCAGAATTGGAGATAGAGCCAGATCTATCGTACCAAGAGTACCCCTCCACGATTCTGGATTGCAAAGAAAGATCAACTCGGGCTAAATCGATGAAGATGTACAAGGTCCAGTGGAGTAATCACTCAGAGGATGAAGCTACTTGGGAAACCGAGGAATTCCTGAGATCCAACTTCCCCGATTGCCTACCTAAGGAAGCTGGTACGTAATCACACCCAACCCCTCCTCCTGCCCTTCGAATCTAATTTTCAAAAATATGATCTTAATTCAGAATGAAGTAACTACGAAGTAAAACTTAAAAAGGGCTTCCTTCTGAAATTGCAAAGAGCAGTTTTACCCTAATAATAACAATAATCACCCATTTCCTATAAGTCCCACCCTTCGCTTCACCCTGGGAGGACTCTAGCCCGAATCTCGGGACGAGATTCCTTTAAGGGGGAAGGCTGTGACACCCCAGTGTCACCTAGGGTTTCTCTTAAAAATGCCAAATCAAGAACCATCATTTTATGTGAACCAAAGTAAGCATGAGCATCAAATTAACTTAAGAATAAAGAATTCACCAAGCATATACTTAAAAGTATCATGATCAAAGCAAATGGGTCTTTCCAAAAGGCAATAATGTTAATAAACCCTAAGTAAGCCAAGTTAAGCATAAAAGGGAATTGGGAGAAGTCATGAGGGAAAATGCAAAAAAATTTAGATATGATCAAATTACAAAACTTTAGTTCACCAAGTAACTAACAAAGCGTAGTAAGAAAGTTTGGCCTTTTGGTCTTTTTAAAATTCCCAAATCAGCCCTTGAACCATGAACCCTTGGAGAAATTCAGATTTCTGAATTTCTGAAATTCAGACCTCTTTCCAAAGATCAACTGCGTTCTCTGTTTTTCGAAACTCAAAATCAGAAGATCCAAATATCAAAGTTGTGCCAAATTCCCTTGAACACGTCCTGGAAAAGTTTGAACTCAAACCAAATTCATTTGACATAGTTTTGGCGTAGTTTGACCTCGGGACCAGACATTCTGACACTGGCACCTTAGTGACGCTACAACTCCCTGTCCCTAGCCTAAAACCGCGCGACGTCCATACACAAAAGACAAAGCAAGGTCAGGTGAACAAATCCTTCACAGCGATCTTGGCCAAATTCGCGAAGATTTGCACCCAACCAGCGCTTGAACATGGGCAGAGGCAACGGGCACACGTGTTCGACCGTGGCTGACACCTCCGGTTCACGCCCGTTCGCGCACCGCGCCTCCCAGTGCACGCCCGCGTGCGCTCGCCGGTCCACGGCCGCCCGTGCACCGCGCCGTGCCTATAAAGCCTCCCCGGGCGCGCCCCACTTCACCCCGCGCTCCCCTTCACCGGCCAGCCCCCTCTCCTTAGCTCCGGCGAGCTCAATTCCGCCCGCCATTGCCGCCAGAGCTTCGGCCACCGTGGCCAGCCCACTCCAGCCACCGACCCCTAAGTCGAGCCAGTGCTTCGCTAGCTCCGCCAGTGGCCCGTGAAGCTTTCCAAGCCCTCGGACCAGGCCGGACTTCACCGAAGGCCCGAGATCGACCTCACCGGACTTCGGTCTTTTACCGCCGTGCGTGGACAGAGCTAACCGGTGAGTCTCCATCCAATTCCTTGCACCCATATCTTCTCTGGCATCCCATGAACCTCTCTGACCCATCCAATTGAACTATCTCGCCGTGAGCAGGCCGGACTCCTCGCCACCGACGAGCATCCCTGCCTGCGCGCGTGGACCGACTGACTCCAGCCATCCCCGACGGCGACCCGCACACCGTTGTGATCCCCGAGACCTCCCCTACGTGCTCGACCACTTCACCGGAGCCATCTCGCCGCCGGTAAGCCCCTCCGCCCTTTCTTCCGCCGTGGTTACTGTTTAAGTTAGAAGAAGCACCTCGGGTTAGGATTTGTAGAACCCGAGGGGTTTTCTGTAACGTCAGTGACCCATGTGAATAGTAGCCTAAGGACTAATCTGCGAAGAAAACTTAAAATACCGCCAGGGACCCCGTGCAAGGTGGTTTTCCATTAAATCAATTCTGTTAATCTTTTTAAAATGTCCAGATAACTTAGAAAACCCATAACTTGATGAATACTTAATAAAAAATTGTCAAACTAATTTTGCTAAATCCTAAATATTATGAACTATCATTTAAAAATGATAAATCCTATGCTTTCTGTTCTAAATTTTAGAGTTTAAAATTAAAAACAGAAACTTACCAAACCTAGTTTAATTAAGGAAAATTTGTTTTTCTTTTGTACTGAACCTAAGAAAATTTGTAGGTATTCAAACCTCATGTAGACACTGTTTAAAAATAGTAGGAACCCCAACATTGGAAAATATGATATAGATATTCATTTAAAGCTATTTTGCCCAAAACTTAGAAAAAAACCAGAAAGACATTAGAATTTGGTGAACAGTGAGTAAAATTATTTTTCCTAGTTTGCTTAAGTAACAGAGAACCTAGGAAAAATACAGAGACTATTAGTTCAGACCAGTTTTAAATTAAACTGTTTTATTTGTCCTTATTTGTACTGAAAATCAATTACTAGAGTTACAAAACTATAACCAAAATGAGTAATAAAAATCCAGTGGACTTACAACCATAAAAGCCCCACTACAAAAATAAAGAACACCTCAGCCCAACTTTTTAAGTGAGGGAAACAAATATAAAATGCTAATGAGGCATTTTCCAAATAAATCATGAACAACCCCTAAAAATGTGATAATGGGCAACCAAAAATTAGCTAAGTCCATAATGAGATAAACCACCAGAGAAAAATGCAAACCTATGAAAAAGAAGAAAACTCATACCTATTGCTAATAATTTATGAGAAAGACCACTTAATTCAAATAATGCATACCACCCCTTCCCTTAAGCATAAAGATGCCAAACTTCAGAATGATTGCTCTTGCACAAAATAATAACCAAGAAAAATAAGAACTCTGTTGTTTGATATTTTTCAACTATAGTGGTAGTAGAAAGCACCTAATTGGCTAGAAACTTGAGAAAACCATGGTAAAATAATTAAAAGGTATTAATGACTAGAAATTTGTATCAAGTCATGTTATAACACCTAAAAGCCAGCAAAAATAAGTTTTAGAGAATGACCCACTGTTAAATAATAGTTGTAGTTCAAAGCACCCCTTCTGCCCTAGAATTTAATAATTTTGTCCAGAGAAAACTATTCACTTTCTGATCCCCAAATTTTGAGACAGAGAAACATACACCAGTACTAAGACACTGTAATTTGTGCAGAATTTTTGGAATTTTATAAAAGCAACTTGTAGTTCAAACCCACTCCAAAACATTAAAGAGAATAAAAGAAAAGGGAAGAAGAAATAAACCTCACCCCAATAAGCCTAACTTGAGAACTTATCAACTCTCACTAAGGTTTAAAAAAATTCAGTGGAACCCCAAAAATAAACCTACCACTTACCTTAGCTAAAGTTTGACCCAATTTACCAAGTATACCACCCAAGGGTCTTACATAAGTAAAGTTAACCTTGTTTAACTCAAGTAGATCATACACCATCAAAAGTTGTAATTTCTAAAGCACCTATTATACCATGCATATATCTTACGCATTGAATTCATTAGATTGTAATCTTGCCGACGGAGAGTACGTGCTCATCCCCGAGCAAGGACCTGTCCAAGAGGAGGACCAGGAGCAGGCTTCAGAGGCTGCTATTGAGGATCTCCCCGCAGCCCCAGCAATTGAAGGCAAGCCCCGGTTTTATGCATAACCGTGTTATTATATGCTACTTTACTACACTTAATTCTTGTAGGATTGTAATGTGCACTTAAGTGTAGGAGTTGCTTGAAACCTCTAGTTGCATGAACTTAGGATTCCTTTTTGAGATGAATACTAGTATGCTAGGTCGAGTAGCTGCTTGCTAATCAGGATCTCGGTAGAAGTCGAGTGATTTTTCTAGCACTCGCGCGAGGTCAGGAATTGATTGTATTCATCTTGATAATGGGATATATGTTAGTCTATGGATTTGGATCCAGGGAGGATGCCTTGTCCATGAGACAGGAAAAAGGAATTAAGGATTAATGTGTGGATACCTGAGTCAAGCTTTTGAACGTACTAAGCACATGCCGAGAAAAATGGTAACCGGTAAACCTAGTACTTGAGTGAAGCCGGGCGCGGACTTTATCCTTCATGCGACCTGAGACTGGGTCTCCCATGCTAGCTATGGTGGGTACAAGTGCGGTCACTGCACGGCGGCAGCCGGGGTCAGTGGAGCATTGTATGCCAAGGCGGTGAGGCCTAGACGCGAACGGGGAATCGATGGGGACGGTTGTCATGTGTGGGGTCGGAGTACCCTGACATGCCATGTGTTTAGGTTTACCTTGCAAGGATAAAACTCGATTCGAATCGTCTGCTTCTCGCAGCTAATGAGACTGCTTGACCCCTTGTACTGCATCGAGTAAGAAGTGAAATGAGGTTACATGAGATAACTTGTTGATTGAACTAAATGCTTGTTACCATGTATGCTTAGAAGGAGCAAATCTAGCTAAGTTAATGATGATAGAATTTGAAAAGCTAAAAATTGCTTTTAGAAACAGCTAGTGCTTTTGGCAAACCAAACCCCTCAGCCAAACAGCTGCATAGTCTAGAGGTAGAGGAGTAGACTCCTCACACCGGTTAAGTCTAGCTGAGTATTAGTATACTCAGCCTTGCTTGTGGCACCATTTTTGCAGGTACCATTCAGGAAATGGTTGATGGTGTGACTTGGCCTACCACCCTGCCACTGGGTTGGACGGTCGAGTGGGATGTTGCTCCGGCAGGAGAGGAGCATGAGGAGTAGTGGGCTAGGCCTTGCCCAATTCCTCGATACCGACGACATCGATTATCCGCTGCACTTTATTTTGTGAACTTTATTTGCTACTCAAAAACTCTGATTCATGTAATAACTCAGTACTTAATTTGAGGTTTCCTGTTTTATTGTATTTCTTCTATGACTCACCTTCGAGTGAGAGTGTGGAATTTGATCCTGGTTAAGTGGCTCTATCAGACTAGATCTGAGGGACTGACGGGTTATTCCGATTTAAGTGTGTTACGGCCCCTGAGGCGTGACTTAGGCACTTAAGCTGGAATAATTCGGGCGGTTCCGCCATAACTTCGGCCCTGTCAACGGAGGAACGCGCGTCAGGATAAGGTGTCAGACAATCCTTGCATTGAATGCTCCTGCGATACGGTCGGTTGGCGAGGCGATCTGGCCAAGGTTGCTTCTCCGCGAAGCCTGCCCGAGCTGGGCCTCGGGCAAGTCGAAGGTGCGCCCGTTGCTTGAGGAGATCCTCGAGCGAGACGTGAATCCACCTGGGTCTGCTGTTCTTGCCCGAGGCTGGGCTCAGGCGAGGCGAGATCGTGTCCCTTGAGTGGGCGGAGCTTTGACCTGTATTGAGCCCATCAGGCCTTTGCAGCTTTGTGCTGATGGTGGTTACCAGCCGAGTTTAGGAGTCTTGAGGGTACCCCTAATTATGGTCCCCGACAACTATAACACTCTGATCCCAACAAAACCCAACCACTTGGATTTTGAAAAATCTACTGTGTCTGAGGTCGACGTGCCCATGATGATGAAGCTGGGTTACTTCGGAGAAGCTGAGAAGAAGCTTATTCACTTTGCCGGAGAAGAAACCACTCCAAAGCCGAAAGATGACGAAGTAGTGGTTTTCAAAAGCTTTTTCAGAGCAGGATTATGGTTTCCGCTTCATGAGATGATTGGAGAAGTTTTGAATAATTATGAAATCTATCTTCATCAGCTGACCCCTAACACTATCGTTGGGCTCATCATCTTCATCTGGGCCCTTCGAAGCCAAGGAATGGACCCAAATGCTGAATCTTTCTGCCGAGTGCATGAATTGCATTACCAAACGAAGGCCAGAGAAGACGGGCTACATGAAAATTTCGGTTGTTATAACTTCGTGTATCGTAAGGATGCGAAGGCTCCGGTGCTCAGCTATCGTACTAAGTGGCCAACCGGCTGGAAGAGTGAATGATTTTATTTCAAGGTCGATGAGAAGAAGAGAGAGAAGCTCATGCAAATGGTTTTGTGTCCGATGACTCTAAGCTTCGGACTGACTAGGCCCCTGTGCCGCATGATGTCGAGGTCACCATGCCAACAGGCCGTAGCAGAATTCAGGGTGGTGGTTGAATAGATCAGCACTAGAGATCTAGTGCAAGAATACCTGGCCAACATGGTATCTCCAACATTGAGCGAATGGAGTATGCCGAAGCTAAAAGTGTTGACACGGATTTTGGCCCTACCAAAATATATGCTATGCGGGCTAAATAACTTCGATTAATGGACCGCAATTCCATGATGGGTGATAAAAAATAATACACCCGTAAAACAAATATGTACTCTGTATACAAATACGGCGCCTTCGCATAAATATGCAGTTAGGGCGATACTCCATAAATAATGGACTACGTAATAATACAAAGCATTTTACTTGAGTAATCTATACTACTTATTAAGACTCTAAGGGTAGCCTGCCTTTTCTCGTTCTGCCATCCGTGAATCTGGACCGTTCGCTTCATCCAGTGCTATCCGACCCGTTATGCCTCCCAACCGTGGACGTACATCCCCGCGCAAAAAAATACATCTTAGTGCGGCACCAGAGGAGTTAGTCTGAGCAACAAACAATCCACGCCAACGTTTATAAGCCACGTTTGGTCTGTCTCAGTGGCCGATATGGCACTAATCAAACAAATCCCATAACAGTGCCTGCGTGCAGCCCAGTGGTTCGTGTGGCCCAACCGTTGGTGCGACCCATTGTGCAGCCCAGCCTACAGCGCCTGTCATCCTCTTCGGCAGCCCTAAACCCTCTACCTCCACGAGGGCGCGCCGCACGCAGAGATGTGCCCACGTCCTCAATCTGCCTCCACGACGGTGCGCCGCACCACGACTTCAATCTCCTCCCCCATGACCTCAACCGCTCCGCCAGCTCCGCCACTTCCGCACGCACGAGCTCGACCTCGCCTGTTTCCGCCAGCTCCGCCACTTCCTCGCCCCCGACCTCGATGTGTGGGATTCGATACCAAATGAAGAGACAAGAGGAGAATACGAGCCCTCAGCCTCGCCCTTGTCCTCGGTGTTCCCCATTCACCGCTCAGGCGCACTCCATCGCTCCTTCGACGAGGACTCCAATGACTACAGCTCCATCGCTCCTCATGGTGATGCCGCCAAGGGAACCACAACGACTACAACGAAGCCGTCCACGATGCCATCAGTGGTTGCCCACATAGGAGCATGCTCCACCATGCGCGCACCTTGCCCTGCACACCGGCAGACACACCCTGCGGCTGCCCACACAAGGGTGAGTCCGTCGCTGCTCATACACGCGACGAATGCACAATCCCGATGAGTTCTTGGAACCCGATCTGCTTCTTCTTGATTCATGATTTGCTGTTGGTTCTTGTTCCTCCAAGCTACTACGAGTGCGCTTCCACACTCGGCACAGTGGGAGCTCTCATGGCAGCAGACGTCGTGTGACTCCGGACTCGGCGTAGACGGCCCACGAGGAGGTTTGTTTCTCCCCCTATTTTTGGTTCGTTTCCCCCATTTTTGGTAGTAGCATGATGTTAGTTTTCACACACCACCCTCCCCCCTCTCATGATTTGCTGTTGGCAGCTGCTAATGGCGGAGGCTGAGCGCCGCCATGGATCTGACACGGTGTGGAATGGGGAGGAGCCGAAGTGGAGATTGGATCAAAGTGGACTAGGCAGGAGCCAAGCAAATCGTGAGTATTTTTGTTTAGTATTTGGATCCCTGTATTCCCTCCCTGTTGTGCAAATTAAGAACATGAACCCTAAATTTAGCTTTTTTGTATTCGAATCATTCTTATCGAAGTGTAATACTAATACATGTATTCTGCCTATGCTATTTCTTTGGAATGCAGCCGCCAACTTGAGGTGTTGTTGGCTCATCATTCCAAGAAGATTTACCTGGCTGCCTATGCTATTTTTCATTACTTAGTTTGTATATAAATTTTTAGAATATGAGAAAGGTTTTTTGACACTCACTATTTCGATTGAAGATACTTTTGACTAGGTGTCCAGGACGACTGGGTTCGCTATGCTAAGATGACTGAAGCAATTGGAGAGCAACTGCATATTGTCGGTGATGACCTTGTCACTAATCCCACTGTTAGTACATTTATTTCTTTCCTTCTAAAATAGAAGTTAAAATTCCAGTTTGGTTGTTGCAATACCCTTATGTCAGCTGCTTTTAATATAGTAGAGATATGTTCTGGTGTTTGCTAATCAGCAGATGTCATGCTATGAGTTCTGTCGTGAATAACTCTCTGGGAGCAGTGGCTTGGTTTTGTGGTGGGCGTTTGGACAAAATCTTTAGGATTAACAAGACTTCGTAGGTTGAATTAGACCTTGCAAAATTATGATTGTCTTAGTGGTGTCACTAAGCATTTGCCAGTGACCAGAAAATTATGACTTTGTCTTTTTATATCGACACCATGCATATTCCAATCAATAACAGGAATCATCTATAAAATGTCTACTGTGAACAGATATCAACCCAAAAAGAAGAAAAAAAGGAATGGTTATCTCATGCCACCTATAGTGCCCCCCAGTTCTATCACACAGACATCAGCAGGTCCCTCCTTGCCATCAACTGGTATCTTAGCAACACGCTCGAACAAACTGAACATGTTGGTAGCGTCATGTGTTCCATGGCTTCAAGCATTTTTTGGCACATATGGTCTATATGAAAGAATTGATGAATCTCGAAGGATGTGGTTAAACATGTCTCCTAGCAGCATTGTAAGATTAGCAATAAAAGACCATGAGCTCTGGATGCTGCGATGCTTATAGCACGCCACCAAGTTTTAGATCCTCATGCTCTGAATCTCTGAATACTTAAAACAACGTGTAAGGGAGTCCTTGGATTGGACCTGGACTGATCGAATTCAACTGAATTTGTAATACAACTGACTATATATCCACCCATATTTCTGACATGTAGTTGGTCCTTCGAATCCAACCACGCATTGGAGACTTGTTCATATTTCTAATTTCCAGCCTGCACAGTCTTAGCATATATCTTTGCTTAGGGAGTTGAACTGCTCCGTTGTATAATGTTGAACATTTTTTGTGGTTCCGAGGAATTATTGCTGAGCATGCCTATTATACTTGGCTTCCATGTTCTTAGGAAAGCATGGCTTTTTGACATCCTGTCTTGTGATGATATATGTCCAGTAACTGTTCCGTGATCGAGTTCTTGCCAATTCTCATGCTTATATCTGTTTGGCCGAGTCCTATTCCAGTTCAGCAAATCAACAATTGAAGTGTTTGTGATCATGACACCATGTTGTCCTCATGTTGTGTGTACCGGTATTTTATTCTTCGGTGTTGTATCTTGCTGTTGTGATTGGTCGTTTAACAATTTAGCAGGACTTGTCTGTTCTGATGTGTTTTCGACGACAACATATTTTTTTAGTATCTGAGTAATATCTAGCAGAAGACACCCTAACTTTTGTCCAATATCAAACAAAGATATTATTTGCGAGTCTGCTGGCCTAATCAAGAGTTGTTGAATAGAGAGATCCTTTGAAAAGAACAACTTTTTAAACTAGCAATAAAATTGACATGACTGGTCCACTTGTATGATTGTATCTTACCATTATATTCATATTTCAAAACTATACTAGGGTAGGTAAAGTGCCAACACTAGAGCAAACATGAACCTGCGTAGTGTACTCATGAAAAGGATAATTTTGTTTGCCTACATTTTTGAATCAATAGAATATACGAGGTTTGTGATTATTCATAAATTTTGATTGTTGCCAGTTGCATCTGATTTTTTGTTATAGCTGAATGAATTGTTTCATGTTTGGGCTCTATGTAGGGCTCTATGATAGGCTTTGAATTTCAGTGCTTTTGTTTAGACTGAAATGGTTCAGTTCATGGGTCATACCCAAGTTTATTACTCCTGGGCCTTGCTGCCATAATGGCTGAAGAACCTTTCAAGCTTCTGGTAGGACTGAAAGTGTAAAGTGCAATCATTTCTATAAATCTGAGTTGCGCTCAACTGCTCAACATACAACTTAACACTACTATTTTCTCTTAATTTTCAAAATATTTAAACTAACAAAACAAACTAAGATCATTTCACTAACTGTAGGTGCTCATTTGTTATGCTGTTTTGGTACATTCGATATGACTGTTGGACCACTGCATTGGGAGTTGCGACCTATTCGATTGTTAGGCACTTATTGGTTTAAGACTTAAGGGTTCTGTTCTGATATAGATTGGAATGTATGGACATAGCTGGCTCTTTGATGTTGTATATCGTTTTCTTATATGTTTGCAGATGATTTTAATCAGTTTCCAAAGTATTGACTTATTACTAATCAGTACCAGTTCAATGTTGGTTTAGATTCCCTTTTTGCTTTAGTGCATTTAAATTGTAACCACTATACCTTCTTGACTTCTATGGATATGGATACTTTTTAAAAACTTTTTTACATGTGATTTTTAAACTCTATTCTATTGTTTCTTTTAAAAAGCTAATTGCTCTTGATATGGGTGCATTGATTGCTGGTGCCAAATATCGTGGAGAGTTTGAGGATAGACCCAAGGCTGTTCTCAAAGAAGTTACAGATTCTGATGGGCAGACCATTCTTTTCATTGATGAGATTCACAAAGTTGTTGGAGCAGGTAACTATGAAGGATGCTCTGTGGTTCCCCTGACTATTAGATGTTTTCAGTTTTGCCATTAATTTATTTTAGAAAGATTACACAGTCCAAGTAAAAGTCAGGCTTTGCATCACCCTAGAAAGGTTCCATCTTCCTTTCACCTATCTCAAAAAAAAATCAGAGAGTACTTCATTAACATGCATTCTTTCCTTAGTCATCTGTGCTATTTATACCTACCTGCTCTCTTAGTCTTAGCTCTCAGTTTGTTTATTGGGATTAATATATTTTTCTAGAAGCGCCATTCATCTCTTGTTGTTGTTTCAAGATTCATGACGTCAGGCCTTAGTTATTAGATGTGTTGTTGTCTGTTTCTTACTTAAATTTGGTTTCTCAAGTTCATCACCTCAGGTCATAACTCACAGTGTTTGTAGCTACATACTATGTGTGTTCCAGGTGTTCCAATGCACATCAAGTATGCCACCATTTATGTGAAAGAGATGGAGCATATTAATTTTAGTTAAAACATTTTTTTGAAAATCATAGTTAAACATTTGTTGCATTGGCTACGTTGGTATGTGTAATTTCTTATAAGTGGTCTCTTCGGTTAGATGGAGCTCCCTAAGTGACTTAACATTGTGAAGAATGAGAATCAAGGAGCTCCCTCCTTATGATCCTGATGGTACTACATCAGGGCCAAAGGATCTTGTCTATTTGACAAAATCATTTACTAGCACACACTTCAATGTCCAGATTATGCACTTCTATCAGTTTTTAATTTTCTTCTCCTGTAGCGTCCATTGCAAGGAAGATCTACCAGAGGCAAGACATTGGTGTGGGTGGCTTTCGGAAGATTTACAGTGGCTGCACCTCAAGCGCTTCGGCAAGGTAATTGTGCCTGATTCGCCCCCTTTCCCATCTGATTCGACGATATAAGCTACAACAGACGATCGTGCACTGTGGTAGTCGGCAGAGACGAGCTTCTGCGATTGCATCGGATTGCCACATGGGACTATCGTGCTATGTTACTCTTTGGTTATACCAGCAAACTTTTCTCGTCTCTGGCTTTCTATCGTTCGACTCATACTTAGCGACATGGGAATAATCCATTTTTTCGTGGTATTGTGAGGTTGCTCAATTTCTGGCTGCAGGTGGACAGCGCCAACAAGTACGAGACCTTGCTGGAGCTGTACAATGCGGAGCTCACTGATCGTCTAGCTGTACAATGAGGTAAATGTAAATGTGATGTACCGACCACTACTTCATCCTCAGATCTCAAGTCTTCCCGTGTTCTTGATCCCTTTGTTCCCTTTGATTTCATCTCAACTCACTTTCTTTATGTTCAATTTTGACGCCTGCAGATTGCAAGAACGGGACTGCTAAGCAAGCTAAGATTTCAATGGCCTATTCCTTCATACATAGGCCATTGAACCGGAAGATTTTGTTGGTATTCGGTAACTATAGGATCATGTGGTTGTTGGTCGAGTTGGACCAATTATGCTGGCTCATTTGTTGGATATTTTGACAAGTCGATTCTAGCTTCCTTATGATCTATGTTAGATTTGGTAATGCATACCAGTTAGTAAAGCATTTATGATGTACATTGTTATACATAGAGCTTTACATCGCAAAAATTATGAGTTTCCCTCAGTTACGATATGCATTTAGTATTTATCGTATTTTGAAAATTAATAACCTATTATACTATGATAGGCTTGACTTCATGTTTATCTAAATAACTTAGTGCGATGATGCTTGAAAACTTATCTTCCATTTTGCCAGATCAATGAATAAAAGGATTATTCATATCAATGTCCATGCACCTTCTCAGAAAATCCTTTTGTGCTGTTGGTGTTGGTTTCCTGGACCTGTACTGGTACATATGCTATGTTACTCTTTGGTTATACCAGCAAACTTTTCTCGCCTCTGGCTTTCTATCGTTCGACTCATACTTAGCGACATGGGAATAATCCATTTTTTCGTGGTATTGTGAGGTTGCTCAATTTCTGGCTGCAGGTGGACAACGCCAACAAGTATGAGACCTTGCTGGAGCTGTACAATGCGGAGCTCACTGATCTTCTAGCTGTACAATGAGGTAAATGTAAATGTGATGTACCGGCCACTACTTCATCCTCAGATCTCAAGTCTTCCCGTGTTCTTGATCCCTTTGTTCCCTTTGATTTCATCTCCGCTCACTTTCTTTCTGTTCGATTTTGACGCCTGCAGATTGCAAGAACGGGACTGCTAAGCAAGCTAAGATTTCAATGGCCTATTCCTTCATACATAGGCCATTGAACCGAAAGATTTTGTCGGTATTCGGTAACTATAGGATCATGTGGTTGTTGGTCGAGTTGGACCAATTATGCTGGCTCATTTGTTGGATATTTTGACAAGTCGATTCTAGCTTCCTTATGATCTATGTTAGATTTGGTAATGCATACCAGTTAGTAAAGCATTTATGATGTACATTGTTATACATAGAGCTTTACATCGCAAAAATTATGAGTTTCCCTCAGTTACGATATGCATTTAGTATTTATCGTATTTTGAAAATTAATAACCTATTATACTATGATAGGCTTGACTTCATGTTTATCTAAATAACTTAGTGCGATGATGCTTGAAAACTTATCTTCCATTTTGCCAGATCAATGAATAAAAGGATTATTCATATCAATGTCCATGCACCTTCTCAGAAAATCCTTTTGTGCTGTTGGTGTTGGTTTCCTGGACCTGTATTGGTACATATGCTAAGTCATCCACAAATCTGACCCAGAATTGTACCGTTCTTTTTATAACCATGTTTGGTACTTGTTTGAGTGCTCCATAGTTCGCAAGTTTGTTTTGTTATGATGTATTTTGACATTTGAATCTCAGACATGCTTAGGAACTACTGATTTGAATTTATGGGCTAACAGTTTTAGTATTTCAAATAGAAAGTATGCTATATCAAATAAGTTGATGATACTTTATGGGCTAACAGTTCCAGAATTTATGGGCTAACAGTTCCAGTTATGATGTACTGGAGAATGAAGCTAGACTGCATTTGATATTAGAAGTCTGATATTAGAAGTATGTTTGTCTGATTGCAGTTGATTATAAAGAAGCTAGAGCTGATATTAGAAGTCTGATATTAGAAGTCTGTTTGTCTGATTGCAGTTGATTATATAGAAGCTAGAGCTTCCAGTCAAGTTTGATATTAGAAGTCTTCTTTTGCTTTTACATTTTGTTTTTCTATGATCTTGATCTTAGAAGCAGGGTTTTGGTACTAGCTTAACTAATTTTCTGAAGTTTTATGTTCTTACTTTAATTATAACTAGCTGATTGCAATAAGATATCATCAGGCACGCCGAGGAGAATAGGGGCCTCCTCTCCGCCTCCTCCTTCGACAGGCAGCTGCTGCGGTACGACCATCAGGCGTTTCATCTGATGTACAATATGTGAATCAATCTTCCATTGGTATGAACTATGATCTGATTCTGTCTCGACCGGTGCAGGAAGGAGGTGGTGAGGAGGGTCAAGGCCGCGGCAGCGGGATGTGAGTGAAGTGAGCTTTGTCGAGCCTGTATGTGGAGGTCGACCGTGAAGCTGGGAGTCATGTCCTTTGCTGGGTCCGCTCCTGATCATACCGTATTGATGTATTCTGAGGTAATATGATTTGAACTCCGACGAATGATACTGTTATCTGTGAACGTGCGCATTTTTCAAATAAAATGAATGACATTGAGCAGCTTAACAGTTTGTTTTACTGTCTTTACTGTACGTCTGTACCATTGCACTCGCAGAGTTGGCCAGGTCTACCAAGTGGTGTAGAATTTAATCCTAGTGATAGTGATCTTCTGTGGCATGTAGCAGCAGAAGTTGGGAACGCTATAGCTGAGCGCCATCCATTTATCAACGAGTTCATTAAATTTGTTGATGATGTTAGAGAATTTATTTGCACTCATCCTCAACATATACCAGGTATTTAATTTTATTGAAGTAACATCACACCTGTTTTGGCATCATTTACTTATATGTCAATGCCTTTTACAGTTTAACTGCAATCTTGCAGGTGTTAGGCAAGATGGACGTGCATCATACTTCTTCCATAGAAGTTTTGAGCCCTACATCAATGAGAATGATGTAAATAACTGCTGGAAGAAAATTGGAAGCCATAGATCCATCATCCTGGATGGAACACTGACGGGTTGCAAGGAAGTGTTTGCCCTGTATGCAGACATGCCGAGTGATAAAAGATCTCAGGAAACTGATTGGAGATTACATCAGTATCATTTACAAAACACAGTGAAGACAGAGTCAGAGATAGTGGCGTCGAAAATATTCCTTGCATCACGGAACAGTCTGTGTGAATTGGCCGAGGAAACTCATATTGAATCCGAACGGGTACTACTTTCTTATCAATGTCCATTTGTATATATAAGATTAGAAATCCCTATAAAATTTGTCTTGTAGTTTCAAGTCAAGTCTTGCGTCCTCTGACTTGTCAATTATCATTACTAAAGGACAGTTGAAATATGATGGATCAATCCCACCGCACAAATAAATGTGTTTGATCACCAATACTGAAAAAGGATATGATTTACTGTCATTTTTATCTATGCCTTGATTGCGGCGTTCCGCGTTCAGTATTTTCAATGTGTACTGTTATCTGGTTAGGCAAATGATACAGCAACAAATAAAACAGTTTTTGAAGTTTTTCAGAAATTATGGTAAAAATATGCATTTCTATTTTAATATTACCTTTGACAAAAAGATCTGGACTGGACCATTCACATCCTATGAAAGCTGATCTGGACCCTTCTCACCTGGGACTAGGACAAGGGCGAGCTGAAGGCTAGAAGCTGTAAATGCACCCTTCAAGAGTCTTCATAGGCCAAGTCTCTACGCACATTTCTATTGTATTATTGTTGGCATCATCTCCACATGATCTCGACCTCTTCAAACTCGACTCAAGTGATGGCAAAACATAATTATCATGTCGTTTATTCTTACCTTTCCCTTCTAGCACTTTGGAAGATAAATTAGGGGTATCTTCTGCAGCTCTTGTTGCCTGTTGGGTTTCCATTTTTGGTCATTGAACCAATTAGATCTGCATCTCGAACAGTTGACCCCTCTAATTTTTTCCATCATTGATTCATTTGAATTGTTCCCATGATCTGCTACTTTGATGGATCTCCCATTTGGGGAAGACTGGTGACCTATGTATAAATTTTCTAGGCCACCTATCTCTAGGACATTTCCCTTAAACTCATAGTGCATTGGTTGAGCATGTCATGCCATTAGTGTTTTTTGCTTCAGTTTCTGTTGCCCCTATCTGGTAGCCACCTGTTGCAACATATATCTGACTTTGAGTGGATTACTTGCACACAAGTGCTATTGGGTGGATCGGCTAACCGGTCCAGATACATAGCTTGTGGACTATCGATCTCCACAGCAAGCTTAGTCCACAAGTTCTTTGTCTTATGGCTTATTAATGAGTAAACAAGTTATAATGTGCAATACTTTTTGATATATATATACACAAACTCCAATGGGGAACCTTGCTTTAATTTCTGTTACACACATATAAACTTACAGACTTGAAAAATAGATTAAGGAACTATTGGGCGCACTACTATTAATGTCCATTTCATCAATCTGATTGTCACTAGGTGGTTATGATACTTGAAACAGATTGTGCTTTCTATTTTTTTTATTAAATAAGAGACTGCACTATCTGATATTTAAGTTAAATCTCATCATTATGTTGTGTTTTTTGGCACTTGTATTAGTGGGCACGGCAAGCAGTAGCAGCCAGATGCTATGTAGTGTTCTGTTTCAAATTGATCTTGACATCTTTGTGTTCTAAATTATGTCCATGAAACTGGCCAACGTGAATCCAGGAGGACTTAAATAGCCTGCCTAACGTCCTCCCTAAAGATGTGAGGACACACATACATGATCGCTCGCTTCATGTTACTACATTCGGTTTCAGGTATGGATCGAGGGGCCCTAGCTCACATTTTGTTCCTGTTTGTGATCAGGTACATCAGTCTTGTGGTCCGCCACATTTCTCGCTGGAGACCTCAGGCGCTCCGTTGTCGTACCTCAGCCAGCCTCACCATGGAAGCCCTCTTGGCTGCATGGACAACCAGAGTTGTATGCACCCACTTGACACATCGTTTTGCCTGGTGATAAATCTGCAGTATCATTTCCTCAACGGTGTTAGTGATGCATCGTCTCAGGTAAAAAATGCAACCATTGTCTTGTGACTCTTAACCAGCTTAGACCATATTCATGCAGTGACACTGACGGTGAACATTGATACGTCACATAGGTTGGGAATTTCTAGCCTTGCATTTCCAAGGGCCGGTGAATAGGCGATCTTGTAGTCTCTGTGTTGTTGTGCGCTTGCTGATTTTAGAGATCCAGTTAGCTTTAACAATGCTTGCTCATGCCTTAACATCCTGCCAGTAATGTGTGACTAACACAAGATTTTATTTTCACTCCCCACAGGTTGAAACAATTGAGCTTTTTGTTTATTTTCATAAAATGAAACAATTAGTGTGGACGTAGCATAATCTTTTGCTATTGCTTGTTCTGATCTCTGAAGCCACCTGATCGACCATCAGTTTTTATTCTACGATTCAATCAATGAATCAATGTTCCAACATTTTATATATATGTACTAATTTTCTATTTTCTTTTCAGTTGCAGCTAATTTGATGCTTGTGTTTGTGGAAACCAAGAGGTGGCGCTGATTCATTGGAAACCTGGTTGTGTATGAATGAGTTTCCAGCTACTTCTATTCTTGGAGATAGAAACCAACATGTTTGGTTTTTGTTTTTATTCGCTTTAGAACAACTCATTTTTGTACGGAAAGATGCATTTAGCTATAATTGTTTGTTGTAGTATGTTTATCACAGCATAGCCGATTCCATGAAATACATAAAAACCTGATATTGTTGCTATATTTGGTTTAGTCATGCTCTTATGGAACCTTTAATGAGGATTTTTCTATATCAAGATATCATCGTCATCGTCATTATTATTACATATCATACTTCCAGATCTATATAGCACACTTAAAAAGAGTTTGTTATTTCCGTGTACTTGTTTGCTCATAAATCAACCTTCTTTGTTGTTGTCTCAAGGAGGAGCGGGCGTTCACGAGGCCGCTTGGCGCTCCGTCTCGCCTCGCCCTTTTGAAGGACTCTGCTTTCTAATTTTTACCTCTTCTAAATTGTTCCTAGACATTGGAGCTCGTTGCAAGTGGCAAATCCCTTATACTTGAAGGATGTAATGTAGTGGCTCCGTTGCAACGCACGGGCACTGACCTAGTGATCAAATAATTAGGCAAGTTGATTGTGCATACTATCACGTGAGAGCCATGTAGAAAATAGTAGACACGTGCATCCTAGTTAATAAACTTGGTGTCAAAATACTACTCCACGTACACTCCAAAGTGCATGCATATACGAGTATAAATTTTACCGGGAAATAAATAAACCTTTTCTTAATCAAATAAATAAAAGAAATAAAGGTTGGGATGCGCACCGTCATGTAGAAAAAACTTCCGTGGCTCGCACACATGCTTTTGAATGTCGCATGCAACGAAGCCAACCATCTCACAATTCATGCATGTCACCCACGAACGCACGTCTCTCAGCATGCAGTTTAGTCGCGCCCGCGCGCGATTTTTTCCCACGACCACTGTTCAACTTGTTCGCGGCGCCTATAAATGAAAGGGCACATCGAGAGTAAAAAGGAGGAGAAAAAATTGAGACAGCGCCGTCAGGCTGCCAGAGTACTGCTGCTCGCTTCGCTTCCGCCAGGCTACTGCGCTGACGCAAACAAGAAAACAAAAAGTGTCGCTAGGCTGCCTCTCCGCTGCGCCAAACGCTGCCAGCCTCTCCGCTGCGCCAAACGCCGCCAGGCTGCATTGCGGGAAGAGCTCCATTAACATGTTGTCGACAAGAAATTCTTCATCAAGCACCCCTCTCTAAGGCATACCTTATAGAGAAACTGGTTCTACAACCTTAAGGGCATACCCTTGAGGAAGGTCGCGTCGCTGGATTATACACAATCTCAAGAGCATACCCTTGAAAGAGATCATGCTGCACGGGCATATACGCCGTTGTGACCCATCGGAGAGGTCTACTGCAAGGTAAGAAAAGTCCCCCATGTTGATATATCGTTCCTTGTCTTCTTTGCCATCGTGGAAGAATTATGTTCTTCGACTCGTGTTGTTTATACGAAATCAAGAACAATTGCTAAAGTCGACAACATGCCAAAAATAATTATACTCCACACATATGTATAAATTATCGTGAATATATACGGTAAGTTGTACATGGAAATTGAAATTCTATGTTAAATAATGTTCAAAAATATATATTTGCGGCTCCATCGGCAAGAAATTCTCCGTCAAGCACCTCTCTATAAGGCATACCTTAGAGAGAAGCTGGCTCAAGAAATCTCAAGGGCATACCCTTGAGGAAGATCGCGTTGATCGCTCGTACACGCCATTGTAGCCTGCTATAAAGGTCTGCTGCAAGGGCTATTAATTAAATAAAGGAAAAGAAAGAAAATACATACGTGGCTACATGTGTCTTCCACGATGTGTGCAAAATTTGGCTACAAAATAAACAATTCCCCATACCCATAAAAATGTCTATATCTGACCAATCACAATAAATAAATTCTCTACATGATAGAGTTTGTTCCCATCAAATATTATTTTTACTAAAATTAATATGAAGTTCGGCATGTTGTCAAATAGCTAAGATACGTGCACATTTGCATATTGCCGTACCAGGTATACTCAAAGCGAAATAAATTGCGGAAACGTTGTTAGGTCATCGCTGCCCTGATAAACAAATTAAACAAATAAAATCATACTCCAGTACATTACATGCATGCGTATACTAAATTATTTAAGACCACATCAAAATTATACTGGTGTGTGTATCGTTGAATATAATCACGCATTCACGCCCTAACATACAACGACCAAAGTATAATCCAAATATTATGCTTAATCAAATACTTAAGTGATAGTTAAAACTTAGTCAAACTAGAGAATTCTGCCATACGTATGAGTACCTTCACCTTTTGTCCTGATCAACGGCTACCAGGATAAAATAAACAAAGGAATGAGAGCCTCTAGTCAAGTCGGCCATATATCACATGATAATAATTTTTAACGGGAATATTATTATGTGAGTAATAATGATGTTACTAAGCAAGCAATTGACAAAAAAACAAAATGTCATTTTGTCGGCGTTTCGAGACCGGGGGGTCCCTGGACCAACAAGTGAAATGTCGCCGCGTGCCCCAGCCCAGATGGGTCGGCGCGAGACGGAGCGCGAAGGGGGGAAAAAGGCAGCCGGAGCGAGAGGGAGAGAGAGAGGTGGAAATCCTGCGGCCTTCGTGTTTGTCCCGCGCCCAGGTCGGGTGCGCTTGCAGTAGGGGGTTACAAGCGTCCACGCGGGAGGGGGAGCGAGCGGCGTCGCGCGAGCGCCTGTCCCGTCCTCTTCCCCGCGCGGCCAACCCTCTGTAAGAGGGCCCTGGTCCTTCCTTTTATAGGCGTAAGGAGAGGATCCAGGTGTACAATGGGGGGTGTAGCAGAGTGCTACGTGTCTAGCGGAGGAGAGCTAGCGCCCTAAGTACATACCATCGTGGCAGCCGGAGAGGTTTTGGCACCCGGTTCGTGTGGTGTCGTGGCCGTCGGAGGAGCGCTGGAGCCCGGCGGAAGGACAGCTGTCGGAGCTGTCGAGTCCTTGCTGACGTCCTCTTGCTTTCATAAGGGGGCTGAGAGCCGCCGTCGTCATAGAGTGTGTGGGGCGCCATCATTACTTGTCTGGCGGAGCGAGCCAGATGGGACGCCGGTCTTGTTCCCCGTAGCCTGAGTCAGCTTGGGGTAGGGTAATGATGGCGCCTCCTGTTGACGTGGTCGGTCCGTGCCCTAGGTTGGGCGATGTGGAGGCTCCTCCAAGGTCGAGGTCGAGTCTGTCTTCCGAGGCCGAGGTCGAGTCCAAGCCCCTGGCTCGGGCGAGGCGGAGACCGTCGACTGAGGCCAGGGCTGAGTCCGAGCCCTGGGGTCGGGCGAAGTGGAGTTCGTCATCTTCAGGGGCTGAGCCCGAGTTCGAGCCCTGGGTCGGGCGGAGCAGAGTTCGTCGTCTTCCGGGGCTTAGCCCAAGTCCGAGCCCTGGGTCGGGCGGAGCGGAGTTCGCCGTCTTCCGGGGCTGAGCCCGAGTTCGAGCCCTGGGTCGGGCGGAGCGGAGTTCACCGTCTTCCGGGGCTTAGCCCGAGTTCGAGCCCTGGGTCGGGCGAAGCGGAGTTCGTCGTCTTCCGGGGCTTAGCCCGAGTCCGAGCCCTGGGTCGGGCGGAGCGGAGTTCACCGTCTTCCGGGGCTGAGCCCGAGTCCGAGCCCTGGGTCGGGCGAAGCGGAGTTTCTTATGGTGCCTGAGGCCGGGCCTGGCTGCCTGTCAGCCTCACCCTGTCGAGTGGCACAGCAGTCGGAGCGGCGCAGGCGGCGCTGTCCTTCTGTCAGGCCGGTCAGTGGGGCGGCGAAGTGACTGCGGTCACTTCGCCTCTGTCGACTGGAGGACGTGCGTCATGATAAAGGTGTCAGGCCGCCTTTGCATTAAATGCCCCTGCAATTTGGTCGGTTGGCGTGGCGACTTGGCCAGGGTTGCTTCTTGGCGAAGACTGGGCCTCGGGCGAGCCGGAAGTATGTTCGTCGCTGGAGGGGGGCCTCGGGCGAGACGGAGATCCTCCGGGGTCGGCTGCCCTTGCCCGAGGCTGGGCTTGGGCGAGGTGTGATCGAGTCCCTCGAATGGACCGATCCCCGACTTAGTCGCACCCATCAGGCCTTTGCAGCTTTGTGCTGATGGGGGTTACCAGCTGAGAATTAGGAGTCTTGAGGGTACCCCTAATTATGGTCCCCGACAGTAGCCCCCGAGCCTCGAAGGGAGTGTTAACACTCGCTTCGAGGCTCTTGTCGCACTTTTTTGCAAGGGGACCAGCCTTTCTCGGTTGCGTTTTGTTCCGGTGGGTGCGCGCGAGCGCACCCGCCGGGTGTAGCCCCCGAGGCCTCGGAGGAGTGGTTTGACTCCTCCGAGGTCTTAATGCCTCGCGCAATGCTTCGGCTGGTCTGGTTGTTCCCTCATGCGAGCTGGCCGTAGCCCGGGTGCACGGTCGGGTCCCAAGTTCTCGGGCTGGTATGTTGACGCTGTCAACGGTTTGGCCGGAGCCGGATTTGCGAGAGCAGCCCCCGAGCCTCTGCACAGGGCGAGAGGACGGTCAAGGACAGACTCGACTTTTTTACATACGCCCCTGCGTCGCCTTTCCGGAAGGAGGAGGGAGGGGGGAAGCGCCATGTTGCCCTCGGAGGGCGCCGAACATGGTGTCTCCGGTGAGCTGCTGGCGGGTAATTCGAGTGGACGCCTGTGCCCCATTTGTTAGGGGTCAGCTAGAGGCCCGGAGGCGCGCCCAAAAGTACCTGCGGGTGATCTGCCGGACCTGGTCCCCTGTTGACGGGGTCCGAGGGCTCGATGCCTCCCTCTGATGGGATTCTGTTACAAGATCGTTCCCGCTGGTCTCGAAAATGTCCTAGGGTACCTCGGGAGCGCAGCCCGAGCCTTGGTTGTGTATCGAACGTACCCATGGTCATCCCTCGCTCTGTGTCTGAGGCGGCTGTGAACCCTTCGAGGGCCAGCCTACGAACCCCTGATCAGTAGTGGGCGCGGAGCCCGAGTAGCCTGAGGCGGCCGTTGAACCCTTCCGAGGGGCCGGCCTTCGAACCTCTGACCAGTAGTGGGTGTGGAGCCCACGCGCTCTGAGGCGGCTGTTAAACCCCTTCGAGGGGCCAGCCTTCGAACCTCTGATCAGTAGGGAGGCTCGGAGCCTGTTTCCTTCAGGGAGAAGGATCCTTTTCGGGGTATCCCCCTTTCCCGGTCCCTGTTGCAAGAGAGAGAAAGAGGAAAAGGAAAAGGATTCGAAATCAAACGACGCGGCGTACCTTTTTTGACGCGGTCGTTATGGCGAAGGCGAAGCGTCGCTTGCTTCTGTGGCAGAACCACCCGAATTATTCCAGCTTAAGTGCCTAAGTCACTGTTGGGGACTTGTTCTCAAATGCTATGAGTTAAGAACAAGGCAACACAGAGAATGTTAAACGATAGAGTCCTTCGTCCTTTGAGGCATTATTTCCCTTAGGATATAACGATCTCCGGACGAAGGTTATGAAGGACGAACCTTCATCATCACAGTATATATTGATGAAAGACGAAGCATATGAAACATAAAAGATAGCATGAATAATCATATAACATTCTTCATTTAACTTTATTATATCATCATAGAGAAATAGAGACAATATCGAATTATAAATGTACCTTCGGCTTGGAAGGAGATGAAAATACAAGTGTGACGCAAAAGCAAATGCCAAGTCAACGTGAACAGTACGGGGGTACTGTTTACCTATTTATAGGCACAGGGTACAACCCATACAAAATGACATACATGCCCTTTACATTTGGTGATAATTCTATAGCACTCTATCGAGGTCTAAATGGCCTTTTCATCTTCAAGTCGGTTCCCTTTTCTGCGAACATGCCGAAGCTTTCCTGCTTCACAGCTTCGGCGCTGTGTCAACCTTTGTAGCTTTTCCCTTTCTGATACGAGTCCGAAGATACCTGCTCACACATTTTAAGCCGCTTCTCCCTTGAAGACCTTCGGCGACGAAGCATAGACCCAACAGTCACGCCTCAGGGGCCGTAACACACTTAAATCGGAATAACCCGTCAGTCCTTCAGATCTAGTCTGATAGAGCCACTTAACCAGGATCAAATTCCACAATCCCACTCGAAGGTGAGTCACAGAAGAAATACAATAAAACAGGAAACCTCAAATTAAGTACTGAGTTATTACATAAATCGGAGTTTTTGAGTAGCAAATAAAGTTCATAAATTAAAGTGCAGCGGATAATCGATGTCGTCGGTAATTGAGGAGATGGGCAAGGCCTAGCCCACTACTCCTCATGCTCCTCTCCTGCCGGAGCAATATCCCACTCGACCGTCCAACCCGGTGGCAGGGTGGTAGGCCAAGTCACACCATCAACCAAATCCTGCATGGTACCTGCAAAAATGGTGCCACAAGCAAGGCTGAGTATACTAATACTCAGCTAGACTTAACCGGTGTGAGGAGTCTACTCCTCTACCTCTAGACTATGCAGTTGTTTGGCTAAGGGGTTTGGTTTGCCAAAAGCACTAGCTGTTTCTAAAAGCAAATTTTAGCTTTTCAAATTCTACCATCATTAACTTAGCTAGATTTGCTCCTTCTAAGCATTCATGGTAACAATCAATTAGTTCAACCAACAAGTTATCTCATATAATCCTCATTTCACTTCTTACTCGATGCAGTACAAGGAATCAAGCAGTCTCATTAGCTGCGAGAAGCAGACGATTCGAATCGAGTTTTTAAACCTTGCAAGGTAAACCTAAACACACGGCATGTTAGGGTACTCCGACCCCGCACATGACAACCGTCCCCATCGATTCCCCGTTCGCGTCCAGGCCTCACCGCCTTGGCATACAATGCTCCACTGACCCCGGCTGCCGCCGTGCAGTGACCGCACTTGTACCCACCATAGCTAGCATGGGAGACCCAGTCTCAGGTCGCATGAGGGATAAAGTCCGCGCCCGGCTTCACTCAGGTACTAGGTTTACCGGTTACCATTTTTCCCGGCATGTGCTTAGTACGTTCAAAAGCTTGACTCAGGTATCCACACATTAATCCTTAATTCATTTTTCCCGTTTCATGGACAAGGCATCCTCCCTAGATCCAAGTCCATAGACCAAACATATATCCCGTTATCAAGATGAATACAATCAATTCCTGACCTCGCGCGAGTGCTAAAAAAATCACTCGACTTCTACTGAGATCCTGATTAGCAAGCAGCTACTCGACCTAGCATACTAGTATTCATCTCAAAAAGGAATCCTAAGTTCATGCAACTAGAGGTTTCAAGCAACTCCTACACTTAAGTGCACATTACAATCCTACAAGCATTAAGTGTAGTAAAGTAGCATATAATAACATGGTTATGCATAAAACCGGGGCTTGCCTTCAATTGCTGGGGCTGCGGGGAGATCCTCAATAGCAGCCTCTGAAGCCTGCTCCTGGTCCTTCTCTTGGACAAGTCCTTGCTCGGGGATGAGCACGTACTCTCCGTCGGCAAGATTACAATCTAATGAATGCAATGCGTAAGATATATGCATGATATGATACGTGCTTTTAGAAATTATAACTTTACAGGTGTATGGTCTTTTGAATTTAAACAAGTTAACTTTACTTGTGTAAAACCCTTGGGTGGTATACTTGGTAAATTGGGTTAAACTTAGCTAAGGTAAGGGGTAGGTTTATTTTTGGGGTTCCACTGAATTCTTTTTAAGTCTTAGTGATGAATGACAAGTTCTCAAGTTAGATTTATCGAGATGAGGTTTATTTCTTCTTTCCTTTTCTTTTATTCTTTTAATGTTTTGGAGTAGGTTTGAACTACAAGTTGCCTTTATAAAATTCCAAAAATTCTGCAAAAATTACAGTGGCTTGTTACTGGTGTATGATTCTCTGTCACAAAATTTGGGGGTCAGAAAGTGAATGGTTTTCTCTGGACAAAATTATCAAATTTTAGGGCAGAAGGGGTGCTTTGAACTACAACTATTATTTAACAGTGGGTAATTCTCTAAAACTTATTTTTGCTGGCTTTTAGTTGTTATAACATGACTTAATACAAATTTCTAGTCATTAATACCCTTTAATTCTTTCCCTATGGTTTTCTTAAGGTTTCTAGCCAAAGGGGTGCTTTCTACTACCACTAAATTTGAAAAACATCAAACAACAGAGTTCTTATTTTTCTTAGTTGGTATTTTGTGCAAGAGCAATCATTCTGAAGTTTGGCTTCTTTTTGCTTAAGAGAAGGGGTGGTTTGCATTATTTGAGTTAAATGGCCTTTCTCACAAATTACTAGCAAAAGGTATGGGTTCACTTCCTTTTCATGGGTTTGTATTTTTCTCTGGTGGTTTATCTCATCATGGACTTAGCAAATTTTTGGTTGCCCAATGTCACATTAAAAGGGGTTGTTTATGATTTATTGGGAAAATACCTTATTATCATTCTGTATTTATTTTTCCTACTAAAAAGTTAGGCTGGGGTGCTCTGTATTTTTGTAGTGGGGCTCTGGTGGTTATAAGTTCACTGGATTTTTGTTAACCACTTTGGTTATAGTTTGAAATTCTAATAATTGATTTTTAGTCTATATAAGGCTAATTAAAGCATCTTAATTAAAAACTGGTCCAAATTAATGGTCTCTGTATTTTTCCTAGGTTCTCTGTTGCATAAGTAAACTAGGAAAAATATTATTAATCACTGTTCAACATTTTCTAATGCCTTTCTGATATTCTCTAAGTTTTGGACAAAATAGCTTTAAATGAATAACTACATCATAATTTCCAATGCTGGGGTTCCTACTATTTTTAAACAGTGTCTAAATAAGGTATAAACATCTACAAATTTTCTTAGCTCAGCACAAAAGAAAAACTAATTTTCCTTAATTAAACAAGGTTTAGTGGGTTTCTGTTTTTAATTTTAAACTCTAAAATTTAGAACAGAAAGCATAGGGTTCATTATTTTTAAATGATAGTTCATAATATTCCAGAGCTAGCAAAATTGGTTTAACAACTTTTCATTAAGATTTCATCAAGTTATGAATTTTCTAAGTTCTCTGGTTATTTTAAAAAGAATAACAGAATTGATTAAATGGAAATCCACTTTGCACTGGGGTCCCTGGCGGTTTTCTAAGTTTTCCTCGCGAATCAGTCCTTAGGTTACTATTCACATGAGTCGCTGACATTTCAGAAAACCCCTCGGGTTCTACAAAACCTAACCCGAGGTCCTTCTTCTACCTTAAACAGTAGCCGCGGCGAAGAAAAGGGCAGAGGGGCTTACCGGCGGCGAGACTGTTCCGGTGAAGTGGTCGAGGATGAAGGGGAGGTCGCGGGGATCACAACGGTGTGCGGAACGCCGTCGGAGATGGCCGGAGTCGGTCGGTCCACGCGCGCAGGCGGGGATGCTCATCGGCAGCGAGGAGACCGGCCTGGTCACGGCGAGATAGTTCAATTAAATAGGTCAGGGAGGTCCACGGGATGCCAGAGAAGCTATGAGCGCAAGGAATTGGGCGGAGGCTCACTGGATAGCTCGGTCTACGCGCGGCGGCGGAAGACCGAAGTCCGGTGAGGTTGATCTCGGGCCTCCGGTGAAGTCCGGCCGGGTCCGAGGGCTTGGCAAGCTTCACGGGCTACTGGCGGAGCTAGCCGAAGCACTGGCTGGGCTTGAGGGTGGCTGGAGTGGGCTGGCCACGGCGGCCGTAGCTCTGGCGGCAATGGCGGGCGGAATTGAGCTCGCCGGAGCTAAGGAACGGTGGCTGGCCGGAGAGGGTGAGTGCGGGGCGAAGAGAGGTGCGCCCGGGGAGGCTTTATAGGCGCGGGCGGGCACGGCCGAGGGCGTGGGCGCGCGGCGGACTTGACCGGACGCCGGGGTGAGCGCGCGCGCGGGTTGGGCGAGCTCTGGCGTGCCGACCAGGGTCGAACACGTGTGCCCGTGCGTTCTGCCCAAGTTCTGGCGCGTGTGGTCGCTCATCCGAGCCTGCTCTCGCCTTGGTCAGTGCACAAAACCTCTTCTCCTCCCTACAAGCTACCATTCTTGTGTGGGGGTCATAGGATTTTGCCTACTGGTTGCAGAGATATGGAGCCAGGAAATCTGGTCTGTCTCCCTGCCCAAACCCGAGGCAAATCCAAGGTTTTGTCGTGTCTAGGGCTCGCGTCCCAATGCCATCTTCTGGCACACGACAGAGGGGTTAGTTAGACACAATTTTGTCAATGGGGCCATTAGGATTCGAGTTAGGGATCAAGGTGAACATCCCTGATCTTTGGCTCAAGGTCTGAATTTCAGAATTCTGAAATTCAGAATTCCCAATGAGTCCCTACATGAGAAGCTTGATTTGGGGTTTTATTTGAATTGTTTTGGCTAAGCTTTCTCAATCTTTCTTGTTGCTTAATAAATATACTTTAACTTATACAATTGGCTCAATTCAAAATTTTAAACTTTTCATTCCCTTTTTCTTATTTTCTTGAATTTTGTTTATGGGGCTCACTTAGGGTTCTTAATTAGGGTTGCACATTCTTATCTTTTCAAAGACTCAATTGTTTTGATCATGACACTTTTAAGCATATACTTGGTGAATTCTTTATTACTTAAGTTAATTTGATGCTCATGCTTACTTTGATTTACATGAAATAATGGTTCTTGGTTTGGCTTTTCAAGAGAAACCCTAGGTGACACTGGGGTGTCACAGCCTTCCCCCCTTAAAGGAATCTCGTCCCGAGATTCGGGCCAGAGTCCTCCCGGGGTGAAGCGAAGGGTGAGACTGATAGAAAAAGGGTGATGATTATTATTATTAGGGCAAAACTGCTCTTCGAATGTCATTCTCTTTGCAACTTCAGAAGGAAGTCCTTTTAAGTTTTATCTTTTAGTTACTTCATTCTGAATTAAGATCATATTTTTGGAAATTAGATTCGAAAGGCAGGAGGAGGGGTTGGGGGTGATTACATACCAGCTTCCTTAGGTAGGCAATCGGGGAAGTTGGATCTTAAGAACTCCTCGGTTTCCCAAGTAGCTTCCTCCTCTGAGTGATTACTCCACTGGACCTTGAACATCTTGATTGATTTAGCCCGAGTTGATCTTTCCTTGCAATCCAGAATTTTGGAGGGGTACTCTTGGTACGAGAGATCTGGCTCTATCTCCAATTCTGGCTCTGCTATGATCTCAGTCGGCAATCGAACACACTTCTTCAGCTGAGATACATGGAATACACTGTGAATGGCAGACATCTTTGAAGGTAACTTCAGCTTGTATGCCACGGGTCCACATGCTTCTATGATCTCATAAGGTCCAATGTAACGAGGGGCTAGCTTGCCTTTGATCCCAAACCTCTGCACTCCCTTGGTGGGTGATACCTTGAGGTATACAAAACTTCCCACCTCGAACTGGAGAGGTTTCCTTCTTTTATCATGATAGCTCTTCTGCCTGGCCTGAGCAGCTTCTAGATTCTTCCTGATTAGCTTGACCTTCCTTTCGGCTTCAGTCACTAAGTCAGGTCCAAAAACTTCTCTTTCACCAGGCTGAGACCAATTGAGTGGTGTCCTGCACCTTCTTCCATAGAGAGCTTCAAAAGGTGCCATCTTTAGGCTGGATTGGTAACTATTGTTATAAGCAAACTCTGCCAAGGAGAGGTGCTTATCCCAGTTCTTGCCACAATCGATCGCACAAGCTCTCAGCATATCTTCCAGAATCTGGTTTACCCTTTCCGTCTGACCATCAGTCTGTGGGTGGTAAGCTGAACTCCTGATTAGCTTGGTTCCCAAAGACTCTTGCAATTGTTCCCAAAATCTGGCAACAAATTGGGCTCCTCGGTCAGAAACAATGGTCCGAGGTAATCCATGCAAACACACGATTCGGTCAATATACAATTCTGCATACTTCTGAGCCTTATCAGTGGTGTGCACAGGAAGAAAATGTGCCACTTTCGTCAATCGGTCCACAATAACCCAAATTGAATCATGATGACGAGAGGTGTTGGGCAGACCCACAATGAAATCCATGCTGATGTCGTCCCACTTCCACGAAGGTACGGACAGTGGTTGCAAAGCTCCAGCGGACTTCAAGTGGCTTGCCTTTATCCTCTGACAGGTGTCACACTCTGATACATACTGGGCTATCTCCCTCTTCATTCTGGTCCACCAGTACAAAAGCTTCAAATCATGGTACATCTTGGTGCTTCCCGGATGCATAGAGAATTTGGAGAGATGAGCCTCATCCAAAATTTTCCTCTTGAGATCCTGGTCCTTAGGAATTACCAATCTGCTTTTGAACCATAATACACCTTTCTCATCCTGGCGGAAACAATTATACTTCTCAACCTTCTGATGGAGATTCTTCTTGATAATCTGCACTCCCTTGTCACTGAGCTGGGCCATAATAATCTGGTCTCGCAAAGCTGGCTCAACAGCCATTTGAGACAAAGAACCAGAAGGAATTACTTCAATTTGCATCTTGCTCAACTCATCACACAAGGTGTTAACACGAGAATCCATCAGAATACAGTTGCATTGCAACTTCCGACTCAAGGCATCTGCTACCACATTAGCTTTCCCTGGGTGATAATGTACCTCCAGGTCATAATCCTTGATCAGCTCTAGCCATCTTCTCTGCCTCATGTTGAGATCAGCCTGAGTAAAAATGTACTTAAGGCTCTTATGATCAGTGAAGATGTTGCAGTGGGTTCCCATTAGATAGTGCCTCCACATCTTCAATGCATGAACCACTGCTGCTAACTCAAGGTCATGAGTGGGATAATTTTGCTCATGAGGCCTGAGTGCTCTTGAGGCATAAGCAATGACTCGGTTGTCTTGCATCAAGACACAACCTAGCCCGGTGCCAGAGGCATCGCAATATACATCAAAAGGCTTGCTGCTGTCGGGTTGCGCCAATACTGGTGCTGTGGTCAGATGCTGCCTTAATGCATGGAAGGCATCTTCGCACTTCTGACTCCACACAAATTTGACCTCTTTCTTCAGCAACTCAGTGATAGGCTTCGCAATTCGAGAGAAGTCCGGAATAAATCTTCGGTACTAACCAGCCAATCCCAGAAAACTCCGAATCTGGCGAACAGTCGTTGGTGGCCTCCAGTTCATCACCTCTTGCACTTTATCAGGATCAACAGGTATTCCAGCCTGAGAGATAGTGTGACCCAAGAATTTGATTTCCTTCAGCCAAAAATCACACTTGGATAACTTGGCATAAAGGTGGTGCTCTCGCAGACGTTGAAGCACTACATGCAAATGCCCGGCATGTTCTTCTTCGTTCTTTGAGTACACCAGAATATCATCGATGAAAACCACCACGAACTTGTCCAATTCCGGCATGAAAACAGAATTCATCAGATACATGAAATATGCTGGTGCATTTGTCAGCCCGAATGACATCACCAAGAATTCATATAGCCCATATCTGGTTGAGAATGCCGTCTTCGGAATATCACTTGCTCGTATTTTGATCTGATGGTAGCCAGAGCGAAGGTCTATCTTGGAAAACACCTTGGCCCCGACCAACTGGTCAAAGAGAACATCAATACGAGGCAAAGGATACTTGTTCTTGATAGTTACCGCATTAAGAGGGCGGTAATCTATACACAGCCTCAAGCTTTCATCCTTCTTCTTCACAAACAGTGCTGGACATCCCCAAGGCGAAGTGCTTGGGCGAATGAATCCCTTATCCAGCAACTCTTGCAACTGCTTCTTCAACTCTGCCAACTCAGCGGGTGGCATTCGGTAGGGCCTCTTGGAAATTGGGGCCGTTCCCGGTTGCAACTCGATGGCAAATTCAATATCCCGGTCCGGTGGCATTCCTGGCAATTCATCAAGAAAGACATCTGCATACTCACAGACAACTGGGATCTTCTTCAGGGGTAACTCCGTCATAGAGAAAGCACATGACTGAGAAGAACCCTGACTAGGCAGAATCAAAGTGAAATTCCCGCAGAAGGGAGAATTAACTTCCACGATACGACTGGCTACATCAAGCACAACTTGGTGCAAGGTCATCCAATTTGCTCCTAGAATAATGTCCACATTTTCCAATCCCAATACAAGAAGAGTGGTTTTGACAATGTGGCTTCCTAGTTGAATAGGCACACTTTGGTTTAATTGATTAGTTGCAATTTTACCCCCAGGTGTGACTATCACGAATGACCCTTTTGAGTGAGAGAATGGCAGTTTGCAATTAGCACTGAACTTTTGGCTAATGAAGCTATGAGATGCACCAGAATCAAACAGAATTAAAGCAGGTTGATTATAAACTGAAAAGATACCGGTCATGATAGGAGCTCCTTCTGGTACTTCCTCTAGAGCAGTGAAGTTGAGCTTCCCTTGCCTGACTTGCACCTTCTGCTTTCTTCCCTTGTCTTGATTTGGTGCTGGCATCTGCCTCTGCTGGTTCCTGGGACAATTCTTGGCATAGTGGCCCACATTGCCACAAGTGAAACACTTGTTCCCATTGCCCTGGCGGAACTGCTGCTGCTGCGGAGGCTGATTGTTTCTTGGGGCGGAAGCTGGATAGCGGTTGGGTGCCGGCTGCTGCTGCTGCTGAGGTGGCCTGATCACCCATCTGCCTGCCTGCTGCTGAAAACCCCTGCTCTGATTGTGAGAAACAATCCGGAACCTCTGAGCCTGAGCGGATGGTGCTGCCATTGGTGCCTTTCTCTTCTTCTCTGCCCGGTGAGCAACAATGCAATCCTCCTGAGAGATGGCCATGTTGACCAACTCATTGAAGCTATCAGCCCGGACAGTGTTGAGTCGTTCCCGCAGCTTGGTATTGAGACCCCTGCGGAAGCGATCCCTCTTCTTTTCATCAGAATCAGCATGATACCCTGCATACTGGCATAAGTCGTTGAAGGCTTGCGCATACTGCAGTACCGTGCGGGTTCCTTGATTGAGGGCCAGGAATTCATTCAACTTCCGATCAAGAATGCCAGCTGGAATGTGGTGTCCTCTGAAGGCAGTCTTGAATTCCTCCCAAGATACTTCACGATCAGCGGGGAGCATAGCACAAAAGTGGTCCCACCAAGTCCGAGCAGGGCCGCGAAGCTGCTGTGCGACGAAGCGAGCCTTGGCCTCATCAGGGCAGTCTCCTGTGAGGAGGGGAAACTTGGACTCGACGACGCGAAGCCACACGTCGGCGTCCAACGAATCCTCTGCCTTGGTGAACAAGGGCGGCTGCGTGCTCAGAAACTCCTGGTATGTTGCCATAGCCGGAGGTCGCTGATGCTGGCCTCCACCATGATGCTGAGGGTGGGGCTGGCGCTGCAAGAGCTGTCGCAGAATCTCATTCTGCTGGGCCATCAGCTCCTGCACTGTGGGAGCTGGAGGAGGTGGCGGGGGAGCTTGCTCATTCTGCCCGCGACGCTGCCTCGCTGCCATCTGAAAACAGAGATTGTCGCCATTGTTATCCCAACTCATATTTCCGAACGACAAGATATCATCTCATATGGAAGGAAAATGCCATAATCATAATATTAGGTTCGAAATGAAGATAACAGGGTGACAAGGATCCCACAGATATCAAAAGTTTACAGGGCTACATCAATCACGGGAAGGTACCCACAAGCCTAGTCCAAAATGTGATACTACTAAGCTCGCATAGGTTTCTATCCGCCTAAAAACGTCGAAGCGACTGCTTAACCCTGAGCGGTGGAAGCGACACTGGATACGGGTGAAGGAGGCATCGCGGAGGTAGTCCCATTGGCACCAGGGGCTGGTCCTAGCTCCTCGGGAGCCTCTTCTCCCTCGCTTCCTGCTTCATTGGCCTCCATCTCCAGGTGGTGCATGTCCAAGTGGTCATTTGCTTCCTCGAGTTCCCTCTGCACGTCGTGAAGCTGGTTCTCCAAGACATCAATAGTGTTATCTCGGATCTCCACTTGCTACTCCAGGGTGGTGATACGCTGGCTCAGCCTTTCCACCTGCAGATCCTTTTCCACCAACTCTGTGGATAGGTCGACCACAAAATCTTCCCGACTGTCGAGAGTGAGCTTGGCAGCCTGAGCGGTGTTAGCAAGAAGTGTCATAGCATCGCTCTGAAGGGCCTGAAGGCGGTACAGCGCACTCATGCACTGAACAGTGACCCTCCCAACCAAGTCAGGATACATTGCCCACACATCCTTCACATGGCTCACGCGGTTACACCACATGGGATCATCCTTCTTCTCAGCAGGGAAGAGTCCCAAGGGGTGCATCACCATCTCCAGGGGATGGTAGCCACAGAAAGTCGTCAGAGTCTTCATGGCTGCTGCCTCAACGGTGTCGTCCGTCCTGAGTCCAATCGTCTCAGAGTCAAGAGAACGCCAACCCGGCTGAAGGGGATGAGCCTCCAAAGTTAGCCAGACCCGACAACGAGGTACCCGATGCTCCTCATACAACTGCACCGTGTACAAAGGGGGCGTAGGGTAACCGGCGGAGTTAAGCACTTCCCACAAGATGGAAGGAAAGCCATCGCGAGAAAGGAAGTTAGAACTGAAACGAGAGTCTCCTCCACTGGCGGGGGTGGGTGAATTCATCTACGGAAGGGAATCAAAGATAAAGATTATGGTGGAAGGAAAAAGAAAAAGAGAGCCGGATGGTTTCGAAGAAAAGGGGTTAGCTCAAATTTTAATTCCTCTCTGTGTTTTATAATGCATGCATGCTGAAAGAAACGTTGCCTCTCAAAAGAAAATAGGGTGCCTTTTTAGGGCATCCTTAAAAATATAGGTATTGGCCCACGGCGCCTAATTAATTAGCCACCTATTTCTCCCTCTATGCCTAAGACCTTTCGTCCTAGGTCTAGCGATCTAGTCCTGACGATCCGTAGTAGTTTCTAGGCAAGTTTTAAGTTTTGAAAATGGGTATTCATGGTTTATTGTCCTTCTCTGTGATGGAATTTGCTCCGATACTAGCTGTGGCAGAACCACCCGAATTATTCCAGCTTAAGTGCCTAAGTCACGCCTCAGGGGCCGTAACACACTTAAATCGGAATAACCCGTCAGTCCTTCAGATCTAGTCTGATAGAGCCACTTAACCAGGATCAAATTCCACAATCCCACTCGAAGGTGAGTCACAGAAGAAATACAATAAAACAGGAAACCTCAAATTAAGTACTGAGTTATTACATAAATCGGAGTTTTTGAGTAGCAAATAAAGTTCATAAATTAAAGTGCAGCGGATAATCGATGTCGTCGGTAATTGAGGAGATGGGCAAGGCCTAGCCCACTACTCCTCATGCTCCTCTCCTGCCGGAGCAATATCCCACTCGACCGTCCAACCCGGTGGCAGGGTGGTAGGCCAAGTCACACCATCAACCAAATCTTGCATGGTACCTGCAAAAATGGTGCCACAAGCAAGGCTGAGTATACTAATACTCAGCTAGACTTAACCGGTGTGAGGAGTCTACTCCTCTACCTCTAGACTATGCAGCTGTTTGGCTGAGGGGTTTGGTTTGCCAAAAGCACTAGCTGTTTCTAAAAGCAAATTTTAGCTTTTCAAATTCTACCATCATTAACTTAGCTAGATTTGCTCCTTCTAAGCATTCATGGTAACAATCAATTAGTTCAACCAACAAGTTATCTCATATAATCCTCATTTCACTTCTTACTCGATGCAGTACAAGGAATCAAGCAGTCTCATTAGCTGCGAGAAGCAGACGATTCGAATCGAGTTTTTAAACCTTGCAAGGTAAACCTAAACACACGGCATGTTAGGGTACTCCGACCCCGCACATGACAACCGTCCCCATCGATTCCCCGTTCGCGTCCAGGCCTCACCGCCTTGGCATACAATGCTCCACTGACCCCGGCTGCCGCCGTGCAGTGACCGCACTTGTACCCACCATAGCTAGCATGGGAGACCCAGTCTCAGGTCGCATGAGGGATAAAGTCCGCGCCCGGCTTCACTCAGGTACTAGGTTTACCGGTTACCATTTTTCCCGGCATGTGCTTAGTACGTTCAAAAGCTTGACTCAGGTATCCACACATTAATCCTTAATTCATTTTTCCCGTTTCATGGACAAGGCATCCTCCCTAGATCCAAGTCCATAGACCAAACATATATCCCGTTATCAAGATGAATACAATCAATTCCTGACCTCGCGCGAGTGCTAGAAAAATCACTCGACTTCTACCGAGATCCTGATTAGCAAGCAGCTACTCGACCTAGCATACTAGTATTCATCTCAAAAAGGAATCCTAAGTTCATGCAACTAGAGGTTTCAAGCAACTCCTACACTTAAGTGCACATTACAATCCTACAAGCATTAAGTGTAGTAAAGTAGCATATAATAACATGGTTATGCATAAAACCGGGGCTTGCCTTCAATTGCTGGGGCTACGGGGAGATCCTCAATAGCAGCCTCTGAAGCCTGCTCCTGGTCCTCCTCTTGGACATGTCCTTGCTCGGGGATGAGCACGTACTCTCCGTCGGCAAGATTACAATCTAATGAATGCAATGCGTAAGATATATGCATGATATGATACGTGCTTTTAGAAATTATAACTTTACCGGTGTATGGTCTTTCAAATTTAAACAAGTTAACTTTACTTGTGTAAAACCCTTGGGTGGTATACTTGGTAAATTGGGTTAAACTTAGCTAAGGTAAGGGGTAGGTTTATTTTTGGGGTTCCACTGAATTCTTTTTAAGTCTTAGTGATGAATGACAAGTTCTCAAGTTAGATTTATCGAGATGAGGTTTATTTCTTCTTTCCTTTTCTTTTATTCTTTTAATGTTTTGGAGTAGGTTTGAACTACAAGTTGCTTTTATAAAATTTTAAAAATTCTGCAAAAATTACAGTGGCTTGTTACTGGTGTATGATTCTCTGTCACAAAATTTGGGGGTCAGAAAGTGAATGGTTTTCTCTGGACAAAATTACCAAATTTTAGGGCAGAAGGGGTGCTTTGAACTACAACTATTATTTAACAGTGGGTAATTCTCTAAAACTTATTTTTGCTGGCTTTTAGTTGTTATAACATGACTTAATACAAATTTCTAGTCATTAATACCCTTTAATTCTTTCCCTATGGTTTTCTTAAGGTTTCTAGCCAAAGGGGTGCTTTCTACTACCACTAAATTTGAAAAACATCAAACAACAGAGTTCTTATTTTTCTTAGTTGGTATTTTGTGCAAGAGCAATCATTCTGAAGTTTGGCTTCTTTTTGCTTAAGAGAAGGGGTGGTTTGCATTATTTGAGTTAAATGGCCTTTCTCACAAATTACTAGCAAAAGGTATGGGTTCACTTCCTTTTCATGGGTTTGTATTTTTCTCTGGTGGTTTATCTCATCATGGACTTAGCAAATTTTTGGTTGCCCAATGTCACATTAAAAGGGGTTGTTTATGATTTATTGGGAAAATACCTTATTATCATTCTGTATTTATTTTTCCTACTAAAAAGTTAGGCTGGGGTGCTCTGTATTTTTGTAGTGGGGCTCTGGTGGTTATAAGTTCACTGGATTTTTGTTAACCACTTTGGTTATAGTTTGAAATTCTAATAATTGATTTTTAGTCTATATAAGGCTAATTAAAGCATCTTAATTAAAAACTGGTCCAAATTAATGGTCTCTGTATTTTTCCTAGGTTCTCTGTTGCATAAGTAAACTAGGAAAAATATTATTAATCACTGTTCAACATTTTCTAATGCCTTTATGATTTTCTCTAAGTTTTGGACAAAATAGCTTTAAATGAATAACTACATCATAATTTCCAATGCTGGGGTTCCTACTATTTTTAAACAGTGTCTAAATAAGGTATAAACATCTACAAATTTTCTAAAGCTCAGCACAAAAGAAAAACTAATTTTCCTTAATTAAACAAGGTTTAGTGGGTTTCTGTTTTTAATTTTAAACTCTAAAATTTAGAACAGAAAGCATAGGGTTCATTATTTTTAAATGATAGTTCATAATATTCCAGAGCTAGCAAAATTGGTTTGACAACTTTTCATTAAGATTTCATCAAGTTATGAATTTTCTAAGTTCTCTGGTTATTTTAAAAAGAATAACATAATTGATTAAATGGAAATCCACTTTGCACTGGGGTCCCTGGCGGTTTTCTAAGTTTTCCTTGCGAATCAGTCCTTAGGTTACTATTCACATGAGTCGCTGACATTTCAGAAAACCCCTCGGGTTCTACAAAACCTAACCCGAGGTCCTTCTTCTACCTTAAACAGTAGCCGCGGCGAAGAAAAGGGCGGAGGGGCTTACCGGCGGCGAGACTGTTCCGGTGAAGTGGTCGAGGATGAAGGGGAGGTCGCGGGGATCACAACGGTGTGCGGAACGCCGTCGGAGATGGCCGGAGTCGGTCGGTCCACGCGCGCAGGCGGGGATGCTCGTCGGCGGCGAGGAGACCGGCCTGGTCACGGCGAGATAGTTCAATTAAATAGGTCAGGGAGGTCCACGGGATGCCAGAGAAGCTATGAGCGCAAGGAATTGGGCGGAGGCTCACTGGATAGCTCGGTCTACGCGCGGCGGCGGAAGACCGAAGTCCGGTGAGGTTGATCTCGGGCCTCCGGTGAAGTCCGGCCGGGTTCGAGGGCTTGGCAAGCTTCACGGGCTACTGGCGGAGCTAGCCGAAGCACTGGCTGGGCTTGAGGGTGGCTGGAGTGGGCTGGCCACGGTGGCCGTAGCTCTGGCGGCAATGGCGGGCGGAATTGAGCTCGCCGGAGCTAAGGAACGGTGGCTGGCCGGAGAGGGTGAGTGCGGGGCGAAGAGAGGTGCGCCCGGGGAGGCTTTATAGGCGCGGGCGGGCACGGCCGAGGGCGTGGGCACGCGGCGGACTTGACCGGACGCCGGGGTGAGCGCGCGCGGGTTGGGCGAGCTCTGGCGTGCCGACCAGGGTCGAACACGTGTGCCCGTGCGTTCTTCCCAAGTTCTGGCGCGTGTGGTCGCTCATCCGAGCCTGCTCTCGCCTTGGTCAGTGCACAAAACCTCTTCTCCTCCCTACAAGCTACCATTCTTGTGTGGGGGTCATAGGATTTTGCCTACTGGTTGCAGAGATATGGAGCCAGGAAATCTGGTCTGTCTCCCTGCCCAAACCCGAGGCAAATCCAAGGTTTTGTCATGTCTAGGGCTCGCGTCCCAATGCCATCTTCTGGCACACGACAGAGGGGTTAGTTAGACACAGTTTTGTCAATGGGGCCATTAGGATTCGAGTTAGGGATCAAGGTGAACATCCCTGATCTTTGGCTCAAGGTCTGAATTTCAGAATTCTGAAATTCAGAATTCCCAATGAGTCCCTACATGAGAAGCTTGATTTGGGGTTTTATTTGAATTGTTTTGGCTAAGCTTTCTCAATCTTTCTTGTTGCTTAATAAATATACTTTAACTTATACAATTGGCTCAATTCAAAATTTTAAACTTTTCATTCCCTTTTTCTTATTTTCTTGAATTTTGTTTATGGGGCTCACTTAGGGTTCTTAATTAGGGTTGCACATTCTTATCTTTTCAAAGACTCAATTGTTTTGATCATGACACTTTTAAGCATATACTTGGTGAATTCTTTATTACTTAAGTTAATTTGATGCTCATGCTTACTTTGATTTACATGAAATAATGGTTCTTGGTTTGGCTTTTCAAGAGAAACCCTAGGTGACACTGGGGTGTCACAGCTTCCCCTGCCAGAGGCGCCGCCTGTCCCGCCGCGGAGTTAATGCGACGAGGCGAGTGGTTTGCGGGGCGGCCGTTGCGCGTGCGCGAGCCGTTCGAGGAACGGAACACGGGCGCACCATCTTCACGTCGTGAGAGAGGGTTCTCTCGCTGCCCCCGGATGGGATGTAAGCTTGGCTGACGACGTGACCGCTGCTCCTGCCCGCCAGCCACCGCCATTACTGCCGGCCCATTTTTGGCCGTATTGACCGTCGCGCCAGGCTGGCGCTACTGGGTCATGCGCTAGGTCGCCTCGAGTCGCGGTACTGGTTCCGCAGTCGAGGAGGCGCGACAGTGGTGCGAGTGGCGGTGCAGTTGCTTGCACGTAGCGACCGGCGCGCCGGTTGCATGACGCATGGGCGTGGGCCTCCATGCTGGGCGCATTGGAAGTCGGAGAGGTGCGCCCACTTGGCGCGGTTGCATGCTGCCTGCATGGCTGCCCGCCCTTTCGCCCGCTGGTCTGGGCAAAAGTGGAGGAATGCTTGTAACCGCTGGGCGGTTGCATGCACCACACGCGGCGGTTTGGCTCCTTCTGCTCTGGGCCAGCTTGCATGACGCGTGGGACCCAGCCCCCGCGCCGTAGGGGGAGGACCTTGGAGCGTGTTGGAGAAGACTCAGCCCACGACGGCTGGGGACACAAGTAGGGAGTGTCGCCTTTAAAAGGAGGGTGACCCCCTTGAAAGGCGACCATGTCTTCGCGCTCCCTTATGCATCGTGTCTTTCCACCTTCCGAGCCCCCGGATGGGGGACACCCGCAATCCTTCTGCCTTGTCGTTGGAGGAACGCAACTTCGTGGAAGTTGGTACCTTTCAGCCATCGTTCGGCTTCAAGGATTTTCATCACGCAGCCCGGCTGCACCCCTCCGCCGGCGGTCACCCAAGACGGTGACCTCCAGTTCGATGGCGGGGGAAAGCAAGCCGGGCTGCGGCCTCTGCCCCTCCCTCAGCCTCAAGGATTTTCATCATCAGTGCTGGGGAGGGGAGTGTGCCGAGTTGGGGTCGACTCCTGCGCGAGCGGCGGCCCGCTCCTTCCCTCGGTGATCGGGGGGAAGGGCGTTCGCCGTTCGTGGCGCTGGCAGCTGCCGCATGCCTGGCTCTCTGGCCCGAGTGGCTTCGGAGCCGCTCGCGGCGCCGCCTTCCGCCACGGTAGCTGGAAGAGGTTCTTCCGCCGACGAGATAGCCGGGGCCGCCCACGGACCGACCTCCAACTCTACGGCCTTCTGCTCGTCCTTGCCTCACGAGTTTGGGCACGGGCGAGGGCCTCATGGCAGCAGCATCCGCCCTGATGTCATCGCTGCTGCTGTTCGGCCCCCCGGAGCAGAAGTCGTCGTCGTCGCCGCTGCTGGAGCAGGCGACGGCGAGCCGTTCGTCGATCTTCTGTTGCTCCGCAGGCCCCCCATCGAGTGGGGTTGTTTGTACCTGCGGAGGTGGAACCGGAGTTCCGTTTGTAATGGCACCTTGAATGCCAGTCTTTTGTTCATTGTGGCTGTCGGGGCCTGAACGTGTATGTATTTTTGGCGCGGAGCCGTGTTTTTTCCTCATTTTCGAGCACTAAGACTCGCCTGTTGGTTGTCTGAACCGCTTCACCAAACATGAGTCGCCCCGTGCAAAGGTGACGAGTGAGGTATCCATATCCCGGAGGCGTAGGAGTCCCTCGGCTCGGTCGGCCTTGCTGTCCGAGGCTTCTCTTGCTTAGTTAAAGGAACCCCTCGGCCGCTCTTCGATGAGCCGAGGCTAGGGGTAGCGGTGTCAGCACGGACAGAGGCAGAGTTGGCTCGAAAAGAAGACTTGGTCGGCCGGAGCCTGGCCGGGTCGTCCGTTAGCGGGACCGACGCCGGAGTTGATCTGCCGAGGCCTCGGGCCGGGCTGATGTCTTCGGGGGACAGCTGGTCGAGGCCTCGGGGTGACCAGCCGAGTCGCCTGCTCGAGCCGGATTCTCGGAGAAGACCCTAGCAGCGATGGCCCGGGCGTGATGATGACGTCGTCCTTCAGAGTGGAGATCCTCGGACCGCATCACCGTCCGAGGCTAGGTCGGACCTCGCCGAAGGTGTAGTCGACGCTGAGGGTGCAGCTGCTCCCTTCAATTGTCAAGATCCGAGCCTGCAGGATCGGATTATCTTGTAGTGTGTGTTTTCTGTGGCCGCCGAGGCCCAAACACACCATCATCGTGTTGTAAAGCTGCGCTTCTTTTCCTCTTGTTTCGAGTATCTGGACTTCTTCGTCGGTAATAGAATTGTTTGTGCGAGCGAGAGTTGCTTTTCACGGAAGGTGATGAATGAGGTATCCGTATCCCGGAGGCGTAGGAATCCCTCGGCTCGGTCGGCCTTGCCGCTTACGCGTACTCCTGCCCGTCCATAGGGTTCTGTCACCGACGCAGTCGAGAAGGCCCGAAGAATCGCTTCGGTAGAGGAGCTTTCGAGCGTGAAGACTTGTTCGGTCCGCGGAATCGCTTATCCGAACGCGAGTTACTTATCGCAGAAGGTGATGAGTGAGGTATCCGTATCCCGGAGGCGTAGGAGTCCCTCGGCTCGGTCAGCCTTGGCTGCTTACGTGTACTTCGTCGTTTTCAGGATCCACTTTCGAAGTAGTCGAAAAGCACGAAAGACATTCTGGCAGAAAGGATCTTTTTTTCGAGGAAAATTTCACGCAGAGGGGGTTCCCCCCTTTTAGTCCCCGAGGGAGGGTCGGGCTTTGCCGAGGCAAGGCTGACCCTTCCTTGATGACTAAACTTTGCGTGGGAACGAGGTATGCGAACAACTTGAAAGCATCTTAAGGGTAGAAGCGACGTAGCTGTTGGATGTTCCAAGCGTTGCTGTAGACCTCGCCTTGACTGTTGGCCGGCTTGTACGTTCCGGGCTTCAGAACATTGGCGATGATGAATGGCCCTTCCCAGGGAGGCGTGAGCTTGTGCTGCCCTCGGGCGTCTTGTCGCAGCCGAAGCACCAGGTCGCCCACCTGGAGATCTCGGGACCGGACCCCTCGGGCATGGTAGCGTCGCAGGGACTACTGGTACCGCGCTGAGTGTAGTAAGGCCATGTCCCGAGCCTCTTCCAGCTGGTCCAGCGAGTCTTCTCGACTAGCTTGGTTGCTTTGGTCGGCGTAGGCCCTCGTCCTCGGGGAACCGTATTCTAAGTCTGTGGGCAAGATAGCCTCGGCCCCATAGACTAGAAAGAACAGCGTGAAGCCCGTGGCTCGGCTCGGCTCGGCGTTGTCCTCAGGCTCTAGACCACCGAGGGGAGTTCCTTCATCCATCGATTGCCGAACTTGTTGAGGTCGTTGTAGATCCGAGGCTTGAGTCCTTGTAGAATCATGTCGTTGGCACGCTCTACTTGCCCATTCGTCATGGGATGAGCCACGGCGGCCCAGTCCACCCGGATGTGGTGATCCTCGCAGAAGTCCAGGAACTTTCTGCCAGTGAACTGGGTGCCGTTGTCGGTGATGATGGAGTTCGGGACCCCAAAACGATGGATGATGTTGGTGAAGAACGCCACCGCCTGTTCGGACCTAATGCTGTTTAGGGGTCAGACCTCGATCCACTTGGAGAATTTGTCGATGGCGACCAACAGGTGCGTGTAGCCCTCGGGTGCCTTCTGCAAGGGTCCGACGAGGTCCAGACCCCACACAGCAAAAGGCCAGGTGATGGGTATCGTCTGTAGAGCCTGAGCGGGCAGGTGGGTCTGCCTCGCGTAGAACTGACACCCTTCGCAGGTGCAGACGATTCTAGTGGCGTCGGCCACCGCCGTCGGCCAGTAGAAACCTTGTCGGAAGGCGTTTCCAACAAGGGCTCGAGGTGCTGCGTGATGGCCGCAAGCCCCCGAGTGTATCTCTTGCAGGAGCTTCTGACCTTCGGCGATGGGGATGCATCGCTGGAGGATGCCTGAGGGGCTGCGGTGGTAGAGCTCCTTCCCATCTCCCAGCAAGACGAACGACTTGGCGCATCGCGCCAACCGCCGAGCTTCGGCTCGGTCGAGGGGTAGCTCTCCTCGGTGGAGATATTGCAGGTATGGGGTCTGCCAGTTTCGATTAGGCGTGACCCCGCTTCGATCCTCCCCGACGCGCAGTGCCTCACCCTCGGGGGCCGAGGGTACCTCGGGCTGAACCGAGGGTGCCTCGGGCCGAGCTGAGGGTGCCTCGGGCCGAGCCGAGGGTACCTCGGGCTGGGCCGAGGGTGCCTCGGGCTCGGGCGTGTCATCGATCTTGACGGAGGGTTGATGCAGGTCTCGGGAGAAGACGTCCGGGGGAACCGTTGTTCACCCCGAGGCTATTTTAGCCAGCTCGTCCGCAGTCTCGTTGTAGCGTCGGGCAATGTGGTTGAGCTCGAGCCCGTAGAACTTGTCTTCCAGGCGCCGAACCTCATCGCAGTAGGCTTCCATCTTCGGGTCGCGGCAGTGGGAGTTCTTCATGACTTGGTCGATGACGAGTTGCGAGTCACCGCGAGAGTCGAGGCGTCGGACCCCTAGCTCGATGGCGATGCGCAACCCGTTGACCAGAGCCTCGAACTCAGCCACATTGTTGGACGCCGGGAAATGGAGGCGTAGCACGTAGCGTAGGTGCTTCCCGAGGGGCGAGATGAAGAGTAGGCCTGCGCCGGCTCCTGTCTTCATCAGCGACCCGTCGAAGAACATGGTCCAGAGTTCTGGCTGGATCGGAACTGTTGGGAGTTGGGTGTCGACCCATTCAGCCACGAAGTCCGCCAAGACCTGGGACTTGATGGCCTTCCGAGGGGCGAACGAGATCGCTTCGCCCATGATTTCCACCGCCCACTTTGCAATTCTACCCGAGGCCTCTCGGCACTGGATGATCTCCCCCAGGGGGAAGGATGACACCACAGTTACCAAATGAGACTCGAAGTAGTGTCGCAACTTCTGCCGCGTCAGGATCACCGCATAGAGCAGCTTCTGAACTTGTGGGTAGCGGATTTTGGTCTCGGACAGTATCTCGCTGATGAAGTAGACTGGCCTCTGGACGGGCAATGCATGCCCCTCTTCTCGTCTGTCAACCACGATCGCGGCGCTAACCACCTGAGTGGTCGCGACGACGTAGATCAAGAGGGCTTCTCCGGCAGAGGGGGGCACCAAGATGGGCGCATTCGTGAGGAGCGCCTTCAGGTTCCCGAGGGCTTCCTCGGCCTCAGGGGTCCAAGTGAAGCACTCGGCCTTCCTTAAGAGGCGGTACAGAGGCAGGCCTCTTTCGCCGAGGCGTGAGATGAAGCGGCTCAGAGCCGCAAGACATCCCATGACTCTCTGTACGCCTTTCAAGTCCTTGATGGGCCCCATGCCGGTGATGGCTGCGATCTTCTCCGGGTTGGCTTCGATGCCCCGCTCGGAGACGATGAACCCCAAGAGCATGCCTCGGGGTACCCCGAAGACACACTTTTCGGGATTGAGCTTCACGCCTTTCGCCTTGAGACATCGGAATGTCACTTCAAGGTCGGATAGGAGGTCGGAGGCTTTCCTCGTCTTGACTACGATGTCATCGACGTAGGCATCGACTGTCCGGCCAATGTGTTCGCCGAACACATGGTTCATGCACCGCTGGTACGTCGCACCCGCATTCCTCAAGCCGAACGGCATGGTGACATAGCAGTTCATGCCGAAGGGTGTGATGAAAGAAGTCGCGAGCTGGTCGGACTCTTTCATCCTGATTTGGTGATACCCTGAGTAGGCATCGAGGAAAGACAGGGTTTCGCACCCAGCAGTGGAATCCACGATTTGATCGATGCGAGGCAGAGGGTAGGGAACCTTCGGACATGCTTTGTTTAGACCAGTGTAGTCTACACACATCCGCCATTTCCCTCCTTTCTTTCTCACAAGCACAGGGTTGGCAAGCCATTCGGGATGGAATACCTCTTTGATGAACCCTGCCGCCATTAGCTTGTGGATTTCCTCGCCTATGGCTCTGCGCTTTTCTTCGTCGAATCGGCGCAGAGGCTGCTTGACGGGTCGGGCTCCGGCTCGGATATCCAGCGAGTGCTCGGCGACATCCCTCGGTATGCCGGGCATGTCCGAGGGACTCCACGCGAAAACATTGGCGTTTGCGCGGAGAAAGTCGATGAGCACTGCTTCCTATTTGGGGTCGAGCTCGGAGCCGATCCGGATCTGCTTGGAGGCGTCGCCGCTGGGGTCGAGGGGGACAGATTTCACCGTCTCCGCTGGCTCGAAGTTGCCGGCGTGGCGCTTCACGTCTGGCACCTTCTTAGAGAGGCTCTCCAGGTCGGCGATGAGGGCCTCGGATTCGGCGAGGGCCTCGGCGTACTCCACGCACTCGACGTCGCATTCGAACGCGTGTCGGTACGTGGGGCCGACGGTGATGACCCCGTTGGGGCCCGACATCTTGAGCTTGAGGTAGGTGTAGTTGGGGATGGCCATGAACTTCGCGTAGCATGGCCTCCCCAATACTGCGTGGTAGGTTCCTCGGAACCCGACCACCTCGAACGTGAGGGTCTCCCTTCGGAAGTTGGAGGGTGCTCCGAAGCAGACGGGAAGGTTGAGTTGTCCGAGGGGCTGGATGCGCTTCCCGGGGATGATCCCGTGGAAAGGCGCAGCGCCTGCCCGGACCGAGGACAGATCAACACGCAGGAGCCCGAGGGTCTCGGCGTAGATGATGTTGAGGCTGCTGCCTCCGTCCATGAGGACCTTGGTGAGCCTGACGTCGCCGATGATGGGGTCGACAACGAGCGGGTATTTCCCCGGGCTCGGCACGTGGTCGGGGTGGTCGGCTCGGTCGAAAGTGATGGGCTTGTCGGACCAGTCTAGGTAGACTGGAGCCGCCACCTTCACCGAACAGACCTCCCGACGCCCTTGCTTGCGGTGCCGAGCCGATGCGTTCGCCGCTTGCCCACCGTAGATCATGAAGCAGTCGCGGACCTCGGGGAACTCTCCTGCCTGGTGATCTTCCTTCTTGTCGTTGTCGCGAGCCCTGCCACCCTCCGCGGGTGGCCCGGCCCTGTGGAAGTGGCGCCGAAGCATAGCGCACTCCTCAAGGGTGTGCTTGACGGGCCCCAGATGATAGGGGCACGTCTCCTTGAGCATCTTGTCGAAGAGGTTGGCACCTCCGGGGGGTTTCCGGGGGTTCTTGTACTCGGCGGCGGCGACAAGGTCCGCGTCGGCGGCGTCGCGTTTTGCTTGCGACTTCTTCTTGCTCTTCTTCTTGGCGCCGCGCTGAGTTGACGCCTCGGGGGCATCTTCCGGTGGGCGGCCCTAGGGCTGCTTGTCCTTCCGGAAGATAGCCTCAACCGCCTCCTGGCCAGAGGCGAACTTGGTGGCGATGTCCATCAGCTCGCTCACCCTGGTGGGGGTCTTGTGACCCAGCTGGTTGACCAGGTCGCGGCAAGTGGTGCCGGCGAGGAACGCGCCGATGACATCCAAATCGGTGATGTTGGGTAGCTCGGTGCGCTGCTTCGAGAATCGCCGGATGTAGTCCCGGAGAGACTCTCCCGGCTGCTGTCGGCAGCTTCGGAGGTCCCAGGATTTTCTAGGGCGCACGTACGTGCCCTGGAAATTGCCGGCGAAGGCTTGGACCAGGTCGTCCCAGTTGGAGATCTGCCCTAGAGGCAGGTGCTCCAACCAGGCGCGAGCAGTGTCGGAGAGGAACAGGGGGAGGTTGCGGATGATGAGGTTGTCATCGTCCGTTCCACCCAGTTGGCAGGCCAGCCGGTAGTCCGCGAGCCACAGTTCCGGTCTCGTCTCCCCCGAGTACTTTGTGATAGTAGTCGGGGTTCAGAACCGGGTCGGGAACGGCGCCCGTCGTATGGCGCGGCTGAAAGCCTGCGGACCGGTTGGTTCGGGCGAGGGACTCTGATCTTCCCCGCTGTCATAGCGTCCCCCACGCCTGGGGTGGTAGCCTCGGCGCACCCTCTCGTCGAGGTGGGCCCGACGGTCGCGGTGATGGTGCTCGTTGCCGAGGCGACCCGGGGCCGCAGGCGCTGTGTTGCGCGTGCGCCCGGTGTGGACCGAGGCTTCCCGCATGAATCGGGAAGTCGCGGCGCGATGTTCCGAGGGGTACCCCTGCCTTCGGGAGGCGGAGCTTTCGGCCCGTCGGACCGCGGCGCCCTCCAGGAGATTCTTGAGCTCTCCCTGGATTCGCCGCCCCTCGGTGGTTGATGGCTCCGGCATCACGCGGAGGAGCATTGCCGATGCAGCCAGGTTCTGGCCGACCCCACTAGAAGCGGGTGGCAGCCTTACCCTGACATCATCGGCGATGCGGTGCTGGATACCCTGGGGTAGATGACGCACTTCCCCGGTCGGAGGTTGGCCCGCCCATTCCTGCCCGACGTCCCGGCGGATCGGCTCAAGTGCTCCTGTTCCCTCGTCGAGCCTGGCCGGCACCCCGCGGATTTGCTCGAGCTGTGGGTCATGACCCCCCGCCGGAACGGGGACCACAGCTAGTTCCCGTAGGATGTCAACGCGAGGCACAGGCCTAGGGAGATCACCGTTCTCCGGCATACCAGGATGGTTGCCTTCGGAGGGACCCCCTAGATCGACGTGGAAACATTCACGACTTGGGCCGCAGTCCTTGTCGCCGAGGCTGTGGCTACCGTCGGAACAGTCGGAAAGGCAGTAGTCGCATGCGGTCATGAAGTCCTGCATGGCACTGGGGTTACCAAGTCCAGAGAAATCCCAACAGAAGTCGGGCACATCATCTTCCTCGGACCCCGAGGGCCTGTAGGTCGAGACGTCCGTCAGCCGGTCCCAGGGTGACCGCATACGATACCCCAGAGGGTTCGGATTCGACTCTACGAGAGCGTCCGCCAAAGCGAAGCCGCTTGGCGGGTCGAGGCTGAATCCGAGAGGCGTAAGATGGGAATCGGTCGGTACCTCTTGGTCGACGGGCGGTGATGGAGTCACATCAGGGACTGACTGCACCGTCGTCTCAGGTACAAGGGTGACGCCCAGCAAGTCCTTCGCGAGCGTGCTGGCGTCGTCCGTCTGCTTGGGATTAGCGTGTTGCGGGGAGACGGCGCTCGTCTTCGTCTCAGACGCGAGGTCGATGCCCGACGCGCCCCCCGTTGGAGCGCCGGTGCCGTCGACTCGCTCGACAGCCGACGAGGTGCCGCCTCCTGCTTGGCCTTGGTTGCCCCGCCTCCTCCTCCGTCGGCGGGGGAGAGGACAGGGTGAGCTCGAATGTTGTTCTTCCACCACGTGGGGAAGACGTCGTCGATTCCGCCGCCGGCGGGCGGGCTGTCGGCCGCCATTGTCGCTGTCGCACGGCGGGGGAAGGAGTATCATGTCGTAGCTGTCGTCGAGGGACATGAACTCAAGACTCCCGAAAATAGCTTCGATATGCTATTATTTTTCAAATATGTGGATAAAAATATTCCCCACATATATGTCAAAATGAAACTTATATATGGTCTTCTAAATGAAGGTATGGCTGGACGTGTTCAAGACTTCATCACGCTCCGCATCGGTTCGCTTTGGTTGGATGTGCCACTGGGACCTCTCCATGCTAGCGATAGTGCTGGCTCCCTACGTACCACAGCTGCATCACCAGCCATGATTGGGCTTGAGCAGGAGGTCAACTCCAAACCTCATGTTGGTTTCATTCTAGTTGTGTCTAAAGCTGCAAAGCGAAGGGCAAGGAGGATGGCTGCGAGGTCAAGAGTGTCAGTCTCCCATGAACACCCTAACAAGGTGCACAAGGTTGTGTCCTCCAGCTCAGGTCCTCCTGGTTTCTCCAAGCCGAAGGTCAATAAATCTGTCGGCTACAAGACAGAAGCAAGGTTTCGTCAGACTACCCTTGGGGAGTGGTCTGTCTGCATCAAGCAGGCGTCTCCAACCAAGTTTGTACAGGCAAGGGGTTCCTCTACATCATCTCTAAAAGAGACAACTCCTACTTTGACACCTCCCAATATGCTAGGGGTGCGGTCATCAAAACTTGTTCCAAGCATACTTGGGGCACCACCAACCAAAACAGTGACAACAACAAATCCAATTAGTCCAAATGAAGAGGTGGTATTGGTAGATCAACATCAACATCCACAACCCCGTAATAAGGGAAAGGCCGCCATGGTGGAAAAGGAGGTTCTTCAACCGTCCATGGACAAAGGGAAAGAAGTGGTGATGGAATATAATACATCATCCTCTAAAAATTAGTCACATACTAGACCTCAGCTACGAGTTGAGGCTCCTGAGTTCATCCCATCTCCGGTCTATAATCCCGGTTTGGTTGAACATGGACGTGTGCTTAGGTGGCAAGGAATTGGTCTCACCAATGATGACATCAGGAAAGGTCATGTCGACCCAACTGCAACCCTTTCTGATCCCATATCAACAGAAATTATGGTTTCAAAACCTTCTATCTAAGGTTCCATGTCACCGAAAAGGCACCACCGCCACCGTCGAAATAACCGTCGTGCGCGAGCTAACCTCATTATGGTCGACAGTGCTGCATTGACAAATGCACATCGTTCATTCATTGCGGATATGATTTTAACTCAACACCAAGAAAGTTGTAGAATTCAAGATGTGGCAAGCCGAAGGTCAATAAAGAGATATTTGTTAGCTCGTCAACAATGAAATCATGTCATATCTGACGTATGCATGCAACCATCCACGACTACATGAGGCGAAGACTTTTTTGTTTTCTTTTGTAGTTTGTAATAGTCAGCCATATGATGTAATTTTATTTTTCTTTTATGTATTTATGTTGGAACTCTTAATCAGGGGTTTTCTATATGGAGATGTAATTAACATAATTTTTATGCAAATATAAGAATTATGGAAGTCTGAGCCTGCAATACCTGTATTATTTACTCTATTATATCTAAATTAAAACTTGTCTCTGTTGACATGGAGACTGCGCTTTTGCCGCCCGTTTTCCCGACATCAAAAAGGAACAAAGAAGAAGAGTGAACTTGTTCGATTGCCCTATCGCTTCAAGTTTGAGAAACAATTCAAAGAGCCTTGCCAAGAGTGGCTAGAAATGGTTGAAACTATGTGCAACTAAATTTTGGGTAATTATACCAAAAAAGAAGATCAACTGATGATTGCAGCCTTCGGCACCCGACCAAAACGAAGGTTGAATCGGGTAATGGACGCTTTAAACTTTGAATACCCTGATTATGAACGACTAAGCAAGGGTGCCGAAGGGACAAAGAGAAAAAGGGTTGTCAGTGTTCTGAGCAAACAGGCTGCTAGGATGGTGAAAGAGGATGAAGAAGCTCTGAAAAAGAGAAAATCCAGTCCTGAGCCGAAGTTGGCTACTTCGAAGAAGAGAAGTGTCGGTGTTTCGACCCCGGGGGGGTCCCTGGACCGACGAGTAAATTGTCGCTACGTGTTCTAGCCCAGATGGGTCGGCGTGACACGGAACACAAGGGGGGAACAATAATGGAAACCGCGGCTCGTGTTGTCCTGCGCCCAGGGTGGATGCGCTTGTAGTAGGGGGTTACAAGCGTTCGCGAGGGAGGGAGAGAGCCTTGTTCGTCAGCCCGTCCTCCCGCGTGGCCACCTTCTCGTACGAGGGCCCTGGACCTTCCTTTTATAGACTTAAGGAGAAGGCCCAGGTGTACAATGGGGAGTGTAGCAATGTGCTAACGTGTCTAGCAGAGAGAAGCCAGAGCCCTATGTACACGCCGACGTGGCTGTAGGAGAGGTGTTGCTGCCCTGTTCATGTGATGTCGTGGCTGTCGGAGGAGCGCTTAAACCCTGTAGAAGCACATCTGTCGGGGCTGTCGGGTCCTTGCTGACGTCTCCTTGCTTCCGTAGGGGGCTGAGAACCTCCGTCGTCATGGAGCACGCGGGGTGTCATCATTACTTGTTTACCGGGGCGAGCCAGATGGGACGCCGGTCTTGTTCCTTGTAGCCTGAGCTAGCTAGGGGTAGGGTAATGATGTACCCCCCTGCGGTGTGGTCGGTCTGAGACCGAGGTCGGGCGGGGCGGTGACTCCTCCGAGGTCGAGGCTGAGTCCGAGCCCTGGGGTCGGGCGAGGCGGAGACCATCTTCCGAGGTCGAGGCTGAGTCCGAGCCCTAGGGTCGGGCGAGGCGGAGACCGTCTTCCGAGGTCGAGGTGGAGTCCGAGCCCTGGGGTCGGGCGAGGCGGAGACCGTCTTCCGAGGTCGAGGTTGAGTCCGAGCCCGGGGGTCGGGCGAGGCGGAGACCGTCTTCCGAGGTCGAGGTTGAGTTCGAGCCCTGGGATCGGGCGAGGCGGAGCTTCCTATGGCGCCCGAGGCTGGACTTGGCTGCTGTCAGCCTCACCCTGGCGGGTGGCACAGCAGTCGGAGCAGGGCAGGCGGCGCTGTTTTCCTGTCAGGTCAGTCAGGGGAGGGGCGAAATGACTGCGGTCACTTCGGCCCTGTCGACTGAGGAACGTGCGTCAGGATAAGGTGTCAGGCGATCCTTGCATTGAATGCTCCTGCGATACGGTCGGTTGGCGAGGCGATCTGGCCAAGGTTGCTTCTCCGCGAAGCCTGCCCGAGTTGGGCCTCGGGCGAGTCGAAGGTGCGCCCGTTGCTTGAGGAGACCCTCGGGCGAGACGTGAATCCACCTGGGTCTGCTGTTCCTGCCCGAGGCTGGGCTCGGGTGAGGCGAGATCGTGTCCCCTGAGTGGACGGAGCTTTGACCTGTATTGCGCCCATCAGGCCTTTGTAGCTTTGTGCTGATGGTGGTTACCAGCCGAGTTTAGGAGTCTTGGGGGTACCCCTAATTATGGTCCCCGACAGTAGCCCCCCGAGCCTCAAAGGGAGTGTTGGTACTCGCTTGGAGGCTTTGTCGCACTTTTTTGCAAGGGGACCGGCCTTTCTCGGTTGCATTTTGTTCCGGTGGGTGCGCGCGAGCGCACCCGCCGGGTGTATCCCCCGAGGCCTCGGAGGAATGGTTTGACTCCTCCGAGGTCTTAGTGTCTTTCGTGACGCCTAGGCCGGTCTTGTTGTTCCCTCATGCGATCTGATCGTAACCCGGGTGCATGGTCAGGTTCCGAGTTCTCGGGCGGGTATGTTGACGCTGTCAACGGTTTGGCCGGAGCCGGGTTTGCGAGAGCAGCCCTCGAGCCCCTGCACAGAGCGAGAGGACGGTCAAGGACTGACTCGGCTTTTATCATACGCCCCTTCGTCGCCTTTCCACAAGGAGGATGGGGGGAAAGCGCCATGTTGCCCTTGGAGGGCGCCGAACATGGTGTCTCTAGTGAGTTGCTAACGGGTGATCCGAGTGGACGCCCGTGCCCCGTTCGATAAGGGTCGGCTAGTGGCCCAGAGGCGCGCTCCAAAAGTACCTGCAGGCGATTTGCTGGACCCGGTCCCGTTTGATAGGGTCTGAGGGCTCGATGCCTCCCTCTGATGGGATTCCGTTATAGAATCGCTCCTGCTGGTCTCAGAAATGTCCTAGGGTACCTCGGGAGCATAGCCCGAGCCTCGGTCATGTATCAGACGTACCCAGAGTCATCCCTCGCTCTGCATGTTCTGAGGCGGCTGTCGAACCCTTCGGGGGGCCAACCTTCGAACCCCTGATCAGTAGTGGGCGCGGAGCCCGAGTGGCCTGAGGCGGCTGTCGAACCCTTCTGAGGGGCCAGCATTCGAACCTCTGACCAGTAGTGGGCGCGGAGCCCAAGTGCTCTGAGGCGGCTGTCGAACTCTTCCGAGGGGCTAGCCTTCGAACCTCTGATCAGTAGGAGGGCTCGGGGCCCGCTTCCTTCACGAAGAAGGATCCCTTTCGGAGTATCCCCTTTCCCGGTCCCTGTAGCAAGAGAGAGAAAGGGGAAGAGGAAAAGGATACGAAATTTGAACGACGTGGCGCACCTTTTTTGACGCGGTCATTATAGCGGAGGTGAAGCGTCGCCCGCTTCGCCTGCCAAAGGTGTCGCTTGCCTTGCCACGGAGTTAATGCGACGGGACGAGTGGTTCGCGGGGCAGCCGTTGTGCATGGGCGAGCCATTCGAGGAACAGAACACGGGCGCGTCGTCTTCACGCCGTGGGAGAGGGCTCTCTCGCTGTCCCAGGAGGGGACGTGAGCCTGCAGATGATTTGACCGCTGCTTCCTCCCGCCTGCCGCCGCCATTACTGCCGGCCCACTTTTGGCCATATCGACCGTCGCGCCTTCTCCTGCGGCTGACTGACCCGTGACCGATGTGCTCGGTTGGCACTATTGGGCCATGCACAGGGTTGCCTCGAGTCGCGGCACCGGTTCCGCAGTCGGGAAGGCGCGGTACTGGCGCAAGTGGCGGTGCAGTTTTTCGCACGTAGTAACCGGCGCGCCGGTTACATGACGTGTGGGCCTGGGCCTCCATGCTGGACGCGTCGAAGTCGAAAGGGTGTGCCCCCTTGGCGCAGTTGCATGCCGCCTGCAGGGTGGTCCGCCCTTTCGCCCGCTGGTTTAGGTGAAGATGGAGGAGCGCTTGTAACCGCTGGGCGGTTATATGCTCCGCGCGTGGCGGTTTGGCTTCTTCTGTCCTAGGTCAGCTCGCATGACGCGTGGGACCCAGCCCCCGTGTCGTAGGGGAGGACCTTGGAGCGCGTTGGTGAAGACTTAGTCCGTGACGCCTGAGGATGCAAGTGGGGAGAGTCGCCTTTAAAAAGGGATCGACCTCCTGGGTGGTAGCCATGCCTTCACACTCTCCTCATGTATTGCGCCCTTCCACCTTCCGAGCCTCCGGATGGGGAGCGCCCGCGTTGTCTTTGTCTCGTTGTGGGAGGAGCGCAACCTCGTGGAGGTTGGTACCTTTCAGCCATCGCTCGGCTTCAAGGATTTTCATCAGGCAGCCCAACTGCATACCCTCACCAATGGTCACCCAAGACGGTGACCACCAGTTCGATGGTGGGGAGAAGCAAGCCGGGCCGCGACCTCTGCCCCGCCCTCAGCTTCAAGGATCTTCATCATCCTTGCTGGGGAGGAGGGCGAGGCGAGCCGGGGCCTGCCTTCGCGTGGGCTGGCGTCCTGCTTCTTCCTCCAGCTTCTAGGGGTGGAAACCATCCTCCAGCTCTGCGGAGGAGGCGCCCTCCAGCCATGCCGGGGAAGGCGAACTGCTGCTGCCCAGCCAGAGTGCAACATTCCGTCCTTTGTCCGGGCGACGGTGGCCAGCCGCACCGGGGGGTCTCACAACACGTCGTACGCCTCGAGGGCAGTACTCGTTGAGAGCACCTAGAGGGGGGGGGGTGAATAGGTGATCCTGTGAAACTTGAAAACTTAAGCCACAAAAACTTGGTTAATCGTTAGTACAATAATTGCCAAGTGGCTAGAGAGGAGTCAAAACACAATAACCACAAGAAATCAATCATAGAGGTGACACGGTGGTTATCCCGTGGTTCGGCCAAGTACAAAACTTGCCTACTCCACGTTGTGGCGTCCCAACGGACGAGAGTTGCACTCAACTCCTCTCAAGTGATCCAATGATCAACTTGAATACCACGGTGTTCTTCTTTACTTTAATCTTTTCCCGTTTGCGAGGAATCTCCACAACTTGGAGTCTCTCGCCCTTACAATTGAATTTCACAAAGAAGTACGGAGTAAGGTGGGGAAGCAACACACACAAATCCACAGCAAAATGCGCACACACACGGCCAAGAATCGAGCTCAAAAGACTATCTCAAAGTTCTCACTAGAACAGAGCTCGAATCACTGAGAATGACAAACAAATACGCAAAGATTGAGTGTGGATGATCAAGAATGCTCTAAGGTTGCTTGGTATTTTCCTCCATGCGCCTAGGGGTCCCTTTTATAGCCCCAAGGCAGCTAGGAGCCGTTGAGAGCAAATCTGGAAGGCCAATCTTGCCTTCTGTCGTCGGGTGCACCGGACAGTCCGGTGCACACCGGACACTGTCCGGTGCCCGATTTCTTTCCTTAAACGGCGCAGCCGACCGTTGCAGATCTGGGAGCCGTTGGTGCACCGGACATGTCCGGTGCACACCGGACAGTCCGGTGCCCCCTTCCGACCGTTGGCTCGGCCACGTGTCCCGCACAGATCGCGCGGCCGACCGTTGGCCCGGCCGACCGTTGGCTCACCGGACAGTCCGGTGCACACCGGACAGTCCGGTGCACACCGGACAGTCCGGTGAATTATAGCCGTACGCCGTCGGCGAATTCCCGAGAGCGGCCACTTCACGCCAAGTCAGCCTGGCGCACCGGACACTGTCCAGTGTACCACCGGACAGTCCGGTGTGCCAGACTGAGCTGAGTCTTGGCTGTACACAGCCAAGCCTTTTTCATCTCTTTTCTTTTCTTCTTCTTTCTGTTTCTAACACTTAGACAAGTATATTAGTACACAAAACCAATGTACTAAGGCTTAGAAACATACCTTTACTCTTGATTTGCACTTTGTCCATCCATGAGCATAAATTCACATTTAAGCACTTGTGTTGGCACTCAATTACCAAAATACTTAGAAATGGCCCAAGGGCACATTTCCCTTTCAATCTCCCTCTTTTTGGTGATTTATGCCAACACAACATAAAGCAACTAGAACAAGTGCAAAATCATTTCAAATAAAACTCAAATTTATTTTGATTCAATTTTGGCATATATGGATCATCCTTTGCCACCACTTGGTTTGTTTTTGCAAATCAAACTCAAATCTCTATCTCTAAGTCAAACACACATGTTGAAGCATAAAGAGAGTCATTCCAAAAGAGATTGATCAAAGATTTCAAAAACTCCCCCTATTTCCCATAATCAACACTTCTCCCCACAAGAGGCCAACTTTTGACAAAAGAGACAATGCAAGAGTTTTGACAAACCAAAAGCTCTATTCTACTATTTTCAAAGTTTCTCAAGTGGTAGCTGATCCTTTTATCACTTTGGCCTTTATTTTCTCCCCCTTTGGCATCAAGCACCAAAACGGGATCAATCTTGGCCCTTTAACCCCATCGCCTCACCAAAATCTTCAATTAAGAGCAAATGGCAATGAGAGTTCATGAGATGAACTTGGATTAAGTTACCCTCTCATCGGAGTGCAGTGGAAGTCTTTCATGGTCCAAGTCCACCTTTTCCCTTTCAATTCTCCTTCGAGACTAAATCAAGCAAACTCAAGCATATGGTTAGTCTCAAAGGGTCAAGTTGTAACACAACTCCCCCAAAATATGTGCATCGCTTACACAAGGACTTGTGAGGTCCAGGGAATGTTTGTACAACTTGAGCACCACAATAAGAAACAAAATGCAGAATGAACATGATCAAAGGCATAAACATATGTATGCTACAATTCAATCCAAGTTCCGCGAATCTAAGACATTTAGCTCACTACGCAGCCTGCAAAAGGTCTTCTCATCTAGAGGTTTGGTAAAGATATCGGCTAGCTGAATATCCAATTAAGTCAAAGGTAGACCCCTTTGGATACCAGAGCCCGAAGCAAGGCGTAGCAACTAAATATCTAAGGATTCGCTTCACCGCCACTAAGTGACATTCCTTAGGATCGGATTGAAATCTAGCACACATGCATACGCTAAGCATAATATCCGGTCTACTAGCACATAAGTAAAGTAATGACCCTATCATTGACCGGTATGCTTTTTGATCAACGGACTTACCTCCTTTGTTGAGGTCGGTGTGTCCGTCGGTCCCCATCGGCGTCTTTGCGGGCTTGGCGTCCTTCATCCCAAACCGCTTTAGCAGGTCTTGCGTGTACTTCGTTTGAGAGATGAAGGTGCCGTCCTTGAGTTGCTTCACTTGGAACCCAAGGAAGTAGTTCAACTCGCCCATCATTGACATCTCGAATTTCTGCGTCATCACCCTACTAAACTCTTCACAAGACTTTTTATTAGTGGAGCCAAATATTATGTCATCGACATAAATTTGGCACACGAACAAATCACCATCACATGTCTTAGTGAAAAGAGTTGGATCGGCTTTCCCAACCTTGAAAGCATTAGCAATTAATAAATCTCTAAGGCATTCATACCATGCTCTTGGGGCTTGCTTAAGTCCATAGAGCGCCTTAGAGAGCTTACACACGTGGTCGGGGTACCGTTCATCCTCGAAGCCAGGGGGTTGCTCCACGTACACTTCCTCCTTTATTGGCCCGTTGAGGAAAGCGCTCTTCACATCCATTTGGAACAACCTGAAAGAATGGTGAGCGGCATATGCTAGCAAGATACGAATGGACTCTAGCCTAGCCACAGGAGCAAAAGTCTCCTCAAAGTCCAAACCTGCGACTTGGGCATAACCTTTTGCCACAAGTCGAGCCTTGTTCCTTGTCACCACTCCGTGCTCGTCTTGTTTGTTGTGGAACACCCACTTGGTTCCCACAACATTTTGCTTAGGACGAGGCACCAGCGTCCAAACTTCATTCCTCTTGAAGTTGTTGAGCTCCTCCTGCAGGGCCAATACCCAATCCGGATCTAGCAAGGCCTCCTCTACCCTGAAAGGCTCAATAGAAGAGACAAAGGAGTAATGTTCACAAAAATTAACTAATCGAGACCGAGTAGTTACTCCCTTGCTAATGTCACCCAGAATTTGGTCGACGGGATGATCCCTTTGAATCATCGCTCGAACTTGGGTTGGAGGTGCCGGTTCCGCTTCTTCCTCCATCACATGATCATCTTGTGCTCCCCCTTGATCACACGCCTCCTGTTGATGAACCTGTTCATCGTCTTGAGTTGGGGGATGCACCATAGTTGAGGAAGAAGGTTGATCTCGTTCATCTTGTTCTTGTGGCCGAACGTCTCCAATTGCCATGGTTCGTATAGCGGCCGTCGGAACATCTTCTTCATCTATATCATCACAATCAACAACTTGCTCTCTTGGAGAGCCATTAGTCTCATCAAATACAACGTCGCTAGAGACTTCAACCAAACCCGATGATTTATTGAAGACTCTATACGCCTTTGTATTTGAGTCATAACCTAACAAAAACCCTTCTACAGCTTTGGGAGCAAACTTAGAATTTCTACCCTTCTTCACTAGAATGTAGCACTTGCTCCCAAATACACGAAAGTAAGATACATTGGGTTTGTTACCGGTTAGTAGCTCATACGACGTCTTCTTGAGGAGGCGATGAAGGTAGACCCTGTTGATGGTGTGGCAAGCCGTGTTCACGGCTTCCGTCCAAAAGCACTCGGGGGTCTTGAACTCTCCTAGCATCGTCCTCGCCATATCGATGAGCGTCCTATTCTTCCTCTCTACCACACCATTTTGTTGTGGTGTGTAGGGAGCGGAGAACTCGTGCTTGATTCCTTCTTCCTCAAGGAACTCCTCCACTTGAAGGTTCTTGAATTCGGATCCGTTGTCGCTCCTTATCTTCTTCACCTTGAGCTCAAACTCGTTTTGAGCTCTCCTTAGGAAGCGCTTGAGGGTTCCTTGGGTCTCAGACTTATCCTGCAAAAAGAATACCCAAGTGAAGCGGGAAAAGTCATCCATAATAACTAAACCATACTTACTTCCTCCTAGGCTCAGATAGGCGACGGGTCCGAAGAGGTCCATATGCAGCAGCTCCAGCGGTCTTGAGGTGGTCATCACATTCTTGCTGTGATGTGCTCCTTCCACTTGTTTACCTGCTTGACATGCTGCACAAGGTCTATCTTTTTCGAAAGTAACATTGGTTAGACCTATCACGTGTTCTCCCTTTAGAAGTTTGTGAAGGTTCTTCATCCCCACATGTGCTAAGCGGCGATGCCACAACCAGCCCATGCTAGTCTTAGCGATTAAGCATGCATCTAGACTGGCCTCCTCTTTTGCAAAATCAACTAAATAAAGTTTGCCGTCTAGTACACCCTTAAATGCTAGTGAACCATCACTTCTTCTAAAGACAGACACATCTACATTTGTAAATAGACAGTTATATCCCATATTGCATAATTGACTAACCGATAGCAAATTATATCCAAGAGACTCTACTAAAAACACATTAGAGATAGAGTGCTCATTAGAAATTGCAATTTTACCTAACCCTTTTACCTTGCCTTGATTCCCATCACCGAATATAATTGAATCTTGGGAATCCTTATTCTTGACGTAGGAGGTGAACATCTTCTTCTCCCCCGTCATATGGTTTGTGCATCCGCTGTCGATAATCCAGCTTGAACCCCCGGATGCATAAACCTGCAAGGCAAATTTAGGCTTGGGTTTTAGGTACCCAACTCATGTTGGGTCCTACAAGGTTAGCACAAATATCCTTAGGGACCCAAATGCAAGTTTTGTCTCCCTTGCATCTTGCCCCTAATTTTCTAGCAACTATTTTCCTATCTTTTCTACAAATATCAAATGAAGCATTTAGAGCATGATATATTGTAGAAGGTTCATTAGCTTTCCTATTAACACCATTTCTCCTAGGCATATTATGAACAACATTTTTCCTACCAACATCTCTATTATGCACATAAGAAGAACTAGAAGCAAACATGGCATGAGAATTAATAGCATCATATGCATTACAATTCCTATAAGCATTTCTAGATTGTCTCCTGTCATGGTATATAAACGCATGGTTCTTTTGCACACTACTAGCCATAGGGGCCTTCCCTTTCTCCTTGGCGTGAATGGGAGCCTTATGGCTTGTTAAGTTCTTGGCTTCTCTCTTGAAGCCAAGTCCATCCTTAATTGAGGGATGTCTACCAACCGTGTAGGCATCCCTAGCAAATTTTAGTTTATCAAAATCACTTTTGCTAGTCTTAAGTTGGGCATTAAGACTAGCTACCTCTTCATTTAATTTAGAAATGCAAGCTAGGTGTTCACTATAAGCATCAAGGTTAATATCTTTACACCTAGTGCACGTTATAACATTTTCTACACAAGAGGTAGATTTACTAGCAATCTCTAGCTTAGCATTCAAATCATCATTAATGCTCCTTAATTTAGAAATTGTCTCATGGCAAGAAGATAATTCACAAGAAAGCATTTCATTTCTTTTAACTTCTAGAGCATGAGATTTTTGTGCTTCTACAAATTTATCATGCTCTTCATACAACAAGTCCTCTTGCTTTTCTAAAAGCATATTCTTATCATTCAAGGCATCAATCAATTCATTTATTTTGCCTACCTTGGTTCTATCTAGGCCCTTAAACAAACATGAGTAATCTACTTCATCCTCATCACTAGATTCGTCCTCACTTGAAGAAGCATAGGTAGAGTTTCGAGTACATACCTTCTTCTCTCTTGCCATAAGACATGTGTGACGCTCGTTTGGGAAGAGGGCTGATTTGTTGAAGGCGGTGGCGGCTAGTGCTTCATTGTCGGAGTCGGAAGAGGAGCAATCCGAATCCCATTCCTTTCCAAGATGTGCCTCGCCCTTGGTCTTCTTGTAATTCTTCTTCTTTTCCCTCTTGTTTCCCTGTTCCTGGTCACTATCGTTATCGGGGCAGTTAGCGATAAAATGACCAATCTTACCGCACTTGAAGCATGAGCGCTTCCCCTTTGTCTTGGTCTTGCTTGGCTGCCCCTTGTGGCCCTTTAGCACCGTCTTGAAGCGTTTGATGATGAGAGCCATCTCTTCATCATTAAGTCCGACCGCCTCAATTTGTGCCACCTTGCTAGGTAGCGCCTCCTTGCTTCTTGTTGCTTTGAGAGCAAGAGGTTTCGGCTCGTTGATCGGTCCATTCAAGGCGTCGTCCACGTACCTTGCTTCCTTAATCATCATTCGCCCGCTGACGAATTTTCCTAGGACTTCTTCGGGCGACATTTTGGTGTACCTGGGATTCTCACGAATATTATTCACCAAATGAGGATCAAGAATGGTAAAGGACCTTAGTAATAGTCGGACGACGTCATGGTCCGTCCATCGCGTGCTTCCATAGCTCCTTATTTTGTTGATAAGGGTCTTGAGCCGGTTGTATGTTTGGGTTGGCTCCTCGCCCCTTATCATCGCAAACCTTCCAAGCTCGCCCTCCACCAACTCCATTTTATTGAGCATGGTGATGTCGTTCCCCTCGTGAGAAATCTTGAGGGTGTGCCATATCTGCTTGGCATTGTCCAAGCCGCTCACCTTATTGTACTCGTCCCTGCACAAAGAGGCTAGCAACACAGTAGTAGCTTGTGCATTTTTATGAATCTGTTCATTAATAAACATAGGGCTATCCGAGCTATCAAATTTCATTCCATTCTCTACAATCTCCCATATGCTTGGATGGAGAGAGAATAAATGACTACGCATTTTGTGACTCCAAAATCCGTAGTCCTCCCCATCAAAGTGTGGAGGTTTGCCAAGAGGAATGGAAAGCAAATGCGAATTCGAACTATGTGGAATACGAGAATAATCAAATGAAAAGTTCGAGTTGACCGTCTTCCTGTAGTCGTTGTCGTCGTCCTTTTGGGAAGAAGAGGATTCGTCGCTGTCGTAGTAGACGATCTCCTTGATGCGCCTTGTCTTCTTCTTCTTCCCATCTTTGCGCTTGTGGCTTGAGCCCAAGTCGGTAGACTTGTCATTCTTCGGCTCGTTGAAGATAGACTCCTTCTCGTTGTTGTCGACCACCATCCCCTTTCCCTTAGGATCCATCTCTTCGGGCGATTAGTCCCTTCTTGAAGAGAACCGCTCCGATACCAATTGAGAGCACCTAGAGGGGGGGGGGGTGAATAGGTGATCCTGTGAAACTTGAAAACTTAAGCCACAAAAACTTGGTTAATCGTTAGTACAATAATTGCCAAGTGGCTAGAGAGGAGTCAAAACACAATAACCACAAGAAATCAATCACAGAGGTGACACGGTGGTTATCCCGTGGTTCGGCCAAGTACAAAACTTGCCTACTCCACGTTGTGGCGTCCCAACGGACGAGAGTTGCACTCAACTCCTCTCAAGTGATCCAATGATCAACTTGAATACCACGGTGTTCTTCTTTACTTTAATCTTTTCCCGTTTGCGAGGAATCTCCACAACTTGGAGTCTCTCGCCCTTACAATTGAATTTCACAAAGAAGTACGGAGTAAGGTGGGGAAGCAACACACACAAATCCACAACAAAATGCGCACACACACGGCCAAGAATCGAGCTCAAAAGACTATCTCAAAGTTCTCACTAGAACAGAGCTCGAATCACTGAGAATGACAAACAAATGCGCAAAGACTGAGTGTGGATGATCAAGAATGCTCTAAGGTTGCTTGGTATTTTCCTCCATGCGCCTAGGGGTCCCTTTTATAGCCCCAAGGCAGCTAGGAGCCGTTGAGAGCAAATCTGGAAGGCCAATCTTGCCTTCTGTCGTCGGGTGCACCGGACAGTCCGGTCCACACCGGACACTGTCCGGTGCCCGATTTCTTTCCTTAAACGGCGCAGCCGACCGTTGCAGATCTGGGAGCCGTTGGTGCACCGGACATGTCCGGTGCACATCGGACAGTCCGGTGCCCCCTTCCGACCGTTGGCTCGGCCACGTGTCCCGCGCAGATCGCGCGGCCGACCGTTGGCCCGGCCGACCGTTGGCTCACCGGACAGTCCGGTGCACACCGGACAGTCCGGTGAATTATAGCCGTACGCTGTCGGCGAATTCCCGAGAGCGGCCACTTCACGCCGAGTCAGCCTGGCGCATCGGACACTGTCCAGTGCACCACCGGACAGTTCGGTGTGCCAGACTGAGCTGAGTCTTGGCTGTACACAGCCAAGCCTTTTTCATCTCTTTTCTTTTCTTCTTCTTTCTGTTTCTAACACTTAGACAAGTATATTAGTACACAAAACCAATGTACTAAGGCTTAGAAACATACCTTTACTCTTGATTTGCACTTTGTCCATCCATGAGCATAAATTCACATTTAAGCACTTGTGTTGGCACTCAATTACCAAAATACTTAGAAATGGCCCAAGGGCACATTTCCCTTTCACTCGTGCTCTGGGACGGTCCCATTCTCGTTTTCGTGGCGAGGACGGGAGTGAGGACCTGCCGGTGCGCTTTGGGCCGCCCGGCGCCCGCTGGTGCGGTGTTGGTGGGCAGGTGGACGCCGCAGCCGGTGCCGAGGTGGTGGCAGCTGGAGAAAGCTTCTTCGCCGACGAGACCGTCAGCACCACCCGCGGACCGACCTCTGGCTCTTTGGCTTTAATGTCTGGTTCTCGTCCCTCGAGTGGGGACGCGAACGAGAGCCTTCCAGCGGTAGCGTCCGCCCTGGGACCATCGCTGCTGCTGCAGAGGTCGCCGGCGAGTCACCCGGAGTTTGTTGTCCCGCAGGCTCTCCGATGTGGAGGTTGTTCATACCCGCGGGAGTGGAACCGGAGTTCCGTTTGTAATGGCACCTTGAGTTCCAGCGTTTGTTCATTGTGGCTGTCGGGGCCTGAACATCTGGGTATTTTGGGTGTAATATCGTGTTTCTTCCTCATTTCGAGCACCAGGACTCGCCTGCCGGCTAGCTGAACCGCTTAACCAAGTGTGAGTTGCCCTGTGCGGAAGGTGACGGGTGAGGTATCCGTATCCCGGAGGCGTAGGAGTCCCTCGGCCCGATCGGCCTTGCCACCCAAGGCTTCTTTTGCTCAGTTAAAGAAACCCTCGGCCGCTCTGCGATGAGCCGGAGCCGGAGGAAGCGGTGTCAGCGTGGACAGAGGCGGAGTCGGCTGGAGAAGAAACTTCGTCGACCCAGGAGCGGGTGACTTCCCAGGCCAAAGAGGCGTAGCAGCGGCGACTGGAACTTGGCCAGATCGTCCCCTGGCGAGACTGATGCCGGAGTCGGGCCGCCGAGGCCATGAGCCGGGCTGATGTCCTCGGGGGATGGCTGGCTGAGGCTACGGAGCGGCTGGTCGAGCCGTCTGCTTGGGCCGGGTTCCTGGAGGAGACCCCGGCGGCGACGACCTAGGCGCGGTGCTGACATCTTCCTTCGAGGTGGAGATCCTTCGCTCGTGTCGCCATCCGAGGCCGGGTCGGATTCCGCTGGAGGCGGAGTCGACGCTGAGGGTGCTGCTGCCCCCCCCCCCCCGCATTGATGTCTGAACCTGCAGGATCAGTTTGTCTGTAGTGTGCGTATGTTTTTTGCGGCTGTCGAGGCCCAAACATATCATCGTCGTGTTGTAAAGCTGTGTTTCTTTTCCTCTTGTTTCGAGTATCCAGACTTGTTTGTCGGTAGCAGAATCGCTCATCCGAGCGAGAGTTAATTTTCACGGAAGGTGATGAGTGAGGTATCCATATCCCGGAGGCGTAGAAGTTCCTCGGCTCGGTCGGCCTTGCCGCTTATGTGTACTCTTACTCGTTCGCAGGATTCTGTTATCGATATAGTCGAGAAGGCATGAAAAATCGTTTCGGCAGAAAAGTTTTCGAGCGTTAAGACTTGTTTGGTCAGCGGAATCGCTTATCCGAGCGTGAGTTACTTATCGCAGAAGGTGATGAGTGAGGTATCCGTATCCCAGAGGCGTAGGAGTCCCTCGGCTCGGTCGGCCTTGCCGCTTACGTGTACTCCATCATTTTCAGGATCCCACTATCGAAGTAGTCAAAAAGCGCGAAAGACGTTTTGACAGAAAAACTTTTTTCGAGGAAAAAATTTAACGCAGAGGGGGTTCCCCCCTTCTAGCCCCCGAGGGAGGGTCGGGCTTTGCCGAGGCTAGGCTGACCCTTCCTTGATGGTTATACTTTTGTCGGCGTTTCGAGACCGGGGGGTCCCTCGGGCCGACGAGTGAGTGTCGCCGCGTGCCCCAGCCCAGATGGGTCGAGCGCGTGGGCGAGCGCGAAGGGGGGAAGGAGCGAGGCAAGGCAGCCGGTGACCGGCGTGAGAGAGGTGGGAATCCCGCGGCCTTCGTGTTCGTCCCGCGCCCAGGTCGGGTGCGCTTGCAGTAGGGGGTTACAAGCGTCCACGCGGGAGAGGGAAGCGAGCGGCCCCAAGAGAGCGCCTTTCCCGTCCTCGTCCCCGCGCGGCCAACCCTCTCTAAGAGGGCCCTGGTCCTTCCTTTTATAGGTGTAAGGAGAGGATCCAGGTGTACAATGGGGGTGTAGCAGAGTGCTACGTGTCTAGCGAGGGAGAGCTAGCACCCTAAGTACATGCCGATGTGGCAGCCGGAGAGATTTTGGTACCCAGCTGGTGTGATGTCGTGGCCGTCGGAGGAGCGACGGAGCCTGGCGGAGGGACAGCTGTCGGAGCGGTTGAGTCCTTGCTGACGTCCTCCTGCTTCCGTAAGAGAGCTGAGAGCCGCCGTCGTCACAGAGCATGCGGGGCGCCATCATTGCCTATCTGGCGAAGCTAGCCAGATGGGACACCGGTCTTGTTCTCTGCGGCCTGAGTCAGCTCGGGGTAGGGTGGTGATGGCGCTTCCTGTTGACGTGGCTGGCCTGCGCCCTAGGTTGGGCGACGTGGAGGCTCCTCCGAAGCCGAGGTCGAGTCTGTCTTCCATGGCCGAGGCCGAGCCCGAGCCCCTGGGTCGGGCGAGGCGGAGGTCGTTCGGCAGAGGCCAGGGCGGAGTCCGAGCCCTGGGGTCGGGCGAAGCGGAGTTCGTCGTCTTCCGGGGCTGAGCCCAAGTCCGAGCCCTGGGTCGGGCGGAGCGGAGTTCGTCGTCTTCCGGGGCTGAGCCCGAGTCCGAGCCCTGGGTCGGGCGGAGCGGAGTTCGTCGTCTTCTAGGGCTGAGCCCGAGTCCGAGCCCTAGGGTCGGGCGGAGCGGAGTTCGCCGTCTTCCGGGACTTAGCCCGAGTCCGAGCCCTGGGTCGGGCGGAGCGGAGTATGCCGTCTTCCGGGACCTAGCCCGAGTCCGAGCCTGTGGCAGAACCACCCGAATTATTCCAGCTTAAGTGCCTAAGTCACGCCTCAGGGGCCGTAACACACTTAAATCGGAATAACCCGTCAGTCCCTCAGATCTAGTCTGATAGAGCCACTTAACCAGGATCAAATTCCACAATCTCACTCGAAGGTGAGTCACAGAAGAAATACAATAAAACAGGAAACCTCAAATTAAGTACTGAGTTATTACATAAATTGGAGTTTTTGGAGTAGCAAATAAGTTCATAAAATAAAGTGCAGCGGATAATCGATGTCGTCGGTAACGAGGAAATGGGCAAGGCCTAGCCCACTACTCCTCAGGCTCCTCTCCTGCCGGAGCAACATCCCACTCGACCGTCCAACCCGGTGGCAGGGTGGTAGGCCAAGTCACACCATCAACTACATCCTGCATGGTACCTGCAAAAAATGGTGCCACAAGCAAGGCTGAGTATACTAATACTCAGCTAGACTTAACCGGTGTGAGGAGTCTACTCCTCTACCTCTAGACTATGCTGCTGTTTGGCTAAGGGGTTTGGTTTGCCAAAAGCACTAGCTATTTCTAAAATCAACTTTTAGCTTTTCAAATTCTACCATCATTAATTTAGCTAGATTTGCTCCTTCTAAGCATACATGGTAACAAGCAATTAGCTCAATCAACAAGTTATCTCATGTAATCCACATTTCACTTCTTACTCGATGCAGTACAAGGAATCAAGCAGTCTCATTAGCTGTGAGAAGCAGACGATTCGAATCGAGTTTTAACCTTGCAAGGTAAACCTAAACACACGGCATGTTAGGGTACTCCGACCCCACACATGACAACCGTCCCCATCGATTCCCCGTTCGCGTCCAGGCCTCACCGCCTTGGCATACAATGCTCCACTGACCCCGGCTGCCGCCGTGCAGTGACCGCACTTGTACCCACCATAGCTAGCATGGGAGACCCAGTCTCAGGTCGCATGAGGGATAAAGTCCGCACCCGGCTTCACTCAGGTACTAGGTTTACCGGTTACCATTTTTCCCGGCATGTGCTTAGTACGTTCAAAAGCTTGACTCAGGTATCCACACATTAATCCTTAATTCATTTTTCCCGTCTCATGGACAAGGCATCCTCCCTGGATCCAAGTCCATAGACCAATATATATATATCCCATTATCAAGATGAATACAATCAATTCCTGACCTCGCGCGAGTGCTAGAAAAATCACTCGACTTCTACCGAGATCCTGATTAGCAAGCAGCTACTCGACCTAGCATACTAGTATTCATCTCAAAAAGGAATCCTAAGTTCATGCAACTAGAGGTTTCAAGAAACTCCTACACTTAAGTGCACATTACAGTCCTACAAGCATTAAGTGTAGTAAAGTAGCTTATATTAACATGGTTATGCATAAAACCGGGGCTTGCATTCAATTGCTGGGGCTGCGGGGAGATCCTCAATAGCAGCCTCTGAAGCCTGCTCCTGGTCCTCCTCTTGGACAGGTCCTTGCTCGGGGATGAGCACGTACTCTCCGTCGGCAAGATTACAATCTAATGAATGCAATGCGTAAGATATATGCATAATATGATATGTGCTTTTAGGAATTATAACTTTACAGGTGTATGGTCCTTTTGAATTTTAAACAAGTTAACCTTACTTATGTAAAACCTTTTAGTGGTATACTTGGTAAATTGGGTTAGTTTTAATGGGATGAGGTTTATTCCTTCTTCTCTTTTCTTTTATTCTTTTTAATGTTTTGGAGTAGGTTTGAACTACAAGTTGCTTTTATAAAATTCCAAAAATTCTGCAAAAATTACAGTGGCTTGTTACTGGTGTATGATTCTCTGTCTCAAAATTTGGGGTTCAGAAAGTGAATGGTTTTCTCTGGACAAAATTACCAAATTTTAGGGCAGAAGGGGTACTTTGAACTACAACTATTATTTAACAGTGGGTAATTCTTTAAAACTTATTTTTGCTGGCTTTTAGGTGTCATAACATGACTCGATACAATTTTCTAGTCATTAATACCCTTTAATTCTTTCCCTAAGATTTTCTTAAGGTTTCTAGCAAAAGGGGTGCTTTCTACTACCACTATACTTGAAAAACATCAAACAACAGAGTTCTTATTTTTCTTAGCTAGTATTTTGTGCAAGAGCAATCATTCTGAAGTTTGGCTTCTTTTTGCTTAAGGGAAGGGGTGGTTTGCATTATTTGAGCTAAATGGTCTTTCTCACCAATTACTTAGCAAAATGCATGGGTTCACTTCTTTTTCATGGGTTTGTATTTTTCTCTGGTGGTTTATCTCATCATGGACTTAGCAAATTTTTGGTTGCCCAATGTCACATTATTTGAGGTTGTTTATGATTTATTGGGAAAATGCCTTATTACCACTTTGTATTTATTTTCCTTACTTAAAAAGTTAGGCTGGGGTGTTCTGTATTTTTGTAGTGGGGCTCTGGTGGTTATAAGTTCACTGGATTTTTGTTAACCACTTTGGTTATAGTTTTGCAATTCTAATAATTGATTTTTAGTCTACATAAGGCTAATTAAAGCATCTTAATTAGAAACTGGTCCTAATTAATGGTCTCTGCATTTTTCCTAGGTTCTTTGTCGCATAAGTAAACTAGGAAAAATATTGCTAATCACTGTTCAACATTTTCTAATGCTTTTCTGATTTTCTCTAAGTTTTGGACAAAATGGCTTTAAATGAATAACTACATCATAATCTCTAATGCTGGGGCTCCTACTATTTTTAAACAGTGTCTAATTAAGGTATAAGCATCTACAAATTTTCTTAAGCTCAGCACAAAAGAAAAACTAATTTTCCTTAATTAAACAAGGTTTAGGGGGTTTCTGTTTTTAATTTTAAACTCTAAAATTTAGAACAAAAAGCATATGGTTCACTATTTTTAAATGAAGGATCATGATATTCCAGAGCTAGCAAATATGGTTTGACAGCTTTTCATTAAGATTTCATCAAGTTATGGATTTTCTAAGTTCTCTGGTTATTTTAAAAGAATAACAGAATTGATTAAATGGAAAACCACTTTGCACTGGGGTCCCTGGCGGTTTTTCTAAGTTTTCCTTCGCAAATCAGTCCTTAGGTTACTATTTACATGAGTCGCTGACATTACAGAAAACCCCTCGGGTTCTACAAAACCTAACCCGAGGTCCTTCTTCTACCTCAAACAGTAGCCGCGGCGAAGAAAAGGGCGGAGGGGCTTACCGGCGGCGAGACTGTTCCGGTGAAGTGGTCGAGGATGAAGGGGAGGTCGCGGGGATCACAACGGTGTGCGGAACGCCGTCGGAGATGGCTGGAGTCGGTCGGTCCATGCGCGCAGGCGGGGATGCTCGTCGGCGGCGAGGAGACCGGCCTGGTCACGGCGAGATAGTTCAATCAAATAGGTCAGGGAGGTCCACGGGTTGCCAGAGAAGCTATGAGCGCAAGGAATTGGTCGGAGACTCACTGGATAGCTCGGTCCACGAGCGGCGGCGGAAGACCGAAGTCCGGTGAGGTTGATCTCGGGCCTCCGGTGAAGTCCGGTCGGGTCCGAGGGCTTGGCAAGCTTCACGGGCTACTGGCGGAGCTAGCCGAAGCACTGGTTGGGCTGGAGGGTGGCTGGAGTGGGCTGGCCACGGCGGCCGTAGCTCTGGCGGCAATGGCGGGCGGAAATGAGCTCGCCGGAGCTAAGGAACGGTGGCTGGCCGGTGAGGGTGAGTGCGGGGCGAAGAGAGGTGCGCCCGGGGAGGCTTTATAGGCGCGGGCGAGCACGGCCGAGGGCGTGGGCGCGCGGCGGACTTGACCGGACGCCGGGGCGAGCGCGCGCGCGGGTTGGGCGAGCTCTGGTGTGCCGACCAGGGTCGAACACGTGTGCCCGTGCGTTCTGCCCAAGCTCTAGCGCATGTGGTCGCTGATCCGAGCCTGCTCTCGCCTTGGTCAGTGCACGAAACCTCTTCTCCTCCCTACAAGCTACCATTCTTGTGTGGGTGCCATAGGATTTTGCCTACTGGTTGCAGAGATATGGAGCCAGGAAATCTGGTCTGTCTCCCTGCCTAAACCCGAGGCAAATCCCAAGTTTTGTCGTGTCTAGGGCTCGCGTCCCAATGCCATCTTCTGGCACACGACAGAGGGGTTAGTTAGACACAATTTTGTCAATGGGGCCATTAGGATTCGAGTTAGGGATCAAGGTGAACATCCCTGATCTTTGGCTCAAGGTCTGAATTTCAGAATTCAGAAATTCAGAATTCCCAATGAGTCCCAACAAAAGAAGCTTGACTTGGGGGTTTCCTTGAATTATTTTGGCTAAGCTTCCTCAATCTTTCTTGTTGTTTATCAAATATACTTTAACTTATATAATTGGCTCAACTCAAAATTTTAAACTTTTCATTCCCTTTTGCTTATTTTCTTGAATTTTGTTCATGGGGTTCACTTAGAGTTCTTAATTAGGGTTGCACATTCTTATCTTTTCAAAGACTCAATTGTTTTGATCATGACACTTTTAAACATATACTTGGTGAACTCTTTCTTACTTAAGTTATTTTGATGCTCATGCTTACTTTGGTTCACATAAAATAATGGTTCTTGGTTTGGCTTTTTAAGAGAAACCCTAGGTGACACTGGGGTGTCACAGCCTTCCCCCCTTAAAGGAATCTCGTCCCGAGATTCGGGCCAGAGTCCTTCCGAGGTGAAGCGAAGGGTGAGACTGATAGGAAAAGGGTGGGGATTGTTATTATTAGGGCAAAACTGCTCTTCGAATGTCATTCTCTTTGCAACTTCAGAAGGAAGTCCTTTTAAGTTTTACTTTATAGTTACTTCATTCTGAATTAAGATCATATTTTTGGAAATTAGATTCGAAAGGCAGGAGGAGGGGTTGGGGGTGATTACATACCAGCTTCCTTAGGTAGGCAATCGGGGAAGTTGGATCTTAAGAATTCCTCGGTTTCCCAAGTAGCTTCCTCCTCTGAGTGATTACTCCACTGGACCTTAAACATCTTGATCGATTTAGCCCGAGTTGATCTTTCCTTGCAATCCAGAATCTTGGAGGGGTACTCTTGGTATGAGAGATCTGGCTCTATCTCCAATTCTGGCTCTGCTATGATCTCAGTCGGCAATCGAACACACTTCTTCAGCTGAGATACATGGAATACGCTGTGAATGGCAGACATCTTTGAAGGTAACTTCAGCTTGTATGCCACGGGTCCACATGCTTCAATGATCTCATAAGGTCCAATGTAACGAGGGGCTAGCTTGCCTTTGATCCCAAACCTCTGCACTCCCTTGGTGGGTGATACCTTGAGGTATACAAAACTTCCCACCTCGAACTGGAGAGGTTTCCTTCTTTTATCATGATAGCTCTTCTGCCTGGCCTAAGCAGCTTCTAGATTCTTCCTGATTAGCTTGACCTTCCTTTCGGCTTCAGTCACCAAATCAGGTCCAAAAACTTCTCTTTCACCAGGTTGAGACCAATTGAGTGGTGTCCTGCACCTTCTTCCATAGAGAGCTTCAAAAGGTGCCATCTTTAGGCTGGATTGATAACTATTGTTATAAGCAAACTCTGCCAAGGAGAGATGCTTATCCCAGTTCTTGCCACAATCGATCGCACAAGCTCTCAGCATATCTTCCAGAATCTGGTTTACTCTTTCCGTCTGACCATCAGTCTGTGGGTGGTAAGCTGAACTCCTGATTAGCTTGGTTCCCAAAGACTCTTGCAATTGTTCCCAAAATCTGGCAACAAATTGGGCTCCTCGGTCAGAAACAATGGTCCGAGGTAATCCATGCAAACACACGATCCGGTCAATATACAATTCTGCATACTTCTGAGCCTTATCGGTGGTGTTCACAGGAAGAAAATGTGCCACTTTCGTCAATCGGTCCACAATAACCCAAATTGAATCATGATGACGAGAGGTGTTGGGTAGACCCACAATGAAATCCATGCTGATGTCGTCCCACTTCCACGAAGGTACGGACAGTGGTCGCAAAGCTCCAGCGGACTTCAAGTGGCTTGCCTTTATCCTCTGACAGGTGTCACACTCTGATACATACTGGGCTATCTCCCTCTTCATTCTGGTCCACCAGTACAAAGGCTTCAAATCATGGTACATCTTGGTGCTTCCCGGATGCATAGAGAATTTGGAGAGATGAACCTCATCCAAAATTTTCTTTTTGAGATCCTGGTCCTTTGGAATTACCAATCTGCTTTTGAACCATAACACACCCTTCTCATCCTGGCGGAAACAATTATACTTCTCGACCTTCTGATGGAGATTCTTCTTGATAATCTGCACTCCCTTGTCACTGAGCTGGGCCATGATAATCTGGTCTTGCAAAGCTGGCTCAACAGCAATGTGAGACAAAGAACCAGAAGGAATCACTTCAATCTGCATCTTGCTCAACTCATCACACAAGGTGTTAACATGAGAATCCATCAGAATACAGTTGCATTGCAACTTCCGACTCAAGGCATCTGCTACCACATTAGCTTTCCCTGGGTGATAATGTACCTCCAGGTCATAGTCCTTGATCAGCTCTAGCCATCTTCTCTGCCTCATGTTGAGATCAGCCTGAGTAAAAATGTACTTAAGGCTCTTATGATCAGTGAAGATGTTGCAGTGGGTTCCCATTAGATAGTGCCTCCACATCTTCAATGCATGAACCACTGCTGCTAACTCAAGGTCATGAGTAGGATAATTTTGCTCATGAGGCCTGAGTGCTCTTGAGGCATAAGCAATGACTCGGTTGTCTTGCATCAAGACACAACCTAGCCCGGTGCCAGAGGCATCGCAATACACATCAAAAGGCTTGCTGCTGTCGGGTTGCGCCAATACTGGTGCTGTGGTCAGATGCTGCCTTAACGCATGGAAGGCATCTTCGCACTTCTGACTCCACACAAACTTGACTTCTTTCTTCAGCAACTCAGTAATAGGCTTCGCAATTCGAGAGAAGTCCGGAATAAATCTACGGTAATAACCAGCCAATCCCAGAAAACTCCGAATCTGGCGAACAGTCGTTGGTGGCTTCCAGTTCATCACCTCTTGCACTTTGTCAGGATCAACAGCTATTCCATCCTGAGAGATAGTGTGACCCAAGAATTTGATTTCCTTTAGCCAAAAATCACACTTGGATAACTTGGCATAAAGGTGGTGCTCTCGCAGACGTTGAAGCACTACATGCAAATGCCCGGCATGTTCTTCTTCGTTCTTTGAGTACACCAGAATATCATCGATGAAAACCACCACGAACTTGTCCAATTCCGGCATGAAAACAGAATTCATCAGATACATGAAATATGCTGGTGCATTTGTCAGCCCGAATGACATCACCAAGAATTCATATGACCCATATCTGGTTGAGAATGCCGTCTTCGGAATATCACTTGCTCATATTTTGATCTGATGGTAGCCAGAGCGAAGGTCTATCTTGGAAAACACCTTGGCCCCGACCAACTGGTCAAAGAGAACATCAATACGAGGCAAAGGATACTTGTTCTTGATAGTTACCGCATTAAGAGGGCGGTAATCTATACACAGCCTCAAGCTTTCATCCTTCTTCTTCACAAACAGTGCTGGACATCCCCAAGGCGAAGTGCTTGGGCGAATGAATCCCTTATCCAGCAACTCTTGCAACTGCTTCTTCAACTCTGCCAACTCAGCGGGTGGCATTCGGTAGGGGCTCTTGGAAATTGGGGTCGTTCCCGGTTGCAACTCGATGGCGAATTCAATATCCCGGTCCGGTGGCATCCCTGGCAATTCATCAGGAAAGACATCTGCATACTCACAGACCACTGGGATCTTCTTCAGGGGTAACTCCGTCATAGAGAAAGCACATGACTGAGAAGAACCCTGACTAGGCAGAATCAAAGTGAAATTCCCGCAGAAAGGAGAATTAACTTCCACGGTACGACTGGCTATATCAAGCACAACTTGGTGCAAGGTCATCCAATTTGCTCCTAGAATAATGTCCACATTTTCCAATCCCAACACAAGAAGAGTGGTTTTGACAATGTGGCTTCCCAGTTGAATAGGCACACTTTGGTTTAATTGATTAGTTGCAATTTTACCCCCAGGTGTGACTATCATGAATGACCCTTTTGAGTGAGAGAATGGCAGTTTGCAATTAGCACTGAACTTTTTGCTAATGAAACTATGAGATGCACCAGAATCAAACAGAATTAAAGCAGGTTGATTATAAACTGAAAAGGTACCGGTCATGATAGGAGCTCCTTCTGGCACTTCCTCTAGAGCAGTGAAGTTGAGCTTCCCTTGCCTGACTTGCACCTTCTGCTTTCTTCCCTTGTCTTGATTTGGTGCTGGCATCTGCCTCTGCTGGTTCCTGGGACAATTCTTGGCATAGTGGCCCACATTGCCACAAGTGAAACACTTGTTCCCATTGCCCTGGCGGAACTGCTGCTGCTGCGGAGGCTGATTATTCCTTGGGGCGGGAGCTGGATAGCGGTTGGGTGCCGGCTGCTGCTGCTGCTGAGGTGGCCTGATCACACATCTGCCTGCCTGCTGCTGAAAACCCCTGCTCTGATTGTGAGAAACAATCCGGAACCTCTGAGCCTGAGCGGATGGTGCTGCCATTGGTGCCTTCCTCTTCTTCTCTGCCCGGTGAGCAACAATGCAATCCTCCTGAGAGATGGCCATGTTGACCAACTCATTGAAGCTATCAGCCCGGACAGTGTTGAGTCGTTCCCGCAGCTTGGTATTGAGACCCCTGCGGAAGCGATCCCTCTTCTTTTCATCAGAATCAGCATGATACTTTGCATACTGGCATAAGTCGTTGAAGGCTTGCGCATACTGCAGTACCGTGCGGGTTCCTTGATTGAGGGCCAGGAATTCGTTCAACTTCCGATCAAGAATGCCAGCTGGAATGTGGTGTCCTCTGAAGGCAGTCTTGAATTCCTCCCAAGATACCTCACGATCAGCGGGGAGCATAGCACGGAAGTGGTCCCACCAAGTCCGAGCAGGGCCGCGAAGCTGTTGTGCGGCGAAGCGAGCCTTGGCCTCATCAGGGCAATCTCCTGTGAGGAGGGGAAACTTGGACTCGACGACGCGAAGCCACACGTCGGCGTCCAACGGATCCTCTGCCTTGGTGAACAAGGGCGGCTGCGTGCTCAGAACCTCCTGGTACGTTGCCATAGCCGGAGGTCGCTGATGCTGGCCTCCACCATGATGCTGAGGGTGGGGCTGGCGCTGCAAGAGCTGTCGCAGAATTTCATTCTGCTGGGCCATCAGCTCCTGCACTGTGGGAGCTGGAGGAGGTGGCGGGGGAGCTTGCTCATTTTGCCCGCGACGCTGCCTCGCTGCCATCTGAAACAGAGATTGTCGCCATTGTTATCCCAATTCACATTTCCGAACGACAAGATATCATCTCATATGGAAGGAAAATGCCATAATCATAATATTAGGTTCGAAATGAAGATAACATGGTGACAAGGATCCCACAGATATCAAAAGTTTACAGGGTTACATTAATCAGGGGAAAGTACCCACAAGCCTAGTCCAAAATGTGATACTACTAAGCTCGCATAGGTTTCTATCCGCCTAAAAATGTCAAAGCGACTGCTTAACCCTGAGCGGTGGAAGTGACACTGGATACGGGTGAAGGAGGTATCGCGGAGGTAGTCCCATTGGCACCAGGGGCTGGTCCTAGCTCCTCGGGAGCCTCTTCTCCCTCGCTTCCTGCTTCATTGGCCTCCATCTCCAGGTGGTGCATGTCCAAGTGGTCATTTGCTTCCTCAAGTTCCCTCTGCACGTCGTGAAGCTGGTTCTCCAAGACATCAATAGTGTTATCTCGGATCTCCACTTGCTGCTCCAGGGTGGTGATACGCTGGCTCAGCCTCTCCACCTGCAGATCCTTCTCCACCAACTCTGTGGATAGGTCGACCACAAAATCTTCCCGACTGTCGAGAGTGAGCTTGGCAGCCTGAGCGGTGTTAGCAAGAAGTGTCATAGCATCGCTCTGAAGGGCCTGAAGGCGGTACAGCGCACTCATGCACTGAACAGTGACCCTCCCAACCAAGTCAGGATACATTGCCCACACATCCTTCACATGGCTCACACGGTTACACCACATGGGATCATCCTTCTTCTCAGCAGGGAAGAGTCCCAAGGGGTGCATCACCATCTCCAGGGGATGGTAGCCACAGAAAGTCGTCAGAGTCTTCATGGCTGCTGCCTCAACGGTGTCGTCCGTCCTGAGTCCAATCGTCTCAGAGTCAAGAGAACGCCAACCCGGCTGAAGGGGATGAGCCTCCAAAGTTAGCCAGACCCGACAACGAGGTACCCGATGCTCCTCATACAACTGCACTGTGTACAAAGGGGGCGTAGGGTAACCGGCGGAGTTAAGCACTTCCCACAAGATGGAAGGAAAGCCATCGCGAGAAAGGAAGTCAGAACTGAAACGAGAGTCTCCTCCACTGGCGGGGGTGGGTGAATTCATCTGCGGGAGGGAATCAAAGATAAAGATTATGGTGGAAGGAAAAAGAAAAAGAGAGCCCGGATGGTTTCGAAGAAAGGGGGTTAGCTCAAATTTTAATTCCTCTTTGTGTTTTATAATGCATGCATGCTGAAAGAAACGTTGCCTCTCAGAAGGAAAATAGGGTGCCTTTTTAGGGCATCCTAAAATATAAGTATTGGCCCACAGGGCCTAATTAATTAGCCACCTATTTCTCCCTCTATGCCTAAGGCCTTTCGTCCTAGGTCTAGCGGTCTAGTCCTGACGATCCGTAACAGTTTCTAGGCAAGTTTTAGATTTTGAAAATTGGTATTCATGGTTTATTGTCCTCATCTGTGGTGGAATTTGCTCCGATACCAGCTGTGGCAGAACCACCCGAATTATTCCAGCTTAAGTGCCTAAGTCACGCCTCAGGGGCCGTAACACACTTAAATCGGAATAACCCGTCAGTCCCTCAGATCTAGTCTGATAGAGCCACTTAACCAGGATCAAATTCCACAATCTCACTCGAAGGTGAGTCACAGAAGAAATACAATAAAACAGGAAACCTCAAATTAAGTACTGAGTTATTACATAAATCGGAGTTTTTGGAGTAGCAAATAAGTTCACAAAATAAAGTGCAGCGGATAATCGATGTCGTCGGTAACGAGGAAATGGGCAAGGCCTAGCCCACTACTCCTCAGGCTCCTCTCCTGCCGGAGCAACATCCCACTCGACCGTCCAACCCGGTGGCAGGGTGGTAGGCCAAGTCACACCATCAACTACATCCTGCATGGTACCTGCAAAAAATGGTGCCACAAGCAAGGCTGAGTATACTAATACTCAGCTAGACTTAACCGGTGTGAGGAGTCTACTCCTCTACCTCTAGACTATGCAGCTGTTTGGCTGAGGGGTTTGGTTTGCCAAAAGCACTAGCTGTTTCTAAAATCAACTTTTAGCTTTTCAAATTCTACCATCATTAATTTAGCTAGATTTGCTCCTTCTAAGCATACATGGTAACAAGCAATTAGCTCAATCAACAAGTTATCTCATGTAATCCACATTTCACTTCTTACTCGATGCAGTACAAGGAATCAAGCAGTCTCATTAGCTGCGAGAAGCAGACGATTCGAATCGAGTTTTAACCTTGCAAGGTAAACCTAAACACACGGCATGTTAGGGTACTCCGACCCCACACATGACAACCGTCCCCATCGATTCCCCGTTCGCGTCCAGGCCTCACCGCCTTGGCATACAATGCTCCACTGACCCCGGCTGCCGCCGTGCAGTGACCGCACTTGTACCCACCATAGCTAGCATGGGAGACCCAGTCTCAGGTCGCATGAGGGATAAAGTCCGCGCCCGGCTTCACTCAGGTACTAGGTTTACCGGTTACCATTTTTCCCGGCATGTGCTTAGTACGTTCAAAAGCTTGACTCAGGTATCCACACATTAATCCTTAATTCATTTTTCCCGTCTCATGGACAAGGCATCCTCCCTGGATCCAAGTCCATAGACCAATATATATATATATCCCATTATCAAGATGAATACAATCAATTCCTGACCTCGCGCGAGTGCTAGAAAAATCACTCGACTTCTACCGAGATCCTGATTAGCAAGCAGCTACTCGACCTAGCATACTAGTATTCATCTCAAAAAGGAATCCTAAGTTCATGCAACTAGAGGTTTCAAGCAACTCCTACACTTAAGTGCACATTACAGTCCTACAAGCATTAAGTGTAGTAAAGTAGCTTATATTAACATGGTTATGCATAAAACCGGGGCTTGCCTTCAATTGCTGGGGCTGCGGGGAGATCCTCAATAGCAGCCTCTGAAGCCTGCTCCTGGTCCTCCTCTTGGACAGGTCCTTGCTCGGGGATGAGCACGTACTCTCCGTCGGCAAGATTACAATCTAATGAATGCAATGCGTAAGATATATGCATAATATGATATGTGCTTTTAGGAATTATAACTTTACAGGTGTATGGTCCTTTTGAATTTTAAACAAGTTAACCTTACTTATGTAAAACCTTTTAGTGGTATACTTGGTAAATTGGGTTAGTTTTAATGGGATGAGGTTTATTCCTTCTTCTCTTTTCTTTTATTCTTTTTAATGTTTTGGAGTAGGTTTGAACTACAAGTTGCTTGTATAAAATTCCAAAAATTCTGCAAAAATTACAGTGGCTTGTTACTGGTGTATGATTCTCTGTCTCAAAATTTGGGGTTCAAAAAGTGAATGGTTTTCTCTGGACAAAATTACCAAATTTTAGGGCAGAAGGGGTACTTTGAACTACAACTATTATTTAACAGTGGGTAATTGTGGCAGAACCGCCCGAATTATTCCAGCTTAAGTGCCTAAGTCACGCCTCAGGGGCCGTAACACACTTAAATCGGAATAACCCGTCAGTCCCTCAGATCTAGTCTGATAGAGCCACTTAACCAGGATCAAATTCCACAATCTCACTCGAAGGTGAGTCACAGAAGAAATACAATAAAACAGGAAACTTCAAATTAAGTACTGAGTTATTACATAAATCGGAGTTTTTGGAGTAGCAAATAAAGTTCACAAATTAAAGTGCAGCGGATAATCGATGTCGTCGGTAACGAGGAAATGGGCAAGGCCTAGCCCACTACTCCTCGTGCTCCTCTCCTGCCGGAGCAACATCCCACTCGACCGTCCAACCCGGTGGCAGGGTGGTAGGCCAAGTCACACCATCAACTACATCCTGCATGGTACCTGCAAAAATGGTGCCACAAGCAAGGCTGAGTATACTAATACTCAGCTAGACTTAACCGGTGTGAGGAGTCTACTCCTCTACCTCTAGACTATGCAGCTGTTTGGCTGAGGGGTTTGGTTTGCCAAAAGCACTAGCTGTTTCTAAAATCAATTTTTTAGCTTTTCAAATTCTACCTTCATTAACTTAGCTAGATTTGCTCCTTCTAAGCATACATGGTAACAAGCAATTAGCTCAATCAACAAGTTATCTCATGTAATCCACATTTCACTTCTTACTCGATGCAGTACAAGGAATCAAGCAGTCTCATTAGCTGCGAGAAGCAGACGATTCGAATCGAGTTTTAACCTTGCAAGGTAAACCTAAACACACGTCAAGTCAGGGTACTCCGACCCCACACAAGACAACCGTCCCCATCGATTCCCAGTTCGCGTCCAGGCCCAAACGCCTTGGCATACAATGCTCCACTGACCCCGACTGCCGCCGTGCAGTGACCGCACTTGTACCCTCCATAGCTAGCATGGGAGACCCTGTCTCAGGTCGCATGAGGGATAAAGTCCGCGCCCGGCTTCACTCAGGTACTAGGTTTACCGGTTACCATTTTTCCCGGCATGTGCTTAGTACGTTCAAAAGCTTGACTCAGGTATCCACACATTAATCCTTAATTCATTTTTCCCGTCTCATGGACAAGGCATCCTCCCTGGATCCAAGTCCATAGACCAATATGTATATCCCATTATCAAGATGAATACAATCAATTCCTGACCTCGCGCGAGTGCTAGAAAAATCACTCGACTTCTACCGAGATCCTGATTAGCAAGCAGCTACTCGACCTAGCATACTAGTATTCATCTCAAAAAGGAATCCTAAGTTCATGCAACTAGAGGTTTCAAGCAACTCCTACACTTAAGTGCACATTACAGTCCTACAAGCATTAAGTGTAGTAAAGTAGCATATAATAACATGGTTATGCATAAAACCGGGGCTTGCCTTCAATTGCTGGGGCTGCGGGGAGATCCTCAATAGCAGCCTCTGGAGCCTGCTCCTGGTCCTCCTCTTGGACAGGTCCTTGCTCGGGGATGAGCACGTACTCTCCGTCGGCAAGATTACAATCTAATGAATGCAATGCGTAAGATATATGCATGATATGATATGTGCTTTAGAATTTACAACTTTAAAGATGTATGGTCTTTTTGAATTTAATCAAGCTAACCTTACTTATGTAAAACCTTTCAGTGGTATACTTGGTAAATTGGGTTAGTTTTAGTGGGATGAGGTTTATTTCTTCTCTTTTCTTTTATTCTCTTTAATGTTTTGGAGTAGGTTTGAACTACAAGTTGCTTTTATAAAATTCCAAAAATTCTGCAAAAATTACAGTGGCTTGCTACTGGTGTATGATTCTCTGTCTCAAAATTTGGGGTTCAGAAAGTGAATGGTTTTCTCTGGACAAAATTACCAAATTTTAGGGCAGAAGGGGTACTTTGAACTACAACTATTATTTAACAGTGGGTAATTCTTTAAAACTTATTTTTGCTGGCTTTTAGGTGTCATAACATGACTTGATACAAATTTCTAGTCATTAATACCTTTTAATGATTTTTTATGGTTTTCTCAAGTTTCTAGCCAAAGGGGTGCTTTCTACTACCACTATATTTGAAAAAACATCAAACAACAGAGTTCTTATTTTTCTTAGCTAGTGTTTTGTGCAAGAGCAATCATTCTGGAGTTTGGCTTCTTTTTGCTTAAGGAAAGGGGTGGTATGCATTATTTGAGCTAAATGGCCTTTCTCACAAATTACTAGCAAAAGGTATGGGTTCACTTTCTTTTTCATGGGTTTGCATTTTTCTCTGGTGGTTTATCTCATCATGGACTTAGCAAATTTTTGGTTGCCCATTATCACATTAAAAGGGGTTGCTTATGATTTATTGGAAAAATGCCTTATTATCATTCTGTATTTATTTTCCCTACTTAAAAAGTTAGGCTGGGGTGTTCTGTATTTTTGTAGTGAGGCTCTGGTGGTTATAAGTTCACTGGATTTTTGTTAACCATTTTGGTTATAGTTTTGCAATTCTAATAATTGATTTTCAGTCTTCATAAGGCTAATTAAAGCATCTTAATTAGAAACTGGTCCTAATTAATGGTCTCTGCATTTTTCCTAGGTTCTTGGTTGCATAAGTAAACTAGGAAAAATATTGCTAATCACTGTTCAACATTTTCAAATGCTTTTCGGATTTTCTCTAAGTTGTGGACAAAATGGCTTTAAATGAATAACTACATCATAATCTCTAATGCTGGGGCTCCTACTATTTTTAAACAGTGTCTAATTAAGGTATAAGCATCTACAAATTTTCTTAAGCTCAGTACAAAAGAAAAACTAATTTTCCTTAATTAAACAAGGTTTAGGGGGTTTCTGTTTTTAATTTTAAACTCTAAAATTTAGAACAGAAAGCATATGGTTCACTATTTTTAAATGAAGGATCATAATATTCCAGAGTTAGCAAAATTGGTTTGACAGCTTTTCATTAAGATTTCATCAAGTTATGGATTTTCTAAGTTCTCTGGTTATTTTAAAAGAATAACAGAATTGATTAAAAGGAAAACCACTTTGCACTGGGGTCCCTGGCGGTTTTTCTAAGTTTTCCTTCGCGAATCAGTCCTTAGGTTACTATTCACATGAGTCGCTGACATTACAGAAAACCCCTCGGGTTCTACAGAACCTAACCCGAGGTCCTTCTTCTACCTCAAACAGTAGCCGCGGCGAAGAAAAGGGCGGAGGGGCTTACCGGCGGCAAGACTGTTCCGGTGAAGTGGTCGAGGGTGAAGGGGAGGTCGCGGGGATCACAACGGTGTGCGGAACGTCGACGGAGATGGCCGGAGTTGGTCGGTCCACGCGCGCAGGCGGGGATGCTCGTCGGCGGCGAGGAGACCGGCCTGGTCACGGCGAGGTAGTTCAATTAAATAGGTCAGGGAGGTCCACGGGATGCCAGAGAAGCCATGAGCGAAAGGAATTGGGCGGAGACTCACTGGATAGCTTGGTCCACGCGCGGCGGCGGAAGACCGAAGTCCGGTGAGGTTGATCTCGGGCCTCCGGTGAAGTCCGGTCGGGTCCAAGGGCTTGGCAAGCTTCACGGGCTACTGGCGGAGCTAGCCGAAGCACTGGTTGGGCTGGAGGGTGGCTGGAGTGAGCTGGCCTCGGCGGCCGAAGCTCTGGCGGCAATGGCGGGCGGAAATAAGCTCGCCGGAGCCAAGGAACGGTGGCTGCTCGGTGAGGGTGAGTGCGGGGCGAAGTGGGGCGCGCCTGGGGAGGCTTTATAGGCACGGCGCGGTGCACGGGCGGTCGTGGACCGGCGAGTGCGCGCGGGCGTGCACTGGGAAGGCGCGGTGCGCGAACGGGCGTGAACCAGGGGTGTCAGCCGCGGTCGAACACGTGTTCCCGTTGCCTCTGCCCCTGTTCAAGCGCCGATTGGGAGCAAATCTTCGCGAATTTGGGCAAGATCACTGCAAGGGATTTGTTCACCAGGCCAAGCTTTGTCTTTTATGTATGGACGACGTGCGGTTTTAGGCTAGGGACAGGGAGTTGTAGCGTCACCAAGGTGCCAGTGTCAGAATGCCTGGTCCCGAGGTTGAGCTGCGCCAAAACCGTGTCAAATGGATTTGGTTTGAGTTCAAATTTTCCCAGAATGTGTTCAAGGTAATTTGGCACGACTTTGATATTTGGATCTTCTGGCTTTGAGTTTGGAAAAGCAGAGAACACAGATGATCTTTGAGGAGAGGTCTGAAATTCAGAAATTCAGAAATCTGAATTTCTCTAAGGGTTCATTGATCAAGGGCTGTTTTGGGGATTTAATTGAGTTATTTTGGCTAAGCCTTCTTAACCTTTCTTGTTGCTTAATAAATATACTTTAACTTATATAATTGGCTCAACTCAAAATTTTAAACTTTTCATCCTCTTTTTCATTTTTTTCTCAAATTTTGTTCATGGGGTTTACTTAGGGTTTTGAATTAGGGTTGCACATTCTTATCTTTCAAAAGTCTCAATTGTTTTGATCATGACACTTTTAAGTATATACTTGGTGAATTCTTTCTCACTTAATTTGTTTTGTTGTTCATGCTTACTTTGGTTCACATAAAATGATGGTTCTTGGTTTGGCTTTTGAGAAAAACCCTGAGTGACACTGGGGTGTCACAGCCTTCCCCCCTTAAAGGAATCTCGTCCCGAGATTCGGGCCAGAGTCCTCCCGGGGTGAAGCGAAGGGTGAGACTGATAGGAAAAGGGTGGGGATTGTTATTATTAGGGCAAAACTGCTCTTCGAATGTCATTCTCTTTGCAACTTCAGAAGGAAGTCCTTTTAAGTTTTACTTTATAGTCACTTCATTCTGAATTAAGATCATATTTTTAGAAATTAGATTCGAAAGGCAGGAGGAGGGGTTGGGGGTGATTACGTACCCGCTTCCTTAGGTAGGCAATCGGGGAAGTTGGATCTTAAGAATTCCTCGGTTTCCCAAGTAGCTTCCTCCTCTGAGTGATTACTCCACTGGACCTTAAACATCTTGATCGATTTAGCCCGAGTTGATCTTTCCTTGCAATCCAGAATCTTGGAGGGGTACTCTTGGTACGAGAGATCTGGCTCTATCTCCAATTCTGGTTCTGCTAGAATCTCAGTCGGCAATCGAACACACTTCTTCAGCTGAGATACATGGAATACGCTGTGAATGGCAGACATCTTTGAAGGTAACTTCAGCTTGTATGCCACGGGTCCACATGCTTCAATGATCTCATAAGGTCCAATGTAACGAGGGGCTAGCTTGCCTTTGATCCCAAACCTCTGCACTCCCTTGGTGGGTGATACCTTGAGGTATACAAAACTTCCCACCTCGAACTGGAGAGGTTTCCTTCTTCTGTCATGATAGCTCTTCTGCCTGGCCTGAGCAGCTTCTAGATTCTTCCTGATTAGCTTGACCTTCCTTTCGGCTTCAGTCACCAAATCAGGTCCAAAAACTTCTCTTTCACCAGGCTGAGACCAATTGAATGGTGTCCTGCACCTTCTTCCATAGAGAGCTTCAAAAGGTGCCATCTTTAGGCTGGATTGATAACTATTGTTATAAGCAAACTCTGCCAAGGAGAGGTGCTTATCCCAGTTCTTGCCACAATCGATCGCACAAGCTCTCAGCATATCCTCCAGAATCTGGTTTACCCTTTCCGTCTGACCATCAGTCTGCGGGTGGTAAGCTGAACTCCTGATTAGCTTGGTTCCCAAAGACTCTTGCAATTGTTCCCAAAATCTGGCAACAAATTGGGCTCCTCGGTCAGAAACAATGGTCCGAGGTAATCCATGCAAACACACGATCCGGTCGATATACAATTCTGCATATTTCTGAGCCTTATCAGTGGTGTGCACAGGAAGAAAATGTGCCACTTTCGTCAATCGGTCCACAATAACCCAAATTGAATCATGATGACGAGAGGTGTTGGGTAGACCCACAATGAAATCCATGCTGATGTCGTCCCACTTCCACGAAGGTACGGACAGTGGTTGCAAAGCTCCAGCGGACTTCAAGTGGCTTGCCTTTATCCTCTGACAGGTGTCACACTCTGATACATACTGGGCTATCTCCCTCTTCATTCTGGTCCACCAGTACAAAAGCTTCAAATCATGGTACATCTTGGTGCTTCCCGGATGCATAGAGAATTTGGAGAGATGAGCCTCATCCAAAATTTTCTTCTTGAGATCCCGGTCCTTAGGAATTACCAATCTGCTTTTGAACCATAACACACCCTTCTCATCCTGGCGGAAACAATTATACTTCTCAACCTTCTGATGGAGATTCTTCTTGATAATCTGCACTCCCTTGTCACTGAGCTGGGCCATGATAATCTGGTCTTGCAAAGTTGGCTCAACAGAAATGTGAGACAAAGAACCAGAAGGAATCACTTCAATCTGCATCTTGCTCAACTCATCGCACAAGGTGTTAACATGAGAATCCATCAGAATACAGTTGCATTGCAACTTCCGACTCAAGGCATCAGCTACCACATTAGCTTTCCCTGGGTGATAATGTACCTCCAGGTCATAATCCTTGATCAGCTCTAGCCATCTTCTCTGCCTCATGTTGAGATCAGCCTGAGTAAAAATGTACTTAAGGCTCTTATGATCAGTGAAGATGTTGCAGTGGGTTCCCATCAGATAGTGCCTCCACATCTTCAATGCATGAACCATTGCTGCTAACTCAAGGTCATGAGTGGGATAATTCTGCTCATGAGGCCTGAGTGCTCTTGAGGCATAAGCAATGACTCGGTTGTCTTGCATCAAGACACAACCTAGCCCGGTGCCAGAGGCATCGCAATATACATCAAAAGGCTTGCTGCTGTCGGGTTGCGCCAAAACTGGTGCTGTGGTCAGATACTGCCTCAATGCATGGAAGGCATCTTCGCACTTCTGACTCCACACAAACTTGACCTCTTTCTTCAGCAACTCAGTAATAGGCTTCGCAATTCGAGAGAAGTCCGGAATAAATCTTCGGTAATAACCGGCCAATCCTAGAAAACTCCGAATCTGGCGAACAGTCGTTGGTGGCCTCCAGTTCATCACCTCTTGCACTTTATCAGGATCAACAGCTATTCCATCCTGAGAGATAGTGTGACCCAAGAATTTGATTTCCTTTAGCCAAAAATCACACTTGGATAACTTGGCATAAAGGTGGTGCTCTCGCAGACGTTGAAGCACTACATGCAAATGCCCGGTATGTTCTTCTTCGTTCTTTGAGTACACCAGAATATCATCGATGAAAACCACCACGAACTTGTCCAATTCCGGCATGAAAACAGAATTCATCAGATACATGAAGTATGCTGGTGCATTTGTCAGCCCGAATGACATCACCAAGAATTCATATAGCCCATATCTGGTTGAGAATGCCGTCTTCGGAATATCACTTGCTCGTATTTTGATCTGATGGTAGCCAGAGCGAAGGTCTATTTTGGAAAACACCTTAGCCCCGACCAACTGGTCAAAGAGAACATCAATACGAAGCAAAGGATACTTGTTCTTGATAGTTACCGCATTAAGAGGGCGGTAATCTATACACAGCCTCAAGCTTTCATCCTTCTTCTTCACAAATAGTGCTGGACAGCCCCAAGGCGAAGTGCTTGGGCAAATAAAACCCTTATCCAGCAACTCTTGCAACTGCTTCTTCAACTCTGCCAACTCAGCGGGTGGCATTCGGTAGGGCCTCTTGGAAATTGGGGCCGTTCCCGGTTGCAACTCGATGGCGAATTCAATATCCCGGTCCGGTGGCATTCCTGGCAATTCATCAGGAAAGACATCTGCATACTCACAGACCACTGGGATCTTCTTCAGGGGTAACTCCGTCATAGAGAAAGCACATGACTGAGAAGAACCCTGACTAGGCAGAATCAAAGAGAAATTTCCGCAGAAAGGAGAATTAACTTCCACGGTACGACTGGCTACATCAAGCACAACTTGGTGCAAGGTCATCCAATTTGCTCCTAGAATAATGTCCACATTTCCAATCCCAATACAAGAAGAGTGGTTTTGATAATGTGGCTTCCCAGTTGAATAGGCACACTTTGGTTTAATTGATTAGTTGCAATTTTACCCCCAGGTGTGACTATCATGAATGACCCTTTTGAGTGAGAGAATGGCAGTTTGCAATTAGCACTGAACTTTTGGCTAATGAAGCTATGAGATGCACCAGAATCAAACAGAATTAAAGCAGGTTGATTATAAACTGAAAAGGTACCGGTCATGATAGGAGCTCCTTCTGGCACTTCTTCTAGAGCAGTGAAGTTGAGCTTCCCTTGCCTGACTTGCACCTTCTGCTTTCTTCCCTTGTCTTGATTTGGTGCTGGCATCTGCCTCTGCTGGTTCCTGGGACAATTCTTGGCATAGTGGCCCACATTGCCACAAGTGAAACACTTGTTCCCATTGCCCTGGCGGAACTGCTGCTGCTGCGGAGGCTGATTATTCCTTGGGGCGGGAGCTGGATAGCGGTTGGGTGCCGGCTGCTGCTGCTGCTGAGGTGGCCTGATCACACATCTGCCTGCCTGCTGCTGAAAACCCCTGCTCTGATTGTGAGAAACAATCCGAAACCTCTGAGCCTGAGCGGATGGCGCTGCCATTGGTGCCTTCCTCTTCTTCTCTGCCCGGTGAGCAACAATGCAATCCTCCTGAGAGATGGCCATGTTGACCAGCTCATTGAAGCTATCGGCCCGGACAGTGTTGAGTCGTTCCCGCAGCTTGGTATTGAGACCCCTGCGGAAGCGATCCCTCTTCTTTTCATCAGAATCAGCATGATACCCTGCATACTGGCATAAGTCGTTGAAGGCTTGCGCATACTGCAGTACCGTGCGGGTTCCTTGATTGAGGGCCAGGAATTCATTCAACTTCCGATCAAGAATGCCAGCTGGAATGTGGTGCCCTCTGAAGGCAGTCTTGAATTCCTCCCAAGATACTTCACGATCAGCGGGGAGCATAGCACGGAAGTGATCCCACCAAGTCCGAGCTGGGCCGCGAAGCTGCTGCGCGGCGAAGCGAGCCTTGGCCTCATCAGGGCAGTCTCCCGTGAGGAGGGGAAACTTGGACTCGACGACGCGAAGCCACACGTCGGCGTCCAACGGATCCTCTGCCTTGGTGAACAAGGGCGGCTGCGTGCTCAGAAACTCCTGGTATGTTGCCATAGCCGGAGGTCGCTGATGCTGGCCTCCACCATGATGCTGAGGGTGGGGCTGGCGCTGCAAGAACTGTCGCAGAATTTCATTCTGCTGGGCCATCAGCTCCTGCACTGTGGGAGCTGGAGGAGGTGGCGGGGGAGCTTGCTCATTTTGCCCGCGACGCTGCCTAGCTGCCATCTGAAACAGAGATTGTCGCCAATGTTATCCCGACTCATATTTCCGAACGACAAGATATCATCTCATATGGAAGGAAAAGGCCATAATCATAATATTAGGTTCGAAAATGAAGATAACCTGGTGACAAGGATCCCACAGATATCAAAAGTTTACGGGGTTACATTAATCAGGGGAAAGTACCCATAAGCCTAGTCCAAAATGTGATACTACTAAGCTCGCATAGGTTTCTATCCGCCTAAAAATGTCAAAGCGACTACTTAACCCTGAGCGGTGGAAGCGACACTGGATACGGGTGAAGGAGGCATCGCGGAGGTAGTCCCATTGGCACCAGGGGCTGGTCCTAGCTCCTCGGGAGCCTCTTCTCCCTCGCTTCCTGCTTCATTGGCCTCCATCTCCAGGTGGTGCATGTCCAAGTGGTCATTGGCTTCCTCAAGTTCCCTCTGCACGTCGTGAAGCTGGTTCTCCAAGACATCAATAGTGTTGTCTCGGATCTCCACTTGCTGCTCCAGGGTGGTAATACGCTGGCTCAGCCTTTCCACTTGCAGATCCTTCTCCACCAACTCTGTGGATAGGTCGACCACAAAATCTTCCCGACTGTCGAGAGTCAGCTTGGCAGCCTGAGCGGTGTTAGCAAGAAGTGTCATAGCATCGCTCTGAAGGGCCTGGAGGCGGTACAGTGCACTCATGCACTGAACAGTGACCCTCCCAACCAAGTCAGGATACATTGCCCACACATCCTTCACATGGCTCACGCGGTTACACCACATGGGATCATCCTTCTTCTCAGCAGGGAAGAGTCCCAAGGGGTGCATCACCATCTCCAGGGGATGGTAGCCACAGAAAGTCGTCAGAGTCTTCATGGCTGCTGCCTCAACGGTGTCGTCCGTCCTGAGTCCAATCGTCTCAGAGTCAAGAGAACGCCAACCCGGCTGAAGGGGATGAGCCTCCAAAGTTAGCCAGACCCGACAACGAGGTACCCGATGCTCCTCATACAACTGCACTGTGTACAAAGGGGGCGTAGGGTAACCGGCGGAGTTAAGCACTTCCCACAAGATGGAAGGAAAGCCATCGCGAGAAAGGAAGTCAGAACTGAAACGAGAGTCTCCTCCACTGGCGGGGGTGGGTGAATTCATCTGCGGAAGGGAATCAAGATAAAGATTATGGTGGAAGGAAAAAGAAAAAGAGAGCCCGGATGATTTTGAAAAAAAGGGGGTTAGCTCAAATTTTAATTCCTCTTTGTGTTTTATAATGCATGCATGCTGAAAGAAACGTTGCCTCTCAAAAAGGAAAATAGGGTGCCTTTTTAGGGCATCCTAGAATATAAGTATTGGCCCACAGGGCCTAATTAATTAGCCACCTATTTCTCCCTTTATGCCTAAGGCCTTTCGTCCTAGGTCTAGCGGTCTAGTCCTGACGATCCGTAACAGTTTCTAGGCAAGTTTTAGGTTTTGAAAATTGGTATTCATGTTTTATTGTCCTTCACTGTGGTGGAATTTGCTCCGATACCAGCTGTGGCAGAACCGCCCGAATTATTCCAGCTTAAGTGCCTAAGTCACGCCTCAGGGGCCGTAACACACTTAAATCGGAATAACCCGTCAGTCCCTCAGATCTAGTCTGATAGAGCCACTTAACCAGGATCAAATTCCACAATCTCACTCGAAGGTGAGTCACAGAAGAAATACAATAAAACAGGAAACTTCAAATTAAGTACTGAGTTATTACATAAATCGGAGTTTTTGGAGTAGCAAATAAAGTTCACAAATTAAAGTGCAGCGGATAATCGATGTCGTCGGTAACGAGGAAATGGGCAAGGCCTAGCCCACTACTCCTCGTGCTCCTCTCCTGCCGGAGCAACATCCCACTCGACCGTCCAACCCGGTGGCAGGGTGGTAGGCCAAGTCACACCATCAACTACATCCTGCATGGTACCTGCAAAAATGGTGCCACAAGCAAGGCTGAGTATACTAATACTCAGCTAGACTTAACCGGTGTGAGGAGTCTACTCCTCTACCTCTAGACTATGCAGCTGTTTGGCTGAGGGGTTTGGTTTGCCAAAAGCACTAGCTGTTTCTAAAATCAATTTTTTAGCTTTTCAAATTCTACCATCATTAACTTAGCTAGATTTGCTCCTTCTAAGCATACATGGTAACAAGCAATTAGCTCAATCAACAAGTTATCTCATGTAATCCACATTTCACTTCTTACTCGATGCAGTACAAGGAATCAAGCAGTCTCATTAGCTGCGAGAAGCAGACGATTCGAATCGAGTTTTAACCTTGCAAGGTAAACCTAAACACACGTCAAGTCAGGGTACTCCGACCCCACACAAGACAACCGTCCCCATCGATTCCCCGTTCGCGTCCAGGCCTCACCACCTTGGCATACAATGCTCCACTGACCCCGGCTGCCGCCGTGCAGTGACCGCACTTGTACCCACCATAGCTAGCATGGGAGACCCTGTCTCAGGTCGCATGAGGGATAAAGTCCGCGCCCGGCTTCACTCAGGTACTAGGTTTACCGGTTACCATTTTTCCCGGCATGTGCTTAGTACGTTCAAAAGCTTGACTCAGGTATCCACACATTAATCCTTAATTCATTTTTCCCGTCTCATGGACAAGGCATCCTCCCTGGATCCAAGTCCATAGACCAATATGTATATCCCATTATCAAGATGAATACAATCAATTCCTGACCTCGCGCGAGTGCTAGAAAAATCACTCGACTTCTACCGAGATCCTGATTAGCAAGCAGCTACTCGACCTAGCATACTAGTATTCATCTCAAAAAGGAATCCTAAGTTCATGCAACTAGAGGTTTCAAGCAACTCCTACACTTAAGTGCACATTACAGTCCTACAAGCATTAAGTGTAGTAAAGTAGCATATAATAACATGGTTATGCATAAAACCGGGGCTTGCCTTCAATTGCTGGGGCTGCGGGGAGATCCTCAATAGCAGCCTCTGGAGCCTGCTCCTGGTCCTCCTCTTGGACAGGTCCTTGCTCGGGGATGAGCACGTACTCTCCGTCGGCAAGATTACAATCTAATGAATGCAATGCGTAAGATATATGCATGATATGATATGTGCTTTAGAATTTACAACTTTAAAGATGTATGGTCTTTTTGAATTTAATCAAGCTAACCTTACTTATGTAAAACCTTACAGTGGTATACTTGGTAAATTGGGTTAGTTTTAGTGGGATGAGGTTTATTTCTTCTCTTTTCTTTTATTCTCTTTAATGTTTTGGAGTAGGTTTGAACTACAAGTTGCTTTTATAAAATTCCAAAAATTCTGCAAAAATTACAATGGCTTGCTACTGGTGTATGATTCTCTGTCTCAAAATTTGGGGTTCAGAAAGTGAATGGTTTTCTCTGGACAAAATTACCAAATTTTAGGGCAGAAGGGGTACTTTGAACTACAACTATTATTTAACAGTGGGTAATTCTTTAAAACTTATTTTTGCTGGCTTTTAGGTGTCATAACATGACTTGATACAAATTTCTAGTCATTAATACCTTTTAATGAGTTTTTTATGGTTTTCTCAAGTTTCTAGCCAAAGGGGTGCTTTCTACTACCACTATATTTGAAAAAACATCAAACAACAGAGTTCTTATTTTTCTTAGCTAGTGTTTTGTGCAAGAGCAATCATTCTGGAGTTTGGCTTCTTTTTGCTTAAGGGAAGGGGTGGTATGCATTATTTGAGCTAAATGGCCTTTCTCACAAATTACTAGCAAAAGGTATGGGTTCACTTTCTTTTTCATGGGTTTGCATTTTTCTCTGGTGGTTTATCTCATCATGGACTTAGCTAATTTTTGGTTGCCCATTATCACATTAAAAGGGGTTGCTTATGATTTATTGGAAAAATGCCTTATTATCATTCTGTATTTATTTTCCCTACTTAAAAAGTTAGGCTGGGGTGTTCTGTATTTTTGTAGTGGGGCTCTGGTGGTTATAAGTTCACTGGATTTTTGTTAACCATTTTGGTTATAGTTTTGCAATTCTAATAATTGATTTTCAGTCTTCATAAGGCTAATTAAAGCATCTTAATTAGAAACTGGTCCTAATTAATGGTCTCTGCATTTTTCCTAGGTTCTTGGTTGCATAAGTAAACTAGGAAAAATATTGCTAATCACTGTTCAACATTTTCAAATACTTTTCGGATTTTCTCTAAGTTGTGGACAAAATGGCTTTAAATGAATAACTACATCATAATCTCTAATGCTGGGGCTCCTACTATTTTTAAACAGTGTCTAATTAAGGTATAAGCATCTACAAATTTTCTTAAGCTCAGTACAAAAGAAAAACTAATTTTCCTTAATTAAACAAGGTTTAGGGGGTTTCTGTTTTTAATTTTAAACTCTAAAATTTAGAACAGAAAGCATATGGTTCACTATTTTTAAATGAAGGATCATAATATTCCAGAGTTAGCAAAATTGGTTTGACAGCTTTTCATTAAGATTTCATCAAGTTATGGATTTTCTAAGTTCTCTGGTTATTTTAAAAGAATAACAGAATTGATTAAAAGGAAAACCACTTTGCACTGGGGTCCCTGGCGGTTTTTCTAAGTTTTCCTTCGCGAATCAGTCCTTAGGTTACTATTCACATGAGTCGCTGACATTACAGAAAACCCCTCGGGTTCTACAGAACCTAACCCGAGGTCCTTCTTCTACCTCAAACAGTAGCCGCGGCGAAGAAAAGGGTGGAGGGGCTTACCGGCGGCAAGACTGTTCCGGTGAAGTGGTCGAGGGTGAAGGGGAGGTCGCGGGGATCACAACGGTGTGCGGAACGTCGACGGAGATGGCCGGAGTTGGTCGGTCCACGCGCGCAGGCGGGGATGCTCGTCGGCGGCGAGGAGACCGGCCTGGTCACGGCGAGGTAGTTCAATTAAATAGGTCAGGGAGGTCCACGGGATGCCAGAGAAGCCATGAGCGAAAGGAATTGGGCGGAGACTCACTGGATAGCTTGGTCCACGCGCGGCGGCGGAAGACCGAAGTCCGGTGAGGTTGATCTCGGGCCTCCGGTGAAGTCCGGTCGGGTCCGAGGGCTTGGCAAGCTTCACGGGCTACTGGCGGAGCTAGCCGAAGCACTGGTTGGGCTGGAGGGTGGCTGGAGTGAGCTGGCCTCGGCGGCCGAAGCTCTGGCGGCAATGGCGGGCGGAAATAAGCTCGCCGGAGCCAAGGAACGGTGGCTGCTCGGTGAGGGTGAGTGCGGAGCGAAGTGGGGCGCGCCTGGGGAGGCTTTATAGGCACGGCGCGATGCACGGGCGGTCGTGGACCGGCGAGTGCGCGCGGGCGTGCACTGGGAAGGCGCGGTGCGCGAATGGGCGTGAACCAGGGGTGTCAGCCGCGGTCGAACACGTGTTCCCGTTGCCTCTGCCCCTGTTCAAGCGCCGATTGGGAGCAAATCTTCGCGAATTTGGGCAAGATCACTGCAAGGGATTTGTTCACCAGACCAAGCTTTGTCTTTTATGTATGGACGACGTGCGGTTTTAGGCTAGGGACAGGGAGTTGTAGCGTCACCAAGGTGCCAGTGTCAGAATGCCTGGTCCCGAGGTTGAGCTGCGCCAAAACCGTGTCAAATGGATTTGGTTTGAGTTCAAATTTTCCCAGAATGTGTTCAAGGTAATTTGGCACGACTTTGATATTTGGATCTTCTGGCTTTGAGTTTGGAAAAGCAGAGAACACAGATGATCTTTGAGGAGAGGTCTGAAATTCAGAAATTCAGAAATCTGAATTTCTCTAAGGGTTCATTGATCAAGGGCTGTTTTGGGGATTTAATTGAGTTATTTTGGCTAAGCCTTCTTAACCTTTCTTGTTGCTTAATAAATATACTTTAACTTATATAATTGGCTCAACTCAAAATTTTAAACTTTTCATCCTCTTTTTCATTTTTTTCTCAAATTTTGTTCATGGGGTTTACTTAGGGTTTTGAATTAGGGTTGCACATTCTTATCTTTCAAAAGTCTCAATTGTTTTGATCATGACACTTTTAAGTATATACTTGGTGAATTCTTTCTCACTTAATTTGTTTTGTTGTTCATGCTTACTTTGGTTCACAAAAAATGATGGTTCTTGGTTTGGCTTTTGAGAAAAACCCTGAGTGACACTGGGGTGTCACAGTAATTCTTTAAAACTTATTTTTGCTGGCTTTTAGGTGTCATAACATGACTCGATACAATTTTCTAGTCATTAATACCCTTTAATTCTTTCCCTAAGATTTTCTTAAGGTTTCTAGCAAAAGGGGTGCTTTCTACTACCACTATACTTGAAAAACATCAAACAACAGAGTTCTTATTTTTCTTAGCTAGTATTTTGTGCAAGAGCAATCATTCTGAAGTTTCGCTTCTTTTTGCTTAAGGGAAGGGGTGGTTTGCATTATTTGAGCTAAATGGCCTTTCTCACCAATTACTTAGCAAAAGGCATGGGTTCACTTCTTTTTCATGGGTTTGTATTTTTCTCTGGTGGTTTATCTCATCATGGACTTAGCAAATTTTTGGTTGCCCAGTGTCACATTATTTGAGGTTGTTTATGATTTATTGGGAAAATGCCTTATTACCACTTTGTATTTATTTTCCTTACTTAAAAAGTTAGGCTGGGGTACTCTGTATTTTTGTAGTGGGGCTCTGGTGGTTATAAGTTCACTGGATTTTTGTTAACCACTTTGGTTATAGTTTTGCAATTCTAATAATTGATTTTCAGTATACATAAGGCTAATTAAAGCATCTTAATTAGAAACTGGTCCTAATTAATGGTCTCTGCATTTTTCCTAGGTTCTTTGTCGCATAAGTAAACTAGGAAAAATATTGCTAATCACTGTTCAACATTTTCTAATGCTTTTCTGATTTTCTCTAAGTTTTGGACAAAATGGCTTTAAATGAATAACTACATCATAATCTCTAATGCTGGGGCTCCTACTATTTTTAAACAGTGTCTAATTAAGGTATAAGCATCCACAAATTTTCTTAAGCTCAGCACAAAAGAAAAACTAATTTTCCTTAATTAAACAAGGTTTAGGGGGTTTCTGTTTTTAATTTTAAACTCTAAAATTTAGAACAGAAAGCATATGGTTCACTATTTTTAAATGAAGGATCATGATATTCCAGAGCTAGCAAAATTGGTTTGACAGCTTTTCATTAAGATTTCATCAAGTTATGGATTTTCTAAGTTCTCTGGTTATTTTAAAAGAATAACAGAATTGATTAAATGGAAAACCACTTTGCACTGGGGTCCCTGGCGGTTTTTCTAAGTTTTCCTTCGCGAATCAGTCCTTAGGTTACTATTTACATGAGTCGCTGACATTACAGAAAACCCCTCGGGTTCTACAAAACCTAACCCGAGGTCCTTCTTCTACCTCAAACAGTAGCCGCGGCGAAGAAAAGGGCGGAGGGGCTTACCGGCGGCGAGACTGTTCCGGTGAAGTGGTCGAGGATGAAGGGGAGGTCGCGGGGATCACAACGGTGTGCGGAACGCCGTCGGAGATGGCCGGAGTCGGTCGGTCCACGCGCGCAGGCGGGGATGCTCGTCGGCGGCGAGGAGACCGGCCTGGTCACGGCGAGATAGTTCAATCAAATAGGTCAGGGAGGTCCACGGGTTGCCAGAGAAGCTATGAGCGCAAGGAATTGGTCGGAGACTCACTGGATAGCTCGGTCCACGCGCGGCGGCAGAAGACCGAAGTCCGGTGAGGTTGATCTCGGGCCTCCGGTGAAGTCCGGTCGGGTCCGAGGGCTTGGCAAGCTTCATGGGCTACTGGCGGAGCTAGCCGAAGCACTGGTTGGGCTGGAGGGTGGCTGGAGTGGGCTGGCCACGGCGGCCGTAGCTCTGGCGGCAATGGCGGGCGGAAATGAGCTCGCCGGAGCTAAGGAACGGTGGCTGGCCGGTGAGGGTGAGTACGGGGCGAAGAGAGGTGCGCCCGGGGAGGCTTTATAGGCGCGGGCGAGCACGGCCGAGGGCGTGGGCGCGCGGCGGACTTGACCGGACGCCGGGGCGAGCGCGCGCGCGGGTTGGGCGAGCTCTGGCGTGCCGACCAGGGTCGAACACGTGTGCCCGTGCGTTCTGCCCAAGCTCTGGCGCGTGTGGTCGCTCATCCGAGCCTGCTCTCGCCTTGGTCAGTGCACGAAACCTCTTCTCCTCCCTACAAGCTACCATTCTTGTGTGGGTGCCATAGGATTTTGCCTACTGGTTGCAGAGATATGGAGCCAGGAAATCTGGTCTGTCTCCCTGCCTAAACCCGAGGCAAATCCCAAGTTTTGTCGTGTCTAGGGCTCGCGTCCCAATGCCATCTTCTGGCACACGACAGAGGGGTTAGTTAGACACAATTTTGTCAATGGGGCCATTAGGATTCGAGTTAGGGATCAAGGTGAACATCCCTGATCTTTGGCTCAAGATCTGAATTTCAGAATTCAGAAATTCAGAATTCCCAATGAGTCCCAACAAAAGAAGCTTGATTTGGGGGTTTCCTTGAATTATTTTGGCTAAGCTTCCTCAATCTTTCTTGTTGTTTATCAAATATACTTTAACTTATATAATTGGCTCAACTCAAAATTTTAAACTTTTCATTCCCTTTTGCTTATTTTCTTGAATTTTGTTCATGGGGTTCACTTAGAGTTCTTAATTAGGGTTGCACATTCTTATCTTTTCAAAGACTCAATTGTTTTGATCATGACACTTTTAAACATATACTTGGTGAACTCTTTCTTACTTAAGTTATTTTGATGCTCATGCTTACTTTGGTTCACATAAAATAATGGTTCTTGGTTTGGCTTTTTAAGAGAAACCCTAGGTGACACTGGGGTGTCACAGAGCCCTGGGTCGGGCGGAGCGGAGTTCGCCGTCTTCCGGGACCTAGCCCGAGTCCGAGCCCTGGGTCGGGCGGAGCGGAGTTCGCCGTCTTCCGGGACTTAGCTCGAGTCCGAGCCTGGGTCGGGCGGAGCGGAGTTTCCTATGGTGCCTTTGGCAGGGCCTGACTGCCTGTCAGTCTCACTCTGTCAAGTGGCACTGCAGTCGGAGTGGCGCAGGCGGCGCTGTCCTTCTGTCAGGCCGGTCAGTGGAGCGGCGAAGTGACGGCGGTCACTTCGGCTCTGCCGGGGGGCGTGCGTCAGGATAAAGGTGTCAGGCCACCTTTGCGTTAAATGCTCCTGCGATTCGGTCGGTCGGTGCGGCGATTTAGTCAGGGTTGCTTCTTAGCGAAGGCAGGGCCTCGGGCGAGCCGGAGATGTGTCCGCCGTTGGAGGGGGGCCTCGGGCGAGACGGAAATCCTCCGGGGTTGGCTGCCCTTGTCCGAGGCTAGGCTCGGACGAGGCATGATCGAGTCGCTCGAATGGCCTGATCCCTGACTTAATCGTACCCATCAGGCCTTTGCAGCTTTATGCTGATGGGGGTTACCAGCTGAGAATTAGGAGTCTTGAGGGTACCCCTAATTATGGTCCCCGACAGTAGCCCCTGAGCCTCGAAGGGAGTGTTAGCACTCGCTTGGAGGCTTTCGTCGCACTTTTTTGCAAGGGGACCAGCCTTTCTCGGTTGCATTTTGTTCCGGTGGGTGCGCGCGAGCGCACCCGCCGGGTGTAGCCCCCGAGGCCTCGGAGGAGTGGTTTCACTCCTCCGAGGTCTTAATGCCTTGCGTAACGCTTCGGTCGGTCTGGTTGTTCCCTCATGCGAACTGGCCGTAGCCCGGGTGTACGGTCGGGGCCCAAGTTCTCGGGCTGGAATGTTGACGCTGTCAACGGTTCGGCCGGAGCCGGGTTTGCGAGAGCAGCCCCCGAGCCTCTGCACAGGGCGAGAGGGCGATCAGGGACAGACTCGGCTTTTTTACATACGCCCCTGCGTCGCCTTTCCGCAAGGAGGAGGGGGGAAAGCGCCATGTTGCCCTCGATGGGCGCCGAACATGGTGTCTCCAGTGAGCTGCAAACGGGTAATCCGAGTGGACGTCCGTGCCCCGTTCGTTAGGGGTCGGCTAGGGGTCCAGAGGCACGCCCAAAAGTACCTGCGGGTGATCTGCCGGACCCGGTCCCCTGGTGACGGGGTCCGAGGGCTCGATGCCTCCCTCTGATGGGATTCCGTTACCAGATCGCTCCCGCTGGTCTCGGAAATGTCCTAGGGTACCTCGGGAGTGCAGCCTGAGCCTTGGTTATGTATCGAACGTACCCATGGTCATCCCTCGCTCGGCGTCTGAGGCGGCTGTGAATCCTTCGGGGGCCAGCCTTCGAACCCCTGATCAGTAATGGGCGCGGAGCTCGAGTAGCCTGAGGCGGCCGTGGAACCCTTCGGGGGGCCGGCCTTCGAACCTCTGACCAGTAGTGGGTGTAGGGCCCACGCGATCTGAGGCGGCTGTTGAACCCCTCGGGGGGCCAGCCTTCGAACCTCTGATCAGTAGGGAGGCTCGGAGCCCGGTTCCTTCACGGGGAAGGATCCTTTTCGGGGTATCCCCCTTTCCCGGTCCCTGTTGCAAGAGATAGAGAAAGAGGAAAAAAGGAAAAGGATACGAAATCGAACGACGTGGCGTACCTTTTTTGGCGCGGTTTTTACGGCGAAGGCGAAGCGTCGCCCGCTTCTCCTGCCAGAAGCGCCGTCTGTCCCTCCGCGGAGTTAATGCGACGGGGCGAGTTGTTGGCTGGGCGGCCGTTGCGCGTGCGCGAGCCGTTCGAGGAACGACTGTTTCGCTTCGCGTTTTTTGAATCCCGCATCCGGTCCGGGCGGAACGTTGGAAACGGTCTCGCCTTGGTCTTTATATACCTGGGAGAGGGTCTGGTGACGGTTCTACGCTCCGCTTCCTGCCTCCTTCTTAGGTTTTCGCAACCCGAGAGATTTTAGCCAGAGAAGAGGAAACCGCCCTTCCAGCCCCCTGCGCCGCCATCCCTGCCTCCTTCTTTGGTGATGGCTGACCGGGTGACCGTCATCTCGCCGCGCGATCCATGGCCCTTTTCCACGGTGACGGCGAGCGATCTGGAGGATCTGGTCGGCGAGGGTTTGCTTCGCCCTCTCACCGATGAGCAGCGACCGGAATGGATTCCTCCCGTGGGTGGAGCCGCTCCATCCCCACCGCCGGGGTACGTCGTGAGCTTCGTCTCCTTCCACGAGCGGGGATTCGGTGTGCCGGCGGGCCGCTTTATGTGGCAGAACCACCCGAATTATTCCAGCTTAAGTGCCTAAGTCACGCCCCAAGGGTCGTAACACACTTAAATCGGAATAACCCGTCAGTCCCTCAGATCTAGTCTGATAGAGCCACTTAACCAGGATCAAATTCCACAATCCCACTCGAAGGTGAGTCACAGAAGAAATACAATAAAACAGGAAACCTCAAATTAAGTACTGAGTTATTACATAAATCGGAGTTTTTGAGTAGCAAATAAAGTTCACGAAATAAAGTGCAGCGGATAATCGATGTCGTCGGTAATGAGGAAATGGGCAAGGCCTGGCCCACTACTCCTCATGCTCCTCTCCTGCCGGAGCAACATCCCACTCGACCGTCCAACCCGGTGGCAGGGTGGTAGGCCAAGTCACACCATCAACCAAATCCTGCATGGTACCTGCAAAAATGGTGCCACAAGCAAGGCTGAGTATACTAATACTCAGCTAGACTTAACCGGTGTGAGGAGTCTACTCCTCTACCTCTAGACTATGCAGCTGTTTGGCTGAGGGGTTTGGTTTGCCAAAAGCACTAGCTGTTTCTAAAATCAATTTTTAGCTTTTCAAATTCTACCATCATTAACTTTAGCTAGATTTGCTCTTTCTAAGCATTCATGGTAACAATCATTTAGCTCAATCAACAAGTTGTCTCATATAATCCACATTTCACTTCTTACTCGATGCAGTACAAGGAATCAAGCAGTCTCATTAGCTGCGAGAAGCAGACGATTCGAATCGAGTTTTAAACCTTGCAAGGTAAACCTAAACACACGGCATGTCAGGGTACTCCGACCCCACACATGACAACCGTCCCCATTGATTCCCCGTTCGCGTCCAGGCCTCACCGCCTTGGCATACAATGCTCCACTGACCCCGGCTGCCGCCGTGCAGTGACCGCACTTGTACCCACCATAGCTAGCATGGGAGACCCAGTCTCAGGTCGCATGAGGGATAAAGTCCGCGCCCGGCTTCACTCAGGTACTAGGTTTACCGGTTACCATTTTTCCCGGCATGTGCTTAGTACGTTCAAAAGCTTGACTCAGGTATCCACACATTAATCCTTAATTCATTTTTCCCGTCTCATGGACAAGGCATCCTCCCTGGATCCAAGTCCATAGACCAACATATATCCCGTTATCAAGATGAATACAATCAATTTCTGACCTCGCGCGAGTGCTAGAAAAATCACTCGACTTCTACCGAGATCCTGATTAGCAAGCAGCTACTCGACCTAGCATACTAGTATTCATCTCAAAAGGAATCCTAAGTTCATGCAACTAGAGGTTTCAAGCAACTCCTACACTTAAGTGCACATTGCAATCCTACAAGCATTAAGTGTAGTAAAGTAGCATATAATAACATGGTTATGCATAAAACCGGGGCTTGCCTTCAATTGCTGGGGCTACGGGGAGATCCTCAATAGCAGCCTCTGAAGCCTGCTCCTGGTCCTCCTCTTGGACAGGTCCTTGCTCGGGGATGAGCACGTACTCTCCGTCGGCAAGATTACAATCTAATGAATGCAATGCGTAAGATATATGCATGATATGATAGGTGCTTTTTAGAAATTTCAACTTTAAAGGTGTATGATCTTCTTGAGTCAAACAAGGTCAACTTTGCTTATGTAAAACCCTTTAGTGGTATACTTGGTAAGTTGGGTTAGACTTAGCTAAGGTAAGTGGTAGGTTTATTTTTTTGGGGTTCCACTGAATTATTTTTAAGTCTTAGGGAGAATTGATAAGTTCTCAAGTTAGACTTATTGGGATGAGGTTTATTTCCTTCTTTCCTTTTCTTTTATTCTTTTAATGTTTTGGAGTAGGTTTGAACTACAAGTTGCTTTTATAAAATTCTAAAAATTCCACAAAAATTACAGTGGCTTGTTACTGGTGTGTGTTGCTCTGTCTCAAAATTTGGGGATCAGAAAGTGAATAGTTTTCTCTGGACAAAATTATTAAATTCTAGGGCAGAAGGGGTGCTTTGAACTACAACTATTATTTAACAGTGGGAAATTTTCTAAAACTTATTTTTGCTGACCTTTAGGTGTCATAACATGACTTGATACAAATTTCTAGCCATTAATACCTTTTAATTATTTTCCTATGGTTTTCTCAAGTTTCTAGCAAAATGGGTGCTTTCTACTACCACTATATTTGAAAAACATCAAACAACAGAGTTCTTATTTTTCTTGGGTATTATTTTGTGCAAGAGCAATCATTCGGAAGTTTGGCCTCCTTTTGCTTAAGGGAAGGGATGGTTTGCATTATTTGAATTAAATGGCCTTTCTCATAAATTACTAGCAAAAGGTATGGGTTTACTTCTTTTTCATGGGTTTGCATTTTTCTCTGGTAGTTTATCTCATCATGGACTTAGCAAATTTTTGGTTGCCCATTATCACATTAATAGGGGTTGTTCATGATTTATTTGGAAAATGCCTTATTCTCACTTTGCATTTATTTTCCTTACTTAACAAGTTGGGCTGGGGTGCTCTGTATTTTTGTAGTGGGGCTCTGGTGGTTGTAAGTCCACTGGATTTTTATTAAGTATTTTGGTTATAGTTTTGCCTCCTTAATAATTGATTTTCAGTCTATATAAGGCTAAATAAATTATCTTAATTAAAAACTGGTCTAAATTAATGGTCTCTGTATTTTTCCTAGGTTCTCTGTTACATAAGTAAACTAGGAAAAATATTATTAATCACTGTTCATTAATTTCTAATGCCTTTCTGATTTTCTCTAAGTTTTGGACAAAATAGCTTTAAATGAATAACTACATCATAATTTCCAATGCTGGGGTTCCTACTATTTATAAACAGTGTCTAAATAAGGTTTGAACATCTACAAATTTTCTTAAGTTCAACACAGAAGAAAAACTAATTTTCCTTAATTAAACAGGGTTTAGTGGGTTTCTGTTTTTAAATTTAAACTCTAAAATTTTGAACAGAAAGCATGGGGTTCACTATTTTTAAATGATAGGTCATAATATTCCAGAGCTAGCAAAATTGGTTTGACAACTTTTTATTAAGATTTCATCAAGTTATGGATTTTCTAAGTTCTCTGGTCATTTTAAAAAGAATAACAGAATTGATTAAATGGAAATCCACTTTGCACTGGGGTCCCTGGCGGGTTTTCTAAGTTTTCTTCGCGAATCAGTCCTTAGGTTACTATTTACATGAGTCACTGACATTACAGAAAACCCCTCGGGTTCTACAGATCCTAACCCGAGGTCCTTCTTCTACCTTAAACGGTAACCGCGGCGAAGAAAAGGGCGGAGGGGCTTACCGGCGGCGAGATTGTTCCGGTGAAGCGATCGAGGACGAAGGGGAGGTCTCGGGGATCACAACGGTGTGCGGAACGCCGTCGGAGATGGCCGGAGTCGGTCGGTCCACGCGCGCAGGCGGGGATGCTCGTCGGCGGCGAGGAGACCGGCCTGGTCACGGCGAGATAGTTCAATCAAATGGGTCAGGGAGGTCCACGGGATGCCAGAGAAGACATGAGCGCGAGGAATTGGTCGGAGACTCACTGGATAGCTCGGTCCACGCACGGCGGCGGAAGACCGAAGTCCGGTGAGGTCGATCTCGGGCCTCCGGTGAAGTCCGGCCGGGTCCGAGGGCTTGGCAAGCTTCACGGGCTACTGGCGGAGCTAGCCGAAGCACTGGCTGGGCTTGAGGGTGGCTGGAGTGGGCTGGCCACGGTGGCCGAAGCTCTAGCGGCAATGGCGGGCGGAATTGAGCTCGCCGGAGCTAAGGGAAAGTGGCTGGCCTGTGAGGGTGAGTGCGGGGCGAAGTGGGGCGCGCCTGGGAGGGCTTTATAGGCACGGCGCGGTGCACGGGCGGTCGTGGACCGGCGAGCGCGCGCAAGCGTGCACTGGGAGGCGCGGTGCGCGAACGGGCGTGAACCAGGGGTGTCAGCCGCGGTCGAACACGTGTTCCCGTTGCCTCTGCCCCTGTTCAAGCGCCGATTGGGAGCAAATCTTCGCTAATTTGGGCAAGATCACTGCAAGGGATTTGTTCACCAGACCAAGCTTTGTCTTTTGTGTATGGACGACGTGCGGTTTTAGGCTAGGGGCAGGGAGTTGTAGCGTCACCAAGGTGCCAGTGTCAGAATGCCTGGTCCCGAGGTTAAGCTGCGCCAAAATCGTGCCAAATGAATTTGGTTTGAGTTCAAACTTTCCCAGAATGTGTTCAAGGTAATTTGGCACAACTTTGATATTTGGATCTTCTGGCTTTGAGTTTTGAAAAACAGAGAACACAGATGATCTTTGAGAAAAGGTCTGAAATTCAGAAATTCAGAAATCTGAATTTCTCTAAGGGTTCATAGATCAAGGGCTGATTTGGGAATTTATTTGAGTTATTTTGGCTAAGCCTTCTCAATCTTTATTGTTGCTTAATAAATATACTTTAACTTATATAATTGGCTCAACTCAAAATTTTAAACTTTTCATCTCCTTTTTCATATTTTCTTGAATTTTGCTCATGGGGCTTACTTAGGGTTTTTTTTAGGGTTGCACATTCTACCCTTTTCAAGGACTCAATTGTTTGATCATGACACTTTTAAGTATATACTTGGTGAATTCTTTCTTACTTAAGGTATTTTGATGCTCATGCTTGCTTTGGTTCACATAAAATAATGGCTCTTAGGTTTGGCATTTGAGAGAAACCCTAGGTGACACTGGGGTGTCACAGCCTTCCCCCCTTAAAGGAATCTCGTCCCGAGATTCGGGCCAGAGTCCTCCCGGGGTGAAGCGAAGGGTGAGACTGATAGGAAAAAGGGTGATGGTTGTCATTATTAGGGCAAAACTGCTCTTCGAATGTCATTCTCTTTGCAACTTCAGAAGGAAGTCCTTTTAAGTTTTATCTTATAGTTACTCCATTCTGAATTAAGATCATATTTTTGGAAATTAGATTCGAAAGGCAGGAGGAGGGGTTGGGGGTGATTACGTACCAGCTTCCTTAGGTAGGCAATCGAGGAAGTTGGATCTCAGGAATTCCTCGGTTTCCCAAGTAGCTTCCTCCTCTGAGTGATTACTCCACTGGACCTTGAACATCTTGATCGATTTTGCCCGAGTTGATCTTTCTTTGCAATCCAGAATCTTGGAGGGGTACTCTTGGTACGATAGATCTGGCTCTATCTCCAATTCTGGCTCTGCTATGATCTCAGTCGGCAATCGAACACACTTCTTCAGCTGAGATACATGGAATACACTGTGAATGGCAGACATCTTTGAAGGTAACTTCAGCTTGTATGCCACGGGTCCACATGCTTCGATGATCTCATAAGGTCCAATGTAACGAGGGGCTAGCTTGCCTTTGATTCCAAACCTCTGCACTCCCTTGGTGGGTGATACCTTGAGGTATACAAAACTTCCCACCTCGAACTGGAGAGGTTTCCTTCTTTTATCATGATAGCTCTTCTGCCTGGCCTGAGCAGCTTCTAGATTCTTCCTGATTAGCTTGACCTTCCTTTCGGCTTCAGTCACCAAATCAGGTCCAAAAACTTCTCTTTCACCAGGTTGAGACCAATTGAGTGGTGTCCTGCACCTTCTTCCATAGAGAGCTTCAAAAGGTGCCATCTTTAGGCTGGATTGATAACTATTGTTATAAGCAAACTCTGCCAAGGGGAGGTGCTTATCCCAGTTCTTGCCACAATTGATCGCACAAGCTCTCAGCATATCTTCCAGAATCTGGTTTACCCTTTCCGTCTGACCATCAGTCTATGGGTGGTAAGCTGAACTCCTGATTAGCTTGGTTCCCAAAGACTCTTGCAATTGTTCCCAAAATCTGGCAACAAATTGGGCTCCTCGGTCAGAAACAATGGTCCGCGGTAATCCGTGCAAACACACGATCCGGTCAATATACAATTCTGCATATTTCTGAGCCTTATCAGTGGTGTGCACAGGAAGAAAATGTGCCACTTTCGTCAATCGGTCCACAATAACCCAAATTGAATCATGATGACGAGAGGTGTTGGGCAGACCCACAATGAAATCCATGCTGATGTCATCCCACTTCCACGAAGGTACGGACAGTGGTTGCAAGGCTCCAGCGGACTTCAAGTGGCTTGCCTTTATCCTCTGACAGGTGTCACACTCTGATACATACTGGGCTATCTCCCTCTTCATTCTGGTCCACCAGTACAAAAGCTTCAGATCATGGTACATCTTGGTGCTTCCCGGATGCATAGAGAATTTGGAGAGATGAGCCTCATCCAAAATTTTCCTCTTGAGCTCCTGGTCTTTAGGAATCACCAATCTGCTTTTGAACCATAATACACCTTTTTCATCTTGGCGGAAACAATTATACTTCTCAACCTTCTGATGGAGATTCTTCTTGATAATCTGCACTCCCTTGTCACTGAGCTGGGCCATGATAATCTGGTCTTGCAAAGTCGGCTCAACAGAAATGTGAGACAAAGAACCAGAAGGAATCACTTCAATTTGCATCTTGCTCAACTCATCACACAAGGTGTTAATGCGAGAATCCATCAGAATACAGTTGCATTGCAACTTCCGACTCAAGGCATCTGCTACCACATTAGCTTTCCCTGGGTAATAATGTACCTCCAGGTCATAATCCTTGATCAGCTCTAGCCATCTTCTCTGCCTCATGTTGAGATCAGCCTGAGTAAAAATGTACTTAAGGATCTTATGATCAGTGAAGATGTTGCAATGGGTTCCCATTAGATAGTGCCTCCACATTTTCAATGCATGAACCACTGCTGCTAACTCAAGGTCATGAGTGGGATAATTTTGCTCATGAGGCCTGAGTGCTCTTGAGGCATAAGCAATGACTCGGTTGTCTTGCATCAAGACACAACCTAGCCCGGTGCCAGAGGCATCGCAATATACATCAAAAGGCTTGCTGCTGTCGGGTTGCGCCAATACTGGTGTTGTGGTCAGATGCTGCCTTAATGCATGGAAGGCATCTTCGCACTTCTGACTCCACACAAATTTGACTTCTTTCTTCAGCAACTCAGTAATAGGCTTCGCAATTCGAGAGAAGTTCGGAATAAATCTTCGGTAATAACCAGCTAATCCCAGAAAACTCCGAATCTGGCGAACAGTCGTTGGTGGCCTCCAATTCATCACCTTTTGCACTTTATCAGGATCAACAGCTATTCCAGCCTGAGAGATAGTGTGACCCAAGAATTTGATTTCCTTTAGCCAAAAATCACACTTGGATAACTTGGCATAAAGGTGGTGCTCTCGCAGACGTTGAAGCACTACATGCAAATGCCCGGCATGTTCTTCTTCGTTCTTTGAGTACACCAAAATGTCATCGATGAAAACCACCACGAACTTGTCCAATTCCGGCATGAAAACAGAATTCATCAGATACATGAAATATGCTGGTGCATTTGTCAGCCGGAATGACATCACCAAGAATTCATATAGCCCATATCTGGTTGAGAATGCCGTCTTCGGAATATCACTTGCTCGTATTTTGATCTGATGGTAGCCAGAGCGAAGGTCTATCTTGGAAAACACCTTGGCCCCGACCAACTGGTCAAAAAGAACATCAATACGAGGCAAAGGATACTTGTTCTTGATAGTTACCGCATTAAGAGGGCGGTAATCTATACACAGCCTCAAGCTTTCATCCTTCTTCTTCACAAATAGCGCTGGACATCCCCAAGGCGAAGTGCTGGGGCGAATGAATCCCTTATCCAGCAACTCTTGCAACTGCTTCTTCAACTCTGCCAACTCAGCGGGTGGCATTCGGTAGGGCCTCTTAGAAATTGGGGCCGTTCCCGGTTGCAACTCGATGGCGAATTCAATATCCCGGTCCGGTGGCATTCCCGGCAATTCATCAGGAAAGACATATGCATACTCACAGACCACTGGGATCTTCTTCAGGGGTAACTCCGTCATAGAGAAAGCACATGACTGAGAAGAACCCTGACTAGGCAGAATCAAAGTGAAATTCCCGCAGAAAGGAGAATTAACTTCCACGGTACGACTGGCTACATCAAGCACAACTTGGTGCAAGGTCATCCAATTTGCCCCTAGAATAATGTCCACATTTTCCAATCCCAACACAAGAAGAGTGGTTTTGATAATGTGGCTTCCCAGTTGAATAGGCACACTTTGGTTTAATTGATTAGTTGCAATTTTACCCCCAGGTGTGACTATCATGAATGACCCTTTTGAGTGAGAGAATGGCAGTTTGCATTTAGCACTGAACTTTTGGCTAATGAAACTATGAGATGCGCCAGAATCAAACAGAATTAAAGCAGGTTGATTATAAACTGAAAAGGTACCGGTCATGATAGGAGCTCCTTCTGGTACTTCCTCTAGAGCAGTGAAGTTGAGCTTCCCTTGCCTGACTTGCACCTTCTGCTTTCTTCCCTTGTCTTGATTTGGTGCTGGCATCTGCCTCTGCTGGTTCCTGGGACAATTCTTGGCATAGTGGCCCACATTGCCACAAGTGAAACACTTGTTCCCATTGCCCTGGCGGAACTGCTGCTGCTGCGGAGGCTGATTGTTCCTCGGGGCGGGAGCTGGGTAGCGGTTGGGTGCCGGCTGCTGCTGCTGCTGAGGTGGCCTGATCACCCATCTGCCTGCCTGCTGCTGAAAACCCCTGCTCTGATTGTGAGAAACAATCCGGAACCTCTGAGCCTGAGCGGAGGGTGCTGCCATTGGTGCCTTTCTCTTCTTCTATGCCCGGTGAGCAACAATGCAATCCTCCTGGGAGATGGCCATATTGACGAACTCATTGAAGCTGTCAGCCTCGACAGTGTTGAGTCGTTCCCGCAGCTTGGTATTGAGACCCCTGCGGAAGCGATCCCTCTTCTTTTCATCAGAATCAGCATGATACCCTGCATACTGGCATAAGTCGTTGAAGGCTTGTGCATACTGCAGTGTCGTGCGGGTTCCTTGATTAAGGGCCAGAAATTCATTCAACTTCCGATCAAGAATGCCAGCTGGAATGTGGTGTCCTCTGAAGGCAGTCTTGAATTCCTCCCAAGATACCTCACGATCAGCGGGGAGCATAGCACGGAAGTGGTCCCACCAAGTTCGAGCAGGGCCGCGAAGCTGCTGTGCGGCGAAGCGAGCCTTGGCCTCATCAGGGCAGTCTCCTGTGAGGAGGGGAAACTTGGACTCGATGACGCGAAGCCATACGTCGGCGTCCAACGGATCCTCTGCCTTGGTGAACAAGGGCGGCTGCGTGCTCAGAAACTCCTGGTATGTTGCCATAGCCGGAGGTCGCTGATGCTGGCCTCCACCATGATGCTGTTGGTGGGGCTGGCGCTGCAAGAGCTGTCGCAGAATCTCATTCTGCTGGGCCATCAGCTCCTGCACTGTGGGAGCTGGGGGAGGTGGCGGGGGAACTTGCTCGTTCTGCCCGCGACGCTGCCTAGCTGCCATCTGAAAACAGAGATTGTCGCCATTGTTATCCCAACTCACAGTTTCGAACGACAAGATATCATCTCATATGGAAGGAAAAATGCCATAATCATAATATTGGGTTCGAAATGAAGATAACATGGTGACAAAATTCCCACAGATATCAAAAGTTTACAGGGTTACATCAATCAGGGGAAAGTACCCATAAGCCTAGTCCAAAATGTGATACTCCTAAGCTCGCATAGGTTTCTATCCGCCTAAAAATGTCAAAGCGACTGCTTAACCCTGAGCGGTGGAAGCGACACTGGATACGGGTGAAGAAGGCATCGCGGAGGTAGTCCCATTAGCACCAGGGGCTCATCCTAGCTCCTCGGGAGCCTCTTCTCCCTCGCTTCCTGCTTCATTGGCCTCCATCTCCAGGTGGTGCATGTCCAAGTGGTCATTTGCTTCCTCGAGTTCCCTCTGCACATCGTGAAGCTGGTTCTCCAAGACATCAATAGTGTTGTCTCGGATCTCCACTTGCTGCTCCAAGGTAGCGATACGCTGGCTCAGCCTTTCCACCTGCAGATCCTTCTCCACCAACTCTGTGGATAGGTCGACCACAAAATCTTCCCGACTGTCGAGAGTGAGCTTGGCAGTCTGAGCGGTGTTAGCAAGAAGTGCCATAGCATCGCTCTGAAGGGCCTGAAGGCAGTACAGCGCACTCATGCACTGAACAGTGACCCTCCCAACCAAGTCAGGATACATTGCCCACACATCCTTCACATGGCTCACGCGGTTACACCACATGGGATCATCCTTCTTCTCAGCAAGGAAGAGTCCCAAGGGGTGCATCACCATCTCCAGGGGATGGTAGCCACAGAAAGTCGTCAGAGTCTTCATGGCTGCTGCCTCAACGGTGTCGTCCGTCCTGAGTCCAATCGTCTCAGAATCAAGAGAACGCCAACCCGGCTGAAGGGGATGAGCCTCCAAAGTTAGCTAGACCCGACAACGAGGTACCCGATGCTCCTCATACAACTGCACCGTGTACAAAGGGGGCGTAGGGTAACCGGCGGAGTTAAGCACTTCCCACAAGATGGAGGGAAAGCCATCGCGAGAAAGGAAGTCAGAACTGAAACGAGAGTCTCCTCCACTGGCGGGGGTGGGTGAATTCATCTGCGGAAGGGAATCAAAGATAAAGATTATGGTGGAAGGAAAAAGAAAAAGAGAGCCCGGATGATTCTAAAGAAAAGGGGTTAGCTCAAATTTTTAATTCCTCTTTATGTTTTATAATGCATGCATGCTGGAAAAAAACGTTGCCTCTCAAAGAGAAAATAGGGTGCCTTTTCAGGGCATCCTTAAAATATAAGTATTGGCCCACAGGGCCTAATTAATTAGCCACCTATTTCTCCCTCTATGCCTAAGGCCTTTCGTCCTAGGTCTAGCGGTCTAGTCCTGACGATCCGTAACAGTTTCTAAGCAAGTTTTAGGTTTTGAAAATTGGTATTCATGGTTTATTGTCCTCATCTGTGGTGGAATTTGCTCCGATACCAGCTGTGGCAGAACCACCCGAATTATTCCAGCTTAAGTGCCTAAGTCACGCCCCAGGGGTCGTAACACAGTTAAATCAGAATAACCCGTCAGTCCCTCAGATCTAGTCTGATAGAGCCACTTAACCAGGATCAAATTCGACAATCCCACTCGAAGGTGAGTCACAGAAGAAATACAATAAAACAGGAAACCTCAAATTAAGTACTGAGTTATTACATAAATCGGAGTTTTTGAGTAGCAAATAAAGTTCACGAAATAAAGTGCAGCGGATAATCGATGTCGTCGGTAATGAGGAAATGGGCAAGGCCTGGCCCACTACTCCTCATGCTCCTCTCCTGCCGGAGCAACATCCCACTCGACCGTCCAACCCGGTGGCAGGGTGGTAGGCCAAGTCACACCATCAACCAAATCCCGCATGGTACCTGCAAAAATGGTGCCACAAGCAAGGCTGAGTATACTAATACTCAGCTAGACTTAACCGGTGTGAGGAGTCTACTCCTCTACCTCTAGACTATGCAGCTGTTTGGCTGAGGGGTTTGGTTTGCCAAAAGCACTAGCTGTTTCTAAAATCAATTTTTAGCTTTTCAAATTCTACCATCATTAACTTTAGCTAGATTTGCTCCTTCTAAGCATTCATGGTAACAATCATTTAGCTCAATCAACAAGTTGTCTCATATAATCCACATTTCACTTCTTACTCGATGCAGTACAAGGAATCAAGCAGTCTCATTAGCTGCGAGAAGCAGACGATTCGAATCGAGTTTTAAACCTTGCAAGGTAAACCTAAACACACGGCATGTCAGGGTACTCCGACCCCACACATGACAACCGTCCCCATTGATTCCCCGTTCGCGTCCAGGCCTCACCGCCTTGGCATACAATGCTCCACTGACCCCGGCTGCCGCCGTGCAGTGACCGCACTTGTACCCACCATAGCTAGCATGGGAGACCCAGTCTCAGGTCGCATGAGGGATAAAGTCCGCGCCCGGCTTCACTCAGGTACTAGGTTTACCGGTTACCATTTTTCCCGGCATGTGCTTAGTACGTTCAAAAGCTTGACTCAGGTATCCACACATTAATCCTTAATTCATTTTTCCCGTCTCATGGACAAGGCATCCTCCCTGGATCCAAGTCCATAGACCAACATATATCCCGTTATCAAGATGAATACAATCAATTCCTGACCTCAAGCGAGTGCTAGAAAAATCACTCGACTTCTACCAAGATCCTGATTAGCAAGCAGCTACTCGACCTAGCATACTAGTATTCATCTCAAAAGGAATCCTAAGTTCATGCAACTAGAGGTTTCAAGCAACTCCTACACTTAAGTGCACATTGCAATCCTACAAGCATTAAGTGTAGTAAAGTAGCATATAATAACATGGTTATGCATAAAACCGGGGCTTGCCTTCAATTGCTGGGGCTGCGGGGAGATCCTCAATAGCAGCCTCTGAAGCCTGCTCCTGGTCCTCCTCTTGGACAGGTCCTTGCTCGGGGATGAGCACGTACTCTCCGTCGGCAAGATTACAATCTAATGAATGCAATGAGTAAGATATATGCATGATATGATAGGTGCTTTTTAGAAATTTCAACTTTAAAGGTGTATGATCTTCTTGAGTCAAACAAGGTCAACTTTGCTTATGTAAAACCCTTTAGTGGTATACTTGGTAAGTTGGGTTAGACTTAGCTAAGGTAAGTGGTAGGTTTATTTTTTTGGGGTTCCACTGAATTATTTTTAAGTCTTAGGGAGAATTTATAAGTTCTCAAGTTAGACTTATTGGGATGAGGTTTATTTCCTTCTTTTCTTTTCTTTTATTCTTTTAATGTTTTGGAGTAGGTTTGAACTACAAGTTGCTTTTATAAAATTCTAAAAATTCCACAAAAATTACAGTGGCTTGTTACTGGTGTGTGTTGCTCTGTCTCAAAATTTGGGGATCAGAAAGTGAATAGTTTTCTCTGGAAAAAATTATTAAATTCTAGGGCAGAAGGGGTGCTTTGAACTACAACTATTATTTAACAGTGGGAAATTTTCTAAAACTTATTTTTGCTGACCTTTAGGTGTCATAACATGACTTGATACAAATTTCTAGCCATTAATACCTTTTAATTGTTTTCCTATGGTTTTCTCAAGTTTCTAGCAAAATGGGTGCTTTCTACTACCACTATGTTTGAAAAACATCAAACAACAGAGTTCTTATTTTTCTTGGGTATTATTTTGTGCAAGAGCAATCATTCTGAAGTTTGGCCTCCTTTTGCTTAAGGGAAGGGGTGGTTTGCATTATTTGAATTAAATGGCCTTTCTCATAAATTACTAGCAAAAGGTATGGGTTTACTTCTTTTTCATGGGTTTGCATTTTTCTCTGGTAGTTTATCTCATCATGGACTTAGCAAATTTTTGGTTGCCCATTATCACATTAATAGGGGTTGTTCATGATTTATTTGGAAAATGCCTTATTCTCACTTTGCATTTATTTTCCTTACTTAACAAGTTGGGCTGGGGTGCTCTGTATTTTTGTAGTGGGGCTCTGGTGGTTGTAAGTCCACTGGATTTTTATTAAGTATTTTGGTTATAGTTTTGCCTCCTTAATAATTGATTTTCAGTCTATATAAGGCTAAATAAATCATCTTAATTAAAAACTGGTTCAAATTAATGGTCTCTGTATTTTTCCTAGGTTCTCTGTTACATAAGTAAACTAGGAAAAATATTATTAATCACTGTTCATTAATTTCTAATGCCTTTCTGATTTACTCTAAGTTTTGGACAAAATAGCTTTAAATGAATAACTACATCATAATTTCCAATGCTGGGGTTCCTACTATTTTTAAACAATGTCTAAATAAGGTTTGAACATCTACAAATTTTCTTAAGTTCAACACAGAAGAAAAACTAATTTTCCTTAATTAAACAGGGTTTAGTGGGTTTCTGTTTTTAAATTTAAACTCTAAAATTTTGAACAGAAAGCATGGGGTTCACTATTTTTAAATGATAGGTCATAATATTCCAGAGCTAGCAAAATTGGTTTGACAACTTTTTATTAAGATTTCATCAAGTTATGGATTTTCTAAGTTCTCTGATCATTTTAAAAAGAATAACAGAATTGATTAAATGGAAATCCACTTTGCACTGGGGTCCCTGGCGGGTTTTCTAAGTTTTCTTCGCGAATCAGTCCTTAGGTTACTATTTACATGAGTCACTGACATTACAGAAAACCCCTCGGGTTCTACAGATCCTAACCCGAGGTCCTTCTTCTACCTTAAACAGTAACCGCGGCGAAGAAAAGGGCGGAGGGGCTTACCGGCGGCGAGATTGCTCCGGTGAAGCGATCGAGGACGAAGGGGAGGTCTCGGGGATCACAACGGTGTGCGGAACGCCGTCGGAGATGGCCGGAGTCGGTCGGTCCACGCGCGCAGGCGGGGATGCTCGTCGGCGGCGAGGAGACCGGCCTGGTCACGGCGAGATAGTTCAATCAAATGGGTCAGGGAGGTCCACGGGATGCCAGAGAAGACATGAGCGCGAGGAATTGGTCGGAGACTCACTGGATAGCTCGGTCCACGCGCGGCGGCGGAAGACCGAAGTCCGGTGAGGTCGATCTCGGGCCTCCGGTGAAGTCCGGCCGGGTCCGAGGGCTTGACAAGCTTCACGGGCTACTGGCGGAGCTAGCCGAAGCACTGGCTGGGCTTGAGGGTGGCTGGAGTGGGCTGGCCACGGTGGCCGAAGCTCTGGCGGCAATGGCGGGCGGAATTGAGCTCACCGGAGCTAAGGGAAAGTGGCTGGCCGGTGAGGGTGAGTGCGGGGCGAAGTGGGGCGCGCCTGGGAGGGCTTTATAGGCACGACGCGGTGCACGAGCGGTCGTGGACCGGCGAGCGCGCGCAGGCGTGCACTGGGAGGCGCGGTGCGCGAACGGGCGTGAACCAGGGGTGTCAGCCGCGGTCGAACACGTGTTCCCGTTGCCTCTGCCCCTGTTCAAGCGCCGATTGGGAGCAAATCTTCGCGAATTTGGGCAAGATCACTGCAAGGGATTTGTTCACCAGACCAAGCTTTGTCTTTTGTGTATGGACAACGTGCGGTTTTAGGCTAGGGGCAGGGAGTTGTAGCGTCACCAAGGTGCCAGTGTCAGAATGCCTGGTCCCGAGGTTAAGCTGCGCTAAAATCGTGCCAAATGAATTTGGTTTGAGTTCAAACTTTCCCAGAATGTGTTCAAGGTAATTTGGCACAACTTTGATATTTGGATCTTCTGGCTTTGAGTTTTGAAAAACAGAGAACACAGATGATCTTTGAGAAAAGGTCTGAAATTCAGAAATTCAGAAATCTGAATTTTTCTAAGGGTTCATAGATCAAGGGCTGATTTGGGAATTTATTTGAGTTATTTTGGCTAAGCCTTCTCAATCTTTCTTGTTGCTTAATAAATAACTTATATAATTGTCTCAACTCAAAATTTTAAACTTTTCATCTCCTTTTTCATATTTTCTTGAATTTTGCTCATGGGGCTTACTTAGGGTTTTTTTTAGGGTTGCACATTCTACCCTTTTCAAGGACTCAATTGTTTGATCATGACACTTTTAAGTATATACTTTGTGAATTCTTTCTTACTTAAGTTATTTTGGTGCTCATGCTTGCTTTGGTTCACATAAAATAATGGCTCTTAGGTTTGGCATTTGAGAGAAACCCTAGGTGACACTGGGGTGTCACATTTATGCGTGCGATCCTATACCACTATGGGGTGGAGTTGCACAACCTCACCCCCAACTCCATCTCGCAGGCCGCTATCTTCGTAGCGGTGTGCGAGGGGTATTTGGGGATCGCCCCCCATTGGGATTTGTGGACCCATCTCTTTTTCGCGGAGCTTTTTGCCTCGCCGACGGGGGAGAGGAAGGTCCGCGCAGCGGTGCGGGCCGACGGCTGCACCCTCCTACTGAGGCAGTCGCGGGCGTCGCAGTATATTCCTGCCATCCTCGCGTCCTCGAACAAGGGGTGGCAGCGCCGGTGGTTCTACCTCCGGAATGACGACGAGTTGTTTCCGCCGTTCTCCCAGCGAGTAGTCACCACCGCCACCGACGCTTGGCGCCACGGGACCCCGCACGAAAGACAGAAGAACCTCGAACCCCTTCTCTAGGCCTTGGAGGCGTTGCGGAAGGGGGGACTCACCGCTGCGGGAGTGATTGCCGCCATCCACCGTCGGAGGGTGCTTCCCTTGGCGGAGCGACGGCTATCGCTTTGGGAGATGACCCCGGAGGCTGACTGGGAGGGCTCGCGGATGTCCCCTGATCCTCTTCCCTTCGACGCCCTCCAATGTCGGGTGTCCGTTGCGTTGGGGAAGCCGGACCCCCACGCCTTCTCCCAGCTTCTGATGCGCCCCAACCAAGGGTGCGTGACTCTGGTGAGTGTTCGCTCCTTCCTTCTTCATACATTGGGTTGCTCCTGGTTCTTACGATCGGGTTTCTTTCCCCCCCCCCCTTCTTCAGGAGGTGGGGTGGCACAAGCCTTCCCTGCCACGGGTCCCGCAGGATGCGGTGGACCGAGCAGCGCGGCGGGTCGCCGCGGAGGAGAAGAAGAGGAAGAAGGACGCGGAGAAGGCCCGGGCCCGTGAGCGGAGGCGGGCTCGAGACGCCTTGGAAAAGCGCTGTCGCCAGCAGGAGAGGGAGGGACTCCTGAGGGAGCCATCGCCGGAAACGCCCGACGACGACGACGTCGATGATGATGATGATGATGAGGACGACATGGCCGCCCGTCTCGGCCTCAGCCCCGGCTTGGGGCGTGGCCAGGAGCCGTCGAGCCAGCCCCCGAGCGGGCCGACGCCGTCAGTCCCTGGAGTCGGGGCGTCGGGGTCCCGGCCCGAGGCACGGGGGCAACCCGAGAGGGCACCTGACCCCTCGGCTGGAGGAGCTGAGGTGACTCCGGGGGGCCAGGCCAGGGTGTCTGCTCTCCGAGAGCCGCCGCTCGCGCCGGCAGCGCATGGAGGTGACCCTCAAGTCACCGTGACAGTGCCTGGGCAATCTGCTCCCCGGGTGTCCAAAGCAAGGGTGGTGCCGAAGTTGCCGGCGAAGCGGACCTCGGCGGCTGTTCCGGGAGCTGGGATCCAAGAGACTTCCCCCAGGCGCGGTGGATCATGGCCCGGAGCGGGTAGGTATCTCGGAATGTCTTCGTCCTGGCTTTCCATTCATATGTCTCGGCCGTGATTTTCCTTCTTCCCTCAGCAAGCGAAGCCATGGCCAGACCGACCTGGCACCCCGGAAGGCCCTTAAGACGGCGCCGGCCTGTGCGGCCAGCGCCGCTCCGGGCCTTGTCGTTCAGCCGACCCTCTCGCAAGGCGTCCCACCGCAGGGGGCTCGGGCAGCACCTGTCGCTGTGGAGCAGGTTCCTGAGGCTGGCTCTTCTGCCGAGGCGGCCATCGTGATAGGGGAGGCGGCTGACGCTGACGTGGTCCCGAGCCCACCTGACGTGCCGGCCATGTCGGCGCCTGCCGCTACCGAAGTCGCCGCCGTCCCAGTCGGAGAGCGACCGGTTGCTGCCGGCGTTGAGACGGCTGATGCGTCGGCGCCCAGTGCCTCGGAAGAGGTGGGCGTGGAGGCGCGATCCGTCCCGCCGGGCGGCAGCCTCATCGCTGTGCGGCGGAGCCCCGGGGCCCGGCGCCAGTTGCTCCGGTTTCGGACCCGCGAGGCCTCGGACCCTGTCTTCATTCTCGATGATGAACAGGAGGACCAGTCTTGGGATGAGCTCCGCGAGTGTGCTGAAGCAACGGTGGGGTCGCTCCGGTCGTCGCTGGAGGTTTTCTGCAGGGACGTCCCCAAAATCCTCCTGGTAACGGTTTCAGGCATACCTTTTCTTTTCTGTGAACGAGGCGTTCTTCGTGACGCCCCGTTTCCTTCCCCCAGGATCTGACGGATCGGAGCGCCGCCAAGTCGTCGTTCATCCGCCGCGAGGTCGATGTTTGGGGCTCGCTGCAATCCCTGAGGACCTCTAGTTGCTCTGTACTGCGCGCCTTTCTCAGCAGGGTGCCAAGGTAGCGGACCTCTAGTTGCTCTGTACTGACCTGAGAGCCGAGGCGGCAGCGGCGCGCGCGGAGGCGGCAGCGGCGCGCGCAGAGGTGGAACGGCAGAGGTCGGAGTTCGTCCAGGTCGTCGAGGAGCGGGACCAATCTCGGGGCCGGGCTGCCGAGGCCGAAAGCCGGGCTGAAACCCTCGCAGCCGACTTAGCCGCAGCCCAGGTCGCGGCCTCAGAGCAGCGTGCCCGAGCCGGAGGTACGCCTTGGCCGTCCTTGGTTCTTGTTCTTGTCTATTTCCTCTGCTTGTGTTTGAGATCTTTCTTCTGGCTGTTCGCAGAGCTCGAGTCCGCCCTTGACGAGTCCGCCAAGGCGCTTGCCGAGGCGCTTGCCGGAGCTGCCGAGCAGAGGGAGGCCGACCTCGCGGCCATGTCCGAGGTCGTCTCGGACGTTTATCGGATCCTTGGCTCCGGCGACGTCCCCTCAGGAAGCTCCCCTCAAAGCCACCTTCAAGCCTTGGGTGATCACGCGCGTGGCAGACTCCGCGAGGCGCTACACCATGGCGTCAGGCAGGCCTTCGCCGTGCTCGCTTCCCACTATGTTGTGGACCTGGAGCGGGTTAGTGAGGGGTATTGTCTTCCTGACGAAGACGAAGCTGCCCTGGCAGAAGTTCAGCGGCTCGACGCGGTCGCCGCGGGTCCGAGCGCAGTGCTGGTGACCACCTTTGAGGCGGAGATCCTTCCCCCTGCGCCGTCGCCGGAAGCCGAGATGGACCTTACCGAAGGCGGGGACGGAGCTGAAGGCGCGGCTCCTTCCCAAGGCGACGCTTAACTCTTGTTGGAACAGTTTCTGTTGGATGCGCGTGTGTCTTGTTGTGGCCGCTGAGGCCTGAACACTTTGTTTTCATTGCATGAAGTCGTACTCTTCTTCCTTTTATTTTGCGTGTCCAGCTTAGCCTGTCAATAATAGGGTGGCTTCCCGAGTAGGGTCATTTTTCATGGCGGGTGATGAGTGAGGTGTCCCTAACCCGGGGGCATAGGAGTTCCTCGGCTCAGTCGGCCTTGCCACTTACATGCACCCACGTTCGCTCCTTGGGGCCCTGCTTCTGACATAGCCGGGAGAACGCAAAAGCCTTTTTGATCGAAAATTTTGGATGCGGAGAGATACACCCAACCTTGACGCAGAGGGGTTCCCCCTTTTTAGCCCCCGAGGGAGGGTCGGGCTCTGCCGAGGCGAGGTCGGCCCTTCCTTGACGACTGAGACTTGTGTGGGAGCGAGGTATACGAACAGCTTGAAAACATCTTAAGGGTAGAAGCGACGTAGCTGTCGGATGTTCCAAGCGTTGCCGTAGACCTCGCCCTGACCGCCGGCCAGCTTGTACGTTCCGGGTTCCAGAACGTCGGCGATGACAAGCGGCCTTTCCCGGGGGTGCGTGCAGCCCCCGGGTGCCCCCAGCTAGGGCTCGGGGTGCTGTGCGATGGTCGGGGTCTTCTCCTGGTTGGCTTTGATGCCCCGCTTGGAGATGATGAGCCCCAAGACTATGCCCTGGGGCGCCCCGAGGGCCCACCTTTCAGGGTTGAGCTTGACGCTTTTCGCTTCTCTTAGCTTGTGGATCTCCTCGCCTATCACTCTGCGCTTCTCCTCGTCGAATCGGCGCAGAGGCTGCTTGACGGGTCGGGCTCCGGCCCGAATATCTAGCGAGTGCTTGGCAACATCCCTTGGTATGCCGGGCAGGTCCGAGGGACTCCACGCGAAGACGTCGGCGTTCGCGCGGAGAAAGTCGACGAGCACTGCTTCCTATTTGGGGTCGAGCCCGGAACCGATCCGGATCTGCTTGGAGGCGTCGCCACTGGGGTCGAGGGGGGCGGCCTTGACCGTCTCCACTGGCTCGAAGTTGCCGGCATGGCGCTTCACGTCTGGCACCTCTTTGGAGAGGCTTTCCAGGTCGGCGATGAGGGCCTCGGACTCGGCGAGGGCCTCGGCGTACTCCACGCACTCCACGTCGCATTCGAACGCGTGTTTGTACGTGGGGCCGACGGTGATGACCCCGTTGGGGCCCGGCATCTTGAGCTTCAGGTAGGTGTAGTTGGGGACGGCCATAAACTTCGCGTAGCATGGCCTCCCCAGTACCGCGTGGTAGGTTCCTCGGAACCCGACCACCTCGAACGTCAGAGTCTCCCTTCGGAAGTTGGAGGGCGTTCCGAAGCAGACGGGAAGGTCGAGTCGTCCAAGGGGCTGGACACGCTTCCCGGGAATGATCCCGTGGAAGGCCCGGCATCTTGATGTATTCGAGATCGTACTGGGGCAAAGGTTATCAGCACTCTGTCGAAGAGTGTTGGTTTTCTGAAGCTTGAAGCTGACATTAGCAGATACCGACGACAACATATTGTCGGCAGCTTATTCTATTCCAAATTTAAGGTAAAGTTTCTCCCTCAGCTTTTACTGTTTTGTGATGAAGCAAAGATTTCTGATGAAGGTTATTTTGCACAGAGTATGCTGCTAAGCAAAGCCTTGAGAATGCAACAAGACCTCTGAAAGGGAAATGTGCCCTTGGGCCATTTCTAAGTATTTTGGTGATTGAGTGCAAACACAAGTGCTTAAATGTGAATCTATGCCCATGGATGAACAAAGTGCAAATCACAAGTAAAGGTATGTTTCTAAGCCTTAGTACATTGGTTTTGTGTACTAATATACTTGTCTAAGTGTTAGAAACAGAGAGAAGAAGGAAGAGAAGAGTTGGCTGTGTACAGCCAAAAGGCTGTTTCGGTCTGGGGCACCGGACTGTCCGGTGGTGCACCGGACAGTGTCCGGTGCGCCAGACTGCCTCGGGCGAAGAGGCCGCTCTCGGGAAATTGCCGACGGCGTACGGCTAAAATTCACCGGACTGTCCGGTGTGCACCGGACTGTCCGGTGAGCCAACGGTCGGCCGAGCCAACGGTCGGCCGCGGATTCTGCGCACGACACGTGGCCGGGCCAACGGTCGGAAGAGGGCACCGGACTGTCCGGTGTGCACCGGACATGTCCGGTGCTCCAACGGCTCCCAGATCTACAACGGTCGGCTGCGCTGTTTAAGGAAGGAAATCGGGCACCGGACAGTGTCCGGTGTGCACCGGACTGTCCGGTGCACCCGACGACAGAAAGCAAGGATGGCCTTCCAGATTTGTTCTCAACGGCTCCTAGCTGCCTTGGGGCTATAAAAGGGACCCCTAGGCGCATGGAGGAGATACAAAAAGCATTCCTAAAACATCCCTAAGCACCAAGACATCGATCTCGCGCATTCGTTTCATTGTGATAGCATATAGAGCTCTTGTGGAGTTGTGAACTCTTTGAGTTGTGTTGCGAGCTCTTGTTGCTACTTGTGTGCGTGTTGTTGCTCTGATCTTTTGAAGTCTTGTGTGCGTTGCTCATTCCCCCCCTTGCTCTGTGTTTCTTTGTGAACTTCAATTGTAAGGGCGAGAGGCTCCAAGTTGTGGAGATTCCTCGCAAACGGGATTGAGAAAAAGCAAGCAAAACACCGTGGTATTCAAGTGGGTCTTTGGACCGCTTGAGAGGGGTTGATTGCAACCCTCGTCCGTTGGGACGCCACAACGTGGAGTAGGCAAGCGTTGGTCTTGGCCGAACCACGGGATAATCCACTGTGTCATCTCTGTGATTGATCTCCTGTGGAATTGTGTTGTTGAGACTCCTCTCTAGCCACTTGGCAATTACTGTGCTAACACTTAACAAGTTTTTGTGGCTATAAGTCTAAGTTTTACAGGATCACCTATTCACCCCCCTCTAGGTGCTCTCAATTGGTATCAGAGCCGTTCTCTTCAAGAAAGGGACTAACCGCCCGAAGAGATGGATCCTAAGGGGAAGGGAATCGTGATCAACGATAAGGAGAAGGAGTCCTTCGTCAACGAGCCCAAAGATGACAAGCCTACCGACTCCGGCTCAGGCCATAGACGGAAGGAAGGGAAGAAGAAGAAGACAAGGCGCATCAAGGAGATCGTCTACTACGACGACAGCGACGAATCTTCCTCTTCCCAAAAGGACAACGACGACAACGACTATGACAAACAAAAGACGGTTAACTCAAACTTTTCTTTTGATTATTCGCGCATTCCGCATAGCTCAAATGCTCATTTGCTCCCCATTCCACTTGGCAAGCCTCCTCACTTTGATGGAGAGGACTACGGATTTTGGAGTCACAAAATGCGTACTCACCTATTTTCTCTCCATCCAAGCATTTGGGAGATTGTGGAAAGTGGAATGAAATTTGATAGCTCGGATAGCCCTTCGTTTATTAATGAACAGATCCATAAAAATGCACAAGCTACTACTGTGTTGCTAGCTTCTTTGTGCAGGGACGAGTATCACAAGGTGAGCGGCTTGGACAATGCCAAGCAGATTTGGGACACCCTCAAGATCTCTCATGAGGGGAATGATGTCACCTTACTCACCAAGATGGAGTTGGTGGAGGGCGAGCTCGGACGATTCGCGATGATAAGGGGCGAGGAGCCGACACAAACATACAACCGACTCAAGATCCTTATCAACAAAATAAGGAGCTACGGAAGCACGCGATGGACGGATCACGACGTCGTCCGCCTAATGCTAAGGTCATTTACCGTTCTTGATCCTCACTTGGTGAACAATATTCGTGAAAATCCTAGGTACATCAAGATGTCGCCCGAAGAAATTCTTGGAAAATTTGTAAGCGGGCGAATGATGATCAAGGAGGCGAGGTACGTGGACGACGCGTTGAATGGCCCAATCCATGAGCCTCAACCCATTGCTCTCAAGGCAACAAGGAGCAAGGAGGCGCTACCCAGCAAGGTGGCGTAAATTGAGGCGGCCGGTCTTAATGATGAAGAGATGGCCCTCATCATCAAAAGATTCAAGACGGCACTAAAGGGTCGCAAGGGACAGCCAAGCAAGACTAAGACCAAGGGAAAGCGATCATGCTTCAAATGCGGTAAGCTTGGTCATTTTATTGCTAACTGTCCCGACAATGATAGTGACCAGGAACACGGGAGCAAGAAGGAAAAGAAGAAGCATTACAAAAAGGCCAAGGGCGAGGCACATATCGGAAAGGAGTGGGATTCGGATTGCTCCTCCTCCGACTCCGACAATGAAGGACTCGCCGCCACTGCCTTCAGCAAGTCATCCCTCTTCCCCAACGAGCGTCACACATGCCTTATGGCAAGGGAGAAGAAGGTATGTAATCAAAACAATGTCACTTATGATTCTTCCAGTAATGATGAGTCTAGTGATGATGAAATAGACTACTCTAGTTTGTTCAAGGGATTGGATAGAACTAAAGTAGATAAAATTAATGAATTGATTGATGCCTTGAATGAAAAAGATAGACTCTTAGAAAAACAAGAGGACCTTTTGTATGAAGAGCATGACAAATTTGTAGAGGCACAAAATTCTTATGCTTTAGAAGTTAAAAGAAATGAAGTGCTTTCTAGTGAACTATCTTCTTGTCATGAAACCATTGCTACTTTAAAAAGTGTTAATGATGACTTAAATGCTAAACTAGAAGTAGCTAGTAAATCTAATTCTTGTGTAGAACATGTTGAGATTTGCACTAGGTGTAAAGATTTCGATGTTGATGCTTGTAGTGATCATTTAGTTTCAATTTCCAAATTAACTGAGGAATTGGCTAGTATTAATGCCCAACTTAAGACTAGCAAGAATGAATTTGATAAACTAAAATTTGCAAGGGATGCCTACACGATCGGTAGACACCCCTCAATTAAGGATGGACTTGGCTTCAAGAGGGAAGTCAAGAACTTAACAAGCCATAAGGCTCCCATTCCCGCTAAGGAGAAAGGGAAGGCCCCTATGGCTACTAGTGCTAAAAAGAACCATGCCTTTTTGTATCATGATAGGAGACAAACTAGAAATGCTTATAGGAGTTATAATGCGTACGATGATTTTTCTCATGCTATGTTTGCTTCTAGTTCTTCATATGTGCATGATAGAAATGTTGGTAGAAGGGATGTTGTTCATAATATGCCTAGGAGAAATGTTGTTAATATTCCTAGGAAAGTTAATGAGCCTTCTACAATATATCATGCTTTGAATGCTTCCTTTGCAATTTGTAGAAGGGATAGAAAGGTAATTGCTAGAAAGTTAGGGGCAAAATGCAAGGGTGATAAAACTTGCATTTGGGTCCCTAAGGAAATTGTGACTAACCTTATAGGACCCAACAAGAGTTGGGTACCTAAGTCCCAAGCCTAAATTTGCCTTGCAGGTTTATGCATCCGGGGGTTCTAGCTGGATTATCGACAGCGGATGCACAAACCATATGACGGGGGAGAAGAAAATGTTCACCTCCTACGTCAAGAATAAGGATTCCCAAGATTCAATTATATTCGGTGATGGGAATCAAGGCAAGGTAAAAGGGTTAGGCAAAATTGCAATTTCTAATGAGCACTCTATCTCTAATGTGTTTTTAGTAAAGTCACTTGGATATAATTTGCTATCTGTTAGTCAATTATGCAATATGGGATATAACTGTCTATTTACAAATGTAGATGTGTCTGTCCTTAGAAGAAGTGATGGTTCACTAGCTTTTAAGGGTGTATTAGACGGCAAACTTTATTTAGTTGATTTTGCAAAAGAAGAGGCCGGTCTAGATGCATGCTTAATAGCTAAGACTAGCATGGGCTGGCTGTGGCATCGCCGCTTAGCACATGTGGGAATGAAGAACCTTCACAAGCTTCTTAAGGGAGAACACGTGATAGGTTTGACTAACGTGCAATTCGAAAAAAAATAGACCTTGTGCAGCTTGTCAAGCAGGTAAACAGGTGGGAGGAGCACATCACAGCAAGAATGTGATGACCACATCAAGACCCCTGGAACTGCTACATATGGACCTCTTCGGACCCGTCGCCTATCTGAGTATAGGAGGAAGTAAGTATGGTCTAGTCATTGTTGATGACTTTTCCCGCTTCACTTGGGTATTCTTTTTGCAGGATAAGTCTGAAACCCAAGGGACCCTCAAGTGCTTCCTCAGGAGAGCTCAAAATGAGTTTGAGCTCAAAGTGAAGAAGATAAGGAGCGACAACGGGTCCGAGTTCAAGAACTTTCAAGTGGAGGAGTTCCTTGAAGAGGAAGGGATCAAGCACGAGTTCTCTGCTCCCTACACACCACAGCAAAATGGTGTGGTAGAGAGGAAGAACAGGACGCTCATAGATATGGCGAGAACGATGCTAGGAGAGTTCAAGACCCCCCGAGTGCTTTTGGACGGAAGCCGTGAACACGGCTTGCCACGCCATCAACAGGGTCTACCTTCATCGCCTCCTCAAGAAGACGTCGTATGAGCTACTAACCGGTAACAAACCCAATGTATCTTACTTTCGTGTATTTGGGAGCAAGTGCTACATTCTAGTGAAGAAGGGTAGAAATTCTAAGTTTGCTCCCAAAGCTGTAGAAGGGTTTTTGTTAGGTTATGACTCAAATACAAAGGCGTATAGAGTCTTCAACAAATCATCGGGTTTGGTTGAAGTCTCTAGCGACGTTGTATTTGATGAGACTAATGGCTCTCCAAGAGAGCAAGTTGTTGATTGTGATGATGTAGATGAAGAAGATGTTCCGACGGCCGCTATACGAACCATGGCGATTGGAGAAGTGCGGCCACAGGAACATGATGAACGAGATCAACCTACTTCCTCAACTATGGTGCATCCCCCAACTCAAGACGATGAACAAGTTCATCAACAGGAGGCGTGTGATCAAGGGGGAGCACAAGATGATCATGTGATGGAGGAAGAAGCGGAACCGGCACCTCCAACCCAAATTCGAGCGATGATTCAAAGGGATCATCCCGTCGACCAAATTCTGGGTGACATTAGCAAGGGAGTAACTACTCGGTCTCGATTAGTTAATTTTTGTGAACATTACTCCTTTGTATCTTCTATTGAGCCTTTCAGGGTAGAGGAGGCCTTGCTAGATCCGGATTGGGTATTGGCCATGCAGGAGGAACTCAACAACTTCAAGCGCAATGAAGTTTGGACACTGGTGCCTCGTCCCAAGCAAAACATTGTGGGAACCAAGTGGGTGTTCCGCAACAAACAGGACGAGCACGGGGTGGTGACAAGGAACAAGGCTCGACTTGTGGCAAAAGGTTATGCCCAAGTCGCAGGTTTGGACTTTGAGGAGACTTTTGCTCCTGTGGCTAGGCTAGAATCAATTCGTATCTTGCTAGCATATGCCGCTCACCATTCTTTTAGGTTGTACCAAATGGATGTGAAGAGCGCTTTCCTCAACGGGCCAATAAAGGAGGAGGTGTACGTGGAGCAACCCCCTGGCTTCGAGGATGAACGGTACCCCGACCACGTGTGTAAGCTCTCTAAGGCGCTCTATGGACTTAAGCAAGCCCCAAGAGCATGGTATGAATGCCTTAGAGATTTCTTAATCGCTAATGCTTTCAAGGTTGGGAAAGCCGATCCAACTCTTTTCACTAAGACATGTAATGGTGATTTGTTTGTATGCCAAATTTATGTCGATGACATAATATTTGGTTCTACTAATAAAAAGTCTTGTGAAGAGTTTAGCAGGGTGATGACGCAGAAATTCGAGATGTCAATGATGGGCGAGTTGAACTACTTCCTTGGGTTCCAAGTGAAGCAACTCAAGGACGGCACCTTCATCTCCCAAACGAAGTACACGCAAGATCTGCTAAAGCGGTTTGGGATGAAGGACGCCAAGCCCGCAAAGACTCCGATGGGGACCGACGGACACACCGACCTCAACAAAGGAGGTAAGTCCGTTGATCAAAAAGCATACCGGTCGATGATAGGGTCATTACTTTACTTATGTGCTAGTAGACCGGATATTATGCTTAGCGTATGCATGTGTGCTAGATTTCAATCCGATCCTAAGGAATGTCACTTAGTGGCAGTGAAGCGAATCCTTAGATATTTAGTTGCTACGCCTTGCTTCGGGCTCTGGTATCCGAAGGGGTCTACCTTTGACTTGATTGGATATTCAGACTCCGACTATGCTGGATGTAAGGTCGATAGGAAGAGTACATCGGGGACGTGCCAATTCTTAGGAAGGTCCCTGGTGTCATGGAACTCTAAGAAACAAACCTCCGTTGCCCTATCCACCGCTGAGGCCGAGTATGTTGCCGCAGGACAGTGTTGCGTGCAACTACTTTGGATGAGGCAAACCCTCAGGGACTTTGGCTACAATCTGAGCAAAGTCCCACTCCTATGTGATAATGAGAGTGCTATCCGCATGGCGGAAAATCCTGTTGAGCACAGCCGCACAAAGCACATAGACATCCGGCATCACTTTTTGAGAGACCACCAGCAAAAGGGAGATATCGAAGTATTTCATGTTAGCACCGAGAACCAGCTAGCCGATATCTTTACCAAGCCTCTAGATGAAAAGACCTTTTGCAGGCTGCGAAGTGAGCTCAATGTCTTAGATTCGCGGAACTTGGATTGAATTGTAGCATACATGTGTTTATGCCTTTGATCATGTTCATTCTGCATTTTGTTGCTTACTATGGTGCTCAAGTTGTACAAACACTCCCTGGACCTCACAAGTCCGTTGCAAAGTGATGCACATGTTTAGGGGGAGATGTGTTACAACTTGACCCTTTGAGACTAACCATATGCTTGAGTTTGCTTGATTTAGTCTCGAAGGAGAATTGAAAGGGAAAAGGTGGACTTGGACCATGAAAGACTTCCACTGCACTCCGATGAGAGGGTAACTTATTCCAAGTTCATCTCATGAACTCTTATTGCCTTTGTATTCTTATTGAAGATTTTGGTGCGGCAATGGGGTTAAAGGGCCAAAGTTGATCCCGTTTTGGTGCTTCATGCCAAAGGGGGAGAAAATAAAGGCCAAAGAAATAAATGGATCAGCTACCACTTGAGAGATTTGAAAATAGTAGAGTAGAGCTTTGAAAATAGTAGAGTAGAGCTTTTGGTTTGTCAAAACTCTTTCATTGTCTCTTTTGTCAAAAGTTGGCTTCTTGTGGGGAGAAGTAGTGATTATGGGAAAAAGGGGAAGTTTTTGAAATCTTTGATCAATCTCTTTTGGAATGACTCTCTTTATGCTTCAACATGTGTGTTTGACTTAGAGATAGAGATTTGAGTTTGATTTGCAAAAACAAACCAAGTGGTGGCAAAGGATGATCCATATATGCCAAAATTGAATAAAACTCAAATTTATTTTATTTGAAGTGATTTTGCACTTGTTCTAGTTGCTTTATGTTGTGTTGGCATAAATCACCAAAAAGGGGGAGATTGAAAGGGAAATGTGCCCTTGGGCCATTTCTAAGTATTTTGGTGATTGAGTGCAAACACAAGTGCTTAAATGTGAATCTATGCCCATGGATGAACAAAGTGCAAATCACAAGTAAAGGTATGTTTCTAAGCCTTAGTACATTGGTTTTGTGTACTAATATACTTGTCTAAGTGTTAGAAACAGAGAGAAGAAGGAAGAGAAGAGTTGGCTGTGTACAGCCAAAAGGCTGTTTCGGTCTGGGGCACCGGACTGTCCGGTGGTGCACCGGACAGTGTCCGGTGCGCCAGACTGCCTCGGGCGAAGAGGCCGCTCTCGGGAAATTGCCGACGGCGTACGGCTAAAATTCACCGGACTGTCCGGTGAGCCAACGGTCGGCCGAGCCAACGGTCGGCCGCGGATTCTGCGCACGACACGTGGCCGGGCCAACGGTCGGAAGAGGGCACCGGACTGTCCGGTGTGCACCGGACATGTCCGGTGCTCCAACGGCTCCCAGATCTAAAACGGTCGGCTACGCTGTTTAAGGAAGGAAATCGGGCACCGGACAGTGTCCGGTGTGCACCGGACTGTCCGGTGCACCCGACGACAGAAGGCAAGGATGGCCTTCCAGATTTGTTCTCAACGGCTCCTAGCTGCCTTGGGGCTATAAAAGGGACCCCTAGGCGCATGGAGGAGATACAAAAAGCATTCCTAAAACATCCCTAAGCACCAAGACATCGATCTCGCGCATTCGTTTCATTGTGATAGCATATAGAGCTCTTGTGGAGTTGTGAACTCTTTGAGTTGTGTTGCGAGCTCTTGTTGCTACTTGTGTGCGTGTTGTTGCTCTGATCTTTTGAAGTCTTGTGTGCGTTGCTCATTCCCCCCCTTGCTCTGTGTTTCTTTGTGAACTTCAATTGTAAGGGCGAGAGGCTCCAAGTTGTGGAGATTCCTCGCAAACGGGATTGAGAAAAAGCAAGCAAAACACCGTGGTATTCAAGTGGGTCTTTGGACCGCTTGAGAGGGGTTGATTGCAACCCTCGTCCGTTGGGACGCCACAACGTGGAGTAGGCAAGCGTTGGTCTTGGCCGAACCACGGGATAATCCACTGTGTCATCTCTGTGATTGATCTCCTGTGGAATTGTGTTGTTGAGACTCCTCTCTAGACACTTGGCAATTACTGTGCTAACACTTAACAAGTTTTTGTGGCTATAAGTCTAAGTTTTACAGGATCACCTATTCACCCCCCCCCCCCCCCTCTAGGTGCTCTCAACCTCGAAGATAAAAAGAATGAAATTATAATCGAGGGCTTGGAAAAGAAAATCAAAGACCATGAAGCTTCTCTAGAAAAGAAAGATTTCCTACTTCAGACAATGGAGGGTTCATTGGCAGAAGCCCAAGCCGAAATTGCCAGATTAAACGATGAACTCCTTCAGAAATCAGAAAGCTTTGAGCAAGAAAAGAAGAATTTTGATGCGAAGCTTGAAGCCGAAGTCGAGAAAAGTTCGAATCTGCAAAAATCCTTAAAAGAGCTTCAGGACAAGTGCTTGAACTTCGGCAACCGGTGTGTGCAATGGCTGAAATAGGTCTTCAACTCAGTGGGAGCCAGTTCTGAAAAATTTGAACCTTTGGTTGAAGACCTGCCAAGCACCTTCAAACATATTGAGGGCGATGTTGAGGCGCTTGACGAAGTTATAGCTGGGCACAACGACTTCTGTGCCCTGCTAGCTTCTCGCGGCACAGTTGTAGCTTTTATAAAGGCTGGTTACATGCACGGAAAGATTGTAAATAGGCCGAACTTTAGTTTATCACCAGCGGACTTAACTGATATCCTCAGCCTAGCCCGAAGCATTGGAAATAGATTTATAACACAAATTTGGACGAAGGGTGGGCGGGACTTAGCTGGTGACGAAGCTCGGAGTCATCTTAAGCCAGTATTAAACTTATACATGTTGCTTATCTTTTCCTGAGATTACTTTTTACCTTATACTGCTTTGTTGTGTACATGACGATGTGGAAGGTCAATAATCTGAAGCTTGACGAAGACTGATGAAGCTGCTGCACAAAGCTTTAGAGACATTTGAATTATCTTTGTAAAAGATATTGTAATTTAGGAATCAAACATTACTCTGTAAATTTGTCCATACCTTGTAATATATTTTTACCTTTTCAACCGTGTGTGAATTGCTTTGATGTGGACGAAACTTGTATCTTTTGAGCCGAAGGCGAAAACACCTTCCCTTCTTTTCGTGCACAACGAAGCATATCTTTGCTTCTTTATACTCATCGAAGCCTTGTCATCAAAGTCGAAGCATCTGTTTGTACTTTATGTTATGATGATGATGATCCTACGAATGTCTACATGAATGTGTATGAATGCAATGAATGATGTGATGTAATGTGCGAATGAATGTCCAAACACACGCACTCGAAGCCACACCCAGACTCTCCATCCCCTTAGGAACGTCTTTTGAGTCTTGAGCTCTGCATCCCCTTAGGAACGTCTTTTGAGCTTCTTCACCTTCTATTTCGGTGGTATAAGTTCTACATCCCCTTAGGAACGTCTTTTGAACTTCTTCGCCTTCTATTTCGGCGATATAAGTTCTGCATCCCCTTAGGAACGACTTTTGAACTTCTTTGCCTTATATTTCAGCGGTATTTGGCTCTGCATTCCCTTAGGAACGACTTTTGAGCAGAAAACTTACGTTGCGCTCCCTTAGGAATGACTTTTTGTAGCTTTGTCATGCTCTGCATCCCCTTGGGGACGACTTTTTGAGCTTCTCCCTACTTTTCCTCTTTTTTATCTCTGCACTCGATGGTGCATGCTCAGATTTACATTTTACATCCTTTTGGGGGGATTTGGCTCTCATGGAGCTAAATAAGAAAGGAAAAATTACAAGCTATGGCCCCATTAAAAACCTTTCTCCCCCTTTGGAAAGGAAAAGGGTGCCATAGAAAAAATGAAAAAAGATTACATCAAATTACACATAATATCGCCGAAGCTCATCCGCATTCCAAGATCTGGGTATGTCGTTGCCATCCATATCCTTCAACCTGTAAGAACCGGGCCTCAACGAAGATACTACCAGAAAAGGTCCTTCCCAGTTCAGCTGCAATTTGCCTACTGTGTCCGGATTGGCCACTCTCCGAAGCACCAAATGCCCTGGCTTAATATCTTTCAACCGAACTTTTCTGTCATGTCATTTTATTGTTTCGGCTTGATATTTATTGATGTTCTCCACAGCCTGAAGTCTGGTCCCCTCTATAGTATCTTTTGCTACGTGGTAATCAGCTTCGTCTTCTGTCGAAGCTGTTGTTCTTATTGACCCTGCTTTAGCTTCTTCTGGAGTTATAGCTTCGTCACCAAATAATAGTTTGAAAGGTGTAAAACTTGTTGATCTTGATGTGGTTGTATTGTGTCTCCACACTACTTTAATCAACTCATCTGGCCACTTTCCTCTGGGCTGATTGAAGATTAGCTTCATTATTCCCGTCATTATAATGCCATTTGCTCTTTCTACCAGCCCGTTTGACTCCGGATGCCTAACTGATGCAAAATGAATCGTCGTGCCAATTTGGTCACAGAAATCCTTGAACGTTTTAGCATCAAACTGTGTTCCATTGTCCACAGTTATAGCCTTCGGCACGCCGAAGCAACAAACAATATTTTGCCAGAAGAATTTCTGGACTGTAGCCAAAGTTATTGTAGCCAAAGGCTTTGCTTCAATCCACTTAGAAAAATATTCTACAGCCACCACAACATATTTCAAATTACTTTGCGCTAGTGGAAGTGGGCCTAACAAATCCAGGCCCCATCTTTGCAATGTCCAAGTAGGCTGTATTAGCTGGGTGAGAGATGAAGGTTACTTGTGGTCTCTTGCACATTTTTGACAATTTTCACATTTTTGAACTAGCTCTGCTGCATCTGAAGCTGCCTTCAGCCAGTAAAATCCTTGCCTAAACACTTTTCCCGGCAAGGGCCTAGACCCAAATATGAGATCCACACAGACCTGCATGTATCTCCTTCATTAATTCAATACCTTCAGCTCTGGATAAACACTTGAGGAGTGGAGAACAGACTCCATGTTTATATAATTCCCCTTCTATTATCACATATGATCTTGTCCTTGCTTCCATTCTCTGATTATAAGCTTTGTCATCCGAAAGACAATTACCTTGGAGGAAAGATATAATTTCAGTCCTCCAATCTTCACTGTGTACTGGGGAAATTGCAAGCACTGCTCTCTCCATAAGTTCAACCGAAGGTGCTTTTATTGTCTCAAAAAATACTTCCGAAGGTAGTGGGAGCCCCTATGCCGCTGACTTGGCTAACAAATCAGCATGCTCATTTTCCCCTCTTGGAATATTCTTGACAGAAAATCCTTCGAAAGAAACTTCGAGCCTTCGAACTGTGTCCAGATACTTTTCAAGCTTCGGGTCTCTTGCCTTGCTACTTTTGTCAAAGTCGGGTACCATAATCAGGGGTACCCCTAGTACTCCTAAACGTGGCTGGAGAAAATCTTTAAAACAAACCATAAAGACTGGTAAGCACGGTTCAAAGTTAAGGCCTCATCTACCGAGGGACGCGAACCCGTCTCACCCGAGCCCAGCCTCGGGCAAGAACAGTAGTCCCGAACGGATTCACGGCTCGCCCGAGGGTCCCCTCAGGCAGTAGGCGCACCCCCGGCTCGCCTGAGGCAAAGCTCGGGCAAACTTTATCGTATAGCGGCCTCGGCCAATCGCCTTGCCACCGACCGTATCACGTGCACATTTAATGCGGGGATCACCTGACACCTTATCCTGACACGTGCACCTCAGTTGGCAAGGTCGAAATGACCGTAGTCACTTCACCCTTTTACTGATCGTTCTGACAGGATGACGACACTATTCACCCCGTTCAGACCGCTGTGCCAACCACCGGGGTAAGACTGACAACAGTAAGTTACCGCCTCTCCCGAGATCAGCCTCGGGCGCAGCAGGAAGTTTCGCCTCGCCCGACCCAGGCCTCGGCCTCAGCCTCGGCCTCGGGAGGAGGTCTTCGCCTCGCCTGACGTAGGCCTCAGCCTCAGCCTTGGCCTCAGGAGGAGGTCTTCGCCTCGCCCGACCTAGGCCTCGGCCTCAGCCTCGGCCTCGGGAGGAAGTCTTCGCCTCGCTCGACCTAGGCCTCGGCTTCGGGAGAAATCACCGCCTCGCCCGAGACGGCCTCGGACCGACTACGCGAACTGGGAATACAACATTATCCTTCCCCTAGCTAGCCACCTCAGGCTACGAAGGAACAAGACCGGTGTCACATCAAATTACTCCAGTAGCAGGTAATGATGATTCCCGGCATGCGCCCATGACGTCGACTGTCCTCAGCTCTCCACGAAGGCAAAGAAACGTCAACAGGACCTGGGGCCGCACCGCCAGCTACGCTTCTATAGGGCTCAAGCACTTCTCCGCCGGCCATGTTAGCACATAGCTACACCCCCATATGTACAACTGGGTCACCTCCTTGTATCTATAAAACGAGATGCCTAGGGCCTTCACACGGCACGCTTTGAAGGCTTACTCAGACGGCTCACCAAACATCAACGCACTTCAAGGCAAACCTTCTCTCCACAACACTAGACCTCTCAAGAGACCTGGGATCCGTTCCCTCTCTCGCAAAGCTTGTATCCCCTACTACAAGCACCCCGGTGCAAGATAATATAAGCCTCATCCTCCCTCTTGTGTTTCATCTTGCATCAATCCATCCGGGCAGGGACACGCAACATAAAATTCACTAGTCGGTTAAGCCCCCCCCCCCCCCCCGGGTTCGAAACACCGACAGTCAATATGGCCAGAAATGACTTGAGAATTAGTTTTCAGGATGGCCCTTCTTATTCCCATTGCCCTTAACTTTCGAAGCCCCAACAGAAGTGCTTCATATTCAGCAATATTATTTGTACAACTAAAGTCAAGCCTTGTTGCATAACATGTTCTGACTTTAGAAGGTGCTACTAGGACAGCAGCCGCTCCTGCGCCGAAGGTTCCCCAGGAACCATCGCAGAATACTGTCCAAGCTTCGACGTCTTTATTTGTTTCTTCTTCCTGAGCCCCTGGCGTCCAATCGGCAATGAAGTCTGCTAACGCCTGGGACTGAATTGAGGATCTATGTACATAATCAATACTGAACTCGTTAAGCTCCACAACCCATTTTCCAATCCTTCCAGTAGCTTCTCTGTTCCCCATTATGTCCTTCAGGGGCTGTGACGAAGGAACAATTATGTGATATGCTTGAAAATAATGCCGAAGCTTTCTGGAGGCCATTAACATAGCATACAACACCTTCTCCAATTCTGTATAGTTTTTCTTTGATAAACTTAAAACTTCGGAGACGAAGTACACTGGAGCCTGCTTTTTGATTTGGCCATCTAGCTTCTCCTGTACAAGAGCCGCACTAACTGCAGAGTGCGAATCTGCCACATATAAGAGTAATGGAACCCCTGGCGAAGGTGGAGTTAGTGTTGTTAGATCGATCAAGTATTGTTTCAACTCTTCGCAAGCTTTTTGCTGAGCCGGACCCCACTGAAAAACTTCGGCTGACTTCAGTATTTCAAAGAATGGCAGATTTCTTTCTGCTGATCTGGATATGAATATGTTCAATGATGCTAATCTTCCTGCCAGCCGTTGGGCCCCCTTCTTTGTGCTTGGCGGCTCCATCCGAAGGATAGCTTCAATCTTGCTCGGGTTGGCTTCAATTCCCTTCACTGATACTAAACAACCAAGGAACTTGCCCTTCTTCACCCCAAAAACACACTTTTCTGGATTTAACTTCAGGCCAACTTGCCTAGAATTGGCAAATGTCTCTTGCAAATCAGCAATGTGATTTTCTTGCTTCGTGCTTTTCACTATGATATCATCAACATAGGTCAGTACATTCCTGCCTATTTGGGAATGAAGGACCTTGGTTGTCATTATGCTGAAGCTTCCTCCAGCATTTTTGAGCCCCTTAGGCATCCGAAGATAGCAATAGGTGCCACTGGGAGTTATAAAGCTAGTCTTCGGCTCATCTTCCTTCTTCATCCAAATTTGATGATAGCCTAAGTAACAATCCAGTAGACTCATGAGCTCTAAAGAAGCTGCTGCATCTACTAGAGAGTCTATTCTTGGCAATGGGAACTCGTCCTTTAGACAAGCCTTGTTGAGATCTGTAAAATCAATGCACATTCTCCATTTACTGTTGGTCTTCTTCACCATAACATTGTTGGCTAGCCATTCTGGGTATTTCACCTCTCTGATGACACCAGCACTAAGAAGTCTCTTTACTTCGTTCCGAGCACCTTCAGCTTTGTCTTCAGACATCTTCCGAAGCCTTTGTTTTCTTGGCCTGAAAGATGGATCCACATTGAGTGAATGTTCAATAACATCTCTGTTGACACCACAGAGATCATTGGCTGACCAAGCAAAAACATCATTGTTGTTGAATAAAAATCTGAGCAAAGTCTTCTCTTGCTCTTCAGATAGCTGAGACCCCAGCAGTACCCTTTGTTCTGCTATGTCTTCACATAGGAGCATAGGCTTCGGCTGATCCGCCGAAGCAGCCTTCTCTCTTTTGTATTTATACTGCTGATAGGCTTCGGCTCCATCTATGTTATGAATTGCCTTTGAATCTGTCCAGTTTCCTTCGGCCCTTCTGGCAGCTTCTTGACTCTCATGGACAACAATGGGACCTTGTTCCGAAGGTATCTTCAAGCATAAATATGCTGGATGAAGTATTGCTTCGAAGGCATTAAGTGTCCCTCAGCCAATGATTGCATTATAGGGGTACTCCATGTCAACAATGTCAAAGACAACCTGTTCATCAGTCCTTGTGTTGTGGACGAAGCCGAAGGTCACTGGCATTGTGATTTCACCAAGTGCGACAATCTGCCTTCCTCCGAAGCCACAAAGAGGGTGTGTAGCATCATGAATCTTGTCTTCTAGTTCTTGCATCTGTCTAAAGGCTTTAGCAAATATGATATCTGCTGCACTGCCTGTATCAACCAGAACATTATGGACCAGAAATCCCTTGATGACACAAGATATGACCATAACATCATTGTGAGGGTAATCTTTGAGCTGAAGGTCCTCCTGGGAGAAGGTGATTGGGATGTGGGACCATTTAGATTTGATGAACGGTCCCTGCACCCCAACATGCTGCACCCTTCTCTGCGCTTCCTTCTTCTGCTTCTTGTTAGCCGGCTCTGAACTTGAACCGCCTGTTATCGGGAGCACCAGCTTCGTAGCCGAAGGTGCTACGACTTGGTTGTTGAACGAAGCCATCAGCTCAAAAGTGGAAGTGAGTTCACCGGAGGTGGGCGCCAATGTTGGGGACTCGTTCTCAAATGCTATGAGTTAACACTACTAGAAAACCCCCCTTGTAGCTATGCTTTTTTGGACAATAGGCACGCTTTAATTCGTCTCTATATGAATGTACGCACGCTTTCCAAAAACGTGTTAGAAGCGTCTTCATATGGACCGTATCAGACTTTGTAGAAACAATTATCGTAAGCGTATATTTTAGATGAATAGACGTTTCGTAGACACGTTAGATGCATGTTTAGACACATTGATACACTTTTATAGATGCACATATAACATGGGTCTATTATTGTTGTTATGTCATATAGTAACATTTCATTATGTGTGAAAAAATATAGATATGATATTATAGATACATTCATAATTCATGTGTATTACTATAGTCACGTTTTATAGTGACGCTTTATTGCGCATTAAGGAGTATAGAGACGATATAGTAGGTGACACGAATGATGACATGGCAGGTGATGTGGATAGGTGACATGGTAGGTGATGTGGAAAAATGACGTGGCAGGTGATGTGGAAAGGTGACGTGTCAGCTGAACTGGCGAGTGACACATTTTATAGTAATGCCAAAACGCGTGTTAACAAAAGTAGAAACAATACTATAGCCACGTTTGTATTGTGTGCCTACGCATATCAATATGTTATATAGTAACGTCAAAGTGTGTATTAAGACCTGTAGAAATGATTTTGTACATACATCTGTATTTGTTTGTAATAATATAAACACGTTATACTGTAACACTTTATTACGTGACAAAAAAAGATGTTTTCATTTATATATTTATATATATAAATGTGCATCGAGATGAATGTTAAAAAAAATCAAATTATAAACCCTCAATAATATTGCTTTTGGCCTTGGCAAAATATCAAGAAGCTAACTAACTCGATAGCAAACATGTTCAGTAACTGCCAATTGTGTTCACAAAGAAGCAAAGCCAAAGTGGCAATATCATACAAATATCACTTAAAAATTTTAGTAACTACTAGAATCTAACTAATTCACTTTGCAATTATACTAGGCTTCCTATCTAGCTTTGTCCACGCCATCTAGCTTTGTCCATGTGCTGCAGGTACCAACTTGTTGCGGGTACAAGATGAGCTTCTAGCTTGCTTCACCTATGAAGCATGTGTTAGATCAATAACTCAATTTGAAGTTGTTATGGGGACACATGTACTATTTGAAATAAAAAAGAAACTTACATGTGTAATTGGCCAAGGAATAACATAGCCAATAGCATCAATTAGTGTACGAATCTGATTAGATGGTTTAGGTACCTCCTCATCTATAATATTGCCAAGTTCAATATTTTCAATGCCTTCAACAAGAACCCCACAATATTTTCAATGCCTTCAACAAGAACCCCACAATATTCTGGTCCAAGCTTTGCTCTTAATATTTCTCTTTGGCTATCTGTAGTCACTAACTTCCCTTTGGCCACAACTCTGCCTTTGTTTATCTGTGAAATAAGGTAGACTTGCTTTTGTCTCTACAAATTACAAAACATGAACATATGATCTTTTGGTAAAACAACGTCATAATTGGAAAGAAATAAAGCAAATAAAACCACATACTGATTCTGATATGCCCATGCTGGCAGCTTGAACCCTTCGAGTTCTCTATAATAAACATCAAATCATAGCATCACTTAATCAAATTATGCTTTATATTTTAATTGAAACAATAATACAATTAGCTTAGACATACCATGTTGTGCAATATAGGATCACTTGGCAAATCTGTGACTACATTGCCATCAAGTTGTGCCTCCTAAAGGCATAGTTTCACTCAATTATTATAGAAAAAGGAAATTATAAATATTAGATTTTAACAGAGAATGTAGATGAACAGGAACCAATTACTGAACCCTAGAGTTGCAAAAGAAAGCTAATTAATTAGGCAACTAAACAAAAAGGGAGTTTTTAATGCTTTTCACTTAAGTTTATATAGGCTAAATGAGACGGATTAACAACTGAATGAAAGCAGAGTACATGCTACTTCTTCTTAAAAAACTACACAGAATCAAAGAGCAATAAATCAACAGGTGAAAAGAAACTTTGCAAATTTATCTCACATGGAAATCCTTTATATCTCTTCTATTCTGCAAGAACAATCTATATCCAACTACAAGTATTCAAATTTGCAAAATAACAAATTTGAAGCAGGTAACAAAATACAAAAAAATACAAGATACATGTGCATTGGTAATTGAGTAGGCCTTTCTAACATACCTTTGAAGGTGTTTGCTCATGTGGTGTAGATGTATGGACTTGAGTTCGTCCAAGACTTCTATGGACGGATTATTGTTACTGCTGCTCGACATGAACCATGTTCTACAAGCCATTAGCAAGAGCTTGAATATTATTATATAGTAGCTAATGATATTTAATAATTGAAATAAAGGAAGTATACATGCACTTCATTTGTTCGAGAGGTCACGTCAGCATTTGAATCTTCTTGGATGCTACTCGTATCTTTGGCAGCATAATTTTCAGATTTGTCATCTTCAGTGCATTGGTCATAGCTATCACCACCCTGAAATATTTGAACCAACATATTGTTAAAAATATGCTCTTATTCTAGAGAGGGAGGGGGGCCATGGTTGAATGCAAGCTTACTTCATTTTGTAAAGCTTCTCTCATCTCTGGGGTTAAATCTTCTGGATACTTTTTTGACATAAAAGTAAGCCAATGCTTCATGAGACCCCTCACGGATTCCATTTTATTGTCAATTTCATTTACTTTCTCTTGGTACATTCTTTCTTCCTCCGTTTGAATAACAAATGGTAAACCTTGAAAAGCTTGTACTTGACTCCAGTACTTATCATCATAGTACCCACGTGCTTTGAAATCCTTGGCAACAATATCATTGAACACTTCATTGTAATCTTTAGATGAAAGACGATTACCATCGTTGTTCCCTCACCTTTTTTTAAATTCCTCATAAGATGCAGCCTATTGAAACAAGTATATAGGAAGGTTAAGGAACTATACGCTGATCTTTCGAATGTGTTTCTTCTTAAGGGACCTTCGGCAACGAAGTAGGCCCCCAACATTAGCCCCTTCACGGTGCTAGATCGTTTTTCGTAACGAGCTTGATCCATGAAAAATCTTCAAGGCTTTGGAATGCCGAAGGTCCGAAAAACACCTTCCCTGAGCTCGTTGCCGAGAAACAAATAAAGTATTCCGGGCGCGAGGTGGCCCACCACACAGCGGGTAGTGGTCCACCGTTCAGCGGGTGTGGGTGACTGTTCGGCGGGTGCGGGCGACTTGGCGATTCACCTTCCCACCTGCAGCACTATATAAACAGACGGGTAGGTGTAAAGTTACCACAACATTCATTGTCATTGCATTGTTGTGCTGTTGAAAAATTCAACCATAGCCGAAGCTTTTTCACTGCATTCTCGAGCGAACCATCTCTTTTGAATTAGCTTCAGCAAAAGAAAGAGCTTCGTCAAAACTGTAAAAATCATCAGCTTCGTAAAAACCGCAAAAAATTCATCATCAGATGGCGAGAGTACACTCGATTGCGAGGGTGACCCGTGAAGGGGAGGAGACTGAAGCCACTGAGACAGCTCCGATCACCTATTTATAGGCACGGGACGCAACCCGGTCAAAATTACATTTATGTCCTTGATAACTAGTTACAATCATGACACAAATTATCATGGACTGATCGGTCTTTTCCTCTTTAAGTCGATGCAACCCTTTGTCTCAAGGCGTACCATTATGCCGAAGCTCCTTGGTCAGCAGCTTCGTGTGTACCTTCGTGCTATGTTTGATTATACGCTGATCTTTCGAATGTGTTTCTTCTTAAGGGGCCTTCGGCGACGAAGCAGGCCCACAATAGTGGTTTCAATGAATTCATCATTTTATTCAGTTGTTTGACACCATTGCGGTCAAATAGATGACAGTGCTACAGAGGAAGAACAACGTGGCTGAAGTTCGAAAAAGTTTTCTTTTAGGGCTATGAAACCAAATTTTCTCGAGGATTGAGGGGAATAAGAGAGAAAATGATCCAATTCCAAAGAGAATTTCGTTTCTAAACTAGCCCTTAGTAGCGGGGAAGGAATTACGATCTTATTTATGTCTTGTTTAGAATACTTAAATCTAATAGTTAGCTAGCTAATAAATGCTAGGTTTAGGCTAGATAGATTAATTTTTAGTTGTGAGTTAACAATTAGTTGAAAAATTAGTTATCGCATTTAAAATCTCTAACGCCCCGTTTGGATGCCTAGAAATGAAACCTTTTCCAAGAAATAAATTCCAAGAAATGAATTATTTAGAATTCAATCGACTAGAAAGTGATTGAATTTCATTATTTTTGTTTGGTTGTACAAGCAATTGAATTCCTAGAATTAAATTCTAGATGTTGTTTGGATACTTTGCACATGGAATTTTAATACAAACAAGGATCTCTTGACTTTGCATCTGCTTAAAAATGAACATGAACAATTTACAACTATCAGAAACTATTAAGTTCACAAATAATAGTTCCACAAAGGCAAGTCACACATAACATTTTCACAAAGTCATCAAGTTCGCACATAAAAGTTCTACAAAGACATCAAATCTTCACACAATAGTTTCACAAAGTCATCAAGTTCACACACAACAGTTTCACAAAGCCATCAAGTTCGCGCACAAAAGTTTCACAAAGACAAGTTCACACAATCAGTTCAACACAAAGATCAGTTCACATATAAGTTGTTTCACTTCCTTGGCTGCACCATAAGCCACCTCTTACTCCTTTCCATTGGGAATGCCATCATCGACTCAAACTTGCGTGCATTAGAGGTGAGGATGTCATAAAGCTCAAGTTCTATGTCTTCATCAAGTCCCTCAACCTCTTGTAACACGGCAAGAACTTCAGCGGAAGAGGGTAGCTTCGGACCGTCATCTTTCAATGCTGATGTAAGCATGTCAAACTTCTCACACCACATAGAGTTAAATGAATCATCTAATCTTTGTCTTTTTAAACTACTCGAGGAAGATACAGAATATGGAACATCCTTGCCTCTGGTATCATTCTCTTTTGCCATTTCCTTTGAACTTTCAGCTGCTGTTTTAGCACCCTCTCCATTTGCTTGGTTTTTATTGTACACTAGGCCGAGTAGATCCCAAAACTTCACAACCTTATGTCTATATCCTTTTGCTTCCTTATTCCTCTGGAAAAAAATTGTTACAAAGAAACATCAACAAATAAACTTGGAATTGAAACAAAAACTAAACTACAAAAAATGGAATAAACTGAACTGCAAAAAATTGTCTACTAATAAGAAACAAAAAATGAACTACAAAAACAGAACTGCAAATACACTAGGCTTACCATATGCATTATAAAAATAGAAGGGACGAAACTATTGAATTCACATATGCATCAATCAAGCAAAACATCATAGTTGCATTCCCTAATTGCAATTTTCCCAGCACACGAGGAGGCTCAAAAATCTGTCTACTAATAAGAAACATGTACAACCTTATGCACCTAGTTCACCACTGATTCAACTACCCTACGAACTATAGGATCTAGAAAATGAACGGACGACCAAGAACAAACCATTCCTGGCACCTAGCAGGAAAGGGCAAAACACACAGAGAAACCTAACACCGTGGCTAAAACATGGGGTAATCTGGTCAGAATGTGTAAGATAATAAACATACTTGTGTAAGATAATAAAACTGAAAACTTCAATGTACAATATAACGTTGAAAATTTTCTCACCTCAACGTACTCATCCCATACAGTGTCACTATCAACTTTGAGCTTGTTCTTCTCCCAATCCCATCCAAAACCACTAGTGGAAAACAAACCATTAATGATATTGTAGTGCTTATCAAAGGTTTTGCTGCGAGAACTAATATTTTCCTTTGTAATGGTGACATTACACTTCTCACAAACATTCTTCACAACAGTTGTGTATACATGAGACTTCCATCCATTCTGACATCTATCACCTTTATTGTAAAGTCCACAAATGTATCAAGGAGTACCTTATCCATCTCATCATTCCAAGGAACATAGCCCCTTGTTTTCTTGTCCTGCAATCAAAGAACCACACATAAAAAATGTACCAAATGAGGTGGTTAATAAAAAATATATTAAAGCAAGTGCAAACGACATCATCAATGGAAAATGGACCACCCAGGAAACTGTTGAGATAACACTCATGAATAAACTAACACTACGATTTATGGAAGGGGCACGAGATAGGTTAGAGGTGGCGATGGTGTAAGGAGAGGGGTTAACGATTGTGGCGGCGTCGTGTGAGAGGGATGGGGAGGTTGGAGCGGTGGGGTCATAGGGAGAGAGTGGGAAAGAATGAGACCATTAAATTTAATTAAGGGAGAAAGAGTTATCCAACAATATAAATCGTTGATTTTGATAGTGGGTTAAGTCTAGGTATAATTTATTTGGTAGATCTAGTGGAGTTTATGTTTAGAGGAGTAATTTGGTTGAGTGAGTTTTATAAGTTTTTAATTGGTGAATTATATAGTGGTACTGGTGCATTATACCCCGTATAATGGTATAGATAAGAGGGTTTTATGGCTCAGGATTGAAAGAGTTGAGGTCGTGTGTGAGCACCAGGCATATTATCTCTCGGTGACCGTCGATCGGTAATCAGATGACGTGGATCTGAATCAGATGCCGATCCAAGTGACCGGACTCAGGCCCGTTCTTCCGCGAGGCCTCCATTTCACCGAGGAATTTGTCAAAATGGGTCGCTCTATCTTGTCGCTCTGCAAAATACACCGTTTCAAGCTGAACTCCTCAAAGAGGATCGCTTAAGCCTGCTCGTCCGTCAAAATAGGTCACGGGTAATTTTGGGGACCTGGCAGGTGGGCCCGCGAAGCCTTGTGCCGATTATGCCCTTACGACCTCAACGCACGCCGTCTCCTCAACGCACTCCATTCTGTCTTCGCAGCGGCTTACTTCTCCGTCTCGCGCGACATCTCCTCGAGCGACTTGCCCTTGGGCTCCGGCACCAGGAACGTGAGCAGGAACCCTAGGAAGATGCACCCGGCCAACAGCAGCAGCGAGTTGCGCACGCCGATGCCCGGCGCGTACCCGTGCATCGTCTTGGCCGGGTCCTGGCTCTACGCCAGGTACAGGAACCCGAAGGACCCGATGATGGCACCCACCTTGCCCGACGCCGCCGAGATGCCGTGGCACGTCGCGCGGAGTCGCGCCGGTAGATTTCCGCAGGCACGATGAAGGTCGTGGCGTTGGGCCTGAAGTTGGCGAAGAAGAAGGTGAGTGCGCACATCACCACGAACCCCGTCTGGTTGCCGGGGCGCGTCCACTGGCGGTACGGGACGGCCAGCCCCAGCATGAAGGCCGTCATCATGAGGAAGCCCACCGTCTGGATCGCGAACCGCCCCACGATGTCGATGAACGCCGCGCGCGCGATGTGGAACAGCTTGTCCAGCGCGCTCATCGTCTCCGCCGCCGGGATCCACCCCACCCCGACTGCTCCTTATTGCCGATGTCGACCTGGAGCACCCTGGACATGTCCGCACGGGCCGACACGGCCCGGCACGGCCCGTCAGCCTGCTAGTCGTGCGGGCCGGCCCGGTGGCACTATGACCTATCTAAGTATATTGTATAATTTAGCAAAAAATATGTAATTGTGGGGGTTCAAACTCACAACCTAGTGTATAAAACATCTAAACACATCCATCTAGCCAGTGCGGCTGTAGTTTTATTGCGTTATATATTTAATTCTTATACTTAATATATGTAAACTATTATTTTTAAAATAAAAAATATAACCGTGTCGTGCTCGTGCCAGCACTATGGGTCAAGATGGTGGTAATTTAGCAATACATGGTTTAAACGAGCAGCCCAAAATTACCGGTGACCTGTTTCTCATAAATATAATCTGAAATTATGATGTATTGGTATTTTTCCTATGTTATTTAAAATTACGTTTAAACAAAGTTTAAATGTTTAAAAGTTAAAATTTCACCTATGAAACATTTTAATAACCTTAACGGTGTATTTTGCAGAGCCGCAAGAACGAGGGACAAATTGCTCCGTTTCGCCGCATAGCCGAGAGGAAGCAGGCGGCGGCGAGAATCCAGTAGAACGCGAGCAGACGGCGGCGATGGCATGGCGGGCGAGCCTGTCTCGGAGTGTAAAGGAGATACGCGTCCTCTTCTGCCAGTCCTCCCCCGCTAGCGCCCCCGCCCGGTACAAACCTTGCACCTTCTTCGACTCTTCCCGTCCGATTTGACTATCTAAAACTGCTGTTTCTGATTCGGTGCGCTGGCGATCTGGTCGCCCGCAGGGAGTTCGTGAAGAAGAACTATGGTGACATCAAGGCCCGCAACCCCTCCCTCCCCTTCCTTGTCCGCGAGTGCTCCGGTGTCCAGCCCCAGCTCTGGGCGCGCTACGGTACGCGTGCATCTATTTCGTCCTCTTTCTCCTGCTGTGGCTAAAGATTTGATTTTTACTGGTTGGGGCATTTTGGGTGAATTTCATATCTTTGCCTGCCCTGTGAAATGGCTCAATCTGCCCTGTGCATTTGAGGGAAGAGGAATTTAGGCAATTATATTTATGAGAAATAAGTTCATAAATGTAAGTTCCATGTTGGTTTGTCATACTCAACTACAAAACTGCTAGAGTCTGTGCAATGGTAACCTGTTGGGGCCAATCCGTACGTTTATATGTGCTCTGCATCATCATCCTGGTCGATCACAGTGGTCCATACCAGCATTTTGTTCAGTTTACTGCTAAATTTCTGGTGGAGCTCCCTGTGGTTTTATGTGATGTTCAATATTATTGTAGAGTAGACAATTACAGTCATGGCTAGACTGATCCTCCACACATTCAGTGTCTTGTATTCCCCCTGTTCCAAATTAAATGTTGCATTAGCTTTGTCCTAAGTCAAACTTTTTTTTTATCTTCGACCAAGTTTATGGAAAAATGCACCAACATCTACAACATCAGATTAGTTTCATTAAATTCACCATAAAATATGTTTTGGTACTTTAGTATTGAACCTGTAGATGTTAATATAGCTTCCTAAATGTTTGGTCAATTTACATAAGTTTGGCACAGAATTAATCTAAAGTGATCTATAATTTGGGACGCGGGGCATAGATTGTGTTTTGTTTCCTCAGTTGGCTTACACAGTTTGATTTTATATATTAATGACATGATTTAGTTTCACAGCCATATTACAGTTCATGTAGTAAATAAAATACCATGAAATTTGCTCTTAAAAAGTTAAGCACACTATGACCAGAAGCACATACGAAACTATACTAAACTAGGTCAGGAGTGCTAAGCCTTCAAAAGACTTGTGATCTGTTGCTTATAATCCCCAAACCCAGCTTATTCGATATGTGCAGTAAGCTATTCTTTTAACTTAGTATTTTGTGGTCTTTCTAACTACCGAGAACCGCCAGGATTACGGAAATATCATAATTCCAAAAGGTCAAGATACCCTAAAACCCTATCTTAGTTTGTGTAACAGGAGTACCAGATGTGGTTGCTGGTGCAGGCTTGGTTTGTGGACCAAAATACATGCAAAGAATGTGAGATGAGGAGGTAACCAAACTGTAATGAGCTTCAAGGAAGATAGCATCCGCTTGGAATGGCTTCATATGCATTAAGCCAACCACTCCCTGGCACAATTTGGAAAGATGTAGGATTAGTATCAGAATCTCACCTCTTAAATTCACTAATATCTTCTCATGATCCATGCCCTGAGCATTAGGTTTCAGAGGAACTAGATTTTATGCTTCTGAGCTAGCCAATCTGGAATAACTTCTGATTATGGTATCAACTTTATCTTATTTTGGCAGATAAGTAACTCATAGGCTTTCACTAATCAGTGGTGTTAGAAACTAGATCATCAATATGCGTTAAAGGCATTGTTTGTATTAGATTATTGATTCTAGTTTCCTGCTTTGTGTCCACTACATTAGCTGAATGAATGTGCATAACCATCATTATACAAGGCAATATGTTGCTATGCTTAGGATTTTTTTTTTACAAATTTACATTATATGTTTCAATGTGTCATCATTTTAAAACCGCTTGGTGTTAGGTAAGCGGTGGCTGAACAGGTTCTATCTAGCGCTTTGGCATTCCTAGGCGTTTCTATTTTCTATGGGTGCTTAGCGTTCTACCATGAAAAATAAAGGAAATTTAGCATATCAGAACTTAATATCTTTCAATGCACACATTAGTAATATAATAGTAGTTCATGTTTCTCCATCTCTTAATCTGTCCCATTTTCATATTTATATCAAACTGAAAGTGCCTCAATGAAAAGCCTAGGAGCTGGGCAAGGCGGTGCAGCTCTACCTAGTGCATATGTTGTGCTAGGCGTCACCTTTTGAAAGGATATGTGTACATCCATGCAGTTTTAATGAACCGGATGTATGTTAAGGAAATAATTTGTACTTTGTAACATTATTAACAATTTCATCTCATGAATCCAATTTATAAATAGGGTGCATTATGTTTGAGGATGTAGGTTTATGTTTTCAATGGTTCACAAAGGTGAAACCTTGTTTCCATATAGTTCCAGTGGCTCAACTATTGTTGAACCTTTGGGGGTGTTTGGTTTGAGGAATCACTCCATCCAAAATGAGGTGGCGCATCATGAGTCCATTTCTCAAATTTGGTGGGATGACCTCATTACTCGTATTAGTACTAACTATGAGGAATGATATGAGGAATGAAATGGTAATAGATCAACTCATTCCATTTCACAAACCAAACAAAAAAATGAGGACTGAGAAGATGATGGACCAACTCATTTCTCAAACCAAACACCATATTTATGTTTGTTATGACACTTTTCATAGCATCAGGAATGGGGGCATTCTAATGGTAAGGCCCACATTGGCCCAACCTGTCACCATAAACAAATAACACAGGCACACCCTAGATACTTTGGGGGAAATTGGTTGCTTACATTGTTCTCCTGGCCTGTGGTATCTAGTTTTTATTTTTCCATCCAAGAGCATCACCTCCCTGGAAACAAAGAACATAACAAAAATGGAGTGATAAACCTTCACATGGTATAAGACAATGTATGGACATTGCATTCTACCTTCAACTAAACGACATGTTCTTTATATATAAATAACTAGAGCATATGTTTGATGTATTGTGTATCTACATGATTATCATGCCAAAGTGGAACTTGGTGTTTGGCCCTAATGTCTCCTTTGATTCTACTGCCAGATATGGGTGTGGAGAGATGCGTGAACTTGGATGGTCTGACGGAAGCACAGATTGATAAGAAGCTGGAGGAACTTGCAATGGCCGGGGAGTCTCTTAAAACCAAATAGTTTTGGAACTCGTATCATGTCTTGTTTAATGTTCCAAAATAATAGATACTCCTACCATATTGGTGGACAATTGCTACTCTGTCATTATCTGTAGTTGTGCGTGGTACGAAGCCTTCGATTAGCTCAACTTAATGTGTAATAATTACTATTGTTTTACATGCTATGCATTTTCTAGATTACATGAATGATTGAAAATGGAAAAAAAAAATAATACTCTCTCTTTTCTTTTTTATTTGTCTTGTTTTAGTTCAAAAATGAATTAACGGCCGGCAAATATTCGAGAACTTGGTAGTAATTTGATAAGTAGTAGCTTGAGAGATGCATTGGAATCGTGTAATACTTCTGCGCGGTTATATACACCATTGTGTGGCAGTCCTACACTTCAGTTCTGCGCATCACTTGAAATTGTGCGAACACATGTATGATTATTGATTATTTTTTTCTATACTTGGATGACATGTGTGTCCTAAAAAAAGAAGATATACATTTGAAAGAATTGGAGAATTTGTGAGGAAACCTACGGACATTACGGTTGTGTGATTGGCTCCTTGCACTAGCTAATCTATCGCAATTTCCTAAGAGATCCAACTGCAAAAAGGTATTCCATTCGTCTCAAAATAGCAGTTGTTTTAACATTCAGTTTTTACGTTTATATTCAAATCTCTACTACTACTTAAGGGTGCGTTTGGTTGCAATGACAGGACGGGATGGTATGGGACGATCCCTCAAATTAAGTTGTTTGGTTCTAGGTCAAGGGTTGGGACAGGATTATCCCAGTGTTGTCCCCTGTTGTCCCCTGTTGTCCCTCAAAATTGGAGGGACGAGAGAGGACGCCAGGGGACGTCCCTGTCCTAGCTGACCCGCAACCAAACGCACCCTAAGTGTCTATCGTAGGCGTCCACATTGGCCAGTGGTGCACGGTTCTGCCCTGAGCGCCCGCCCCGCACGCAACGCTCCTTTCCATCGATGTCGTCTTCCACCACACCCTGAGCGCCTGCCTGCCATCGCCAGCGCGCTCCCTCCGCCCTAGAAACCGCGTCGCCCCAGGGTGCCCATCCATCCATGGCGTCGCCGCGGCCGCCCTCGCAATCAACTCCCAGATCCCGTGCTCACCTCCCCCCCCCGTGATCCCCTTCCACCGGCGGCACTCACCTTCCATCGACAAAATGGAGGTACCGCGCCTCCCCCAGGGTGCCCTTCCATCCATGGCGTTGTCGCGGCTGTCCCCGCAATCAACTCCCAGATCTCGTGCTCACCTCCCCGCAATCAAGGTCGTCACGCCCGATGAGGATGGTCGCCAGTCGCCGCACGGCGGTTCGGGCCCCAGCGATAGCTCCGGCGCAGGCGCGAGGAAGAAGCTCCGGCTCACCAATGAGCAGTCGACGCTGCTCGAGGACACCTTCCGCGCCCACAACATACTCTCCAACGTATGCATCCCCATCCTCTCCCCTTCCATGGTTTCCATTCCATCTCGAAGCTCGCTCGTGTGCAAGTAGAAATCCTCATCCATGCATATATTAGGATTAGCCAGTAGTAGCGCCTGAATAATCTATTGTTCATGTCTGCATTAAAAATTTTCTGCTTCTTTTTTGCTATTAATTGACGAACAAATGAACGTTTCATGCATTGTTGGACAGGCGCAGAAGCAGGAGCTCGGACGGCAGGTGGATCTCAGCGCCAGGCAGGTGGAAGTGTGGTTCCAGAACACACATGTTCAGATAACACACATGTTCATGCTCATGCTGACCCCACACAGGTTCATATTGTCTTCTGCGTGTATGTAGTTGTTTCTTCTTCAATTCTCTTTGTGGGGAAAACATTAATGTAAGTTATATCTTTACTTTTTGCACCTCTCACTATTGTTTCTACATCTTTATCTCTTGAAAACTCGTGAATCTGAATTGTAATGGGATTTCCTTCCACCAATCTACCCATCATGGAGTGGGATTTTCCCAGCAATCAGCTTGATAGGCGACATCATCATTGTCGGGGTGAGTGAGTCTACCACTATTATTCAGTCTGAGTCCAGTAAACCAGAATTCCACAGGATATGATTGTACCTATATTTCCTGAAAAGACAAATGAAACATACATCAAAAGCAAGTCACTGCCTATTATTTTTTACCTCCAGATCTTCTACTTCATTGGATTTGCATTGTTCTGCTTGGAGGCTTTTCTGAACATGTGGGTCATTCAGGTGAAGTTACTACCTACCGCTTCACTATTCATCCATCTTGATACTTTCAGTTGGTTATGAACTATAAGCTTGCATCCCGCGGCGTGTCTACTTGTACTTCTGAGGCAGTGATGATGATTGTTTAATCACTGAGGCCTAGTTCGCCCTTTTGTTTTGCAAGCTTTTGCCCCCTTCTGATCAATTCAGAAGAGAACCCGGAGAACCATGCACTTGTGGAGTTGTTCATCTGGAAAGTGACACCATTATTGAATATGATTGGTAAGAATAATAAATTCTACATGATTGCACTGGCTCCCAAGTTCAAGGCTTCCTGCAACGAATAATCTTAAAGTAGTTTGCTATAATCTATGTTTTCATATAAGATATGTTTATAGATATATGGTTTTAAAGAATACGGATAAATTTTTTATTTGCTACTACAGAGTTTTTAGACCATGTAAAATTTAAGCTACCAGTGCCTGTCTCAGTATATCTTTTAATGTGAACTTAGGATTGCCTGAACTGTCATGTTTTTCTTGATAGCCATGCAGCATTGGTCTACTCATTCTGTCCACTACTGAATCATTATACCTATGGAATAGTTTTTCTTTGGGCACTCTTTTTTATTTAACGATTATATTGTCAATAATTCATAACAGGGAACCATAGAACTACTTTATTTATGTAATGATGCTTTGTTCATTGTATTAATATGTATTGCTTACAAGAGAAGTAATAATCTATTATAAACCAAAAAAAGAGAAGATGATGTAATGACTATTGTCTTACACTCGAGTTCATTAACATGTAACAAAGCTTTCTTCTATGAAAATATATTTTATACAATACAGTTTGTATTCAATGCCACTGGGATTGATTTTATTATGCAATATATTTCAGATCGACTTTGGGGTCAATAGTGGCGCAACAAGGTTCTCCATCGACTCAAGAACCAAGCTGTTAATGAGGACACCTTTCGGTGTTCATATGAGTTTGGATGGAAACCTCGGGTTGCTTTGTTGTCCAATTCCTGTTAATGTTATCTACACTTACAAATAAACGTTGTTGTTGCATTTTGATGAGTTTCATTTGTTCCTGTGCAGAGGGCCTCCTATTGTGCCCTCTGACAGAAGCATCTCGCGGACGAGAGAGGTAAGGATTTGATATGTTTGATTTGATGGACGCTTGTTGAATTATCTGTGCAGTCTTCGTTTAATGTGTCCAAATATTTTCTTTTTTCCATGTCGACAAATATCTTGTGTTGGCACAAACCACACATGAGAGAAGCATGTTTAGCTACAGCTGCAACTATCTATGCCAGCAAAGAGGCTGCATGGGGGAAGAAGAAAGATTAACAATGGAGAAGAAACAACAGTGATGGTGGCTGGTGATGCATTCGTGAGCTGGAGGTATCTTAAGGTCTCTAGATTCATGGATGAGCTAGCAGGCCAGCACATGGAAGCACATCTTGTCTTTTCTCTATTATTTTTTCTTCCCCTTTATCTTTGGTAGATCTACATTCAGAAATAGATTAGTTGTTCCGGTGTTCATTAGCATCCTATTTTTATGCTTAAATACTTAATATTGAATCAATAAATTTAAAATAATACTCCATCTCTGGTTTCTTAGTGTACCATTTGGATCTTTACTTATCAATATCGCTAAAACGATTAGATTAATGTACAATTGTCGATATATTTGCGTATCATTCAAAATTCTATATTGATTCTTTAAAAATAATTTGTGCGATATCATAATGTTTGTTCGACACCAGTTCATTCTATTTGAGTGTGTGTATTTATAATAATATTACCTATTTATATCATCAATATAGTATTAGTGTTACAACGATATTTTGTCACACAGATTTTTTATATTATAATGGTGTTTGTCATTCTGTATCTATGTTTTATACTAATTTTTAACTCTCGTGACAACGCATAGGCATATACCTAGTAGATGATGATGAATATATATATCTTCACAGAGCCATTAGACAGAAACATGCTAACATGCTTTTGTATATCGAGTAAGGTCTTATTCGGTTATTCTTATCACATGTGTATTGGATGTGATTGGAAAAAATTATGAAAGATTTTGACTTATTTAGGATTGAAACTCACTCAATCCCACTCAATCTACATGGATTGAGAGCAAAACGAACAAGCCCTAATAAGGTTAATATTTTTTTAATAAGTAACTTCACTTAAAGAGAGCTTGTATTGTTTTCTATATTATCATATAATACATGTTTAACATTATTTTGTGTCCTATCTAACCAAGTAAAGTTAACTGCTCAAAAGAGTCTGAAGAAACTTAACTCTGGGTGTAAACTTGACAAGAAATAGTTCTTAATTTCAAGGAATGTATTGCATACGCATGGAAGTTATTATCGTTTCCACTTTCAGGTTTTAATATTTTTAAGGTCATCATCGATAGAGTATTCAACACTCAAGGTGTCTAAAACTTCTATTGAAATGGCCACAAGGTGATCTCTTACCATTTTATTGAATACTTTGATAAAACATATTTTGTCTAAGATAAATTGTTTTGAGAAATTGAGAGTTCGAGAGAACATACTAATACTAATCTCAATTGGTGTTTATTTGAATCTTATTTAAACTATGATTTGATTTGGTGCAAAATTCATGGAGAAAATATAAAAAAAATTATGAACCGAGTGTAATGGATAAAGACTAGACTTATCCGGTGATGGATGTGTACATCTTCCCAGATATACACTCATGTCCGGTGTGCATTGGATACACAACACCTGACATAACCAATGTATCCGATGCCTATGGTTCAGTTAACAGTCTTCATTGTTGACGTATCAGATGCCCTATCTGGTCGGTCACAGGACACGTCAGATGCCTTAGAGAGGAGCACATCAAATCCTCTACCAAGTTGGACTAGAGTTATTTCCTCTGTTAGGGCTAGTTTGGAAAACCCATTTTTCTAAGGGATTTCTATTTTTCCAAATGAAATTAGTTCATTTTACCTTGTAAAAATAGAAATCCCTTAAAAAATGAAGTTCCCAAACTAGCCCTTATTGTTTCTTCTCCCTCTCGTGTTTATATGCTGATATGTCTATGCTCGCCTCGGTCGCCATTGCCCTGCAATAGTAGAATTGTCAAATGAACTCATAGTCCCTGGCCAGTGTAAACTAATTGCAGCTGTGTCCTGGTTCTTTAAATAAGAGCTCACGATTGTTGGGGGCCTTCATCTTCCGAAGGTCCTCAAAAACACGGCTAACCATTTGTTATCAGCATGTTACTAAGTGTTAAAGGAGCTTCAGAATCAGGATAGCTTCAGCGCAGAACAGTGGAAGTGCAACGAAGTTAGCTTCGTCACAACAACACAGGAAGACGATACAAGGAGAAGGTGTTATCCAAGTTGCTAGGGGCAAAAGACAATGTTGTCCCTGTGATATTTGTAAACTTTGTGTGTAATCTATGAGAGCATGAATGTAATATTGTACAAAGCTATACGACTCCCTATAAATAGATGAACAGTGCCCTGCATAAAGTACCTTTTTGGTGGATTGGATAATTGCTGTGTAATTCTCTCTCTACGACGCCTTCGTTGTAATCCTTTCTACAGTGCCGAAGGTACAATTGTAAAGTTAATTTATGAAAGAGGAATACATGAAGGATATATCTTTATTGAAATATCATATTCAAACTCTTTTATATTCATTGCACGCTCGGTTATTTATATAACATTTAACCTTCGTTTTGAAGGAGTTATCCCGAAGGAATAACTTCTTCAGGACGAAGGTTACCTACCCTTTTAATACTGTGTTGCCTTGTTTTTTTATTGTGTATAGCGATCGAAAACAAGTGACCAACATTGGTGCCCACCTCCGGTGAACTCAGCGACCACCTTCGTTAGGTGAACTCTACAATCACCTTCGTCATGCCGTCGAAGAAGTCAACGATGACATGGGCTGTTCTTGCTCCCCTGGACACCAACCAAGATGGGATCCTTCTAAGGGAGGGCCGAAAATAGAAGAGGAAAGTCACTAGCCCAACACGACAAGACAAAGAGCTAGACCAAGAAATCAGCAACCTAGAAGCTATTCATCAACAGGTGGAAAAGAGAACAGAGAAGATGCTTCGACCGGTTGAGCTCCAAAAGAAGATTGATGAAGCAACCAAGGAAATGCGACATATTGCGCAAGATAATGAGCAAGGGCATAAACTACAACAAAGAGACCTTCGTCAAGAAGGCCCTAGCCATGAGGACATGTGGTATGATGATTTTCACCATGATAACATTGCTTTTGATGACGCTTCCCCCTAGCTACAGAGTTGCAGACTGTCCCATGGCCACCTTCGTACATGCCACCTCAGCTACCCATGTACAATGGTCACTCAGATCCGAAGCAGTTTCTGATGAGCTACAAAGCGATCATATCATCATATGGTGGCAACACGACTGTCATGGAAAAAATCCTTCGTCATATCAGTCGTCATATCAGTCAGGAGTGTTGCTCATACCTGGTATTCTTCTCTCAGTCCAGGAACAATCACATCATAACAGAAATTGAAGTACATATTGGTCACTAGCTTTCAAGGGTTTCAGATGAAGTCAGTGACCGCTCAAGCTTTATTCCAGTGTACATAGGATCACGAAGAATATCTACAGGCATATGTCTGAAGGTTCTTACACCTCAGAGCCCAGGCACCAACGGTGCCAAATGAGATTGTCATTGAGGCCATGATCAAGGGACTTCGCCTAGGCCCAATGACACAATATTTTGCTACAAAGCCTCCCCAAACACTGGAGAAGCTTTTCTAAAAGATGGATGAATACATCAGAGCCAATAATGGTTTCCGATAAAGAAGGGAGGAAGCCTACAAATATTCTAAGATGACCAGGGGCTTCTAAGGAAGGCTTCATCCAAGGCATGTCAGGACAATACACAATCCCAGTCAAAGTGAGGACAGGAATAATCATAACCAAGGGCACCAGCACAGTTCCCAGTCAACATGGGCCCAACAAATCTCCTTCAGACCGCCGACCCTAAGAGGTAGAGGAGGACGTAGCTTCGGAGGGAGATTCAACTCTCAACCAAGAAGACTGTTTTGCTTATTCTGCGGAGAGGACAAGGGGCATACAACAAGAACCTGCCAAGTTACGATACAAAAACAGAAGGAGATAGCTGAGGCTGAAGCACGTCAGAACCAATCGAAGCAAGTTCTACATACTGCTTCATGTTACTCCCATACATTCCTAGAGTATGCGGGTAACCAACAGCCATTCTCACAACCTATAGTTTCAGTGGCTTCGACAGTCACTCTCCAGCTGCGTGGGTCTTACCACAACCACCTGTAGTGGCTCCAACTTCATCCCATAATCAGCAGCCTCAGGGGCAGTGCCAAGTTCAGCAGCAGTGTGACACAAGAGAGGAGTCTGAAGCTTGGACAGTTAACAGTACTGTTCTAGAGTCCAGACATATTTATTGAAGCAATAGAGGGGTTGGATCAAGAACTTGATACACATCTATTGTAATTTTAATTTCATTTGCTCTACTTTCTTGTATCAGAAACAATTTGAGAAGGTGCAATCTTCGCCACATTGTAATAAACCAGTGGTTACACCATCGAGTGTAATAACAAAGGTGAAAAAACTCCAAAGTCGTTCCTACGGGGATGCAGAGCTAAAATGCCATCTAAGTAAAGGTGAAGAAGCTCCAAAGTTGTTCCTACGGGGATGCAGAGCTAAAATGCCACCTACGTAAAGGTGAAGAAGCTCTAAAGTCGCTCCTAAGGGGATGCAGAGCTAAGATCCAAAGCCATTTCTATGGGGATGCAAAGCTAAAATGCCGCCTAAGTAAATGTGAAGAAGCTCTAAAGTCATTCCTAAGGGGATGCAGATCTAAGCTCCAAAGTTGTTCCTACAGGGATGCGGAGTTAAAATACCACCTAGTAAAGGTGAAGAGACTCCAAAGTTATTTCTAAGGGAATACAAAGTCTTAGTATGAAATGTTTTCTATCATTATTTTTGCTCAAACATCTTTTGCATCATATCATCGCATCATTCTGCATCATAACATCATGCATCATTTCACATCATCCATAAAGGGGGAAGAAGGGAAATTGCTCCTTCATCCACAAATGCGGTTGATTTACGAAGCTAAATACGTGTTTGCTGAGAAATTATGGAACAAAGCATGGCAAAGGAGAAGATGCCATATCTTTAACGATTGTCCTCAAACAAGACAAAGAAGGGGCAAATTGTTTTACTTCGGCAATGGTATTTTACAAGACCTTCGGCAAAAAGGGGATTTTCTTTATGAAGCGTGAAAAGAAGGGAAGGTTTTTTCGCCTTCGGCTCAAAAACGGTATGTACCATAATTTCACGCTACACAAAGAAATATATTACACGATGAAATCACACACAGTTTACAATTGTTTTTTTTGCATAAAAGCAACACACAGATTCTACAGTGTTTTTTACACACAATTTAGTCATCTTCCTTCAAAACCTTTTCTGCAGCTTCATTTAGTAATTTATCAACAACTTCATCTATCGCCGCGTTTACTATCTTAAATTCATCGAGGATTCCCCTTAGAGCTGGATCAACTTCAGGATCGTACGGTTCCGGGGAGAGAAAGTTCCGCTACATAAAAATGTAGTTTTGTTAGACACGAAGCTAAAAGCACTTATGAAGCTAAAATGTAACATAAACATACCTATACGCCTTTCTCGCTCTGCAACTTCTTCAGCTTTTCTTGCTTCCTCTAAAGCTAGATGGGATTCTTCTTCATTTTGTTTGATAGCTTTGTCTGCTATCTCCCTTCCACCGTTCATCCACATTTTAGAGTAAAATTTCTTGCCAAAGGTAGTATCTTCAGCTGAAGGTTCTCTAATATCATTCGCTGAAACTGAGAATTGTGGCTGAATTACAGCCTTCACATGTTTGCAGTCAACCTTTATATTCATTGCATGCTCAGTTATTTATATACCATTTAACCTTCGTTTTTGGAGGAGTTATCCCGAAGGAATAACTTCTTCAGGACGAAGGTTACCTACCCTTTTAATACTATGTTGCCTTATTTTTTGATTGTGTATAGAGATCGAAAACAAGTGACCAACATCGATCAATATAATAAATCAGAAAATGAATTTTAATATATAGCAATTAAATAAAAAAACTTCTTAAATCCATAACTTCTTTGTTCTAACTCCAAATTGATCCATTCCAGTTGCGTTGGACTCATATTAATATTGTTTACCATTTGGTAACCTTATTTTATTATGTAACATGTTGCTAAAATCAATCGCTTAATTTGTTTAACATATGTTTAACACATAAATATTCAGAAAATCATATCTCTTTAACCGTAATTCCGATTTTAGTGGTTCTCGCACCTACAATCTCGTTGTAGCGCGTAGATCATTAGTATGCATTGTGTTCTTATGTTTGGTGTGGTGTCAATTTCTCCTATGCAATGTTTGTTTGTATTGTTGCGAGTAGATCAGCAAATGACTGAGGAACCAGGAGCTCAGCAGGCTGAAGAAACTGAGCAGGAGCTCGCTGAAGGCAAGTTGTGGCCTTGATCACACTTCTTTACCCAATAATGTTCATGTTAATCACTATGTTATGCTCAGGTTAAAATGATGGGACCCAATAGGTCACTCTAGTTTGATTTATATTACCCCTTGCTCACCACTGAACTTTTGGGTAGTATCTGCTATTGATCTATGTGGCTTTGGGTGTTAAGATACATATAATTCATGATCAAGCTTTATTATTGTGATTATATTGTTTAATGTTCATGATAAGATTATGGTGTTAATTGGAACATGGAGCTTAACTTTAGATAACAGTGCTACCACAAGGGTGGAATGAGACACCCTTGGCCAAGTAATTAGGAAAGCTAGGGAAAAACTACCTTACCTGAAAGATGCAAGCGGGGAGGCGTTGCTGCAGAGTATATAGATGTCCTCGGGTCGGACTATCTGTAAAACTTTTCGGACGAGGGATTCCTATGCTTCCTTCTTACTGAATCTGTAGCGGGTTTTCTCGAACTAGTGAACTTCAGAAAGGCCTCGTAGTGCCACCCTACCTCGTCTCCTCAGAAGAGATGAATGGGATTTCTAGACCCCTTGGCAAATGAGTAACATAGCTTGTAACACCCCAGGTGTTACTCAGGGTGTCCACCCAGGGCCACCCCTTTTTAACCTATTATCACATGTGGATTGGTTTGGGCAAAGTACATCAAACTTGGAATTCAAGGTCCTAAACAAGTGCCAACCATCTTGGATACCATGCCCTAGCTTGTCATGCACATCTAAGGGGGGGATTTTCCAAAACCCTAAAGCAAACCCCTCTTGGGCAATAGGAACCCTAATTGAAGCTAGGATCAAAAGGTCATGTAAACCTTATGATCATGGCTTGGGCCAAATATAAAAGTTGTAGTATACTTCATAACCTACAAATGATAGTAAGAAAGTAACCCCAAAAAGATTTCAGAAAAGCCCCAAAAAGTTCACCCAAGGTTGAGCACAAGGGAAAATTCAGAATTTGCCTAAGTCTAAAAACTAACCCTTGAACAAAGATCCCACATGTTCACCTTAATCCAAAATTCAAAACACTTCGACCCAATTGACAAAGTGGCGCCAAATTAACCCTAGAATGCCCTGGAAAGAGGTGACACCTACCCTAGGGCGTTTGACATGACTTGGCACCATTTTTGTCTCAGCTTGGACCTAGCTGACACAACCAACTTCTCACCCCTCTATCTCCCTACCCCGACCATATCTTGACTTGGAACTCACAGCAAAAAGGTAGGATATGGAGCAGGGAAGCGACCGTACACAGTGACTTTGCCAAGATACGCACGCTATGGTGCTCAAATCCGCCGTTGAACCATGGCAGAAGCGAGCTCCCACGTGTTCGACGCGGGCTGACACCCGGGGGCGCGCTCAGAGCACGCCCGTGCGCGAACCCCCGCGCGCCCGTGGCCGCCCGTGACCACGCCCGTGCCACGGCTATAAAGCCCGTCCCAGTGCTCGGTTGCCTTCCCCGTTGCCTCCTCCGTACCTCGCCTGACTTCCCCGAGCCAGCCCTTAGCTCCGGCGACCTCCCCGCGACCCGCCAGTGCCGCCCGAGAGCAACCACCGTGGGTAGCCCCTTTCCCGTCCTCCTCCGTTCGATCCAAGCCTTCAGATAGCTTCCTGGTGAGGCCGTGAAGCTTACTCAAGCTTGAACCGAGGACCCGCGTCACCGGAATAGCGAAACTGTGCTCGCCGGAGCTCATTCCCCCGCCGGCGCACGTGGACCGGGTAAATCACTGAGCCATTTTCCGATTCAATGCACAGATAGCCTCTACATCACCCTAGGGAGCTCACCGTGCCGTTGGATTGGAATAGGTCGCCGTGGTTTGGACGGTACACCCGCCGCCGACGAGGACACCCGCCTGCGCGCGTGGACTGAGCGATTCCAGCCATCCCCGCCGGCGAGCCGTACGTCGTTGTGACCGCCAGAACCTCCCCGAGCTAACCCTACCCCTCGCCGGACTTCTCTCGTCGCCGGTAAGCCGCGCCACCCCTTTCTTCTCTGCGGGTACTGTTTACACCTGAGAGGGACCGCGGATGAGAGGAAGAGAAAGTCAGGGGGCTTTTTGAACTGTCAGAGACCCGGGGGAATAGTGGCGCAAGGGTAGAACTGCGAAGATTGATTTAGCTTTAACCCAGGGACCTCGGTGCAAACTGCTTTTTCAGAAAACCTTATTAAACCTGATTTTAAATTTGAACAGAAACTTTGAAAATCCATAACTTATGTTTAGTGCATCCAAATTTGGTCAAACCAATTTTGTCAGACTTCAAATAATGTAACCTACTTAAGAAAAATATAAAACCCCCTATGTACTATAGAAAACTATAAGGTTCTGATTTAATTATAGTTTTGGCCAAAAGCTCAATAATAGAAAGAAAAATAGTTGTACTATTTGGCTAGGGTTAGAAAAATTTGGAGAAATCTATGTCCACCTACTGACCTAATTAAAAATGTTGAATCTCTCTGTCCACTCCATTAAGTTAGTTTTTACCCCTTATTTTACAATATGCTTAAGGTTAAGAAAAAATAGAAAATGAGATTTAAATAATGAACCAGAGGGCACCCCTATTTTTGTTAGGGTACTTATTCAATATAGTTCACTGGAAAAATCTATCATACCCTGGTTTAGTATAAAATAAGTAGAATACCTTTTATTTCAATAAAACAAGGAAAACTTAGAAAAACCCTACAAAAATAACCTCAAGGTGAAAGCACCCCAACCCTTGGGATAACTAATGTTTTGTTAATAAGAACTTAGAAAAAATATGAAATCTGCTGTTTGACATTTTTCAAATAACAATGTAGTAGAAAGTGCCTTTTTTACATTTAACTTTAGAAAATCATAACTAAATGACCATCCCTTAGCTTTCTGTGATTTTTGGCACAAAAGCCTATTATTGCTGTTAGATGCCAGCAAAAATAACCTTTAGGACAGAAACCACCCCTAATTAGGATATGTAGTGTAAAGTGGCCCATTTTACACAACTCTTGTTATTTTTATCTAAAGCAAAACCTTCACATGTAGAGCCTCAAATTCTTAAAACAGGCTAGAATAGCAAATGGCAACCCACTGTAATTTTTATGGAATTTTTGGAAAATAGTAACCCACTGTCATAGTTCAAACCTACCCTAGAAACCATAAGTAGAAAATAAAGAAAAGGAAAAGTGAATAACAGGGAATTAGTGCCATCCTAAAAACTCTTTATAACTTGTCCACTGAAGTATACAAAAGCAATACAAATTCCCTATGTTTATCCTGAGAGCACCTAGAGGGGGGGGTGAATAGGTGATCCTGTAAAACTCAAACTTATAGCCACAAAAACTTGTTAAGCGTTAGCACAGTTAATGCCAAGTGGCTAGAGCGAAGATCTTGCACAATATGATAATCACAAGAAGTTCAACACAGAGAAGACACAGTGATTTATCCCGTGGTTCGGCCAAGTACAAAACTTGCCTACTCCACGTTGTGGCGTCCCAACGGACGAGAGTTGCACTCAACTCCTCTCAAGTGATCCAATGATCAACTTGAATACCACAGTGTTATGCTTTTCTTCTCAATATCCCGTTTGCGAGGAATCTCCACAACTTGGAGCCTCTCGCCCTTACACTTGAGATTCACAAAGAAATACGGAGTAAGGAGGGAACTAGCAACGCACACAAGACTCAAAATCAGAGCAACACGCACACAAGCAGCAACAAGAGCTCGCAACACAACTCAAAGAGTTCACAACTCCACAAGAGCTCTATATGCTATCACAATGAGACAAATGCGCGAGATCGATGTCTTGGTGCTTAGAGATGTTGTTGGAATGCTTGGTGTTCTCCTCCATGCGCCTAGGGGTCCCTTTTATAGCCCCAAGGCAGCTAGGAGCTGTTGAGAGCAAATCTGGAAGGCCATCCTTGCCTTCTGTCGTCGGGTGCACCGGACAGTCCGGTGCACACCGGACACTGTCCGGTGCCCGATTTCTTTCCATAAACAGCGCTGCTGACCGTTGCAGACTGATGCAGATCTGGGAGCCGTTGGCGCACCGGACATGTCCGGTGCACACCGGACAGTCTGGTGCCCCCTTCCGACCGTTGGCTCGGCCACGTGTCTCGCGCAGATCGCGCGGCCGACCGTTGGCCCAGCCGACCGTTGGCTCACCGGACAGTCCGGTGAATTTTAGCCGTACGCCATCGGCGAATTCCCGAGAGCGGCCAGTTCACCCGAGTCAGTCTGGCGCACCGGACACTGTCCGGTGAACCACCGGACAGTCCGGTGCTCCAGACCGAACTGAGTCTTGGTTGTACACAGCGAAGCTTTTTGCACCTGTTCTCTTTTCTTCTTCTTTCTGTTTCTAACACTTAGACAAGTATATTAGTACTCAAAACCAATGTACTAAGGCTTAGAAACATACCTTTACTCATGATTTGCACTTTGTTCATCCATGGGCATAAATTCACATTTAAGCACTTGTGTTGGCACTCAATCACCAAAATACTTAGAAATGTCCCAAGGACACATTTCCCTTTCAATCTCCCCCTTTTTGGTGATTTATGCCAACACAACATAAAGCAACTCGAACAAGTGCAATATCACTTCAAATAACACTCAAATTTATTTTGATTCAATTTTGGCATATATGGATCATCCTTTGCCACCACTTGGTTTGTTTTTGCAAATCAAACTCAAATCTCTATCTCTAAGTCAAACACACATGTTGAACCACAAAGAGAGTCATTCCAAAAGAGATTGATCAAAGATTTCAAAAACTCCCCCTATTTCCCATAATCACTACTTCTCCCCACAAGAAGCCAACTTTTGACAAAAGAGACAACAAAAGAGTTTTGACAAACCAAAAGCTCTACTCTAATATTTTCAAATCTCTCAAGTGGTAGCTGATCCGTTTATTGCTTTGGCCTTTATTTTCTCCCCCTTTGGCATCAAGCACCAAAACGGGATCAATCTTGGCCCTTTAACCCCATTGCCTCACCAAAATCTTCAATTAAGAGCAAATGGCAATAAGAGTTTATGAGATGAACTTGGAATAAGTTACCCTCTCATCGGAGTGCAGTGGAAGTCTTTCATGGTCCAAGTCCACCTTTTTCCCTTTCAATTCTCCTTAGAGACTAAATCAAGCAAACTCAAGCATATGGTTAGTCTCAAAGGGTCAAGTTGTAACACATCTCCCCCTAAACATGTGCATCACTTTGCAACGGACTTATGAGGTCCAGGGAGTGTTTGTACAACTTGAGCACCACAATAAGCAACAAAATGCAGAATGAACATGATCAAAGGCATAAACACATGTATGCTACAATTCAATCCAAGTTCCGCGAATCTAAGACATTTAGCTCACTACGCAGCCTGCAAAAGGTCTTCTCATCTAGAGGCTTGGTAAAGATATCGGCTAGCTGGTTCTCGGTGCTAACATGAAACACTTCGATATCCCCCTTTTGCTGGTGGTCTCTCAAAAAGTGATGCCGGATGTCTATGTGCTTTGTGCGGCTGTGTTCAACAGGATTTTCCGCCATGCGGATAGCACTCTCATTATCACATAGGAGTGGGACTTTGCTCAGATTGTAGCCAAAGTCCCGGAGGGTTTGCCTCATCCAAAGTAGTTGCGCGCAACACTGTCCTGCTGCAACGTACTCGGCCTCAGCGGTGGATAGAGCAACAGAGGTTTGTTTCTTAGAATTCCATGACACCAGGGACCTTCCTAAGAATTGGCACGTCCCCGATGTACTCTTCCTATCGACCTTGCATCCAGCATAGTCGGAATCTGAGTATCCAACCAAGTCAAAGGTAGACCCCTTTGGATACCAGAGCCCAAAGCAAGGCGTAGCAACTAAATATCTAAGGATTCGCTTCACCGCCACTAAGTGACATTCCTTAGGATCGGATTGAAATCTAGCACACATGCAGACGCTAAGCATAATATCCGGTCTACTAGCACATAAGTAAAGTAATGACCCTATCATTGACCGGTATGCTTTTTGATCAACGGACTTACCTCCTTTGTTGAGGTCGGTGTGTCCGTCGGTTCCCATCGGAGTCTTTGCGGGCTTGGCGTCCTTCATCCCAAACCGCTTTAGCAGATCTTGCGTGTACTTCGTTTGGGAGATGAAGGTGCCTTCCTTGAGTTGCTTCACTTGGAACCCAAGGAAGTAGTTCAACTCGCCCATCATCGACATCTCGAATTTCTGCGTCATTACCCTGCTAAACTCTTCACAAGACTTTTGGTTAGTAGAACCAAATATTATGTCATCGACATAAATTTGGCACACAAACAAATCACCATCACATGTCTTTGTAAAGAGAGTTGGATCGGCTTTCCCAACTTTGAAAGCATTAACAAGTAGAAAGTCTCTAAGGCATTCATACCATGCTCTTGGGGCTTGCTTAAGTCCATAGAGCGCCTTAGAGAGCTTACACACATGGTCAGGGTACCGATCATCCTCGAAGCCAGGGGGTTGCTCCACGTACACCTCCTCCTTGATTGGCCCGTTGAGGAAAGCGCTCTTCACATCCATTTGGTACAACCTGAAGGAATGATGAGCGGCATATGCTAGCAAGATACGAATTGATTCTAGCCTAGCCACAGGAGCAAAAGTCTCCTCGAAATCCAAACCTGCGACTTGGGCATAACCTTTTGCCACAAGTCGAGCCTTGTTTCTCGTCACCACCCCGTGCTCGTCCTGTTTGTTGCGGAACACCCACTTGGTTCCCACAACATTTTGCTTTGGACGAGGCACCAGTGTCCAAACTTCATTCCTCTTGAAGTTGTTGAGCTCCTCCTGCATGGCCAACACCCAGTCCGGATCTAGCAAGGCCTCCTCTACCCTGAAAGGCTCAATAGAAGAGACAAAGGAGTAATGCTCACAAAAATTAACTAGTCGAGATCGAGTAGTTACTCCCTTGCTAATGTCACCCAGAATTTGGTCGACGGGATGATCCCTTTGAATCATCGCTCGAACTTGGGTTGGAGGTGCCGGTTGCGCTTCTTCCTCCATCACATGATCAACTTGTGCTCCCCCTTGATCACACGCCTCCTGTTGATGAATCTGTTCATCGTCTTGAGTTGGGGAATGCACCTTAGTTGAGGAAGAAGGTTGATCTTGCTCCAAGTGTTCCTGTGGTCGCACATCACCAATCGCCATGGTGCGCATAGCGGCCGTTGGAACATCTTCTTCATCTACATCATCAAGATCAACAACTTGCTCTCTTGGAGAGCCATTAGTCTCATCAAATACAACGTCGCTAGAGACTTCAACCAAACCCGATGATTTGTTGAACACTCTATACGCCTTTGTATTTGAGTCATAACCTAATAAAAACCCTTCTACTGCTTTGGGAGCAAACTTAGAATTTCTACCTTTCTTCACTAGAATGTAGCACTTGCTCCCAAATACACGAAAGTAAGATACATTGGGTTTGTTACCGGTTAGCAGCTCATACGAAGTCTTCTTGAGGAGGCGGTGAAGATAGACCCTGTTGATGGCATGGCAAGCCGTGTTCACGGCTTCCGTCCAAAAACACTCGGGGGTCTTGAACTCTCCTAGCATCGTCCTTGCCATATCGATGAGCGTCCTGTTCTTCCTCTCTACCACACCATTTTGCTGTGGTGTGTAGGGAGCGGAGAACTCGTGCTTGATCCCTTCCTCCTCAAGGAACTCTTCCACTTGAAGGTTCTTGAACTCGGACCCGTTGTCGCTCCTTATCTTCTTCACCTTGAGCTCAAACTCATTTTGAGCTCTCCTGAGGAAGCGCTTGAGGGTCCCTTGGGTTTCAGACTTATCCTGCAAAAAGAACACCCAAGTGAAGCGGGAAAAGTCATCAACAATAACTAGACCATACTTACTCCCTCCTATGCTCAGATAGGCGACGGGTCCGAAGAGGTCCATATGCAGCAGCTCCAGGGGTCTTGAAGTGGTCATCACATTCTTGCTGTGATGTGCTCCTCCCACTTGTTTACCTGCTTGACAAGCTGCACAAGGTCTATCTTTTTCGAATTGTACGTTAGTCAAACCTATCACGTGTTCTCCCTTTAGAAGCTTGTGAAGGTTCTTCATCCCCACATGTGCTAAGCGGCGATGCCACAGCCAGCCCATGCTAGTCTTAGCTATTAAGCATGCATCTAGATCGGCCTCTTCTTTTGCAAAATCAACTAAATAAAGTTTGCCGTCTAATACACCCTTAAAAGCTAGTGAACCATCACTTCTTCTAAAGACAGACACATCTACATTTGTAAATAGACAGTTATATCCCATATTGCATAATTGACTAACAGATAGTAAATTATATCCCAGAGACTCAACTAAAAACACATTAGAAATTGAGTGCTCATTTGAAATTGCAATTTTACCTAACCCTTTTACCTTGCCTTGATTCCCATCACCGAATACAATTGAATCTTGGGAATCCTTATTTTTGACGTAGGAGGTGAACATCTTCTTCTCCCCCGTCATATGGTTTGTGCATCCGCTGTCGATAATCCAGCTTGAACCCCCGGATGCATAAACCTGCAAGGCAAATTTAGGCTTGGGTCTTAGGTACCCAACTCATGTTGGGTCCTACAAGGTTAGTGCAAATATCCTTAGGGACCCAAATGCAAGTTTTGTCTCCCTTGCATTTTGCCCCTAACTTCCTAGCAACTATTTTCTTATCCTTTCTACAAATAGCAAAGGAAGCATTTAAAGCACAATAAATTGTAGAAGGTTCATTCACTACTTTCCTAGGAGCATGAATAACATTCTTTCTAGTCACATGATGAAAAGCATTTCTCCTAGACATATTTCTACCATGCATATAGGAAGAACTAGAAGCAAACATGGCATGAGAGTCAAAATCATCATAAGCATTATAACTCCTACAAGCATTTCTAGTTTGTCTCCTATCATAATACATAAAAGCATGGTTCTTTTGCACACTACTAGCCATAGGGGCCTTCCCTTTCTCCTTGGCAGGAATGGGAGCCTTATGGCTTGTTAAGTTCTTGGCTTCTCTCTTGAAGCCAAGTCCATCCTTAATTGAGGGGTGTCTACTGATCGTGTAGGCATCCCTTGCAAATTTTAGTTTATCAAATTCATTCTTGCTAGTCTTAAGTTGAGTATTAAGACTAGCCAATTCATCATTAAGCTTGGAAATTGAAACTAGGTGTTCACTACAAGCATCAATGTCAAAATCTTTACACCTAGTGCAAATCTCAACATGTTCTACACAAGAATTAGATTTACTAGCTACTTCTAGTTTAGCATTTAAGTCATCATTAACACTCTTTAAAGTAGCAATGGTTTCATGACAAGAAGATAGTTCACTAGAAAGCACTTCATTTCTTTTAACTTCTAAAGCATAAGATTTTTGTGCCTCTACAAATTTGTCATGCTCTTCATACAAAATGTCTTCTTGTTTTTCTAAGAGTCTATCTTTTTCATTCAAGGCATCAATCAATTCATTAATTTTATCTACTTTAGTTCTATCCAATCCCTTGAACAAACTAGAGTAATCTATTTCATCATCACTAGACTCATCATCACTGGAAGAATCATAAGTGACATTGTTTTGATTACATACCTTCTTCTCCCTTGCCATAAGGCATGTGTGACGCTCGTTGGGGAAGAGAGATGACTTGTTGAAGGCAGTAGCGGCGAGTCCTTCGGAGTCGGAGGAGGAGCAATCCGAATCCCATTCCTTTCCGATATGTGCCTCGCCCTTGGCCTTCTTGTAATGCTTCTTCTTTTCCCTCTTGCTCCCGTGTTCCTGGTCACTATCATTGTCGGGACAGTTAGCAATAAAATGACCAAGCTTACCGCATTTGAAGCATGATCGCTTTCCCTTGGTCTTAGTCTTGCTTGGTTGTCCCTTGCGACCTTTTAATGCCGTCTTGAATCTTTTGATGATGAGGGCCATCTCTTCATCATTAAGACCGGTCGCCTCTATTTGCGCCACTTTGCTGGGTAGCGCCTCCTTGCTCCTTGTTGCCTTGAGAGCAATGGGTTGAGGCTCATAGATTGGGCCATTCAACGCGTCGTCCACGTACCTCGCCTCCTTGATCATCATTCGCCCGCTTACAAATTTTCCAAGAATTTCTTCGGGCGACATCTTGGTGTACCTAGGATTTTCACGAATATTGTTCACCAAGTGAGGATCAAGAACGGTAAATGACCTTAGCATCAGGCGGACGACGTCGTGATCCGTCCATCGCGTGCTTCCGTAGCTCCTTATTTTGTTGATAAGGATCTTGAGCCGGTTGTATGTTTGTGTCGGCTCCTCGCCCCTTATCATCGCGAATCGTCCGAGCTCGCCCTCCACCAATTCCATCTTGGTGAGTAAGGTGACATCATTCCCCTCATGAGAGATCTTGAGGGTGTCCCAAATCTGCTTGGCATTGTCCAAGCCGCTCACCTTGTGATACTCGTCCCTGCACAAGGAGGCTAGCAACACAGTAGTAGCTTGTGCATTTTTATGGATCTGTTCATTAATAAACGAGGGGCTATCCGAGCTATCAAATTTCATTCCACTTTCCACAATCTCCCAAATGCTTGGATGGAGAGAAAATAGGTGAGTACGCATTTTGTGACTCCAAAATCCGTAGTCCTCTCCATCAAAGTGAGGAGGCTTGCCAAGTGGAATGGGGAGCAAATGAGCATTTGAGCTACGCGGAATGCGCGAATAATCAAAAGAAAAGTTTGAGTTAACCGTCTTTTGTTTGTCATAGACGTTGTCGTCGTTGTCCTTTTGGGAAGAGGAAGATTCGTCGCTGTCGTCGTAGTAGACGATCTCCTTGATGCGCCTTGTCTTCTTCTTCTTCCCTTCCTTCCGTCTATGGCCCGAGCCGGAGTCGGTAGGCTTGTCATCTTTGGGCTCGTTGACGAAGGACTCCTTCTCCTTGTCGTTGATCACGATTCCCTTCCCCTTAGGATCCATCTCTTCGGGCGGTTAGTCCCTTTCTTGAAGAGAACGGCTCTGATACCAATTGAGAGCACCTAGAGGGGGGGGGGGTGAATAGGTGATCCTGTAAAACTCAAACTTATAGCCACAAAAACTTGTTAAGCGTTAGCACAGTTAATGCCAAGTGGCTAGAGCGAAGATCTTGCACAATATGATAATCACAAGAAGTTCAACACAGAGAAGACACAGTGATTTATCCCGTGGTTCGGCCAAGTACAAAACTTGCCTACTCCACGTTGTGGCGTCCCAACGGACGAGAGTTGCACTCAACTCCTCTCAAGTGATCCAATGATCAACTTGAATACCACAGTGTTATGCTTTTCTTCTCAATATCCCGTTTGCGAGGAATCTCCACAACTTGGAGCCTCTCGCCCTTACACTTGAGATTCACAAAGAAATACGGAGTAAGGAGGGAACTAGCAACGCATACAAGACTCAAAATCAGAGCAACATGCACACAAGCAGCAACAAAAGCTCGCAACACAACTCAAAGAGTTCACAACTCCACAAGAGCTCTATATGCTATCACAATGAGACAAATGCGCGAGATCGATGTCTTGGTGCTTAGAGATGTTGTTGGAATGCTTGGTGTTCTCCTCCATGCGCCTAGGGGTCCCTTTTATAGCCCCAAGGCAGCTAGGAGCCGTTGAGAGCAAATCTGGAAGGCCATCCTTGCCTTCTGTCGTCGGGTGCACCGGACAGTCCGGTGCACACCGGACACTGTCCGGTGCCCGATTTCTTTCCATAAACAGCGCTGCTGACCGTTGCAGACTGATGCAGATCTGGGAGCCGTTGGCGCACCGGACATGTCCGGTGCACACCGGACAGTCTGGTGCCCCCTTCCGACCGTTGGCTCGGCCACGTGTCTCGCGCAGATCGCGCGGCCGACCGTTGGCCCAGCCGACCGTTGGCTCACCGGACAGTCCGGTGCACACCGGACAGTCCGGTGAATTTTAGCCATACGCCGTCGGCGAATTCCCGAGAGCGGCCAGTTCACCTGAGTCAGTCTGGCGCACCGGACACTGTCTGGTGCACCACCGGACAGTCCGGTGCTCCAGACCGAACTGAGTCTTGGTTGTACACAGAGAAGCTTTTTGCACCTGTTCTCTTTTCTTCTTCTTTCTGTTTCTAACACTTAGACAAGTACATTAGTACTCAAAACCAATGTACTAAGGCTTAGAAACATACCTTTACTCATGATTTGCACTTTGTTCATCCATGGGCATAAATTCACATTTAAGCACTTGTGTTGGCACTCAATCACCAAAATACTTAGAAATGTCCCAAGGACACATTTCCCTTTCATATCCTCAACAAAAACCTAAACCTAAAGTGATAAGCATAACCCGCTAGGAGCCCCGCATGACCCAGAAACCCTAAGTTACTCCTTAACTTAGTTTTCTTTTTGGCATAATGTTATTAAATCCTGCATAATCATAACATACATGTTCATTGCATTCGATAGACTGTAACCTTGCTGACGGAGAGTACGTCCTCGTGCCGGAGCAAGGAGCTGCTCGGGAGGTAGCCCCGGATCCAGCACCAGAGCCTGCACCAGAGGACCTGCCTGCCACAGCCTTGGAAGGCAAGCCCCGGTTTATGCATAACCTGTTATTTATGCTATTTTACTTCACTTAATGATTGTAGGATTGATTGTGCACTTAGGTGTAGGAATTGTTTGAAACCCTAGTTGCATGATCTCAGGAATCCTGTTGAGATGAATACTAGTATGCTAGGTCGAGTAGCTGCTTATTTAATTAGGATCTCGGTAGAAGTCGAGTGATTTTTCTAGCACTCGCGCGAGGTCAGGGAATTGGTTGTATCCACTTTCTTCTCATAATGATGTTGGTTGTGGACAACAATCCATGGAGATTGGTTGTCCAAGGGATGAAAATTTGAATAAGGATTAAGGTGTGGTACCGTGAGTCAAGCGTTTGAACGTACTAAACACATACCAAGAAATATGGTAAATCGGTAAGCCTAGTACCTGATTGAACCTGGCAGTAGACTTTGCCCCTCACGCGACCTGAGACGTGGTCTCCCATTCCGGTTATGGTGGGTACAAGTGCGGTCACTGCACGACGGCAGTCGGGGTCAGTGAGGCATTGTACGCCAAGGCGGTGAGCCCTGATCTGCTGACGGGGAATCGATGGGGACGGTTGATGTGTGTGGGGACGGAGTGCCTCGCCACGTCGTGTGTTTAGGTTTACCTTGCAAGGATAAAAACTCGATTCGAATCGTATGCTTCTCGCAGCTAATGAGACTGCTTGATCCATGCTGCTACATTGAGTAACAAGTGGAATTATGATGAGATGATACAAGATGTTGATTGCTAAAAATGTTTGCTACTATGTATGAGTAGATAGTACATCTTTAGCCTTAAGAGAGTCACACTTAATTTGACAAAGTTAAAAACTTGATTTAGAAACTCAGCTAGTGCTTTTGGCAACCAAACCCCACAGCCAAACAGCTGCATGTCTAGAGGTAGAGGAGTAGACTCCTCACACCGGGTAAGTCTACCTGAGTATTAGTATACTCAGCCTTGCTTGTGGCATAATTTTACAGGTTCTCTGGAGGACATGGTTGCTGGAGTGACTTGGCCGTCCATCTTGCCACCGGGTTGGACTGTCGAGTGGGACCCTACCTCGGCTGAGGAGGAGCATGATGAGTGATGGGACAGGCTTCCCCATCTCTCTGTTTATTTACCGTTAGTTTTATTCCGCTGCACTTCGAACAATGATGACTACTTTTGCAAAAACTCCGATGGTGATGTAATAATTTAATACTCCTTCATGTATGGTTTTATGCTTTATTGTATTTGCTCTGTGACTCACCATCGAGTGAGATTGTGGTACTTGATCCTGTCAGTGGCCGTGTCGGACTAGATCCGAGGGATTGACGGGTTATTCCCATTTAAGTGTGGTCTAGCCTCTAAAGCGGGACTTAGGCACTTAAGTTGGAATAATTCGGGCAGTTCCGCCACATAGCTTGTGGGTAAAGATGCGCAACCTCTGCAGAGTGTAAAACTGGTATATCAACCGTGCTCACGGTTAAGAGCGACTCAGGACTCTCGCATGATTAACTTATGTAATTAAACTTAATTTGTCATATACATTGCATTGTGAGTTTTATTATTAATTATGATCTCTTATTTTATTGAGATGGCATTTACTTACACTTAGTAATGGCTAATAAAATTTGATCAACTTATTAAAAGCATTGCTCAGCTTTAAACATTATTCGTTGATCTGCCTTACACTATACATGAGCCCACACTGTAAGTGAACTCATGCACATTATTCCCCACACTTATTGAGCGATGAACTTTTGTGAGCTCACCCTTGCAATAAAACCCCCCATAGTTGAACAGCAGGTGGCCCCAGAGGAGGACTATTATGATGAGTTCGACGAGGTCTGGGTGACGTCTCCCAGTCAGCTTGATGGTGCCAAGAAAATAATATTAGTTCGATTCATTTATTATCATTTATTTTGTAAGACATTTGTGCTATGTAATAAAGTTTGTGACATTTATATCTATACGCCGAGTCAATGTATGTGTTAGTCTTCTTTGGCGCACATATGAGACACACCCGGTTTTGTCCCTTAAATCCTGGTGTGACAAACAAGAAGGTGAAGGCTAAGTCATTCCAAGTTGGATACCTTGTCTGGAAAACTGTCTTGCCATTGAGGGGAAGTTTGGCAAATGGTACCCAAGCTGGGAAGGGTCTTACAGAGTCACACAAGTAATATCTAGTAATGCGTATATGTTACAGACTTTGCATGGTGATGATCTACCTAAAGCATTGAATGGCCGTTTTCTAAAGCGTTATCATCCAAGTATATGGCAAGATGCTTAAACCAACGATGTTTACACACCAGGTTGTTAATGCCTTGTACTAGGTGGTTTTGGTTCGCTCAGCTTTCTCAAAAGGTAGGGGGCATGTGTTGAGTACCATATGTGCCACCTGGGAGAGGCCAGATGGTTCTGGCCACGGACGGTCCGCCTATAGGCGCGGACGGTCCGCATTAAGATCAGATCAGGCGGTTAAACCCCATTTCCATGCGTGTTTATCCATCTAAACTCACAAATTTTGTTGGGGAACTACTAGGAACGGGTCTAGATCCCCCTATATTTATGAAAGGGTACGACCGATTGGTGGCACCAACAATCAAACCAAATCAATCTATCTTTTTGTCGGCATTTCGAGACCGGGGGGGGTCCCTGGGCCGACGAGTGAAATGTCGTTGCGTGCCCCAGCCCAGATGGGTCGGCGCGAGGCCGAGCGCGAAGGGGGGAGAAAGGTGGCCGGAGACGGGCGTGAGAGAGGTGGAAATCCCGTGGCCTTCGTGTTCGTCCCGCGCCCAGGTCGGGTGCGCTTGCAGTAGGGGGTTACAAGCGTCCACGCGGGTGAGGGAGCGAGCGGCCTTACGCGAGCGCCTGTCTCGTCCTCGTCCCCGCGCGGCCAACCCTCTGTAAGAGGGCCCTGGTCCTTCCTTTTATAGGCGTAAGGAGAGGATCCAGGTGTACAATGGGGGGTGTAGCGAAGTGCTACGTGTCTAGCGGAGGAGAGCTAGCGCCCTAAGTACATGCCGTCGTGGCAGCCGGAGAGGTTTTAGCACCCGGTTCGTGTGGTGTCGTGGCCGTCGGAGGAGCGCTGGAGTCTAGCGGAAGGACAACTATTGAAGCTGTCGAGTCCTTGCTGACGTCCTCGCGCTTCCGTAAGGGGGCTGAGAGCCTCCGTCGTCGGGAGCGTGCGGGGAGCCATCATTGCCTATCTGGCGGAGCGAGCCAGATGGGACGCCGGTCTCGTTTCCTGCAGCTTGAGTCAGCTTGGGGTAGGGTAATGATGGCGCCTCCCGTTGATGTGGCCGGTCCGCGCCCTAGGTTGGGCGATGTGGAGGCTCCTCCGAAGTCGAGGTCGAGTCTGTCTTCCGTGGCCGAGGTCGAGTCCGAGCCCCTGGGTCGGGCAAGGTGGAGACCGTCGGCTGAGGCCAGGGCGGAGTCCGAGCCCTGGGGTCGGGCGAAGCGGAGTTTGTCGTCTTCCGGGGCTGAGCCCAAGTCCGAGCCCTGGGTCGGGCGGAGCGGAGTTCGCCGTCTTCCGGGGCTTAGCCCGAGTCCGAGCCCTGGGTCGGGCGGAGCGGAGTTCGCCGTCTTCCGGGGCTTAGCCCGAGTCCGAGCCCTGGGTCGGGCGGACCGGAGTTCGCCGTCTTCCGGGGCTTAGCCCGAGTCCGAGCCCTGGGTCGGGCGGAGCGGAGTTCGCCGTCTTCCGGGGCTGAGCCCGAGTCCGAGCCCTGGGTCGGGCGAAGCGGAGCTTCCTATGGTGCCTGTGGCCAGGCCTGACTGCCTGTCAGCCTTACTCTGTCAAGTGGCACTGCAGTCGGAGCGGCGCAGACGGTGCTGTCTTTCTGTTAGGCCGGTCAGCGGAGCGGCGAAGTGACGGCGGTCACTTCGGCTCTGTCGACTGAAGGGCGCGCGTCAGGATAAAGGTGTCAGGCCACCTTTGCATTAAATGCTCCTGTGATTTGGTCGGTCGGCGCGGCGATTTGGTCAGGGTTGCTTCTTGGCGAAGACAGGGCCTCGGGCGAGCCGGAAGTATGTTCGTCGCTGGAGGGGGGGCCTCGGGCGAGACGGAGATCTTCCGGGGTCGGCTGCCCTTGTCCGAGGCTAGGCTCGGGCGAGGCATGATCGAGTCCCTCGAATGGACCGATCCCTGACTTAATGGCACCCATCAGGCCTTTGCAGCTTTATGCTGATGGGGGTTACCAGCTGAGAATTAGGAGACTTGAGGGTACCCCTAATTATGGTCCCCGACAGTAGCCCCCGAGCCTCGAAGGGAGTGTTAGCACTCGCTTGGAGGCTTTCGTCGCACTATTTTGCAAGGGGACCAGCCTTTCTCGGTTGCGTTTTGTTCCCGTGGCTGCATGCGAGCGCACCCGCCGGGTGTAGCCCCCGAGGCCTCGGAGGAGTGGTTTGACTCCTCCGAGGTCTTAATGCCTCGCGCAATGCTTTGGCTGGTCTAGTCGTTCCCTCATGCGAACTGGCCGTAGCCCGGGTGCACGGTCGGGTCCCAAGTTCTCGGGATGGTATGTTGACGCTGTCAACGGTTTGGCCGGAGCCGGGTTTGCGAGAGCAGCCCCCGAGCCTCTGCACAGGGCGAGAGGACGGTCAGGGACAGACTCGACTTTTTTACATACGCCCCTGCGTCGCCTTTCCGCAAGGAGGAGGGGGGGAAAGCGCCATGTTGCCCTCGGTGGGCGCCGAACATGGTGTCTCCGGTGAGCTGCTGGCGGGTAATCCGAGCGGACGTCCGTGCCCCATTCGCTAGGGGTCGGCTAGAGGCCCAGAGGCGCGCCTAAAAGTACCTGCGGGTGATCTGCCGGACCCGGTCCCCTGTCGACGGGGTCCGAGGGCTCGATGCCTCCCTCTGATGGGATTCCGTTACAAGATCGCTCCCGCTGGTCTCGGAAATGTCCTAGGGTACCTCGGGAGCGCAGCCCGAGCCTTGGTTATGTATCGAACGTACCCATGGTCATCCCTCGCTCTATGTCTGAGGCGGCTGTGAACCCTTCGAGGGCCAGCCTTCGAACCCCTGATCAGTAGAGGGCGCGGAGCCCGAGTAGCCTGAGGCGGTCGTTGAACCCTTCCGAGGGGCCGGCCTTCGAACCTCTGACCAGTAGTGGGTGTGGAGCCCACGCGCTCTGAGGCGGCTGTTGAACCCTTCGTGGGGCCAGCCTTCGAACCTCTGATCAGTAGGAAGGCTCGGAGCCTGGTTCCTTCACAAAGAAGGATCCTTTTCGGGGTAGCCCCCTTTCCCGGTCCCTGTTGTAAGAGAGAGAAAGAGGAAAAGGAAAAGGATACGAAATTGAACGACGCGGCGTACCTTTTTTGACGTGGTCATTATGGCGAAGGCGAAACGTCGCTTGCTTCCCCCGCCAGAGGCGCCGCCTTTCCCGCCGCGGAGTTAATGCGACGGGGCGTGCGGTTCGCTGGGCGGCCGTTGCGCGTGCGTGAGCCGTTCGAGGAATGGAACACGGGCGCGTCGTCTTCACACCGTGAGAGAGGGTTCTCTCGCTGCCCCCGGATGGGACGTAAGCTTGGCTGACGACGTGACCGCTGCTCCTGCCCGCCTGCCACCGCCATTACTGCCGGCCCATTTTTGGCCGCATTGACCGTCACGCCAGGCTGGCGCTACTGGGTCGTGCGTAGGGTTGCCTCGAGTCGCGGTACTGGTTCCGCAGTCGAGGAGGCGTGGCAGTGGCGCGAGTGGCGGTGCAGTTGCTCGCACGTAGCATCCGGCGCGCCAGTTGCATGACGCGTGGGCCTGGGCCTCCATGCTGGGCGCGCTGGAAGTCGGAGAGGTGCGCCCACTTGGCGCGGTTGCATGCCGCCTGCATGGCTGCCCGCCCTCTCACTCGCTGGTCTGGGCAAAAGTGGAGGGCCGCTTGTAACCGCTGGGCGGTTGCATGCACCTCGCGCGACGGTTTGGCTTCTTCTGCTCTGGGCCGGCTTGCATGACGTGTGGGACCCAGCCCCCATGCCGTAGGGGGAGGACCTTGGAGCGTGTTGAAGAAGACTCAGCCCACGACGGTTGGGGACGCGAGTAGGGAGAGTCGCCTTTAAAAGGAGGACGACCCCCTTGAAAGGCGACCATGTCTTCGTGCTCCCTTATGCATCGTGTCTTTCCACCTTCCGAGCCCCGGATGGGGGATGTCCGCGGTCCTTCCGCCTTGCCGTTGGAGGAACGCAACTCCGTAGGAGTTGGTACCTTTCAGCCATCGTTTGGCTTCAAGGATTTTCATCATGCAGCCCGGCTGCACCCCTCCGCCGGTGGTCACCCAAGACGGTGACCTCCAGTTTGATGGCGGGGGAAAGCAAACCGGGCTGCGGCCTCTGCCCCTCCCTCAGCCTCAAGGATTTTCATCACCAGTGCTGGGGAGGGGAGTGTGCCGAGTTGGGGTCGGCCCCCGCGTGGGCGGTGGCCCGCTCCTTCCCTCAGTGATCGGGGGAAGGGCGGTTGTTGTCCGTGGCGCTGGCAGTTGCCGCGTGCCTGGCTCTCGGACCCGAGTGGCTTCGGAGCCGCTCTCGGCGCCGGCTTCCGCCACGGTAGCTGGAAGAGGTTCTTCTGCCGACGAGATAGCCGGGGCTGCCTACGGACCGACCTCCAACTCTATGGCCTTCTGCCCGTCTTTGCCTCACGAGTTTGGGCATGGGCGGGGGCCTCGTGGCAGCAGCATCCGCCCTGAGGTCATTGCTGCCGCTGTTCAGCCCCCCGGAGCAGAAGTCGTCGTCGTCGCTGCTGGAGCGGGTGATGGTGTGCCGTTCGTCGGTCTTCTGTTGCTCCGCAGGCCCCCCCCCCCATCGAGTGGGGTTGTTCGTACCTGCGGAGGTGGAACCGGAGTTCCGTTTGTAATGGCACTTTGAATGCCAGTGTTTTTGTTCATTGTGGCTGTCGAGGCCTGAACATGTATGTATTTTTCCTCATTTTCGAGCACTAAGACTCGCCTGTTGGTTGTCTGAACCGCTTCACCAAGCGTGAGTTGCCCCGTGCAAAGGTGACGAGTGAGGTATCCATATCCCGGAGGCGTAGGAGTCCCTCGGCTCAGTCGGCCTTGCTGCCCGAGGCTTCTCTTGCTTAGTTAAAGGAAACCCCTTGGCCGCTCTTCGATGAGCCGAGGCCAGGGGTAGCGGTGTCAACATGGATAGAGGCGGAGTTGGCTCGAAAAGAAGACTTGGTCGGCCGGAGCCTGGCCGGGTCGTCTGTTAGCGGGACCGACGCCGGAATTGATCTGCCGAGGCCTCAGGCCGGGCTGATGTCCTCAGAGGACAGCTGGCCGAGGCCTCGGGGTGACCAGCCGAGCCGCCTGCTCGAGCCAGATTCTTGGAGGAGACCCGGGCGGCGATGGCCCGGGTGTGATGATGAAGTCGTCCTTCAGAGTGGAGATGCTCGGACCGCGTCGCCGTCCGAGGCTAGGTTGGACCTCGCCGAAGGTGTTGTTGACGCCGAGGGTGCTGCGGCTCCCTTCAACTGTCCAGATCCGAGCCTGCAGGATCGGATTATCTTGTAGCGTGTGTTTTCTGCGGCCGCCGAGGCCCAAACACACCCTCGCCGTGTTGTAAAGCTACGCTTCTTTTCCTCTTGTTTCGAGTATCTGGACTTTTTGTCGGTAACAGAATTGTCTGTGCGAGCGAGAGTTGCTTTTCACGGAAGGTGATGAGTGAGGTGTCCGTATCCCGGAGGCGTAGGAATCCCTCGGCTCGGTCGGCCTTGCCGCTTACGCGCGCTCTTGCCCATCCATGGGGTTCTGTCACCGACGCAGTCGAGAAGGCCCGAAGAACCGCTTCGGAAGAGGAGCTTTCGAACGTGAAGACTTGTTCGGTCCGCGGAATCACTTATCCGAGCGTGAGTTACTTATCGCAGAAGGTGATGAGTGAGGTATCCGTATCCCGGAGGCGTAGGAGTCCCTCGGCTCGGTCAGCCTTGGCTGCTTACATGTACTCCGTCGTTTTCAGGATCCACTTTCGAAGTAGTCGAAAAGCACGAAAGACATTCTGGCAGAAAGGATCTTTTTTCGAGGAAAAAATTCAGCGCAGAGGGGGTTCCCCCCTTTTAGCCCCCGAGGGAGGGTCGGGCTTTGCCGAGGCAAGGCTGACCCTTCCTTGATGACTAAACTTTGCATGGGAGCGAGGTATATGAACAACTTGAAAACATCTTAAGGGTGGAAGCGACGTAGCTGTTGGATGTTCCAAGCGTTGCTGTAGACCTCGCCTTGACTGTTGGCCAGCTTGTACGTTCCGGGCTTCAGAACTTTGGCGATGACGAACGACCCTTCCCAGGGAGGCGTGAGCTTGTGCCGCCCTCGGGCGTCTTGTCGCAGCCGAAGCACCAGGTCGCCCACCTGGAGGTCTCGGGACCGGACCCCTCGGGCGTGGTAGCGTCGCAGGGACTGCTGGTACAGTGCCGAGTGTAGTAAGGCCTTGTCCCGAGCGTCTTCCAACTGGTCCAGCGAGTCTTCTCGATTTGCTTGGTTGCTTTGGTCAGCATAGGCCCTCGTCCTCGGGGAACCGTATTCTAAGTCTGTGGGCAAGATGGCCTCGGCCCCATAGACTAGAAAGAACGGCGTGAAGCCCGTGGCTCGGCTCGGCGTTGTCCTCAGGTTCCAGACCACCGAGGGGAGTACCTTCATCCATCGCTTGCCGAACTTGTTGAGGTCGTTGTAGATCCGAGGCTTGAGTCCTTGTAGAATCATGCCGTTGGCACGCTCTACTTGCCCATTCGTCATGGGGTGAGCCACGGCGGCCCAGTCCACCCGGATATGGTGATCCTCGCAGAAGTCCAGGAACTTTCTGTCGGTGAACTGGGTGCCGTTGTCGGTGATGATGGAGTTCGGGACCCTGAAACGGTGGATGATGTTGGTGAAGAACGCCACCGCCTGCTCGGACCTGATGCTGTTTAGGGGTCGGACCTCGATCCACTTGGAGAATTTGTCGATGGCGACCAACAGGTGCGTGTAGCCCTCGGGTGCCTTCTGCAAGGGGCCGATGAGGTCCAGACCCCACATGACAAAAGGCCAAGTGATGGGTATGGTCTGCAGAGCCTGAGCGGGCAGGTGGGTCTGCTTTGCGTAGAACTGACACCCTTCGCAGGTGCGGACAATTCTAGTGGCGTCGGCCACCGCCGTCGGCCAGTAGAAACCTTGTCGGAAGGCGTTTCCAACAAGGGCTCGAGGTGCTGCGTGATGGCCGCAAGCCCCCGAGTGTATCTCTTGTAGGAGTTCCTGACCTTTAGCGATGGAAATGCATCGCTGGAGGATGCCCGAGGGGCTACGGTGGTAGAGCTCCTTCTCATCTCCCAGCAAGACGAACGACTTGGCACGTCGCGCCAACCGCCGAGCCTCGGCTCGGTCGAGGGGTAGCTCTCCTCGGTGGAGATATTTCAGGCACGGGGTCTGCCAGTCTTGATTAAGCGTGACCCCTCTTCGCTCCTCCTCGACGCGCAGTGCCTCACCCTCGGGTGCCGAGGGTGCCTCGGGCCGAGCTGAGGGTGCCTCGGGCCGTGCCGAGGATGCCTCAGACTGAGCCGAGGGTACCTCGGGCTGGGCCGAGGGTGCATGGGGCTCGGTCGTGTCGTCGATCTTGATGGAGGGTTGATGCAGGTCTCGGGAGAAGACGTCCGGGGGAACCGTTGTTCGCCCCGAGGCTATTTTAGCCAGCTCATCCGCAGTCTCGTTGTAGCGCCGGGCGATGTGGTTGAGCTCGAGCCCGTAGAACTTGTCTTCCAGGCGCCGAACCTCATCGCAGTAGGCCTCCATCTTCGGGTCGCAGCAGTGGGAGTTCTTCATGACTTGGTCGATGACGAGCTGCGAGTCACCGCGAGCGTCGAGGCGTCGGACCCCTAGCTCGATGGCGATCCGCAACCCGTTGACCAGAGCCTCGTCCTCAGCCACATTGTTGGACGCCGGGAAATGGAGGCGTAGCACGTAACGTAGGTGCTTCCCGAGGGGTGAGATGAAGAGTAGGCCTGTGCCGGCTCCTGGCTTCATCAGCGACCCGTCGAAGAACATGGTCCAGAGCTCCAGTTGGATCGGAGCTGTTGGGAGCTGGGTGTCGACCCATTCAGCCACGAAGTCCGCCAAGACCTGGGACTTGATGGCCTTCCGAGGGGCGAACGAGATTGTTTCGCCCATGATTTCCACCGCCCACTTTGTGATCCTACCCGAGGCCTCTCGGCACTGGATGATCTCCCCCAGGGGGAAGGATGACACCACAGTTACCGGATGAGACTCGAAGTAGTGTCGCAGCTTCCGCCGCGTCAGGATCACCGCATACAGCAGCTTCTGAACTTGTGGGTAGCGGATCTTGTTTTCGGACAGTACCTCGCTGATGAAGTAGATTGGCCTCTGAACGGGCAATGCATGCCCCTCTTCTTGCCTCTCGACCACAATCGCGGCGCTAACCACCTGAGTGGTCGTGGCGACGTAGATCAAGAGGGCTTCTCCGGCAGCTGGGGGCACCAAGATAGGCGCATTCGTGAGGAGCGCCTTCAGGTTCCCGAGGGCTTCCTCGGCCTCAGGGGTCCAAGTGAAGCACTCGGTGTTGGGGCGAAGGCAAAGACGCCACCCTTCGCTCGAGGCCTTCGCTGCAGTCGTTGGTCCGACAGAGATAAAACGGGCAGGGACACCCTTCGCTCGACACGACATCAGACGAAGGCCTGCGACGAGGTCATCCCACCGTGCGGCCTCGTCCAGCTCGGAGGCCCACGTGCGATCCGGCCCATTGTAACGGGCCCTGCGTGGCCGCTGCGTGTTACGAGCCTAATTTGTAAAGGCATTCCTGTAATTACAGTCTGTAACCCTGCTTTATGGGAATATTCATGGGATAACCTAGGTGTCTGAGGGCACATGCGTCCTTAACACAAGACGCTGGGTGCTCAGATACCTATAAATACCCCCGCACAGCGCCCGTGAGAGGCCAGATTAACAGAGCTATTGCCATCTCGCGCGAGAACCCTGTTAACGTCCCTGTTCACCCTTGTTGGATCCCCTTGCAACTGAGAGCAAGTACCAACATTTGGCGCCCATCGTTCGTGCTACGAGAAAACCACTCGCGATGGCACCCAAGAAAGCTAACTCGAAAGCTGACGAGGCTGCGAAGGCAGCACTGCTCGCCGCAAGAAAGGGCAAGGCCCTCGCCCTCACCCAATCCACCCACCAAGAGGCCACTGAAGACGACGTTCTCCGCACCTGCGAAGACGACACTCTCCGCACCTGCGGCCCTGAAGGACAATCACAGCCACCCCCAGGCTTCGCCCCACCGGAGGGCGCGGACCTCACCGAGGACGGTGAAGTCCTCGGCGTCTCAGCGGAAGAACAGCTACAGCTGCGCGCCCTATGCCTCAAGAACCGCAATCTCTAGAGGCAGAAAGAGATACTGGAGGCCAAGCGCCAGCGCGTGTCCGCACTAGCCAAAGTGCGGCAAATGATACGCGACGAAGAGCAGAAGGCCCAGGACCTCGAGCGGGAGATCGCGCTGATGCAGCGCGAAGGCCACCTCGGCCTGCAGCACGGGCCACCACAACTGGAAGACACGCGCGAAGGCCACCTCGGCCTGCAGCATGGGCCACCCCTCCAGCAGCGCGCACAACCGGAAGACCCGCGTTTCCCCTAGCGCGACCACACCTTCCCGCACGCCGCGCCATTCCAAGGGGTCAACTACCTCGACGAGCGAAGTCCCCTGGCGCCACACCTGCAAGTGATGCCTTGGCCCGCTAACTTCCGGGCAGGGACCTATCCCAAGTACAACGGCAGCACCGACCCAACACAATACATAATGAGTTATCAGGTCGCCGTTGCATCTTCCGGAGGGGACGACGCCACAATGGCCAAGTCTTTCATCATCGCCCTCGAAGGCCCAGCTCTCACCTGGTTCACCAGGTTGCCTCCGCTGTCCATTGATTCCTAGAGAAGCCTCCGGGACAAGTTCCTGCTCAACTTCCAAGGGTACCGCCCAGACACCGATGCCTTGGTCGAACTCTCGCTCTGCAAGCAGCTGGAAAAGGAGACCCTGCGGGAGTATTACCGCAAATTTTTAACACTCAAGTCACAGCTGCCCTCAGTCGATGACCAGATCGCTATCCACTACGCTATCAGTGGCCTTCGCGCCGGCGTCCTCTATAGCCATTGCATCAGAGATCCGCCAAAGAACCTCCAGGAATTATATCAGCTGTTTGAAAAATACGCCAAATCCGAAGAGCTCCACCAGCGCAAGGTCGAGTCCCAACGGAAGCCAAAAGATGCTCCACAGTCCAGCCGCACGTGGACGAGGACTCCGCAGCCAGACTCCGGTCGAGACGGCCGCAATCAACAGCAAGTGCACAACATCGCCAACCAGCACCCCGCTGCCGACGCCCCTCGTCGCCAGGAATATCCCCCCAGGGCCGCGGAAATGGAACTCGCGGTAGGGGTCGGGGGCATGCGCAGCCGCCGCGCCGATTCTACTGCCTCTTCCATGGCGAAGACTGCGCCCACCAAACCAAAGACTGCCCAGAAACGAAGGCCACCAGAGACAGGATGGCACGGGCGCAACCAGCCGACAACCCCAGAGTTGTCGCACACACTTACCAGCAACCCCCTCCACCATATATCCACGCCCCCGCCCCGCATCCACCGCACCACGCTTACCAACACCATCAGGAAGTACAAATCGTACCTCCCCCACCCCCACCACCACACCAGCAACATCAAAACATCCCCCACGCTCCAAAGCAGGAAGACTTCGCCGATCAGCCATATCGCGGAGTCATTCACATGATAACTGGGGGGTCCAGCACTGACTTCGACACAAAGCGGCAGAAGCGGGACCACTACCACAGCATCAACCACGTCGCCGTCACTGGCCCAGTCGTGCAGACAAAGTGGTCCCACATACCGCTAACCTTCGACGCACGAGACGTCGACCTGCGCAGCGCCCCCCACTGCGACGCCATGGTTATCAATTGCAGCGTGGCAGGCTGGGACCTGCACAAAGTCCTAGTCGACAATGGCAGTCAGGCGGACATCATCTTCCTCCATGCCTTCGATCACATGGGCATAAGCCATAGCCTGCTCAAGCCTTCGGACAACCCGTTGTATGGCTTCGGCGGCAAGGGCACCTTTCCTGTCGGCAAAATAGAGCTGCCTCTCTCCTTCGGTGTAGCACCAATGCCCGAAGTGAGCAAGTAACCTTTGATATTGTGGATATGGTATATCCATACAATGCCATCATGGGCCGGGGCTCCATCAATAAGTTCGAAGCAGCCATTCACGGACTGTACCTATGTATGAAGATACCAGGTCCGTTAGGCGTCATTACGGTCTACGGCAATCAACAGACTGCGCGCAACATAGAGCGGGACTTCGTACCCGGTCAGAGAAACGTGCACTGCCTCACGGCCCAGCGCGAGATCCCCACGCCCGCCAGCCCAACCGATAAACAGCACGACAAGGCACAACTGCAGAGCAACGACGAGACCAAGACTGTCCCCCTCGACCAGGCTACGCCCAAGCAGACAGTCACTATCAGCAAAGACCTCACTTCGCATGAAGAGGAGAAGCTCCTCTGCTGCCTGTCCAAGAACAAAGATGTCTTCGCCTGGTCAGCCCTCGACCTGGTCGGGGTCAGCCAATCCATAATCGAGCACAACTTGGGAATCGACCCTTCGGTGAGGCCGAAAAAACAGCGGCTTCGCAAGATGTCCGACGAGAAGACAGAAGCCGCCAAGGCAGAAGTGCACCGCCTCCTGGAAGCCAAATTCATCGAGCCGGTGGCTTACCCCACATGGCTCTCCAACGTTGTGATGGTGCAGAAAAAGAGCGAGAAGTGGCGAATGTGCATCGACTTCACCAGTCTCAATAAGGCCTGCCCAAAGGACAACTTCCCGCTGCCGCGGATCGACAAAATAGTCGATAGCGCGGCCGGATGCGAAGTCATGTCACTCCTCGACTGCTTCTCCGATTACCACCAGATATACATGAAGGAGGAAGACAAGGCTAGCACCAGCTTTATAACACCCTTCGGCACATATTGCTTCATCAGAATGCCGGAGGGACTCAAGAACGCTGGGTCCACCTTCTCCAGGCTTGCCAAGACAGTGCTCGACGGGCAAGTTGGCAGAAATATATTCACATATGTGGACGACATCGTCGTCGCCAGCAAGAGCAAGGCGGACCATCTCACTGACCTCGCCGAGACATTCGCGAACATGCGAGACGCACGACTCCGTCTAAACCCGGAAAAGTGCGTCTTCGGCGTTCGCCAAGGCAAAATATTGGGCTACCTGGTATCACACCGCAGCATCGAAGCCAACCCAACCAAAATTCAAGCCATCATAAACATGACGCCCCCACAGTCCGCCAGAGACGTCCAGCGCTTGACGGGGAGATTGGCCGCCCTCAACAGATTCATCTCCAGATCCGCTGAGCGAAGTCTCCCTTTCCTCAAAACTCTCCGTGGCGCAAAAGACTTCGCTTGGGGACCAGAGCAGGCAGCGGCCTTCGCCTCACTAAAACAGTACCTGTCGGAGTTGGCAGTCCTCACAAGCCCCGAATCTTCACTACCTCTGTTGCTCTATGTTGCGGCTTCGCCACATGCGGTCAGCGCGGCACTGGTGCAGGAGCAGACAGTTGAGGGCGTGATCAGGCAGTGCCCAATTTATTACGTCTCCGAAGTACTGACGCCGTCCAAATGTAACATGACAGAGCTGGAGAAGATTGCCTACACAGTCGTTATGTCTTCGCGCAAATTGCGCAATTATTTTGAAGCATTCAAGGTCCGGGTCACCTCAGATAGGGGACTCGGCGAATTATTCAGAAACCCGGAAGCATCGGTGAGGATTGCCAAGTGGGCGGCCGAACTCTCCGGCTACCACATCAATTTCAAGCCCAGGACAGCCATCAAGTCACAAGTCCTAGCAGACTTCGTCGTCGACTGGACTGGGCCAATAACACAGCCGGACCCGTCCGCAGAGAAGGTTTGGACGATCCACTGTGACGGCGCATGGTGCCATGCGGGGGCAGGCGCCGCGGCAGTCATCACCTCGCCAACCGGAGTCAAACACAAATATGCGGCTCGCCTCATCTTCGCTCTGGAATCCGACAGATGCACAAATAACATAGCAGAATACGAAGCAGTCATCCTCGGTCTCCGCAAGCTGAGGGCCCTTGGGGTCACCACCTGCATCATCAGAACAGACTCCAAGGTAGTTGCCGGCCAGGTCGAGAAAGACTATGCAACAAAGGACCTCGCACTCATGCAATACCTCGCGGCCATCCGAAGTCTCGAGAGACAATTCAAGGGATTCACTTTGCAGCATGTGGACCGGGCCAAGAATGAAGAAGCCGACGCATTGGCCAAGGCTGCCGCCAGAGGCGAGTCCCTGCCCTCCGACGTGTTCTACCATGTCATCGGCACACCAGCCGTCCGGAGCCCCGAAGGGCTCCAAATAACCAATGACAGCGAGGGCCACCGCATAGTCAACCTTATCATAACCGAAGACTGGCGGGCACCAATAACTCTGTTCCTACAGGGGTATTATCACCCAACCGACATCAACGAGGCCAAGCGCCTCAAACATCGAAGCTGGGACTTCGCACTGATTGAGGGCCAACTCTACAAGAAGGGGGTCAGTCAGCCAATGCTCAAATGCGTCACCGAAGCCGAAGGTGTCCAGATCCTACGCGAAGTCCACAGTGGTACCTACGGCTCTCACGCAGGGCCAAGGGCCCTAGCTGCTAAGGTGATCCGCCAAGGTTTCTACTGGCCCGCAATGATCTGCGTCGCAAATCGGGTCACAAGGTCCTGCGAAGCCTGCCAGAAGTTTTCCCCTCGATCAGGCAGCCCTTCGCAATTTACAAAGCTGATCGCCCACACATGGCCTCTTCAGCGCTGGGGCCTAGACATCGTCGGGCCCCTACCCACGGCTCAGGGGAACCTTAAGTTCGCCTTCGTCGCTGTCGAATACTTCACCAAATGGATCGAGGCAAGGGCTGTCTCCACAATAACATCAAAGACTGCCCAAAAATTCTTTTGGCAAAACATTGTTTGCCGCTTCGGAGTACCGTCCGAATTAACAGTCGACAACGGCAAGCAGTTTGATAGCCAAGACTTCAAAGATTTTTGCTTCTCCATCGGCACCAAGCTTGCCTTTGCCTCAGTCTATCACCCGCAGTCCAACGGAGTTGTGGAACGCGCCAATGGAAAAATCTTCACAGCTGTCAAAAAGATGCTCCTCGACGAAAAGAAGGGCAAGTGGGCCGATTTGTTACCCAAGGCGGTCTGGGCACTAAACACGACTGAGTGCAGGGCGACCGGGTTCACTCCTTTCCGCCTTCTATACGGATCGGAGGCAATGACCCCACAAGAAATAAAACACGGGTCCCCGCGAACAGTTCCTTCAGCAGTCCCCGACGTGGACGAGCCCACTTCAAAGGATCTCATCGATGGGGACCGAGTCTTCGCCCTGCAAGCTCTAAACAAATACCAAGCCCAGACAAAAGCATGGCGCGACCATGCAGTCATCCCAAGGGAATTCAACGAAGGGGACCTCGTACTCGTCCGAACAACTCGGACAGAGTCCAGGGGCAAGCTAGAGCCCAGGTGGGAGGGCCCCTTCATAGTCAAGACGAAAGCTTCCCCCAGCGCTTACAGGCTCACAACGCCAAGCGGCGAAGACCCGGAGCACTCCTGGAACATTGACAACCTCCGCAAATTTTTTGTTTGACTCATCAGGGCTGATTCGCCCTTGTAATTCGCAAAAACAATTTTATTCTGGCCCGCACTCTTTTCCTCCCAGGGGGTGAGGTTTTTAACGAGGCGGAGCCATGTAATATACAAGTGAAAAATCCCCCGCAAAAACATGCGTCGAAAAAAAGACCGCGACGACGGTCTTCGACATTCGACCAATACGAAGTCACCGCGAGGCTCAGCGCTAGCCACCCTCGCGTGCGCCAACTCCGTGCAGAAGTCGCCTTAAGGGTGCAGCCGGATTAGCACAACAAGTGCGAAAAATCGAAGTCTACCGCAAAGACTTACCGTGCAGAAGTCGCCTAAGGGTGCAGCCGGATTAGCACAACAAGTGCGAAAAAACGAAGTCTATCGCAAAGACTTACCGTGCAGAAGTCGCCTAAGGGTGCAGCCGGATTAGCACAACAAGTGCGAAAAATCGAAGTCTATCGCGAAGACTTACCGTGCAGAAGTCGCCTAAGGGTGCAGCCGGATTAGCACAAGTGCGAAAAATCGAAGTCTACCGCGAAGACTTACCGTGCAGAAGTCGCCTAAGGGTGCAGCCGGATTAGCACAGCAAGTGCGAAAAACCGAAGTCTACCGCGAAAACTTACCGTGCAAAAGTCGCCTAAGGGTGCAGCCGGATTAACACAGCAAGTGCGAAAAACCAAAGTCCACTGCAAAGACCATCCGCGCATAAGTTGCCCGAGGGCACAGCCGGACGAAGCGTAACAAAAGCAAAAACGACCACACCAAACCGTCCGCGCCAAGACCGACTATATACGCGCCAGTCCAGCATAACAAATACACCTGACCAAGCACGTAACGCCTTCGCGAGCATAGCCAAATGTGCGAGGGCACACAACTTCATCATACAAGCCTTTACACATGTACAAGCGAGGGCATCACACTCTACATCGGCTCAATCTTCGGAATAATTCCCATCTCCCTATAGTTAAATAACATTATCCTAAGCTCCTCACCCGCAAAAAGACTTCGCAATTCCCCTTCACCTGTACTCGCGGCGGTAGGCAAGGACAACAGTTCCTGCCGACCAGCCCTACTCACACGAAGCCGACCGCCCTCCGCCCCGCTCACCCTACGCTTCGCAACCGCCCTTCGCCGCCTGTGCCCAGTACTTGGACCAGGCACATCTTCTGTGTCCGCAACGTGTGGTGAAGCCTCCGCCGCTGCCACATCCAAGGCCGCAAAGTAGTCCAAGTCCTCCTCTGACGACTCCTCAGTCCACTCAACCGAGCTCCCAGAGTCAGCAAAATCAGAAAACTCAGATGCAGACCCATCATATTTATTACCACCATCCACGGTCGAAGCCGCCAAAAAATTAGTAGTGGCGGTTGCGTGCGCAGGCCCAAAATCTTGAACCTGCGCAGCAACCAAAATTCAGCAACATATCCAAAATTCCCTAACTATCCACACCCACTACGCCACCTGCGAAGACCCAGCCGTCGCGGGAGCCTCCGCCGTTGCCTCCGCTGTCGCCTCCGCCGCCACCGTCGCAGGATCTTCAGCCCTAGGCGCAGCGGCTGCGGGGGCATCAGGAGCGCCTTCGGCGGTCTCTGGGGGCAGGTCTCCGCCGGCCGCAGCAGCTGCGGGGGCATCCGGAGCGCCTTCCGCAGTCTCCGGGGGCGGCTCCAGGGCGGCCCCGGACACGGCCTCCGCCGGGATCGGCTCCGGGTCAGGCAGCGTGCTGTTCAACGCCTCGAAGTCAGCCACCCTCTCGCCACGCGCCGCCTAAGACACAGCACACAAATTCAGCAAACCCACACATAGCCCACATCCAGCAAACGTCAAACAAAAGCCAAACGTTACCTGAGCCCTCGCCGTCTCGGCCCGCTCCCTGACCACCTCGCGACCGTGCGGACCCCACATCCGGTCGTAAATGGCTCCGGCGGATTCCTTCACTATGGGGTCCTCAACCTTGTAGATATCTCGCTCAAAATCTTCATCAGCTTGGTCGAAGACCTCAAAGTGTCGGCACCCTTCGCGAGAGAGCGCGTTCATCGCCCCCTCGCAGGTAACCAGGGAGGCATACGACATAAACCCCTCCACGATATGCCTGCAACTCCTCCTGTACCCACTCCAGACAGCGAAGTCCGGGCTCTCGGTCCGGCACTTCGAAGTCACCGGTCCGCGCGCCCAGCTCATGGTATGAATCCATAAGCTATTTGCGCGTCCGCTCAGCCTCCGCGCGCGTCGCAGCCTCGGCCCTCTCCACACGGCTCTCCAGGGCGCTGAGCCGCTCCTGCAACTGCTCGGCGCGCTCCCTGGCAAGATTGCCCTCCGCCCGCGCCAGATTGGCCTCCGCCTACGCAGCCTGCGCCTTGGCGAGGGCCTCGTTGGCCTCCCTCCTCTCCCCCGCCATTTGGCGCCGGAGGTCAGTCTTCTCCCCCTCCAGTGCGGCCACCTTGTCCGCCAGCTTGCGGCACTTACTGTCGGCGGCCGATTTTTCCCGGACGGCGTCAGCATGTTGCGTCAGAAGTCTCTCGACTTCGGCAGACACAACTGCCGTGAGGGCCCCCGACGCCGTGCGGTCTGCGAAGTCAGTCGCCTGCAAAACACACGTAAGACCGCGGCCCCAACAAAGCCGGCAAAAAAACCCGAAGTCTAGCTCAACGGACCTGACTTAGCGCCTCCTTCATCTCCTTCAGCCGGCGGGACACAGCGCCCGCCTCGTCCCTGACAGCCGCGAGTGCCGGCATTTCGCCTCCGGCACTAAGAGCACCGCCCTTCGCCTTCGGCACTACGGCAGCCGCCGTGGTCGCCGCGGCAGGCGCAACAATAACAAGTTGGCCTTCGTCCGACCCTGCGACGTATCAACGAATTAAAAAAACGAGCCAACAGCTTACCACCAAGATAGTCGTCACACTAATGTCAGTGGCGAAGTCGGCGACGGCCTTGCCCGGCGACGGCAACCCTCGGGCCGCCTTCGCGACCTCCCGCACCCTGCTGGACGCCGGCAAAGCCTTCGCGGGCCTGGAACCACCGGCGCCAGCCGCAGCCTCCGGCGTCTTGCTGGATGCAGGAATGGCCGACTTCGCCGCCAGCGGCGGCTTGCCTCCACCGGGGGCAGCAGCCTTCGCAGCCCCTCGCTGCCTCTTCGGCCTGGCTTCATGAAGCCTGACAACCGCCTGGCGCTTCTGTGCAGCTCCCTGGCGATCCTTGTCCATCACTGCCGACACAACAGCAGCAATATTCCGCCCGTAAGGAAACACTTTCCATTCACGAACCATGCGGGATGTAAAAAAGTCTTCGCCGGCCGCACGGGGGATAGGAACATTCCTAGGCCACCAACCCCCGGTAACCCTCAGCATCCGCGCCGAAGACTCCCGGAGCTCGGGCGAAGACATCCTTCCCCTCGGGGCCGCGCATGTCCTCATCAACTCTCTAGCAAAACCGTCGGAAACCCCAAGTCCTCCCATAACAGTACCTAGTTTCCTCTTCTTAGAGGATGAGGCGGCCGCCGACGCAGGGTCGTCTCCGGACTCTACCACCGGCTTCTTCCCGCGGCGGTCCACATCATCTTGGCCCGGATAGCTGTCATACGACAGTCGATTCAATTCAAAAACCCTGTTCAAACGGTCATTCGACCCGCGGATATCCCAGCTACGCTGGCTCTCTGTCCTCGGCACGTACCGACCAACGATCCGCACCGCCCCATCCTCCACCTCACGCACAAAGGCGGCCGGATCGCGGCTTTGCAGATCCAGCGCGAAGGCAGGACTTCACACCAGCTTCCCACCATGGGAAGGCATCTGGCGAGGGCACACTTCGCCCAACGCCCAGCCATGAGCCAAGGGCCATACCCCGTACGCCACAAATTCTTCAACCAAATCGCGCCCACTGCTCAGGCCGGCGGCGCACCGAAGGGCCCCTTCGTCCGCATCCTCCTCTGCCACCTCAAAGGGCGGGTATGCTGAGTAAAAATGCGAGCACATCTCGGACACGGGGAGCCCCTCATGGTCTTCGACGGTACCCTCCGCGACGTAAAACCAAAACTCATTCCAGTTGCCCCACTTGTTGCGGGCGCAAGGAACCAACTCGACTACCTGCATCGTGGTCTTTGCCGGTCTTCGGCGTAAACGTACAGGACCCAAACTGGGCAACTTCATCTCCAATCATCCTCTTCTGCCAGTGCAGGCAATAGTACTTCGCAAAGACTCCGACTGATGGCTGTCCGCCATACGAAGTCGTCGCCCAAACATACTTCGACAGAGCCACCACGGCGTTCGGAGTCAGCTGATGGATCTGAACGTTGAATCTGCGCAGCACTTCTCCAACAAATCGGTGCGCAGGCAGGCGGAGACCGGCGGCGAAGAACGCCTCGAACACAACCAACTCTCCTTCCGGCTCGGGAACTTCCTCCATCCTCGGGACGCGAGCAACTCCGCCGCCAAAGTAACCCAGCCGCTGCATATCTTGCACGCGGACCGACGACATCCGCGACACACCAAAATCCACCGTATCGCCGGCGCGCAACTCCTCCACCACCAAAGTACTCGGCGTCTCCTCAGACGAGGCGTCGGCCGGCGGCGAGGCGTCGGCCGGCGGCGTAGCGGCAGCAGAAGAAGAAGAGGACGACATCGCTACGTACCGTCGGCGGCGGCGGGCGGTTTGCTTCACTCGAGCCAGATCTCCTGCGAACAAGAGCAAGGAGGGCAGACGAGCAGCAAGGCGGTGGAAAAGGCGGCTAGGGTTTTCACGGAGCGCGGAAAGTGGAGTTCAAAAAGCGCCGACCCCCGCCCCCTTTTATACACAGGGCGCGGCGCTTCGGGAAACCCGCAGTCCAACAGTACGGGGTCAATCAACGGTCATGTCAAAAACCCCCGCGGAACCACTTCGAGCGAGGGCAGCGTCTCCGCCATCTAGCGACGTCTTCGGCACCAGATGACTTTGTCGAACTGGTCCCTCGGAGGGCAAATGTTGGGGCGAAGGCAAAGACGCCACCCTTCGCTGCAGTCGTTGGTCCGACGGAGATAAAACGGGCAGGGACACCCTTCGCTCGACACGACATCAGACGAAGGCCTGCGACGAGGTCATCCCACCGTGCAGCCTCGTCCAGCTCGGAGGCCCACGTGCGATCCGGCCCATTGTAACGGGCCCTGCGTGGCCGCTGTGTGTTACGGGCCTAATTTGTAAAGGCATTCCTGTAATTACAGTCTGTAACCCTGCTTTATGGGAATATTCTGGGGATAACCTAGGTGTCTGAGGGCACATGCGTCCTTAAGACAAGATGCTGGGCGCTCAGATACCTATAAATACCCCCGCACAGCGCCCGTGAGAGGCCAGATTAACAGAGCTATTGCCATCTCGCGCGAGAACCCTGTTAACGTCCCTGTTCACCCTTGTTGGATCCCCTTGCAACTGAGAGCAAGTACCAACACTCGGCCTTCCTTAAGAGGCGGTACATAGGCAGACCTCTTTCGCCGAGGCGTGAGATGAAGCGGCTCAGAGCCGCGAGACATCCCATGACCCTCTGTACGCCCTTCAAGTCCTTGATGGGTCCCATGCTGGTGATGGCTGCGATCTTCTTCGGGTTGGCTTCGATGCCTCGCTCGGAGACGATGAACCCCAAGAGCATGCCTCGGGGTACCCCGAAGACACACTTCTCGGGATTGAGCTTCACGCCTTTCGCCTTGAGACATCGGAATGTCACTTCAAGGTCGGAAAGGAGGTCGGAGGCTCTCCTCGTCTTGACTACGATGTCATCGACGTAGGCCTCGACCGTCCGGCCAATGTGTTCGCCGAACACATGGTTCATGCACCGCTGGTACGTCGCACCCACATTCCTCAAGCCGAACGGCATGGTGACATAGCAGTACATGCCGAAGGGTGTGATGAAAGAAGTCGCGAGCTGGTCGGACTCTTTCATCCTGATTTGGTGATACCCTGAGTAGGCATCGAGGAAAGACAGGGTTTCGCACCCAGTAGTGGAATCCACGATTTGATCGATGCGAGGCAGAGGGTAGGGAACCTTCGGACATGCTTTGTTTAGACCAGTGTAGTCTACACACATCCGCCATTTCCCTCCTTTCTTTCTCACAAGCACAGGATTGGCAAGCCATTTGGGATGGAATACCTCTTTGATGAACCCTGCCGCCATTAGCTTGTGGATCTCCTCGCCTATGGCTCTGCGCTTCTCTTCGTCGAATTGGCGCAGAGGCTGCTTGACGGGTCGGGCTCCGGCTCGGATGTCCAGCGAGTGCTCGGCGACATCCCTCGGTATGCCGGGCATGTCCAAGAGACTCCACGCGAAGACGTCGGCATTCGCGCGGAGAAAGTCGACGAGCACTGCTTCCTATTTGGGATCGAGCTCGGAGCCGATCCGGATTTGCTTGGAGGCGTCGCTGCTGGGGTCGAGGGGGACGGACTTAACCGTCTCCGCTGGCTCGAAGTTGCCGGCATGACGCTTCACGTCTGGCACCTCCTCAGAGAGGCTCTCCAGGTCGGCGATGTGGGCCTCGGACTCGGCGAGGGCCTCGGCGTCCTCCACGCACTTCACGTCGCATTCAAACACGTGTTTGTATGTGGGGCCGACGGTGATGACCCCGTTGGGGCCCGGCATCTTGAGCTTGAGGTAGGTGTAGTTGGGGACGGCCATGAACTTCGCGTAGCATGGCCTTCCTAGTACCGCGTGGTAGGTTCCTCGGAACCCGACCACCTCGAACGTCAGGGTCTCCCTTCGGAAGTTGGAGGGTGTTTCGAAGCAGACGGGAAGGTCAAGTTGTCCGAGGGGCTGAACGCGCTTCCCGGGGATGATCCCGTGGAAAGGCGCAGCGCCTGCCCGGACCGAGGATAGATCGACACGCAGGAGCCCGAGGGTCTCGGCGTAGATGATGTTGAGGCTGCTGCCTCCGTCCATGAGGACCTTGGTGAGCCTGACGTCGCCGATGACGGGGTCGACGACGAGCGGGTATTTTCCCGGGCTCGGCACGTGGTCGGGGTGGTCGGCTTGGTCGAAGGTGATGGGCTTGTCGGACCAGTCTAGGTAGACTGGCGCCGCCACCTTCACCGAACAGACCTCCCGACGCTCTTGCTTGCGGTGCCGAGCCAAGGCGTTCGCCGCTTGCCCACCGTATATCATGAAGCAGTCCGGACCTCGGGGAACTCTCCTGCCTGGTGATCTTCCTTCTTGTCTTCGTCGCGGGCCCTGCCACCCTCCGTGGGTGGCCCGGCCCTGTGGAAGTGGCGCCGAAGCATGACGCACTCCTCAAGGGTGTGCTTGACGGGCCCCTGGTGATAGGGGCACGGCTCCTTGAGCATCTTGTTGAAGAGGTTGGCACCTCCGGGGGGTTTCCGAGGGTTCTTGTACTCGGCGGCGGCGACAAGGTCCGCGTCGGCGGCGTCGCGTTTCGCTTACGACTTCTTCTTGCCCTTCTTGGCGCCGCGCTGAGTTGACGCCTCGGGGGCGTTTTCCGGTGGGCGGCCCTGGGGCTGCTTGTCCTTCTGGAAGATAGCCTCGACCGCCTCCTGGCCAGAGGCGAACTTGGTGGCGATGTCCATCAGCTCGCTCGCCCTGGTGGGGGTCTTGCGACCCAGCTTGCTCACCAGGTCGCGGCAGGTGGTGCCGGCGAGGAACGCACCGATGACATCCGAGTCAGTGATGTTGGCCTGTTGGGCAGCTCGGTGCGCTGCTTCGAGAATCGCCGGATGTAGTCCCGGAGAGACTCTCCCGGCTGCTGTCGGCAGCTTCGGAGGTCCTAGGAATTCCCAGGGCGCACGTACGTGCCCTGGAAATTGCCGGCGAAGGCTTGGACCAGGTCGTCCTAGTTGGAGATCTGCCCCGGAGGCAGGTGCTCCAACCAGGCGCGAGCGGTGTCGGAGAGGAACAGGGGGAGGTTGCAGATGATGAGGTTGTCATCGTCCGTTCCACCCAGTTGGCAGGCCAGCCGGTAGTCCGCGAGCCACAGTTCCGGTCTCGTCTCCCCCGAGTACTTTGTGATAGTAGTCGGGGGTCGGAACCGGGTCGGGAACGGCGCCCGTCGTATGGCCCGGCTGAAGGCCTGTGGACCGGGTGGTTCGGGCGAGGGACTCCGATCCTCCCCGCTATCGTAGCGTCCTCCACGCCTGGGGTGGTAGCCTCGGCGCACCCTCTCGTTGAGGTGGGCCCGACGGTCGCGGTGATGGTGCTCGTTGCCGAGGCGTCCCAGGGCCGCAGGCGCTGTGTTGCGCGTGCGCCCGGTGTAGACCGAGGCTTCCCGCATGAATCGGGAAGTCGCGGCATGATGTTCCGAGGGGTACCCCTGCCTTCGGGATGCAGAGCTCTCGGCCCGTCGGACCGCGGCGCCTTCCAGGAGATTCTTGAGCTCTCCCTGGATTCGCCGCCCCTCGGTGGTTGATGGCTCTGGCATCGCACGGAGAAGCATTGCTGCTGCAGCTAGGTTCTGGCCGACCCCACTGGATGCGGGTGGCGGCCTGACCCTGACATCGTCGGCGATGCGGTGCTGGAAGCCCTGGGGTAGATGACGCATTTCTCCGGCCGAAGGTTGGCCCGCCCATGCCTGCCCGACGTCCTGGCGGATTGGCTCAAGCGCTCCTGCTCCCTCGTCGAGCCTGGCCTGCACCCCGCGGATTTGCTCGAGCTGTGGGTCATGGCCCCCCGCCTGAACGGGGACCACAGCTAGCTCCCGTGGGATGTCAACGCGAGGCACCAGCCTAGGGAGATCACCGTCCTCCGGCATGCCGAGATGGTTGCCTTCGGAGGGACCCCCTAGATCGACGTGGAAACATTCGCGGCTTGGGCCGCAGTCCTCGTCGCCGAGGCTGCGGCTACCGTCGGAACAGTCGGAAAGGCAGTAGTTGCATGCGGTCATGAAGTCCCGCATGGCATTGGGGTAGCCAAGTCCAGAGAAATCCCAACAGAAGTCGGGCTCGTCATCTTCCTCGGACCCCAAGGGCCCGTAGGTCGAGACGTCCGTCAGCCGGTCCCAGGGTGACCGCACACGAAACCCCAGAGGGTTTGGACTCGCCTCTACGAGAGCGTCCGCCAAAGCGAAGCCGCTTGGCGGGTCGAGGCTGGATCCGAAAGGCGTGAGATGGGAATCGGTCGGTACCTCTTGGTCGACGGGCGGTGATGAAGTCACGTCGGGGACTGACTGCACCGTCGTCTCAGGTACGAGGGTGACGTCCAGCAAGCCTTTCGCGAGCGTGCTGGCGTCGTCCGCTTGCTCGGGATTGGCGTGTCGCGGGGAGACGACGCTCGTCTTCGTCTCAAACGCGAGGTCGATGCCCGACGCGCCCCCCGTTGGGGCGCTGGCGCCGTCGACTCGCTCGACAGCCGATGAGGCGCTGCCTACTGCTTGGCCTTGGTTGCCCCGCCTCCTCCTCCGTCGGCGGGGGAGAGGACGGGGTGAGCTCGAATGTTGTTCTTCCACCACGCGGGGAAGACGTCGTCGATTCTGCCGCCGGCGGGCGGGCTATCGGCCGCTAGTGTCGATGTCGCACGACGGTGGAAGGAGTATCATGTCGTAGCTGCCGTCGAGGGACATGAACTCAAGACTCCCGAAACGGAGCACCGTCCCGGGCCGGAGAGGTTGCTGGAGACTGCCCATCTGGAGCTTGACGGGAAGCTGTTCGTCAACACGCAGCAGGCCCCTACCTAGCGCGCCAACTGTCGGCGTTTCGAGACCGGGGGGTCCCTGGGCCGACGAGTGAAATGTCGCTGCGTGCCCCAGCCTAGATGGGTCGGCGCGAGGCCGAGCGCGAAGGGGAGAGAAAGGTGGCCGGAGATGGGCGTGAGAGAGGTGGAAATCCCGCGGCCTTCGTGTTCGTCCCGCGCCCAGGTCGGGTGCGCTTGCAGTAGGGGGTTACAAGCGTCCACGCGGGTGAGGGAGCGAGCGGCCTTATGCGAGCGCCTGTCTCGTCCTCGTCCCCGCGCGGCCAACCCTCTGTAAGAGGGCCCTGGTCCTTCCTTTTATAGGCGTAAGGAGAGGATCCAGGTGTACAATGGGGGGTGTAGCGAAGTGCTACGTGTCTAGCGGAGGAGAGCTAGCGCCCTAAGTACATGCCGTCGTGGCAGCCGGAGAGGTTTTAGCACCCGGTTCGTGTGGAGTCGTGGCCGTCGGAGGAGCGCTGGAGCCTGGCGGAAGGACAGCTGTCGAAGCTGTCGAGTCCTTGCTGACGTCCTCGCGCTTCCGTAAGGGGGCTGAGAGCCGCCGTCGTCAGGGAGCGTGCGGGGAGCCATCATTGCCTATCTGGCGGAGCGAGCCAGATGGGACGCCGGTCTCGTTTCCCGCAGCCTGAGTCAGCTTGGGGTAGGGTAATGATGGCGCCTCCCGTCGATGTGGCCGGTCTGCGCCCTAGGTTGGGCGATGTGGAGGCTCCTCCGAAGTCGAGGTCGAGTCTGTCTTCCGTGGCCGAGGTCGAGTCCGAGCCCCTGGGTCGGGCGAGGCGGAGACCGTCGGCTGAGGCCAGGGCGGAGTCCGAGCCCTGGGGTCGGGTGAAGCGGAGTTTGTCGTCTTCCGGGGCTGAGCCCAAGTCCGAGCCCTGGGTCGGGCGGAGCGGAGTTCGCCGTCTTCCGGGGCTTAGCCCGAGTCCGAGCCCTGGGTCGGGCGGAGCGGAGTTCGCCGTCTTCTGGGGCTTAGCCCGAGTCCGAGCCCTGGGTCGGGCGGAGCGGAGTTCGCCGTCTTCCGGGGCTTAGCCCGAGTCCGAGCCCTGGGTCGAGCGGAGCGGGGTTCGTCGTCTTCCGGGGCTTAGCCCGAGTCCGAGCCCTGGGTCGGGCGGAGCGGAGTTCGCCGTCTTCCGGGGCTGAGCCCGAGTCCGAGCCCTGGGTCGGGCGAAGCGGAGCTTCCTATGGTGCCTGCGGCCAGGCCTAACTGCCTGTCAGCCTTACTCTGTCAAGTGGCACTGCAGTCGGAGCGGCGCAGGCGGCGCTGTCTTTCTGTCAGGCCGGTCAGCGGAGCGGCGAAGTGACGGCGGTCACTTCGGCTCTGTCAACTGAAGGGCGCGCGTCAGGATAAAGGTGTCAGGCCACCTTTGCATTAAATGCTCCTGCGATTTGGTCGGTCGGCGCGGCGATTTGGTCAGGGTTGCTTCTTGGCGAAGACAGGGCCTCGGGCGAGCCGGAAGTATGTTCGTCGCTGGAGGGGGGGCCTCGGGCGAGACGGAGATCTTCCGGGGTCGGTTGCCCTTGTCCGAGGCTAGGCTCGGGCGAGGCGTGATCGAGTCCCTCGAATGGACCGATCCCTGACTTAATCGCACCCATCAGGCCTTTGCAGCTTTATGCTGACGGGGGTTACCAGCTGAGAATTAGGAGACTTGAGGGTACCCCTAATTATGGTCCCCGACACTTTTATTCCTTTACTTTCGTGCCCTAGGAGTAGCAGTAACATAGTCTTCCTCATCCATCTTTATCTCTCATTGACTCTACGTCGTCTGGAGACGTCTTGTGTGGCTTGCCGACCCCAAGACAACCCTAGAATCTCACTTCCCTAACGAGGTCCCTCCCGGGGGCGAAATCTAGGTGCTGTTGGCGAACACTGTCACCCCTCCACATACATGGACCGTCCGGCTCGACGCAGCGAAGACTCGCTCCTGCCACAGGGTCACGGACCATCCGGCCATGGGCCATAGACCATCCGCACCACCGCCGGTACACCTTTGAATGATTGGCGCCCAGATCGACGCCAACACCACTCAACTATAGAGAGACTACTTTAAACCTATGCTATATCACCACTATACCAAGCATGCACTTTTTTAGATACACTTTTAATGAAAACTAATATAATAATGAAAGAGTAGTAATAAAGTCTCAGACGCAGAACACAGGATTCTACTAGTTAATTTTTTTATCTACATATATAATCCAGTTCATTTCATTATTACTAACTTTTGTCCAGCAAGGCCGCCTTGCCATAAACAGGTCTTCTCAGAAAAGCCACATACATAAAGAGACATTATAGACATGGCACGGTACTCAACTGAAAGTCTGAAGCATCCCTACGCTTCCTTTGTCTTCCCAAGTTGTTAGTCCCAAAATGATCTTTACATATATATACACATGACAAGCTGTAGTCAGATCACCTTGGCCCTGAGAGTTCAACGGCTTGAAGCTCGATTGAATTGCACTCGTCTACGTCATAATTTATACCAATGCACACAAATTCTGATGACGAGTCGGGGTTTGGTTCCTCAATATCTTTCATGGCCTGCCATTTTTCTGCAACCCCATCTCCTCCTTCCAGCATCTTAACAATTTCAGACATCCTGGGGCGGTGGCAAGATCTGTACATTGTGCAGAGCAAAGCAATCTGAACCATCTCCTCCAATTCAGCACTGTCGTAGTTGCTTCCTAGCTTCCGGTCCACAAACATGCTTAGCTTATTTTGTTCCAGAAGTTCTTTGGCCTGAAACATGAAGGCACAACTGTGTGGGAAGGGAAGTTCATGCTATTTGAATGAATGAACAAAAGAAACACAATTGGCAAAAACAAAGCCCTTTTGAAAAGAAAAAAAAAACAAATGCAAAACTTCTGGGAGAAATATATTATGGTTACATTAGTATATAGACATGGCCTGCGTTTAAAAACTGCTCAATGTTATTAGAAGGAAAAAATGGCAGGAAATTAAATGTGGCGATGGCTGCTGGTTACTGCTCCAGACTAAGGTCCAGATGTACTCTTTAACCATTTATCTTCACATTCCTTTAACATGGGTGTCCAAATATTAACATACTGAAATTTTCCTATGCAAGTGACCTAAAGGAAAACAACTCTTTCCTTAAAAAAATAGTCCAGTAAAAAAAACTAGATTTGAAACAGTACTTACCAATTCAATAATTCCTCCCTTATCAAATTCATTCTCATGAAGCTCCAGCGTTGATCGACCAGTGACTAACTCAATCAACAGAAGACCAAAGCAAAAGACATCAGTCTTCTCCGAAGCGTGGCCAGACAGATAATACTCGGGTGGTATGCGCCCAATTGTTCCGCGCACTGATGTGACAACATGGGACATCCAATGATCTACAAGTTTTGCCAATCCAAAATCTGCAACAACTGCTTCAAGATATTCATCAAGGAGGACATTGGAGGCCTTGATGTCACGATGGATTATCTTAGGATCACATTGTTCATGCAAATAGAGCAGTCCCTGTGACGCACCAAGGGCTATCCTCTTTCTCTTTGCCCAGTCTAAGGCTGGTTCTCCATCAACGCATTCTGGCAATGTAAAGGAAGGAGAAAATCAGGTGAATTTGCTTCAAAAAGGGAAACCTCAGAATACGATGCCTGCAATGCTTTGAACTAAACAACTTAAAGGAGAGCCTACACTACTATGTCGTATTCATCTTATTGTTTTAACTAATGCTGTTTCTAAGAACAATATATATTGGTCAGAGTTGTTCCTGAGACCAAGTGAATCTATATCCTAAATTACAAAGTAAAAGTGGATAGGATCAAAAGGGATTGCCGAGAACTTCACATGATTACTGAAAAAAATTGTGGCTTGTTCATTTTTTTACCCTTATGGGATTCTCAATATGAAGGTGCAACTGTGCGTGTATGGGATAGAACAGCATGAAGTACAATACTAACCTTTTAATTTAGAAGCAACCGTTCCATTCGGCATGTAGGGATACACAAGAAGCCTTTCATTATTTGCAACGCAAAACCCATTAAGATGAAGGAGATTACGATGGACAGCCAAGCTTATCACTTCAACTTCTGTGTGGAATTGATCATCCCCAACAACTGAATCATGATCCTTAAGTCTTTTAACAGCAACAGTTGTTCCATCAGGCAAATCACCCTTGTATACTATACCATATCCTCCCTCTCCCAAAATATTTCTTTGGCTGAAGTTATTGGTAGCCATTCTCATCTCCTGAAAACTGTACTGCTTCAGATGGCCAAGACAACCTTCTGGGTCATGATGAACTGAAACTATGAACATGTACAAATCATCAGGTATAAGAATGCATGGCGGAGATAATTGGATAGCATTACACATACAGGATAATTAATATATGTTCTGAAAAGTTAATAGATATGGGCGCAACAACAAAGTTAAATTGAAAACCACAACCATGGATCTTCCAAAAAAAGCATAACCATGAACTGCACCATTAGATGTCTAGAAAAAACATGAATTTTGCATCATTATAGGAAAGAACTCATATCAGAAAATGAAATGAACAATGTAGACAAAATCCTAATAGTGAGGAGATATGATCGAGAACACTTCTTTCCACACTAATATATTCACGGGGCAATTCTTTATATGACAATAATTTTGCTCAGTATCCTATTTGTCATCGCAAATATCCTGATCCCTTCTATGCCATCCGGACACAATTTCTTATTCTTCCTACCATTGCCTGTGGCATAAAAGGGATTGGGACCTGCAATTTTCTTACCCCTCTATTTCACTAGTGATGACATGGAAGATTAAAAAATTGTATCCTAGTGACATAGAAGGGATTGAAACATTTGCGATGGCAAATAAAGTACTGGGCAAAATTGCCACTATATAGAATTTTCTCTATATTCAAAGCCTTTGTGCTCCTTTGTTGTGATAACAACCTTGTTACCATCTTCTCCCTAGCCTTCTCTGTGTCCTTTCAAGCCCGTATGGCCAACCACCATCACCACCAAGGCCCCTCCAACCCACCTTCTATTAAACATAGCTCGATATTTTGAATCACCAGTAGCCACTCCTTTTAAATGAACCTCACTTGCCTGTGGCCGGAGACAACATCACCACTGCAAAGCTAGAAGCACGCACCACATAGGGCTAGGGAACATGTATAGATATAAATCTAGAAAAGATATAAAATCAAATGAAATATTGACTTATTTAAAATCTCCTAAAATTTATAAAATTACTTTTGTAATTTTTCTGTTATGAAACTTAGGTGATATAATATCATACTTAAAAGTATCATAGACAAAAATATTTGTTCGATTAACAAGTTGTTCATATTCCACGAATTCCAATCTTGAGACTAGGTCGCTTTTACGACCACAAAGACCTGTATTCGCCCTTATCTTGGCCAAAGTTTGCAAATGTCTACTTGTGGGTAAGGAGCATAGTCTTAGTGTATCCATAGGCAAGCAAGACAATGACTAAGAGGCCCACTAGTATTTTAATTATATATAGGTTTTCTCTCTCAAACACATTCTTACTTTAACTACCTCAAGTCTATCTCGTTGAAGTCAAGAATCTAAATTCTTTTAATGAAACTACATTGCAAAAGAAGTACTACATTTTAAGTTTGGGACTCAAAAACATATTTAAAGCTATTTTAAATGTGGCAATGAATTAAAAACAGTATAGATATAGGAAATCGCAAAGGTATCTAGTTCGCACCAAGCACCGTAGTTCACCCTTTCATCCATAATAAGCATGTTTCATAGGAGTCTGCCTCACTCACCTTTGTCGTTGCAGTAGTCCCAATTCCAAGAACCTAACTCATGTTCTCATTGAATAGAGATACCAAATTTCTCGGTCATCTTTTTTATGTAGTTAATATTCTCCATAGTTATAATCATATATTAAAAAAGTCGCCTAAGTTGTGATTCTAGAAATTTAACTCTATGAACAAAGATTAAGGTACAACATATAGAGTTTAGTGAAGGGAAAAGGTTCTATAAAACAAGAAGAGAATCCTAAATGACACCATTTTTATTGAATGGCGGTGCTAGGTTGTGCATCGCATACTGAGCATTTTTGGAAATGGGTTTAACTCCTTGGCAATTTTGGTGGCTTGATGTATCTAGAATCATAGAAATGGTTGTTTGTTCGAGGGAGACTCACCTAGTTTTGGTAGCATCATGAGAAATGTAGTAAAGAAGGCTAATTTTTGGTGTATGGTTGGACCCAAAGGGCTCGATAGCCTATGGCCATAGGGTTCACTCCAAGATGTTGGTTGTATGCTAATCTGAGTGGCAAGTCTTCATATGTTTTTTTCGCACCATTAGGGGTTGTAAGAGTCTCCTATACTCTTTTCCCTTTTCTTCTCAATATAATGATGTGTAGTCCTCCTATGCGTTCGAGAGAAAAAGAAGAGAATCCTAAACATTTTGGATTATGGTACTTCATTGCTATGCTAACAAGTTAGTGGCCATGCTAGTTTTGGGCCACCTATTATTCTTCACATCAAAACAAGCTTGACCTCCTTACATTGTAAATGTGTCAATAGTCTAATCGTTATAGCATCCTTAATAACACTTTAGATATGGGTTCAACTCACTATAGCACAAATTTAAACACCGAACATTGGTTGTGATCTTAAGTTAGATGCGCAACACCGGAGTTGCTTATGCGAGATTCACATGGCCACAAGCATGTATCCTAGGTATTCGATGTCACACCCAGCAGTCGGTCGCTAGGGTTTTTCTCGATGTTCATGCGAGAAGCTACTTATTAGTACCACATGAGCGATCTTTATTCTACACGTAGATTTTTATATAGCATCTTCTTAAAACACATTGGTAAACTATTATGATCACAATTAGACTTCTTACCCTTGTTTGTAATCTGTGAAATAAGGCAATATTCCTCATACAATCTACTTGGCAACATACGATTATTGATCTATGGAAGTATACTTCCATGTATAGCATGTTTGTTGTACGTAGTTTTTAAATCCAAACACATGTAATCTACTACTATAACTTCTAATTATTATCACTTAAAATGACTTTATTATTATTATCCTAAACCTGAATTCTTTTATGGTATCAAGCTAAAACACTAATCCTATGTTTCCACCTCTTGTGTCCTTCCTCACATTGGTTGACCCACCACTACACTTGCCACTACATCACCGTCATTATATAGCCTATGGATCCACCAAATCTAGCTTCCATACTCTTGACTAATGTGTGCTAGCACATTCCTTTCAACATTACCTAGCATCTCCTAGGGCATGTTTGGTGTGTCCCCCACAATAGCTCCATGTGCGGCTCTTTGTACTAGAGTGGGCAAAGCCGCACCAAACAAGATTGTGTGTAGGAGCACTTCTGTCTTATACGTGTGGAGCTAGAGGTGTTTCAATGTCTAGAATTGGAGTGCCAAAAACTAGATCAGTCTATAAGGCTCTGACTTTGGTGGTGGAGCACCTTGCACAAAACTATACCATATGTGTTCCTAGTTACTCTTGATGGCATGAGCTCTTCAAGATCCTAATCCAAATTTGATTAATACGAAGCACACTAAGGGAATCACACCCTTTGCAGACCATCATACATAACATAGTGGAGATCAATTTATTTGGTGCACTTGAGAGCTATATGGATCCTCCTTTGAAGCACACGTTGCTACCTTCATGACCCCATGATGTCGCATAATGCATGATGATATATGCCACCACCATGTTTACTTAAGGTGTGATCATTCGTTCTCTTGAAAAAAGGATAGCCTCGAGTTATCTAAGCCCGCCATTGTCGCTACTCGAGTCATTAGAAATAAACATCCTCAAGTCTCCCTCCCTTGTTGGATCTAATTCAAGTGGATCAGGCATCGGATCTCGACCATGCTGAAAGGCAAGGTCTCTAGTGGCTCCAATATAAGCATCATACACAAGTTCTCCAAAAACCCTAACCACTATATCTTACCACCCTTCAATCTTTGGAATTCATCATTCATATGTGGTTAATAGCCACATATCTCCCTTAGCTCTAGTCCCCTTGGAATTATTTGTTGTGTCCTTATTGAAGCCATATTTTTACCATGCTAGATGATGACGACATCCGACACATCATCCCTCATCATCGCATCTTCCATAATGACTCCATCCCTAATCCAAGTGGATGAACACCATGGCCCTAGAGGGCAGTGCCTCGACACCATGGTACATCTACTATAACGCACTTTAATACAAACCTCAAAACCCATCAAGTTATGGTATTTAGTGGGCTATTCGATTGCGTGATTCGGCATATTGACAAAATAGATGGGTTGCAAATTTCAATCATCTAAAAAATATATTGCAATGAATTAACGATTTCAGAAACTAAGTGAGTTTGCACTCCCACATCTTATGGATGGGACATCAATTGACATAGAACCTCATGGACCCAAGGGGTGTGATCATTGATAAGACTTCAAAGGATCAATAGGCTCGAGCCAGTGGAAAGGGTTGCAAAACCTGAGCACCAGGAAAATGTAAGTTTTTTTTGAAAATGTACAGCAGGGGAAGCCTCTACTGTGGTAGATATTTATTAATATAAAGAAGAAAGTGGACAAAGAGCATTAGCAGTCGCTCCCAAGACATAAACCATAAGTAAACTAACTAAAGCACAGGGAAAAGAACTATCTGCTATCTATAGGAATTTACAAGTGAGGAGAAAAGAGTTGATTTCTCTTTAGAAAAGCGGTTAGCTTGCAGAAGAGCTTCGACGCAGAATTCTTTTTTCCAGCCAAGGAAAGATGGCCATCCCCTGTCAAAGATAACATTGTTTCTTGCTTCCAGATTTGCCAAGTTGCTATGATAAAGACCTCCATAAAGAATGGTGAACCGTGCAAGTCCCTGGCTTGTTGAAAGGTTGCAAAGAAGTCAATCTGGTAGTTCCACTGAATATTCAGATGTCTCCAACAGTCTTGGCTGAAAGGGCAATTGAAGAACAAATGGAAGGCAGTTTCTTCTCTTTGAAGTTGACAAATAGCACAACTGTAATTGTCGCCTTGAACCTTAAAGTTCTTTCTCTTTAGGATGTTTCTGGTGTTCAGCCTGTCCATCAACAGCAGCAAGGTGAAAACTTTAAGCTTGTTTGAACATCTGGACTCCCATATCCAGAGAAAGGGTTTTGGAGGATTAACATTTTTGAAAGTGTAGTGGTAAAGTTTAGTTGACGAGTAGGTGCTATTCCCCCAAATATAACTCCAAGAGTCTTTCTCTTCTGGTTCAATCACTAATTCTCGAATTTGCTGCACTTCATCCAGAAGTTGTTGTAGCTCGGTGTTTGCTTGCTCAGTAAGGGGTAAGTGGAAATTGTTTGTCAAGTTCTCCTGAGTCAAAAAAAAGCAACTAAAATGCTTTGATTTTTTGCGAAGGTGAAAATCCTTGGATACTTATTTCTGCGGATGTTGTCATTCCATAAATCATGCCAAAATAGAACTGTTTTACCATCTCCAACCTTATAATTGGATATTCCTATGAAGAGATCACAAAGTTTAAGGATGTCTCTCCACCAAAACGAGCCCATGAACTTGGATGCATGAGGGGTCTTGCCGTCAGAGTAGTAGGTATTCCAAACCAGGTTAACCCAAGGGATTTGTTTCTTGTTGTAGAGCTTGTCAAGAAATTTCATTCGGAGATACGAGTTCTAGCTTCTTAGGTTGATGACCCCCTAGACCACCTTTTTTCTTCGGTCATGTGCATTTATTCCAAAATGTAAGTTTTTTATTTGGCTTATGGAGCATACCAGGTGTTGTACGGTTGACAGACTTGTAAAACATGGGCTTTCACATTCAATGTGATGTGCATTGTGTGACCATAAACATGACAATATTAATCGTCTTTTGGTTGTTTGTGTTTTTGCCAAGCAATTCTAGTTCGAGCTTCTCAAAGCTAGAGGGTTGCATGAGTTTTGTCCATAGCGGGATGGTCTCACAATTGAATCTTGGTGGAGGAGCAACAACTCTCGAGTGCCTGGTCTGATGAAAAAGGTTACAACGCTTTGGTGATCATGGGTGCCTGGGTTGTTTGGAAGCATATGATCAATTGTGTTTTTGATGGGTGTAGCCTTAGCTTAGTTGTTGCCCTCCGGGTGGCCAGGGAAGAGGCATTGTATTGATCCTTAGCAAGAGCAAAAGCCTTGTCATGCTTCTAGGTAGGTGAGTTGTTTGTGTAAGACGGCTCTAGGTCGTTCTCTTCTCTATAGCCAGTGATCAACTTGCAATGTAATCCTAGGTGGGGTGTGTGGCTCCCCTTTTCTTTCTCTTCTTAATATATTGATGTGCAGCTCTCGTGTGTATTCGAGAAAAAAGACTGAGGGGGTGTTAGTACAATCTTTATGAAAATCAAAGCCATAAAAATAAAAAGGAAGACAACAACAAAAATTCCACAATTAATATATATATATATATATATATATATATATATATATGGACTCCAATATAATTTCCCATATCTACTGAATGATATTGTTGTGAAATGTATATGTGTATAAACAGTCCATACAGCAATGTAACATTTTAATTTCTAAACAAATTTCTTATGTAATGGCAAACATGTTAATAAGAAGATAGAGCTGGACGATCCCAGCATATGTAACATTAGGATCCTCATCTGCAATGGGAGACGTGAACCTGTCAAACCCTTTTCCAGATTAATGTTCCCAAACTAAAGTTCAATAGATCATAAAACGTATATAGCATTTAAAAAAAAAACTTATACATATATTACCATCTGCAACTGCAAAGACTCGCTCACGCTGACGCCTTTTCCAAAACAGCACAGCTCCAGTCACCACGGCAACCAGTGAACAACCAATTGCTATGCACACTAGCAGCATAAAAATGCTTTTACTCATGAATTGTAAATCCTCTGGAGGTAAAAAAAAAAAATTTGTGGTGAGCACACATACGCACAAAAAAAATTATGGTCGCTTTAATTAGTTAACTTTCACTAATATGAAATTCGAAAGTGTCCAGAATTGGACACTGAACAACCTTCTTTAACATCCTTTGGAGCCACGGGCGCAGCAATTGACTCTGAGCCGATATCACTTAGGAATGGGTTACCTTCGAAACTATATAGATATATATTCAGGCATGATGGATTAAGGAAATGAGAAAGGAGGAAAACCATATATAAATAGCTCATGTTGCCCCAGTTGATACACAGGGATCGAAAATATGAACTTTACATCACTTACAAGACATTCCACGTTCGAAAAGCCGGCCGGTGACCACTCAGGTTGTTGAAGGAAACATCCCTGTAGGTTATAGATAACATGTATTATTTCTTAGGAATGAGGAACAAGTAAACCACACAGTGACACTTAAGATAAAGATAAAACAAAATTGTGTCAAAAGAAATTAAGATAAAGATAAAAATTAATAAGATTGTCAAAAGAATTACAGGTTGAAGATCATGAGAGCATCCGTGGCTAGTGATTCAGGTATAGGTCCAGATAAGCTGTTATTGTTCAATCTCCTGGAGGAAAGAGACAAGGGGGGCAGATAACATAAAGATCGTGTGCTGGAATCAATCTTCAGATGTAGAGATATATGTACGGAAATGAGATATAGATATGTCTGGATATAATGTTGGCAATCAGGAATATTAATTAATTTACTAGTCTTACAGGTACTGAAGGTTGGCCAGATTGCCCAGCGTACTTGGGATGCTTCCACTGAAATGATTGTTCGACAGGTCAAGCACTTCAAGCAGCTTCATCCTTCCTATGGTGTCAGGGATAGGACCAGAGATAGCATTCTGGTGTAACAACCTGCCAAAAATTTGAAAACAAAATCGCCCTTTTTCCTTATATTACAAATATATAGTCACAGCTCACAACAGCAAGTATATATAGTAGGAAGCAGTGCATGGCTGCATGCAACGAACTGAATGCGTTAAAACAATATAATCACCACAGCCTGGGAATCTCACAAGATCGATCTGTTAATTCCGGACAGGACTAGCAGCATAGAAATTCTGGATCTTTTGACTTACAGATAACGCAGCGACCTGATTTTTCCGATCGCCGGCGACAGTGTGCCGGAGAGGTTCTTGTTCGTCATAGACCTGAGCAGCGCGTACAAACGCAGAGAACCGTGAAAATCATGGCAGAACAGAAATATAATAAACTCCCCATATACATATGCAAAGGATGAGGAGAACATACAACTCCTGAATCTGTCCCTCATGGCAGGTGACCATGTTCCAGTGGCACGGGTCGTTGCCGAACTTGAGGTCCCAGTCCCAGAGAGCGTTGCCGGGATCATGCAGCGCCGCCTTGACGGCCACCAGCGCCTTGGCTGCAAACCATGCATAAACAAGACCACGGCGTTGATGGAAGGGAACGCAGCGCAGCAGCAAAGAACCAAGAGGATCTGATTTCCTCTGGTAGAAGAAAGCTACGAATTCAGACGGGCCAGCATGTACCTTGTTTGCCTAACTTCCCAGCCGCCGCCGGGGCCGGGCACAGGACAGCCGCCGCGGCGACCATGACGCCGACCACAGCCACCACCAGCATCCTTGTCGCGTCCGGAGCCCCACGCCCGCCCATGGCGCCGCGGTACGGCTAGCTACCTCTCTCTCGGCAACGACGCACCACCGCGCACAGGGTTCCGACTTCGGAAAGAAACTGCTGCTGCTGCGGCCACGGGACTGTGAGTAGTGAGACAGTGAGAGTCGGATCGAGGCAATGTACGAAAGCGGGGAGCACACCGGCCTGCCCTCGGTGGTCGATGCTGGAGACGCGGTGACGCCACAGCGTATGCTGGCGTTGCGTGCATGCCGCGCGGCCGGCCGGCCGGACGGACGGGTGCCTGCATACTGCTTGTCCGTAGCGAACCGCCCGTCCCTTGCTGGTTGGCTTCCGTTACCGGTGTCCGGGGGGCTGCGCGTTGCGTTGATGCTAAGCAGGGGCAGCGGCGACGAGGGTAGCGCGCGCCGCTCGTGACGAACGGGGGCCGGAGATGTGCTCACCGGCAGTAAACGCCGGGGCCATGCAGCGCCTTGACGGTTCACGAGGGAGGAACTCACAAAGGAATCTTTCAGATTTTAGCAGTGATTTGGTAACTAGCTTACCGAATGGTTGTGTTCATGACCATGTGTTATTACATACTCACTTTGTGCTAAATTAAAATTCGTTTTAGGTAACTAAGAAATTTATATAATACCTAATGTACGTATTTTATATATGTTTTTAAATTTATCATCATTTATTTAAATATATACATAAAACCAAGTGCTAAAACAACTGCTACCTCTATTTTTAAATATTTGTCGTCCGCTCTTTTATTTTTAAACTAAATCACGATAAATAAAAAAACAGAGATAATACTATTTTAATTAGGATGGAAGATGCGGAGGTAAAATTACATTTTTTTCATTGCTACATTAGACTCAGCCGGCTTGCTTTCCCCCCCCCCCCCCCCCCAAAAATTGCCACATGTATGCCGTTTTCACCCGTTGTTACTTAAAATTCGTTTTAGGGCCCGTTCGTTTGTCCAAGAACCAAGCATGATTTGTTACAGCTCATCAAAATTTATATAAATTAATAAAGTAATCTGGCTATGAATCATTGCAGAGTTCTAATCCATGAAAACTGAACAGGGCCTTAGGATTTTGTGGATTCCTACAATATTTGATATATGCATTTTATATATATGTCTAGATTTATTATCATCTAATTGAATATAGTCATAAAAAAGATTTAAAACGAATATTAATTTAGGACTGAGAGGATATATACGTATATAGGATTATATTTATTGTAGTACGACTAGTAATCTGGATTTGTAGGTCCCATACTCGATTATACGAATGCCATAAATGTTACCCGTGCAAGCACAGGTGAAAGTATGAAACTTTATCCATTAGGTAATTATCGTGAACGTGTATATGTTTGCTTCACCTATATTTTATTTCACCCGCTGCCATGCTTACTGGGACCATGATACGTGGCCGAGTGAGACGCAAGGCATGCATGACATAATGAAAAAAATGTAGGGTAATATATAATAAATAATATAAACTAGTGCTAATGAATTTTTTATTTCTAGAACCTTATACTAAGTTTCTTTAATGCCTGGAATAAATTTGAAGGACACTTTTGGGAGTAAATGGTAATAGAGGGGATCACTAGTAGAGCTTTAAGCCTATGATATGCATAAATTTTGACTGGCAGTTTGAGTTATCGCGCGACGGTAAAAATAAACAGGTGGGCCCAATACTAGAACCACCAGTGGAAACATATTTCTACTGGCGGGTTTTTTAACACAACTGCCAATAGAAACCATCCATTTTCACAGGCGGTTGTGCAATGGAACCACCAGTGATAATATCCATTTCCATTGGCGGTTGTGCAATGAAACCACCAGTGATAATATTGTTTTTACTTGTGGTTCCATTACACCAACCGTCAGTGAAAATGAATGGTTTCTACTAGCGGTTGTGTTAAGAAAACCGCTAGTGGAAATAAGTTTTCACTGGCGGTTCCTTAATCCAACCGCCTATGACCTTTGTAGTATAAATACTCATTCGTCCTCCCCGATAGGAGCTGTAGCTCGCAGCCAAGTTCCACTGGAGGAGATTTTGGAGGTCTAGATTTCACAAAATACATGAGGTGAGGTTTTGATCTTCATTTTTTGGAAGAAGGTTGCTAAGAAAGGTTGGTTTATGTTTCTCTTGACATTTTTTTCATTCTTGCTTAATTTTAGCCAAATTTTGGATCTTGGATTTCACCATGTGTTAGAGATAAAGTAGTTAGGTTGCCTAATCCAACCCCATGTGACCTTTGTTGTATAAATACCCATTCATCCTTCCTGATAGGAACTATTGCAGCCCAACTTCCATTGGAAGCAATTTTGGAGAGCTAGATTTCACAAAATACAAGGGGAAGGTTTTGACCTTTATTTTTTAGAAGAATGTTGTTAAGAAAGGTTGGTTTATGTTTCTGTTACCAAATTTTGTTTATCCATGATACATTTAGTTGTTAGAAAATGTTGGTTTATGTTTATGGTATTTCCACTGGTGATTCCAAAATAACTGCCAGTGGAAATCTCATTTTCCACTGGCCCCTAGCAATGGCGGCACTGAAAAACACCAGTGCAAATAGCTTTAGAACCGCCACTATATAGCTTTTGTGTACTAGTGGATTGAAGGAGCTAAAACCCTTAACTATTCAATTCTAAATAGTAATTGAATTTTAGTTCCTCTAGTCCTCTTGTTAAGTTAAGGAAGGGAGAGAAAATTATACTGAAAAAACAAATGCGAATCAGTGTGACATGTTACTAAAACTGTTTTAATAATTCGAATTTGTTACGTGAAAACAAAGCTGAAGAAAGAGTGTTCTATCCTTGAGGTATCACACGTCCGTTTATCTCACAATTCATTAATTCTCTTCTTCGAATGATGGTGAATAAATATAGCACAACGATAGAGTATCATTAGTCAGTTGTCCCGTGCATTGCCACGATTTTCATACATCATACGAGTTGTCTTTGGTTTTAATAAAAAACAAAAAAATGTATGCTCTATTGGTTAGGTGGTTGTAAGTCTAAAACCAAGAACCAAGATTCAAACCTCTGTTTTATACATAATTTTATTTTATTTTTGCATTACGTGGGAAAGGGAATGGGTGACGAGAGAAGACCGTCTGAAACTGATGCTTTATATAGTAGAGATCTAGATACGGTGGAACTCATCGTCTTATTAATGTAAGGCTCTTTTTATTTTGGCTTACACATTAACCACAACCGAATGGGAATGGATAAGATGCTTATTGGATTGACCGGCATTATGATAGTGCATTGTGACGATACACAATCATATTTGGTACTTATAAAAAATAAATATAATATCAAAGTGAACATATGATCCACATATGAGATATTAAACTGATAAGAACAAAATTACACATTATCATAGCCAAAAGGTCAAGAAAGGAATGAGTTGAAAAGGAATCTGACCACTTTTTTATAGCTTGCTTGGTCGCTCGTCCTCCTTTAACTAGTGAGATGGTATTATGCAAGGGAATTATGATGTGTGTGGCTTCCTGTCATATTTGACTTAGGTGGTTTTCACAACCTATATATGTGGTGTAACAACATGTTGAGCACCAAAATTGACTGGCCAGACAGTCCACGGTCTGGACTGTCTGTGGTGGCGGCGTAGACGGTCTGTGCGTGTGTAGAATCAATTAGGGTTACTCCTTTCTTACGAGATTTATTAACAAACTCCACGGGATTAACTCAAAAACTGGCTTGTTATTGATCTAGACCTGCCCCTTATATAAACGAAGTGGTACGGCCGATTGACGCCACCACAATCGATCAATCAAACCTATGTATCATATTTACCTTATTTGCATTGTTCTTTCCATTCCTTTGGAGTAGGAGTAATCTAGCCCTAGTATTAGTCTTCCTTGACCTATTTCTTCACCTCTTTTTGGCCCGACGTCGTCTAGAGGCGTCTTAGGTGGCATGTCGACCCCAAAAAACCCATGTATCTCTCCTCCCCAACGGGGTCCCTCTCGGGAGGCGAGATTTGGGTTCTTTCCAGAGAATAAGACCCTTTGCGCACATGTGGACCGTCCGAGCCCCAAGCGAAGATCGTTAGGCAAGTGAGCAGGGAGAAGTCGCTCCTACAGCGAGGTCGTGCACCATCCGGCCTAGGGCCACAGACCGTCCGACGCTACCGTAGAGAGCACCGCCAGGCGGTTCACACCTAGTGTTTGGTGCTAGATCGACGTCAACACACTTTTTAGCCACTCTGCTGGGGACGAAGGTGTCAAGATGTACTAAAATCGGGGGCCCAAATGGCTGGTTCCAAAGATCGTCACATTGTTATCTCTGACACTAACATCATCAAGCCAACTCTAGAGGAACTCTCGGCTGATGATCAGTAGTGCTTTAATGACCGCATGAGGCACGATGAGGAAGAAGTGATGTGACAACTCTCTGAACGGCGCGAGAAGGCGAAGTAAGAGTACCTATCATACTTCACGGTGGATCGCCACCAGAAGATCATCCATTGGGAGATTGATATGTAATCTCTCTTACCTTCGCCTCATGCTCCCATTGTAAGTGTTCCAGATCCATCTTTAAGGCTTTTATAGAATAATGTGGGATTAGTTAATGAAAGGGAATTAGGCTTACACCTAGTCCCTAATTAATTTTGGTGGTTGAATTGCCCAACACAAACAATTGGACTAACTAGTTTGCTCTAGTGTATAAGTTATACAGGTGTCAAAGGTTCACAACAAGCCAATTAAAAAGACCAAAGTTGGGTTCAAAATAGAGAGCTAAAGGCATCCCGAAAGGCTCTCTGGTCTGGTGCACCGGACTGTCCGGTGGCGCACCGGACAGTGTCCGGTGCACCAGGGGACTTCGCGCTGAACTCCTCAGCCTCGGGAATTTTCCAGAAGCCGGCGCGCTATAATTCACCGGACTGTCCGGTGTACACCAGACAGTGTCCGGTGCTCCAAGAAGACGCGACTTTGGAACTTGGCAGCCTCGGGAAATCACAACGGCTGCTCCGCTATAATTCACCGGACATGTCCGGTGTACACCGGACTGTCCGGTGCAACTACGGGGCAACGGCTACTTCGCGCCAACGGTCGCCTGCAACAGCAATTAATGCGCGCCAGAGCGCGCAGGCGTCAGGCACGCCCATACTGGCGCACCTGACACTCTACAGTACATGTCCGGTGCACCACCGGACATCCAGGCGGGCCCAGAAGTCAAACTCCAACGGTCGAATCCCAACGGCTTTGGTGACGTGGATGGCGCACCGGACTGTCCGGTGCACCATACGACAGTCAGCCCCACCAAACGACTAGTTTGGTGGTTGGGGCTATAAATACCCCCAACCACCCACCATTCATTGCATCCAAGTTTTCCAGCTTCCAACCACTATACAAGAGCTAGCATTCATTACAAAGCACACCAAAAGAGATCAAATCCTCTCCCAACTCCACACAAAGCTTTAGTGACTAGAGAGAGTGATTTGTAGTGTTCATTTGAGCTCTTGCGCTTGGATCGCTTCTTTTCTTTGGCATTCTTTCTTGTGATCAAACACTCACTTGTAATTGAGGCAAGAGACACCAATTGTGTGGTGGTCCTTGCGGGAAGATTGATTCCCAAGTGATTTGAGAAGAGAAGCTCACTCGGTCCAAGGGACCGTTTGAGAGAGGGAAAGGGTTGAAAGAGACCCGGTCTTTGTGACCACCTCAACGGGGAGTAGGTTTGCAAGAACCGAACCTCGGTAAAACAAATCCTTGTGTCACACTCCTTATTTGCTCGAGATTTGTTTTGCACCCTCTCTCTCGCGGACTCGTTTTTATTTCTAACGCTAACCCGACTTGTAGTTGTGTTTATATTTGTAAATTTTAGTTTCGCCCTATTCACCCCCTCTAGGCGACTATCAGTTAAAATAATAAATAAATGAATCTATTAAAGAATGGGCACGTTCATATGAAAATTTTATTACCCCTAGTTTTCCCTCGCATGAACCTAATATAGAGCCACCCGCACCTAACACATCGGCTGCAAATGAGTCATCTTGAACTCAACCATTGTATAGTATACCGATGAAACGTTCGTAGCGCCACCACAGTAGCCGCCGTCTAGCATGTGACCGGCTCTGAACATAGTCAAACTGCCCGAGGGTCATCTCGGACCGTCCGGCTACATCATGGACCATCCAACATATTTTGTTGGATCGTCCGACCATACACAGGCTCGCGTGGAGATGACTCAGGTGGCGCCATATACGAAGGAACCATCCAAGTATACCCTTGGAACATTTGGCTCGGCTGCGGACCGTCCGACCCCTTAAGTCAGACTGTCTGGGTACATGTACACAGAACTAGGGGCTACACAATATGCACAGTTTCCACACCCATCGCAGCAGCACTACACTACCCCACCAACAACATATTATAACCATGCCATGTCACCTTATGTGCCTAGGGATGAATATCCTTCGACCACCAAAGAGCCCGAGAGATATAGGGCAGGAGGGGGTGGCATTAATAGGACACCTAACACACATTTTGAACATCCCTGGGAGGAAAGCTGACAAAATAATGTCCGACAACCTAAAGTTTTCACCCCAAACATAATGGATGGTCATCAGACGTGGTGGAAAAAGTTAGGGATGAGGTAGCCGGGTTGATCAGAGACAAGCTCGATGTTAGTGTGTCAGGCACATGGCAGTCATATTGGAAACCTTATAATCATCGATTTGACGCTGTGCCATATCCGCAAGGGACCAGGATACCGAATTTCTCTAAATTTTCCGGTGAAGTCAGGAAAAGCACGCATGAGCACATAAGTCAGTTCTTAGCACACTTAGGAGAATTGACTGATAGGGAAGCCTAACGTGTTCATTTATTCTCGTTGTCCCTTACTGGTACCACATTCATATGGTACACAACCTTGCCGCCTAACTCTATCAACCCTAAACCCTAAACCCTAAAGAGCAACACAACAAGTGTCGCATGTTCATCAAATGATGACATGGTACTTTCCACCAGCCTATTCATCGTCGACATATTTTCCTTTTCAAGCCTAGGTAGTGCAGCGATGAACCCATATTACATATATCACACCTTTGCTTATTTGGGCTAGGGGCACCACAATTTTGTATTTATTGTTCCATTGATCAAGTAGTCATGGAAGAGAAAATGCAATCCTAAATGACCTTTATGCATCAGAGCTCTATTACATGATTACCCTATTAGATTCAAAAGGCTAGTGACATGCATCAGGCTTACTTATTACATAGGGAACAAAATAACTTGTGAGATTTGTTGTTTCTCGAAGGGTGCTGATAGTGCATATGCTTTTGGTTCATCAACCTCCACAAAAAGGTGAGGGGCAGGTGTTCAGCACAAAAATTGACTGGCTAGACGGTCTGGCCCTTAGGTCGGACGGTCCGAGGTGGAGGCGCGGATGGTCCACGTGTGTGCAGAATTAGTTAGGGTTACTAGTTTCTTGCGGGATTTGTTAACAAACTCTGTGAGATTAACTTGGAAACCGATTTATAATGTGTCTAGACCGCCCCTTATATAAACGAAGGGGTACAACCAATTGACACCCCCACAATCGATCCCATCAAAACTATTTATCATATTTACCTTATTTGCATTGTTCTTTCCATTTCTTAGGAGTATGGAGTAATCTAGCCTTAGTCTAGCCCTAGTATTAGTCTTCCTCAACCTATTTCTTCACCTCTTTTTGGCCCAGCGTCGTCTAGAGGCGTCTTTGGTGGCCTACCGACCCCAAGACAACCCTTGGATATCTCCTCCCCAACAATTTCTTCCTATGAGGCGAGATTCGGGTTCTTCGCGGAGAACACAAGCCGACCGCCTCATATGAAATGAAACGATGATTCAACCCCAAGCGTGTGAAACTATAGAAGTACGCACTGAGACAAAAGGCACCGCGCGACCCTTCATTAGCCCCTGAAGGGAGACACTCTCCCCTCAGGGTCTTGGAGGCTACTGTGGGGAAATGATCCCCTGTCCCTTGGACTTGCCGATCAGTGAGCACATAGAGGAAAGAGCCCCTGATCGCTGGGGCCCGTTAGTCAGTCAGAAGAGGCAGGTGGGCCAACCCTGGAAGGACCCACCCCCGGTCGAGCCCCGTGGCACCAAGCCCAAGGCTGGGGATGGCAGAGCCTGACAAGGGAGGACGGACATGTCGAAAGGGAACCACTCAAGTGGATCCCGCGCGCGGCCCCGGACTGACCTGCCATAAATGACTGGCCACATTAACCATGCCTGGCACTAAGCCACAGTGTGGACGCCGGTCCGCTTCCCACTCATGACCTATGGACCCTCGGACCGTGTAGCACTCAAGACCTACGAGCCTCCAAACTGCGACACATTAATAGCCCACGCGCCCTCAGCCTGCGGCGCACTTATGGCATATTGAACTAGGCCTGAGTGTGCATACTGAAAGGGAATTAGGCTTACACCTATTTCCTAAATGATTTTGGTGGTTGAATTGCCGAACACAAATTATTGGACTAACTAGTTTGCTCTAGTCTATAAGTTCTACAGGTGCCAAAGGTTCACAATAAGCCAATAAAAGACAAAGAAAAGGGTTCAACAAAGTGAGCAAGGGACAACCGAAGTGTGCCCTGGTCTGGCGCATCGGACTGTCCGGTGCACCAGGGAACTCCAAGCTGAACTCATCACCTTCGGGAATTCTCAGAGGCGCTTCGCTATAATTCACCGGACTGTCCGGTGCACCACCGGACAGTGTCCGGTGCCCCAAGGAAGAGCGGCTCTGAACTCGCCAGCTTCGGGAATCCGCTCCGCTATAATTCACCGGACATGTCCGGTGCACACCGGACTGTCCGGTGAGCCAGCGGAGCAACGGCTACTTCGTGCGCAACGGTCGACTGCAACGCATTAAATGCGCGCCTGCACACGCAGAGGACAGAGCACGCACGGGTGGCACACCGGACAGTCTACAGGACTTGTCCGGTGCGCCACCGGACAGCCAGGCGGGCCCACAAGTCAGAGCTCCAACAGGTCGGAACCCAACGGCCTGGTGACGTGGCTGGCGCACCGGACACTGTCCGGTGGCGCACCGGACTGTCCGGTGCGCCATGCGACAACAGCCTCCACCAAACGGCTAGTTTGGTGGTTGGGGCTATAAATACCCCAACCACCCCCACATTCAAGTCATCCAAGTTTTCCACTTTCCAACTACTTACAAGAGCTCTAGTATTCAATTCTAGACACACTCAAGTGATCAAATCCTCTCACAATTCCACACAAGGCTTTAGTGATTAGTGAGAGAGATTTGTTGTGTTCTTTTGAGCTCTTGCGCTTGGATTGCTTCCTTCTTTCATTCTTTCTTGTGATCATCTCATTTGTAAGCAAGGCAAGAGACACCAATTGTGTGGTGGTCCTTGCGGGAAGTTTAATTCCCAATTGATTTGAGAAGAGAAGCTCACTCGGTCCGAGGGACCGTTTGAGAGAGGGAAAGGGTTGAAAGAGACCCGGTCTTTGTGACCACCTCAACGGGGAGTAGGTTTGCAAGAACCGAACCTCGGTAAAACAAATCCGCGTGTCACACTCTTTATTCGCTTTCGATTTGTTTGGCACCCTCTCTCTCTCACACTCGATTATATTTCTAACGCTAACCCGGCTTGTAGTTGTGATTTAGTTTGTAAATTTCAGATTTGCCCTATTCACCCCCCTCTAGGCGACTTTCAATTGGTATTGGAGCCCGGTGCTTCATTAGAGCCTAACCGCTCGAAGTGATGTCGGGAGATCACGCCAAGAGGGAAATGGAGACCGGCGACAAGCCCACTACAAGCCACGGAAAGGCTTCATCGGAAGAGTCCCGCAACAAGGGGAAGGGGAAGGAGAAAAAAATCCTCTTCCCACAAGTCGCATCGGAGTGGCGACAAGAAAAAGAAGATGAGGAAGGTGGTCTACTACGAGACTGATACTTCATCACCTTTCACCTCCGGCTCTGACGCGCCATCCATTACTTCTAAGCGCCATCAGCGCAAGAAGTTTAGTAAGATCCCCCTACGCTACCCTCGCATTCCTAAACATACACCTTTACTTTCTGTCCCATCAGGCAAACCACCAACTTTTGATGGTGAAGATTATGCTAGGTGGAGTGATTTAATGCGATTTCATCTAACCTCACTCCACAAAAGTATATGGGATGTTGTTGAGTTTGGTGTACAGGTACCGTCCGTAGGGGATGAAGATTATGATGAGGATGAAGTGGCCCAAATCCAACACTTCAACTCCCAAGCCTCAACTATACTCCTCGCCTCTCTAAGTCGAGAGGAGTATAATAAGGTGCAAGGGTTGAAAGGTGCTAAGGAAATTTGGGACACGCTAAAGACCACGCACGAAGGAGATGAGGTGACCAAGATCACCAAGCGGGAAACGATCGAGGGGGAGCTCGGTCGCTTCCGACTTCGCCAAGGGGAGGAGCCACAAGACATGTACAACCGGCTCAAAACCTTGGTGAACCAAGTGCGCAACCTCGGGAGCAAAAAATAGGATGACCACGAAATGGTTAAGGTTATTCTAAGATCACTTGTTTTCCTTAACCCTACTCAAGTTCAATTAATTCGTGGGAATTCTAGATATACACTAATGACTCCCGAGGAAGTAATCAGGAATTTTGTGAGCTTTGAATTGATGATCAAAGGGTCAAAGAAGATCAACGAGCTTGACGGCCCCTCCACGTCCGAAGCACAACCGGTCGCATTCAAGGCGACAGAAGAAAAGAAGGAGGAATCTACTCTAAGTCGAACACCCATCGACGCCTCCAAGCTCGACAACGAGGAGATGGCGCTCATCATCAAGGGCTTCCGTCAAATCCTCAAGCAAAGAAGGGGGAAAGATTACAAGCCCCGCTCCAAGAAAGTTTGCTACAAGTGTGGTAAGCCCAGTCACTTTATAGCAAAATGTCCTATTTCTAGTGACAGTGACAGGGGCGACGACAAGAAGGGGAGAAGAAAGGAGAAGAAGAAGTACTACAAGAAGAAGGGCGGTGATGCCCATGTTTGCCGAGAATGGGACTCCGACGAGAGCTCCACTGACTCCTCCTCCGACGAGGACGCTGCCAACATCGCCGTCACCAAGGGACTTCTCTTCCCCAACGACGACCACAAGTGCCTCATGGCAAAGGACGGCAAAAGGAAGAAGGTAAAATCAAGATCCTCCACTAAATATGAAACCTCTAGTGATGAGGATAATGCTAGCAATGAGGAGGATAACCTATGCATTCTTTTTGCCAACCTAAACATGCAACAAAAAGAAAAGTTAAATGAATTGATTAGTGCTATTCATGAAAAGGATGATCTCTTGGACACCCAAGAGGACTTCCTTATTAAATAAAATAAGAAGCATGTTAAGGTTAAAAATGCTTATTCTCTAGAAGTAGAGAAATGTGAAAAACTAACTAGTGAGCTAAGCACTTGCCATGAGATTATTAACAACCTTAGAAATGAGAATGCCAATTTAATTGCTAAGGTTGATTCAAATACTTGTGATGTTTTAATTCCCAATCTTAGAAATGATAATGTTGATTTGCTTGCTAAGATTGAAGAATTAAACATTTCTCTTGCTAGCCTTAGGATTGAGAATGAAAAATTGCTTACTAAGGCTAAAGAACTAGATGTTTGCAATGTTACTGAAAGGGAATTAGGCTTACACCTAGTCCCTAATTAATTTTGGTGGTTGAATTGCCCAACACAAATAACTGGACTAACTAGTTTGCCCAAGTATATAGATTATACAGGTGTAAAAGGTTCACACTCAGCCAATAAAAAGACCAAGTTTTGGATTCAACAAAGGAGCAAAGTGGCAACCGAAGGCCCTCTGGTCTGGGAGCACCGGACTGTCCGGTGTACACCGGACAGTGTCCGGTGCACCACCGAACATGTCCGGTGCACCAGAGGACTCCAACGCAAACTCGCCACCTTCGGGAATTTCCAGAGGCGACTCCGCTATAATTCACCGGACTGTCCGGTGTACACCGGACAGTGTCCGGTGCGCCAAGGAAGGTCAGCCTCAGGAACTCGCCAGCTTCGGGAAATCAGCAACGGCTAGTCCGCTAAAATTCACCGGACTGTCCGGTGTGCACCGGACTGTCCGGTGCGACCCCGGAGCAACGGCTACTCGGCGCCAACGGCTACCTGCAGCGCATTTAATGCGCGCTCTGCGCGCGCAGAAGGCAGGCGCGCCGATTCCGGCGCACCGGACAATGAACAGGAGTTGTCCGGTGTGCACCGGACACCCAGGCGGGCCCACAAGTCAGAAGCTTCAACGGTCAGAATCCAACGGCAGTGATGACGTGGCGGGGGCACCGGACATGTCCGGTGTGCACCGGACTGTCCGGTGCGCCATCGAGCAGACAGCCTCCCAACGGCCACATTTGGTGGTTGGGGCTATAAATACCCCAACCGCCCCACCATTCATTGCATCCAAGTTTTCCACTTCTCAACCACTTACAAGAGCTAGGCATTCAATTCTAGACACACCAAAGAGATCAAATCCTCTCCAATTCCACAAAAGGCTTTAGTGATTAGAGAGAGAGATTTGCCGTGTTCTTTTGAGCTCTTGCGCTTGGATTGCTTCTTTTCTTTCTCACTTGCTCTTGTGATCAACACTCAATTGTAATCAAGGCAAGAGGCACCAATTGTGTGGTGGCCCTTGCGGGGAAGTTTTATTCCCGGCTTTGATTTGAGAAGAGAAGCTCACTCGGTCCGAGGGACCATTTGAGAGAGGGAAGGGTTGAAAGAGACCCGGCCTTTGTGGCCTCCTCAACGGGGAGTAGGTTTGAGAGAACCGAACCTCGGTAAAACAAATCCGCATGTCTCACTTCACTATTCGCTTGCGATTTGTTTTGTGCCCTCTCTTGCGGACTTGATTATATTTCTAACGCTAACCCGGCTTGTAGTTGTGATTATCTTTGAAAATTTCAGTTTCGCCCTATTCACCCCCCCTCTAGGCGACTTTCAATTGGTATCAGAACCAGGTTCTTCATTAGAGCCTAACCGCTCGAAGTGATGTCGGGAGATCACGCCAAGAAGGAGATGGAGACCGGCGAAAAGCCCACTACAAGCCACGGGAGCACTTCATCGGAAGAGTCCCGCACCAAGAGGAAGGAGAAGAAGAAGATCTCCTCCAACAAAGGGAAGGAGAAGAAATCTTCTTCTCACCACAAAGAGAAGAAGGAAAAATCTTCTTCCCACAAGCCGCGTCGGAGTGGGGACAAGCAAAAGAGGATGAGGAAGGTAGTCTACTACGAGACCGACACTTCATCAACATCAACCTCCGACTCCGATGCACCCACCGTAACTTCTAAACGCCAAGAGCGTAAGAAGTTTAGTAAGATCCCCCTACACTATCCTCGCATTTCTAAACATGCACCTTTACTTTCCGTCCCATTAGGCAAGCCACCAACTTTTGATGGTGAAGATTATGCTAGGTGGAGTGATTTAATGCGATTTCATCTAACCTCACTCCACAAAAGTATATGGGATGTTGTTGAGTTTGGTGCACAGGTACCATCCGTAGGGGACAAGAATTATGATGAGGATGAGGTGGCCCAAATCGAGCACTTCAACTCTCAAGCGACAACAATACTCCTCGCCTCTTTAAGTAGAGAGGAGTATAACAAAGTTCAAGGGTTGAAGAGCGCCAAGGAGGTTTGGGATGTGCTCAAAACCGCGCACGAAGGAGATGAGCTCACCAAGATCACCAAGCGGGAAACGATCGAGGGGGAGCTCGGTCGGTTCCGGCTTCGCAAAGGGGAGGAGCCACAACACATGTACAACCGGCTCAAAACTTTGGTGAACCAAGTGCGCAACCTCGGGAGCGTCAAGTGGGACGACCACGAAATGGTTAAGGTTATTCTAAGATCTCTCATTTTCCTTAACCCCACTCAAGTTCAATTAATTCGTGGTAATCCTAGATATACTAAAATGACCCCCGAGGAAGTTATCGGGCATTTTGTAAGTTTTGAGTGCATGATCGAAGGCTCGAGGAAGATCAACGAGCTTGATGATCCATCTACATCCGAAGCTCAACCCGTCGCATTCAAGGCGACGGAAGAAAAGGAGGAGTCTACACCAAGTAGACAACCAATCGACCCCTCCAAGCTTGACAATGAGGAGATGGCGCTCGTCATCAAGAGCTTCCGCCAAATCCTCAAACAAAGGAGGGGGAAAGACTACAAGTCCCGCTCCAAGAAGGTTTGCTACAAATGTGGTAAGCCCGGTCATTTTATTGCTAAATGTCCTATATCAAGTGACAGTGACCGAGGCGACGACAAGAAGGGGAGAAGAAAGGAGAAAAAGAAGCACTACAAGAAGAAGGGCGGCGATGCCCATGTTTGTCGGGAGTGGGATTCCGACGAAAGCTCAAGCGACTCCTCCGACGACGAGGACGCCGCCAACATCGCCGTCACCAAGGGACTTCTCTTCCCCAACGTCGGCCACAAGTGCCTCATGGCAAAGGACGGCAAACGGAAGAAGGTTAAATCTAACTCCTCCACTAAATATGAGTCTTCTAGTGATGATAATAATAGTGATGAGGAGGATAATTTGCGTGTTCTTTTTGCCAATCTTAACATGGAGCAAAAAGAAAAATTAAATGAATTGATTAGTGCTATTCATGAAAAGGATGACCTTTTGGACTCCCAAGAGGATTGTCTAATTAAAGAAAACAAGAAACATGTTAAGGTTAAAAAGGCTTATGCTCTAGAAGTAGAAAAATGTGAAAAATTATCTAGTGAGCTAAGCACTTGCCGTGAGATAATTGACAACCTTAGGAATGAAAATGCTAGTTTAAATGCTAAGGTTGATTCTCGTGTTTGCATTGTTTCAACTTCCAATCCTAAAAATAATAATGATGATTTGCTTGCTAGGATTGAAGAATTGAATATTTCTCTTGCTAGCCTTAGAGTAGAAAATAAAAATTTAATTGCTAAGGCTAAAGATTATGATGTTTGCAAAGTTACAGTTTCCGATCTTAGAGATAAAAATGATATTCTTCATGCTAAGATTGTTGAACTTAATTCTTGCAAACCCTCTACATCTATTGTTGAGCATGTATCTATTTGTACTAGATGTAGAGATGTTGATGTTAATGCTATTCATGATCATATGGCTTTAATTAAACAACAAAATGATCATATAGCAAAACTAGATGCTAAAATTACCGAGCACAACTTAGAAAATGAGAAATTTAAATTTGCTCGTAGCATGCTTTATAATGGGAGACGCCCGGGCATCAAGGATGGCATTGGCTTCCAAAGGGGACACAATGTCAAAATTAGTGCCTCTCCTAAAAGATTGTCTAATTTTGTTAAGGGCAAGGCTCCCATGCCTCAGGATAACGAGGGTTACATTTTATACCCTGCCGGTTATCCTGAGAGCAAAATTAGGAGAATTCATTCTAGGAAGTCTCACTCTGGCCCTAATCATGCTCTTATGTATAAGGGTGAGACATCTAGCTCTAGGCAACCAACCCATGCTAAGTCGCCTAGAAAGAAAACTCCTAGTGCATCAAATGATCATGACATTTCATTTAAAACTTTTGATACTTCTTATGTGCTTACTAACAAATCCGGCAAGGTAGTTGCCAAGTTTGTTGGGGGCAAACACAAGGGTTCCAAGACTTGTGTTTGGGTACCCAAAGTTCTTGTGTCTAATGCCAAAGGACCCAAAACCGTTTGGGTACCTAAAGTCAAGAACTAAAATTGTTTTGTAGGTTTATGCATCCGGGGGCTCAAGTTGGATACTCGACAGCGGGTGCACAAACCACATGACAGGGGAGAAAAAGATGTTCTCCTCATATGAAAAAAACCAAGATCCCCAACGAGCGATCACATTCGGGGATGGAAATCAAGGTTTGGTCAAAGGATTGGGTAAAATTGCTATATCACCTGACCATACTATTTCCAATGTTTTTCTTGTTGATTCATTAGATTACAATTTGCTTTCCGTTTCTCAATTATGTCAAATGGGCTACAACTGTCTATTTACTGATGTAGGTGTCACTGTCTTTAGAAGAAGTGATGATTCAATAGCATTTAAGGGAGTGTTAGAGGGTCAGCTATACTTGGTAGATTTTGATAGAGCTGAACTCAACACTTGCTTGGTTGCTAAGACTAACTTGGGTTGGCTCTGGCACCGCCGACTAGCCCATGTTGGAATGAAGAATCTTCATAAGCTTCTAAAGGGAGAACACATTTTAGGACTAACAAATGTTCATTTTGAGAAAGACAGGATTTGTAGCGCATGCCAAGCCGGGAAGCAAGTTGGTACTCATCATCCACACAAGAACATCATGACGACCGACAGGCCACTGGAGCTCCTACACATGGATCTATTCGGCCCGATTGCTTACATAAGCATCGGCGGGAGTAAGTACTGTCTAGTTATTGTGGATGATTATTCTCGCTTCACTTGGGTATTCGTTTTACAGGAAAAATCTCAAACCCAAGAGACCTTAAAGGGATTCTTGAGACGGGCTCAAAATGAGTTCGGCTTAAGGATCAAGAAAATAAGAAGCGACAACGGGACGGAGTTCAAGAACTCTCAAATTGAAGGCTTTCTTGAGGAGGAGGGCATCAAGCATGAGTTCTCTTCTCCCTACACCCCACAACAAAATTGGTGTAGTGGAGAGAAAGAATCGAACTCTATTGGACATGGCAAGGACCATGCTTGATGAGTACAAGACCTCGGATCGGTTTTGGGCCGAGGCAGTCAACACCGCCTGCTACGCCATCAACCGGTTATATCTTCACGGAATCCTCAAGAAGACATCCTATGAACTCCTAACCGGTAAAAAGCCCAACATTTCATATTTTAGAGTTTTTGGTAGCAAATGCTTTATTCTTGTTAAAAGAGGTAGAAAATCTAAATTTGCTCCTAAGACTGAGAAGGCTTTTTACTCGGTTATGACTCAAACACAAGGGCATATAGGGTCTTTAACAAGTCCACTGGACTAGTTGAGGTCTCATGTGACGTTGTGTTTGATGAAACTAACGGCTCTCAAGTAGAGCAAGTTGATCTTGATGAGATAGGTGATGAAGAGGCTCCGTGCATCGCACTAAGGAACATGTCCATTGGGGATGTGTGTCCTAAGGAATCCGAAGAGCCTCCAAATGCACAAGATCAACCATCCTCCTCCATGCAAGCATCTCCACCAACTCAAAATGAGGAAGAGGCTCAAGTTGATGAAGAAGAAGATCAATCAAATGAGCCACCTCAAAATGACGGCAATGATCAAGGGGGAGATGCAAACGCGGAAGACAAGGAGGATGAGCAAGAACCAAGGCTGCCACACCCAAGAGTCCACCAAGCAATCCAACGAGATCACCCCGTCGACACCATCCTCGGCAACATTCATAAGGGGGTAACTACTCGATCTCGTATTGCTCATTTTTGTGAACATTACTCTTTTGTTTCCTCTATTGAGCCACACAGGGTAGAGGAAGCGCTTCAAGATTCGGATTGGGTGGTGGCAATGCAAGAGGAGCTCAACAACTTCACTAGGAATGAGGTATGGCATTTAGTTCCACGTCCTAATCAAAATGTTGTAGGAACCAAATGGGTCTTCCGCAACAAGCAAGACGAGCATGGTGTGGTGACAAGGAACAAAGCTCGACTTGTGGCCAAAGGATACTCCCAAGTCGAAGGTTTGGATTTCGGTGAAACCTATGCACCCGTAGCTAGGCTTGAGTCAATTCGCATATTATTGGCCTATGCTACTTACCATGGCTTTAAGCTTTATCAAATGGACGTAAAAAGTGCCTTCCTCAATGGACCAATCAAGGAAGAGGTCTATGTTGAGCAACCTCCCGGCTTTGAAGACAGTGAGTATCCTAATCATGTCTATAAGCTCTCTAAGGCGCTTTATGGGCTCAAGCAAGCCCCAAGAGCATGGTATGAATGCCTTAGAGATTTTCTTATTGCAAATGGATTCAAAGTCGGAAAGGCCGATCCTACACTCTTTACTAAAACTCTTGAAAATGACTTGTTTGTATGCCAAATTTATGTTGATGATATTATATTTGGGTCTACTAACGAGTCTACATGTGAAGAGTTTAGTAGGATCATGACTCAGAAATTCGAGATGTCAATGATGGGGGAGTTGAAGTATTTTCTAGGATTCCAAGTCAAACAACTCCAAGAGGGCACCTTCATCAGCCAAACGAAGTACACTCAAGACATTCTAACCAAGTTTGGGATGAAGGATGCCAAGCCCATCAAGACACCCATGGGAACCAATGGGCATCTCGACCTCGACACGGGAGGTAAGTCTGTGGATCAAAAGGTATACCGGTCGATGATTGGTTCATTACTCTATTTATGTGCATCTCGACCGGATATTATGCTTTCCGTATGCATGTGTGCAAGATTCCAAGCCGACCCTAAGGAAGCTCACCTTACGGCCGTAAAACGAATCTTGAGATATTTGGCTTATACTCCTAAGTTTGGGCTTTGGTACCCTCGGGGATCCACATTTGATTTGATTGGTTATTCGGATGCCGATTGGGCGGGGTGCAAAATCAATAGGAAGAGCACATCGGGGACTTGCCAGTTCTTGGGAAGATCCTTGGTGTCTTGGGCTTCAAAGAAGCAAAATTCGGTCGCTCTTTCCACCGCCGAAGCCGAGTATATTGCCGCAGGCCATTGTTGCGCACAATTACTTTGGATGAGGCAAACCCTGCGGGACTACGGTTACAAATTAACCAAAGTCCCTTTGCTATGTGATAATGAGAGTGCAATCAAAATGGCCGACAATCCCGTCGAGCATAGCCGCACTAAGCACATAGCCATTCGGTATCATTTTCTTAGGGATCACCAACAAAAGGGAGATATCGAGATTTCATACATTAATACTAAAGATCAATTAGCCGATATCTTTACCAAGCCTCTTGATGAACAATCTTTTAACAAACTTAGGCATGAGCTCAATATTCTTGATTCTAGGAACATCTTTTGTTAAATTGCACACATAGCTCATGTATATACCTTTGATCATGTCTTTTTCATATGCTATGACTAATGTGTCTTTCAAGTCTATTTCAAACCAAGTCATAGGTATATTGAAAGGGAATTAGAGTCTTCGGCGAAGACAAAGGCTTCCACTCCGTAACTCATCCTTCGCCATCACTCCAAGCAACTCTCCATTCCAGGGGGAGAAAAGCATGAGCATCAAACAAAAGGTCCTTGTCTTTGGGGAGAAAGTAAGAGCCCAAAGCAAAAGGACCGGACTTCATCTTTGGTATAATCTTAACTCATTTATTTATGACCAAAGGGGAAGATAGCACTTCGAGGGCTCTAATGATTCCGTTTTTGGCGATTCATGCCAAAAAGGGGGAGAAATGAGCCCAAAGCAAAAGGACCGCACCACCACCAGTTTTAAAAAAAAAAACTTAAGTGTTGAATATTTTCAATTGGTAGCCTATTGTGTTCAAAAGAGGGAGAAAGTAGTATTTCAAAAATGATATATCAAAACCCTCTTGAACACTAAGAGGAGGATCTCTTTTAGGGGGAGTTTTGTTTAGTCAAAGGAAAAGCATTTGAAACAAGGGGAGAAGAATTTCAAATCCTGAAAATGCCTTGCAAAATCTTATTCATTTACCTTTGACTGTTTGCAAATGAACTTTGAAAAGTATTTACAAAATAATTTGCAAAAACAAAACATGTGGTGCAAGCGTGGTCCAAAATGTTATATAAGAAAGAAATAATCCATGCATATCTTGTAAGTAGTTATATTGGCTCAATTCCAAGCAACCTTTACACTTACATTATGCAAACTAGTTCAATTATGCACTTCTATATTTGCTTTGGTTTGTGTTGGCATCAATCACCAAAAAAGGGGAGATTGAAAGGGAATTAGGCTTACACCTAGTCCCTAATTAATTTTGGTGGTTGAATTGCCCAACACAAATAACTGGACTAACTAGTTTGCCCAAGTATATAGATTATACAGGTGTAAAAGGTTCACACTCAGCCAATAAAAAGACCAAGTTTTGGATTCAACAAAGGAGCAAAGTGGCAACCGAAGGCCCTCTGGTCTGGGAGCACCGGACTGTCCGGTGTACACCGGACAGTGTCCGGTGCACCAGAGGACTCCAACGCAAACTCGCCACCTTCGGGAATTTCCAGAGGCGACTCCGCTATAATTCACCGGACTGTCCGGTGTACACCGGACAGTGTCCGGTGCGCCAAGGAAGGTCAGCCTCAGGAACTCGCCAGCTTCGGGAAATCAGCAACGGCTAGTCCGCTAAAATTCACCGGACTGTCCGGTGTGCACCGGACTGTCCGGTGCGACCCCGGAGCAACGGCTACTCGGCGCCAACGGCTACCTGCAGCGCATTTAATGCGCGCTCTGCGCGCGCAGAAGGCAGGCGCGCCCATTCCGGCGCACCGGACAATGAACAGGAGTTGTCCGGTGTGCACCGGACACCCAGGCGGGCCCACAAGTCAGAAGCTTCAACGGTCAGAATCCAACGGCAGTGATGACGTGGCGGGGGCACCGGACATGTCCGGTGTGCACCGGACTGTCCGGTGCGCCATCGAGCAGACAGCCTCCCAACGGCCACATTTGGTGGTTGGGGCTATAAATACCCTAACCGCCCCACCATTCATTGCATCCAAGTTTTCCACTTCTCAACCACTTACAAGAGCTAGGCATTCAATTCTAGACACACCAAAGAGATCAAATCCTCTCCAATTCCACAAAAGGCTTTAGTGATTAGAGAGAGAGATTTGCCGTGTTCTTTTGAGCTCTTGCGCTTGGATTGCTTCTTTTCTTTCTCACTTGCTCTTGTGATCAACACTCAATTGTAATCAAGGCAAGAGGCACCAATTGTGTGGTGGCCCTTGCGGGGAAGTTTTATTCCTGGCTTTGATTTGAGAAGAGAAGCTCACTCGGTCCGAGGGACCGTTTGAGAGAGGGAAGGGTTGAAAGAGACCCGGCCTTTGTGGCCTCCTCAACGGGGAGTAGGTTTGAGAGAACCGAACCTCGGTAAAACAAATCTGCATGTCTCACTTCACTATTCGCTTGCGATTTGTTTTGTGCCCTCTCTTGCGGACTTGATTATATTTCTAACGCTAACCCGGCTTGTAGTTGTGATTATCTTTGAAAATTTCAGTTTCGCCCTATTCACCCCCCCTCTAGGCGACTTTCAGTTACAATTTCCGATCTTAGAGATAAAAATGATATATTGCATGCTAAGATTGTTGAACTTAATTCTTGCAAACCCTCTACATCTACCACTGAGCATGTCACTATTTGCACTAGATGTAGAGATGTTGATATTAATGCTATACATGATCACCTTTCCATGATTAAACAACAAAATGATCATATAGCTAAATTAGATGCTAAAATTGCCGAGCATGAACTAGAAAATGAAAAATTTAAGTTTGCTCGTAGTATGCTTTATAATGGGAGACGCCCTGACATTAAGGATGGCATTGGCTTCCAACAGGGAGGCAATGTCAAACTTAATGCCCCTCCTAAGAAATTGTCCAACTTTGTTAAGGGCAAGGCTCCCATGCCTCAGGATAACGAGGGTTACATTTTGTACCCTGCCGGTTATCCTGAGAGCAAAATTAGGAGAATTCATTCTAGGAAGTCTCACTCTGGCCTTAACCATGCTTTTATGTATAAGGGTGAGACATCTAGTTCTAGGCAATCAACCCATGCAAAATTGCCTAAGAAGAAAACTCCTAAGGCGTCAAATGATTCTAACATTTCATTTAAGACTTTTGATGCCTCCTATGTTTTAACTAACAAATTCGGCAAGGTAGTTGCCAAATATGTTGGGGGCAAGCACAAGGGGTCAAAGACTTGTGTTTGGGTACCCAAAGTTCTTGTGTCTAATGCCAAAGGACCCAAAACCATTTGGGTACCTAAAGTCAAGAACTAAACTTATTTTGTAGTTTTATGTATCCGGAGGCTCAAGTTGGATCATCGATAGCGGGTGCACAAACCACATGACAGGGGAGAAGAAAATGTTCTCCTCCTACGAGAAAAACCAAGATCCCCAACGAGCTATCACATTCGGGGATGGAAACTAAGGTTTGGTCAAAGGTTTGGGTAAAATTGCTATATCACCTGACCATTCCATTTCCAATGTTTTTCTTGTAGATTCTTCAGATTACAATTTGCTTTCCGTTTCACAATTATGTCAAATGGGCTACAACTGTCTTTTTACTGATGTAGGTGTCACTGTCTTTAGAAGAAGTGATGATTCAATAGCATTTAAGGGAGTGTTAGAGGGTCAGCTATACTTGGTAGATTTTGATAGAGCTGAACTCGACACCTGCTTAATTGCTAAGACTAACATGGGTTGGCTCTGGCACCGCCGACTAGCCCATGTTGGGATGAAGAATCTTCACAAGCTTCTGAAGGGAGAACACATTCTAGGATTAACAAATCTTCATTTTGAGAAAGACAGAATTTGTAGCGCATGCCAAGCAGGGAAGCAAGTTGGGACTCATCATCCACACAAAAACATCATGACGACTGACAGGCCACTGGAACTCCTACACATGGACCTATTCGGCCCGATAGCTTATATAAGCATCGGTGGGAGTAAGTACTGTCTAGTTATTGTGGATGATTATTCTCGCTTCACTTGGGTGTTCTTTTTGCAGGAAAAATCTCATACCCAAGAGACCCTAAAGGGATTCTTGAGACGGGCTCAAAATGAGTTCGGCTTAAGGATCAAGAAAATTAGAAGCGACAACGGGATGGAGTTCAAGAACTCTCAAATTGAAGGATTTCTTGAGGAGGAGGGCATCAAGCATGAGTTCTCTTCTCCCTACACACCACAACAAAATGGTGTAGTGGAGAGAAAGAATAGAACTCTATTGGACATGGCAAGAACCATGCTTGATGAGTACAAGACTTCGGATCGGTTTTTGGCCGAGGCGGTCAACACCGCCTGCTACTCCATCAACTGGTTGTATCTACACCGAATCCTCAAGAAGACATCATACGAACTCCTAACCGGTAAAAAGCCCAATATTTCATATTTTAGAGTCTTTGGTAGCAAATGCTTTATTCTTGTTAAAATAGGTAGAAAATCTAAATTTGCTCTTAAGACTGTAGAAGGCTTTTTACTAGGATATGATTCAAACACAAGGGCATATAGAGTCTTTAACAAGTCCACTGGGCAAGTTGAAGTTTCTTGTGACGTTGTGTTTGATGAGACTAACGGCTCTCAAGTGGAGCATGTTGATCTTGATGAGATAGGTGATGAAGAGGCTCCGTGCATCGCTCTAAGGAACATGTCTATTGGGGATGTGTGTCCTAAGGAATCCGAAGAGCCTCCAAATGCACAAGATCAACCATCCTCCTCCACGCAAGCATCTCCACCAACTCAAAATGAGGATGAGGCTCAAGTTGATGAAGGAAAAGATCAAAGAGATGAGCCACCTCAAGATAATGGCAATGATCAAGGGGAAGATGCAAATGATCAAGACAAGGAGGATGAAGAAGGAAGACCGCCACACCCAAGAGTCCATCAAGCAATCCAACGAGATCACCCCGTCGACACCATCCTCGGCGACATTCATAAGGGGGTAAATACTAGATCTCGTGTTGCACATTTTTGTGAGCATTACTCTTTTGTTTCCTCTATTGAGCCACAGAGGGTAGAGGAAGCACTGCAAGATTCGGATTGGGTGGTGGCGATGCAAGAGGAACTCAACAATTTCACTAGGAACGAGGCATGACATTTGGTTCCACGTCCTAATCAAAATGTTGTAGGAACCGAGTGGGTTTTCCGCAACAAGCAAGACGAGCATGGTGTGGTGACAAGGAACAAAGCTCGACTTGTGGCCAAGGGATACTCCCAAGTCGAAGGTTTGGATTTTGGTGAAACCTATGCACCCGTAGCTAGGCTTGAGTCAATTCGTATATTATTAGCCTATGCTACTTACCATGGCTTCAAGCTTTACCAAATGGACGTGAAAAGTGCCTTCCTCAATGGACTAATCGAGGAAGAGGTCTATGTTGAGCAACCTCCCGGCTTTGAAGATAGTGAGTATCCTAACCACGTGTATAAACTCTCTAAGGCGCTTTATGGGCTCAAGCAAGCCCCAAGAGCATGGTATGAATGCCTTAGAGATTTCCTTATCACTAATGGATTCAAAGTCAGAAAAGCCGATCCTACTTTATTTACTAAAACTCTTGACAATGATTTGTTTGTATGCCAAATTTATGTTGATGATATTATATTTTGGTCTACTAACGAATCTACATGTGAAGAATTTAGTAGGATCATGACACAAAAATTCGAGATGTCTATGATGGGGGAGTTGAAGTACTTCTTGGGATTTCAAGTGAAGCAACTCCAAGAGGGCACCTTCCTAAGCCAAACGAAGTATACTCAAGATATTCTAAACAAGTTTGGAATGAAGGATGCCAAGCCCATCAAGACACCCATGGGAACAAATGGGTATCTCGACCTCGACACGGAAGGTAAATCCGTCGATCAAAAGGTATACCGGTCGATGATAGGTTCTTTACTCTATCTATGTGCATCTCGACCGGATATTATGCTTTCCGTATGCATGTGTGCAAGATTCCAAGCCGACCCTAAGGAAGCTCACCTTACGGCCGTAAAACGAATCTTGAGATATTTAGTTTATACTCCTAAGTTTGGGCTTTGGTACCCTCGGGGATCCACATTTGATTTGATTGGTTATTCGGATGCCGATTGGGCAGGGTGTAAAATTAATAGAAAGAGCACATCAAGGACTTGCCAGTTCTTAGGAAGATCCTTGGTGTCTTGGGCTTCAAAGAAGCAAAATTTCGTAGCTCTTTCTACCGCCGAAGCCGAGTACATTGCCGCAGGCCATTGTTGCGCGCAACTACTTTGGATGAGGCAAACCCTTAGGGACTATGGTTACAAATTAACCAAAGTTCCTCTTCTATGTGATAATGAGAGTGCAATCCGCATGGCGGATAATCCCGTTGAACATAGCCGCACTAAACACATAGCCATTCGGTATAATTTTCTAAGGGATCACCAACAAAAGGGGGATATCGAGATTGCATATATTAACACTAAAGATCAATTAGCCGATATCTTTACAAAGCCACTTGATGAACAAACCTTTAACAAACTTACGCATGAGCTAAATATTCTTGATTCTAGGAATTTCTTTTGATATCTTGCATACATAGCTCATAAATATACCTTTGATCATGTCTCTTTCATATGCTATGACTAATGTGTTTTCAAGTATATTTCAAACCAAGTCATAGGTATATTGAAAGGAAATTGGAGTCTTCGGCGAAGACAAAGGCTTCGACTCCGTAACTCATCCTTCGCCGTCGCTCCGGGCAACTCTCCATCTTTGGTATAATCTTCACTCATGTTTTATTTGCCAAAGGGGAGAAAATAGTTCGCAAGAGCTCTAATGATTCCGTTTTTGGCAATTCATGCCAAAGGGGGAGAAAGTATGAGCCCAAAGCAAAAGGACCGCACCACCACCAATTTCAAAATTTTAGTCTTTCAATTTGGTTTTAAAGTATTTTCAAATTGGTATCTTATTTGTGATATAATTTCAAGTTGGTATACCCTCTTCAAAATTAACATCAAAACTCTCTTGAACACTAAGAGGAGGATTTCATTAAGGGGGAGTTTTGTTTAGTCAAAGGAAAAGCATTTGAAAAAGGGGGAGAAAATCTCAAATCTTGAAAATGCTTCTCAAAATCTTATTCATTTACCTTTGACTATATTGCAAAAGGACTTTGAAAAGGATTTACAAAAAGAATTTGCAAAAACAAAACAAGTGGTGCAAGCGTGGTCCAAAATGTTAAAAACAAAGGAACAATCCATGCATATCCTATGAGTATTTATATTGGCTCAATTCTAAGTAACCTTTGCACTTACAATTATGCAAACTAGTTCAATTATGCACTTCTATATTTGCTTTGGTTTGTGTTGGCATCAATCACCAAAAAGGGGGATATTGAAAGGGAATTAGGCTTACACCTATTTCCTAAATGATTTTGGTGGTTGAATTGCCCAACACAAATTATTGGACTAACTAGTTTGCTCTAGTCTATAAGTTCTACAGGTGCCAAAGGTTCACAATAAGCCAATAAAAAGACAAAGAAAAGGGTTCAACAAAGTGAGCAAGGGACAACCAAAGTGTGCCCTGGTCTGGCGCATCGGACTGTCCGATGTGCCACCGGACAGTGTCCGGTGCACCAGGGAACTCCAAGCTGAACTCATCACCTTCGGGAATTCTCAGAGGCGCTTCGCTATAATTCACCGAACTGTCCGGTGCACCACCGGACAGTGTTCGGTGCCCCAAGGAAGAGCGGCTCTGAACTCGCCAGCTTCGGGAATCCGCTCCGCTATAATTCACCGGACATGTCCAGTGCACACCGGACTGTCCGGTGAGCCAGTGGAGCAACGGCTACTTCGCGCGCAACGGTCGAATGCAACGCATTAAATGCGCGCCTGCGTGCACAGAGGACAGAGCACGCGCGAGTGGCACACCGGACAGTCTACAGGACTTGTCCGGTGCGCCACCGGACAGCCAGGCGGGCCCACAAGTCAGAGCTCCAACGGTCGGAACCCAACAGCCTGGTGACGTGGCTGGCGCACTGGACTGTCCGGTGCGCCATGCGACAGCAGCCTCCACCAAACGGCTAGTTTGGTGGTTGGGGCTATAAATACCCCAACCACCCCCACATTCCAGTCATCCAAGTTTTCCACTTTCCAACTACTTACAAGGGCTCTAGCATTCAATTCTAGACACACTCAAGTGATCAAATCCTCTCCCAATTCCACACAAGGCTTTAGTGATTAGTGAGAGAGATTTGTTGTGTTCTTTTGAGTTCTTGTGCTTGGATTGCTTCCTTCTTTCATTCTTTCTTGCGATCATCTCATTTGTAAGCAAGGCAAGAGACACCAATTGTGTGGTGGTCCTTGCGGGAAGTTTGATTCCCAATTAATTTGAGAAGAGAAGCTCACTCGGTCCGAGGGACCGTTTGAGAGAGGGAAAGGGTTGAAAGAGACCCGGTCTTTGTGACCACCTCAACGGGGAGTAGGTTTGCAAGAACCGAACCTCGGTAAAACAAATCCGCGTGTCACACTCTTTATTCGCTTGCGATTTGTTTTGCACCCTCTCTCTCGGACTCGATTATATTTCTAACGCTAACCCGGCTTGTAGTTGTGATTTAGTTTGTAAATTTCAGATTCGCTCTATTCACCCCCCTCTAGGCGACTTTCACATACCTCCCGTAGGGCAATACACGATGAACCGTGCCGACCCCCAGGCTTTGGAGGATAGGGGTCAGCATAGCCCGAATGATGGCACCTAGGACCATCGTTGCCCCACATCATCCACCATGATAAATACGCAACAGCTAGGCAGACCTAGGCCCCATGAGTACGCATGGCCACACTGGGGGTAAACTGCTGGTTTTACTTTTGCCTTACCACTCCTTCCTAAAGAAGCCACCGCTGACTGACCCTCTCCCAGCCTATAAAAGTGAGAGGGCCGCCTTAGGGCAGGGGATGGACTAATTTAGGAACAAAAGGAAGGATTGAGGGACGACCGAACGCCATCAGATGGAGACAAGCCCACAAGGACGAACAGAAGGAGGAGCACCAACAAGGACCTCACTTTACCCACGAGTCGTGATCCCTTCCCAGCCTAGGTTGTACAGATCTGATCTTCACTACCGAGGTGAATGGCCAGGGATTCACTATGTAGCCTTTACAAAGGTTCCCAGAGGTCATAGCCACCCGTTAGGTTTCTCCAGTATGATAAACATAGTACCTCTCTCCACAGGAAGGGTGACTAACAAAAGCAACACGAAAGAACATCGACACCCAGTTTCGGCAGAGCAAGTACTGTGCCCGGACCCATTGATAGCACGACGGAGAAGCTGACTACACCTAGAGTTCCTCTAATTAATCAGATAATGGCATCCCATACCACCCTCATGGTTGTACTATTTTCTCTAGTGGCCATCCAACGAACAGGTCCTTACGGAGAGGTACTCGGGAAACAACCCGAGTCCCATAAAGTAATACAAGTTCATCATCATAATCAAGATATCATCATCGTATCATAAATATTCTCATCATGTTCATTGATTAAAGTAAAGCAATAGCATGATACTAATCATAGCAGCCAATTCCTAAAGGATAACCAAGGACAGGAAAAATAGAACACTAGTCAATCCTTATGTTGATCATGGTATGCAAGACAATGAATTATAAAGTAAGTAGAACATAATGGGTCAGAGGACACTTGCCTTCACCAGGTTGCTGCTTAGGGAATTCTCCTGCAACACACTCGGGAACCACATACTACTCGTTGTCTAGGCAAAGCAATCATTTATTCAACACTCTTGGGGAATAACAAAAGAACAGTACACCAAACATATGCAACAGAGTAAACATAGGTTCAATAGAAAGGTAAAGACACACAGGTGCATTATAGGTTTGGAGTAGGTCACTATGCCAAGTGGTCTATTCTCTAGTTAAGTCTATCTTAGCCAATTACTTACTTAGATAAAGTTATTTCAGGGATGGGACCATACATTAAATGGGGTTGGGTCTACAAAGTTAGGCACTTGAACATTCATTTACCTTTATTTTATTTCCAATAAAGTTTCTATAACCTTACCCTACCCTAGAGACCAACCATAAAATTGAGACATGGAAACAATGGATGAACATAATTTAAATAGATAGGAAGTAATATCATGAACATTTTGCAATTTGAACCACCCAATTTGGAGTTTTTATGAAAAAAATATAAGGTTTACAAGTTTTGGGGACTAAACTATAATTAACAATAGATCCCAGGGGCTAGCGCGTGCTTTTTCCTAGACTCAGGCTACAAGCGCGCAATTCCAAAGAAGGTCAGGGACCCTTGCGTAAAAATGCACGAGCACTGATGCGACCGGGACACGTGGGAGCTGGCCACTGGCCGAAACCAGCCACACGGAGGACCACACAGCCGCGGGCGCAGAGGATCCCACGGGATCTGGGGTGGCCTAGAGGCGATCCCACACGGACGTGCTTGTGTGGCCGAGCACGTGTGGCTGCTTCGACGCACGACATGTGGCCGGGGCGTGGCGCGCGTGGCACTGACGCGTGGGACTAGGGGCTCGTCGATCAGTGGCTATGCGATGCAGAAGCAAAGGGTGGGGAGGGGTGAGGCTACGGGGTAGGCCCCGGCTGTCAGGGTTGTCTTTAACCTTGAGCCGGTCGCGCTCGGTGACGAGAGGAGCCCTCCCTGGGCGCGCGGTTAACGGCCAGGGCGACATAGCCGCTCGGCATCACGGTCACAACGAAGGGAGGAAAAAAGAGGGGGAAAAGAGGGGGTGGACGGCTCACATTGGGTTACTCCAGCGCCCTCGGTGGTGTAGAGCTCCGGCGGCGCTAGGTGGTCGGCGACGCAGATGACGACAACGGCCAAAGCGATGGCGGCGGCGTGAAGCAGTTGGCAGGGGTGGTCAAACATGGGGAGAGGAGGAAGGGGGCTTTATGCTCTTAGGTTTCGTCCATGGCGAGTGGGCGACGTGGGGGAAGAGGAGGATGACAGGTGGGGCCGGGCGCGACGTGCCCGCGGGGTTTACGGTGAGGTAGGGATGACAGGTAGGCCGGGGGCGCTCGGCGAGCGCGCCCGCGCGCAGAGAACTCGGCTCGGCCAGTTGCGGTGGCGAGGGAGAATGACAGGTGGGGTCGAGGGCGAGCCGCTGACGAGCGGGCCCGGGCGAGAGGGGGGCTACTGGATGGGCCGCGACCGGGAACTAGGCCACGGGGCGGGGGGGAAGGCATGGCCGAGCGGGCTAGGCCGCAAGTGGGGCGCCGGGTGGGCCAAGACCGAGAGACAAAAAGGGGAGGGTTTTCCTTTTCTATTTCTTTCCTCTTTTCTTTCTATTTTTTTCTCTTTTGAACTCAAATACAAATATGCCTCGAATTCAAATTTGAACTCCACAAACATATGCATCAAACAAAATAAATAGAATTTAGGGTTTAGCATGATGAAACCATTCATATCACCTTAGGGTTTAATCTACTAGAGTATTAATACACCTCCAAATAAATAACTAAACTTCTACTGAAAGGAAGGGAAAAAGGAAAGTTTTAGAGAGAAGAAAAGAGGTAACACCTGAATTTGGTAGATATTAGAGAAGAAATCTTATACCCCAAATTCAGTGTGTTACAATTTGTGCTTTGGAACTAGGTGAACACGGGTGAGCTTTGTAAGGGGCAAAAAATGAACTTAGAAATAAAATTTGATTTTTCTTTTGAGCTCCCTACTTAAGTAACCTTTTTGGGGCTTTTGTGGAACCTTTTTGGGGTAACTTTCTTACTATTTCTTGTAGATATTTTTATGTGCTACAATTTTCCCAAATGGCCCAAGTCATAATAATGTCATTTACATAGCCTTCTTACTTAATTTCTTTTGGTGCTCTATTTGCTTAAGGTGGGTGGATTTAGGGTTTAAGCACTTCTCCCCCTTTTTATGTGCATGATATGGTTAAGGTAGGTATTCTAAGATGAGTAACACTTAATTAGGACCTTGGTTCTCAAGTTTTGTGTCTTTTGCTCAAACTAAACCACATGTGACAATGGGTCAAGGGTGTGGGTGTTGAGTAGAAACCCTAAGTAACACTTGGGGTGTTACACCAAGATGCCTCTAGTCGATGTAGAGCCGAAGAGAGATGAAGATTTGAGATACAAGGAGGCTAAACTAGGGCTAAACTTGAGCTACTCCTAATGCATAAGGTGAAAACGATAAGTACAGTTGATTGTATCGATTGTGGGGGGTTCAATCGGCCGTAGCCCTTCATCTATATAAAAGGGGAAGGTCTGGACCCATTACAAGTTGGTTCTCGAGTTAATTCCATAGGTTTAGCTAATAAATCCCGCAAGAAATCTGGAATCCTAACTGACTCTGCGCATGCGCGGACGGTCCGCGCCTCCATGGCGGACAGTCCGGACTGCGGACCATCCGGCCCTAGAGCTGGACCGTCATATGCCCCCTGCCTTTTGGTGGAGGTCGATGAACCAAAAGCATATGCACTGCCAGCATCCTTTGGGAAACAATAGATGTCATAAGTCATTTTGTTCCCGAAGTAAGAACTAAGCCTGATGCAAGCCACCAGCTTTTCAAACCAATAGGATGATCATTCAATGGAACTCTAATGCATAAAGGCCGTTTTGGATTGCATCTTTCTCGGCTATGACCATCTGATCAACAGATCAAAAGGTATAAAATGGAGGTGCCCCCAGCCTGAATAGACAAAGGGACTATGCATGTACCATGGGTTCATCGTCATACCATTCCATATTTGAAAGGGAAATGTGCCCTTGGGCCATTTCTATATTGTTTTGGTGATTAAGTGCCCAACACATATTCTCTAAGTGTTAAATTGTGCCAAAGATTGAAGAAGTGCAAATCATGTAACAAGGTACGCTTCTAGACTTAGTACATTGATTTGGGTACTAATGTATTGTGTCTAAGTGCTAGAAACAGGAGAAAATAGATTGGGAAAGAGTTGGCTGTGTACAGCCAACTGCTGCTCGGTCTAGGTGCACCAGACAGTGTCCGGTGCGCCAGACGAGTCCAAGGTGAACCGGCCGCTCTCGGGACTCGACGACGGCGTACGGCTATAATTCACCGGACTGTCCGGTGGTGCACCGGACTATCCGGTGAGCCAACGGCCGCCAGCGCAACGGTCGGCCGCGCAATCCGCGGGCGACGCGTGGCCCGCGCCAACGGTCGGCTAGGGGCACCGGACTGTCCGGTGTGCACCGGACAGTGTCCGGTGCGCCAACCAGCCCGGAGTTGCAACGGTCGGCTGCGCCAAATTAGGAAGGAGATCTGCACTGGACATACTATAGTGATTGTCTGATGGTGCACCGGACTATCCGGTGTGCCACCCGACAGAAGGCAAGAATTGCCTTCCTTGTTGGTCTCCAACGGCTCCTAGCTGCCTTGGGGCTATAAAAGGGACCCCTAGGCGCTTGGAGGAAAAAACCCAAGCAGTCACCAAGCAATTCTAAGTCTCCACACTCCGTCTCCACGCACTTGATCGATCGTGTTAGTGATTTGAGCTCCGTTCTAGCTGTGAACTCTCTGTGCTTCATTTGAGCTCAAGTCTTGGCTTGTGTGCGTGTGTGTGCTGCGGATTTTTGTGTGTTGCTCCCAACCTTACTCTTGTGTTTTCATTGTGATCTTTTGTTGTAAGGGCGAGAGGCTCCAACTTGTGGAGATTCCTCACAAACAGGAAAAGATATAAGCAAGAAAAGTCGTGGTATTCAAGTTGATCTTTGGATCACTTGAAAGGGGTTGAGTGCAACCCTCGTCCATTGGGACGCCACAACGTGGAGGTAGGCAAGTGTTATACATGGCCGAACCACGGGATAAATCACTGTGTCTCTTGTGTTGTCTTTCTTTGTGACTATTGTGATTCGCAAGAGCTCACTCTATAGCCACTTGGTTCTTTTGAGCACTAACATCTTTATAACCAAGTTTTGTGGCTATTAGTTGTTCAATTGGTATCGGAGCCGTTCTCTTCACGTAAGGGACTAATCGCCCGAAGAGATGGATCCTAAGGGAAAGGGGATGGTGGTCAACGACAAGGAAAAGGAGTCCTTCTTCAATGAGCCTAGAGATGACAAGCCCACTAACTCTGGCTCGAGTCACAAAAAGAAGGACGGGAAGAAGAAGAGGCGCATCAAGAAGATCACGTACTACGACAACGACGAATCTTCTTCTTCACCAAGAAACGACGACGACGAGAAAAAGATACCAGTTAATTCAAATTATTCATTTGATTATTCTCGTATTCCTTTTAACTCCAATGCTCATTTGCTTTCAATTCCTCTTGGTAAACCTCCACACTTTGATGGAGAGGACTACTCTTTTTGGAGTCACAAAATGTGTAGTCATCTATTCTCTCTCCATCCTAGTATTTGGGAGATAGTGGAAAATGGAATGCAATTTGATAGTACGGATAACCCTGTGTTTATTAACAAGCAAATCCATAAAAATGCACAAGCTACCACTGTTTTGCTAGCATCTTTGTGCAGGGATGAGTACAACAAGGTGAGCGGCTTGGACAACGCCAAGCAGATCTAGGACACCCTCAAAATATCACATGAGGGAAACGACGCCACCATGATCACCAAAATGGAGTTGGTGGAAGGCGAGCTAGGAAGGTTCGCTATGATCAGGGGAGAGGAGCCAACACAGACGTACAACAGGCTCAAGACCCTGGTCAACAAGATTATGAGCTATGGGAGCACGAGATGGACGGACCACGACGTCGTCCGACTTATGCTCAGGTCTTTTACCGTTATCGACCCTCATCTTGTGAACCTCATCCGTGAAAATCCCAGGTACACAAAGATGATGCCCGAGGAGATACTCGGAAAGTTTGTGAGCGGGCGCATGATGGTAAAAGAAGCCCGATATGTAGACGACGCGCTTAATGGCCCATTACCTGTCTACGAGCCTCAACCCGTTGCTCTCAAAGCAACAAGTAGTAGGGAGGCGCTACCAAGCAAGGTGGCACAAGTTGAGGCGGTCGAGCTAAACGAAGATGAGATGGCTCTCATCATCAAGCGCTTCAAGACCGCGCTAAAAGGACGCAAGGAGTATCCCAACAAGAGCAAAGCAAAGGGAAAGCGCTCCTGCTTCAAATGTGGTAACAGGTAATTTTATTGCTCAATGTCCCGATAATGAAAATGACCAGGGGGAAGAAAGAAATGGGAAGAAGGAGAAGAAGAAAAGCTATAGGAAGGCTAAAGGCGAGACACATCTTGGCAAGGAATGGGACTCGGACTGCTCGTCATCCGACTCCGATGATGAAGGACTGGCAGCCTCGGCCTTCAACAAATCTTCTCTCTTCCCCAACGAACGCCACACTTGCCTCATGGCAAAGGAGAAAAAGGTAAGCGTTCGAGAAACTCCTAAGTATACTACTTCAAGAGATGATGATTCCAGTGATGATGAAGTAGATTATTCTAGCTTATTCAAAGGCTTAGATAGAGCAAAGGTAGAAAAGATCAATGAATTGATTGATGCTTTAAATGAAAAAGATAGACTACTAGAGAGGCAAGAGGACATTTTGTATGAGGAACATGAAAAATTTGTTAGTGTTCAAAAGTCTCTTTCCTTAGAAATTAAGAGGAATGAATTACTATCTTCTGAGTTATCTACTTGCAATGAATCTATCTCTAGTTTAAAGACTTTGAATGATGATTTAAGTGCTAAGCTAGAAGTAGCAAATAGATCAAGTTCATGTGTTGAACATGTTGTTATTTGCAATAGATGCAAGGATTTTGATATCAATGCTTGTGATGAACATCATCCTTCTATTGCTAAATTAAATGTTGAGGTGGCAAGTCTTAATGCTCAACTTAATACTTGCAAGGTTGATTTTGATAAACTAAAATTTGCTAGGGATGCCTACACTATTGGTAGACACCCCTCAATTAAGGATGGACTTGGCTTTCGAAAGGAAGCCAAGAACTTAACAAGCCAAAGGGCTCCCATTTCCAACAAGGAGAAAGGGAAGGCCCCTATGGCTAGTAGCGTTCAAAAGAATCATGCTTTCATGTATAATAGGAAAATTGTTAGTCATAATAGGAGATATGATTATGATGCTTATGATTCACATGCTATGTTCGCTTCAAGTTCTAATAGTAGGCCTAGGAGAAATTTCGTGTCTCATGCTCCTAGGAAAATGTGTAATAAACCTACTACTGTCTTTCATGCTTGCAACACTAAGTTTTGTGCTTTCATGTAAAAATGAAAAAGTGGTTGCTAAAAAATTGGGACCCAAATTCAAATGAGACAAAGCTTGCATTTGGGTACCAAAAGCTATTGTAACTAACCTTGTAGGACCCAACAAGAGTTGGGTACCTAAAACCCAAGCATAAATTGTCTTGCAGGTCTATGCATCCGGGGGCTCAAGCTGGATTATCGACAGCGGATGCACAAACCACATGACGGGGGAGAAGAAGATGTTCACCTCCTATGTCAAGAACAAGGATTCCTAGGATATGATTATCTTTGGAGATGGGAACCAAGGCAAAGTCAAAGGCTTGGGCAAGATAGCCATCACAAATGAGCACTCTATTTCTAATGTATTTTTAGTAGAGTCACTAGGCTATAATCTCCTGTCTGTTAGTCAATTGTGCCACATGGGCTACAATTGTTTGTTTACAAATGTTGATGTATATGTCTTTAGAAGGAGTGATGGTTCATTAGCGTTTAAGGGTGTACTAGATGGCAAACTCTACTTAGTTGATTTTTCGAAAGAGGAGGCCGATCTAGATGCATGCTTAATCGCTAAGACTAGTATGGGCTGGCTGTGGCATCACCGTCTAGCACATGTTGGGATGAAGAACCTTCACAAACTTCTAAAGGGAGAGCATGTGTTAGGACTAACCAATGTCTGCTTCGAAAAAGATAGACCTTGTGCAGCTTGTCAAGCAGGGAAACAGGTGGGAAGCACTCATCACAACAAGAATGTGATGACTACATCAAGAATATTAGAGCTTCTCCATATGGACCTCTTCGGACCCGTCGCTTACCTTAGCATTGGAGGAAGTAAGTATGGTCTTGTTCTTGTTGATGATTTTCCCGCTTCACTTGGGTGTTCTTTTGCAGGATAAATCAGAAACCCAAGGGACCCTTAAGCGCTTTCTAAGGCTGGCTCAAAACGAATTTGAGTTCAAGAATCTGCAGGTGGAGGAGTACCTTGAGGAGGAAGGCATCAAGCACGAGTTCTCCGCTCCCTACATACCACAGCAAAATGGTGTGGTAGAGAGGAAGAATAGGACGCTTATCGACATGGCAAGGATGATGCTTGGAGAGTTCAAGACGCCTGAGCGGTTTTGGTCGGAAGCTGTGAACACAGCTTGCCACGCCATAAACCGACTCTACCTTCATCGCCTCCTCAAGAAGACCTCGTATGAACTTCTTACCGGTAACAAACCCAACGTCTCATACTTTCGTGTATTTGGGAGCAAATGTTACATTCTAGTGAAGAAAGTTAGAAATTCTAAATTTGCTCCCAAAGCTGTAGAAGGGTTTCTACTAGGTTATGACTCAAATACAAAGGCGTATAGAGTCTTCAACAAATCATCGGGTTTGCTTGAAGTTTCTAGCGATGTTGTATTTGATGAAACTAATAGCTCTCCAAGAGAGCAAGTTGATCTTGATGATATAGATGAAGATGATGTTCCGAAGGCCGCAATACGCACCATGGCGATTGGAGATGTGCGACCACAGGAACAACAAGAGCAAGATCAACCTTCTTCCTCAATGATGGTGCATTCCCCAACTCAAGATGATGAACAGGTTCATCAAGAAGAGGCATGTGATCAAGGGGGAGCACAAGAAGAACCAGCTATGGAGGAAGAAGCACCACCAGCCCCTCCAACTCAAGTCCGAGCAACGATCCAACAGAATCACCCCGTTGACCAGATTCTGGGTGACATAAGCAAGGGAGTAACTACTTGCTCAAGATTAGCTAACTTTTGTGAGCATTACTCGTTTGTCTCTTCTATTGAGCCTTTCAGGGTAGAAGAGGCCTTGCAAGATCCTGACTGGGTGTTGGCCATGCAGGAAGAGCTCAACAACTTCAAACAAAATGAAGTTTGGAGCCTGGTGCCATGTCCAAAGCAAAACGTTGTGGGTGTTCCGCAACAAGCAAGACGAGCACAGGGTGGTGACAAGAAACAAGGCTCGACTTGTGGCAAAAGGTTATGCCCAAGTCGTAGGTTTGGATTTTGAGGAGACTTTTGCTCCTGTGGCTAGGCTAGAGTCCATTAGAATATTGTTAGCCTATGCCGCTCACCACTCTTTCAGGTTGTTTCAAATGGATGTGAAGAGCGCTTTCCTCAACGGGCCAATCAAGGAGGAGGTGTACGTGGAACAACCCCCTGGCTTTGAGGATGATAGGTATCCCGACCACATTTTTAAGCTCTCTAAGGCGCTCTATGGACTTAAGCAAGCCCCAAGAGCATGGTATGAATGCCTTAGAGATTTCTTAATTGTTAATGCTTTCAAGGTTGGGAAAGCTGATCCCACTCTTTTCACTAAGACTTATGACAGTGACCTTTTTGTGTGCCAAATTTATGTCGATGACATAATATTTGGCTCTACTAATCAAAAGTCTTGTGAGGAGTTTAGAAGGGTGATGACATAGAAATTTGAGATGTCAATGATGGGCGAGTTGAACTACTTCCTTTGGTTCCAAGTGAAGCAACTCAAGGACGACACCTTCATCTCCCAAACGAAGTACACTCAAGATCTTCTCAAGCGGTTTGGGATGAAGGACGCCAAGCCCGCGAAGACACCGATGGGAACCGACGGACATGTCGACCTCAACAAAGGAGGTAAGTCCGTTGATCAAAAGGCATACCGGTCTATGATAGGTTCCTTGCTTTATTTATGTGCTAGTAGACCGGATATTATGCTAAGTGTATGCATGTGTGCTAGATTTCAATCCGACCCAAGGGAATGTCACCTTGTGGCCTTTAAGCGGATTCTTAGATATTTAGTTGCTACGCCTTGCTTCAGGATCTGGTATCCAAAGGGGTCTACTTTTGACTTGATTGGATATTCAGACTCCGATTATGCTGGATGCAAGGTTGATAGGAAGAGTACATCAGGGACGTGCCAATTCCTAGGAAGGTCCCTGGTGTCTTGGAGTTCTAAGAAACAAACCTCCGTTGCCCTATCCACCGCTGAGGCCGAGTACGTTGCCACAGGACAGTGTTGCGCGCAACTACTTTGGATGAGGCAAACCCTCCGGGACTTTGGCTACAATCTGAGCAAAGTCCCACTCCTATGTGACAATGAGAGTGCAATCCGCATGGCGGATAATCCTGTTGAACACAGCCGCACTAAGCACATAGACATCCGTCATCACTTTTTGAGAGACCACCAGCAAAAGGGAGATATCGAAGTGTTCTATATTAGCACCGAGAACCAGCTAGCCGATATCTTTACCAAGCCTTTAGATGAGAAAACCTTTTGCAGGCTGCGTAGTGAGCTAAATGTCTTAGATTCGCGTAACTTGGATTGATTTATAGCATACATGTGTTTTATGCCTTTGATCAAGTTACTTTATGCATTTATGAGATTTGTTGTTTATGTATGGTTCTCAAGTTGTGCAAGGGATCCCCGGACCTCACAAGCCATGTGTGAATGATACACATATTTAGGGGGAGAAGTGCTACAACTTGACCCTTTGAGACTAACATTTGTGCTTGAGTTTACTTAATGTAGTCTCAAAGGTGAATTGAAAGGGAAAGGTGAACTTGGACCATGCAAAGACTTCCACTACACTCCGGTATTAGTGTACTAACCTCCAAGTTCATTCTTAAGCTCATATTGCCTTTTTGCTCTTAATTGACATTTTTGGTGAGGCAATGGGGTTAAAGGGCCAAAAATGATTCCGTTTTGGTGCTTCATGCCAAAGGGGGAGAAATTAAGGCCAAAGCAAATGGATCAGCTACCACTTGAGAATTTTGAAAAAAATAGAGTTAGAACTTTTGATTTGTCAAAATACTCTTATTGTCAAAATTTGGTCTCTTGTGGGGAGAATTTATGATTATGGGAAAAGGGGGAGTTTTTGGATCTTGATCATTTTCACTCTTGGATTACCTCTCTTAATGCCCAAACAAGTGAGTTTAACTTAGAGATAGGAAAAAGAATTTGATTTGCAAAAACAAACCAAGTGGTGGCAAAGAATGATCCAAATATGCCAAATTTGAGTCAAAAACAATTTGGTCTTCAATTTGAATCAATGTTGCATGTTTTGCATTTGCCTTTTGATGTGTTGGCATAAATCACCAAAAAGGGGGAGATTGAAAGGGAAATGTGCCCTTGGGCCATTTCTATATTGTTTTGGTGATTAAGTGCCCAACACATATTCTCTAAGTGTTAAATTGTGCCAAAGATTGAAGAAGTGCAAATCATGTAACAAGGTACGTTTCTACACTTAGTACATTTATTTGGGTACTAATGTATTGTGTCTAAGTGCTAGAAACAGGAGAAAATAGATTGGGAAAGAGTTGGCTGTGTACAGCCAACTGCTGCTCGGTATGGGTGCATCGGACTGTCCGGTGGTGCACCGGACAGTGTCCGGTGCGCCAGACGAGTCCAAGGTGAACCAGCCGCTCTCGGGACTCGACGGCGGCATAAGACTATAATTCACCGGACTGTCCGGTGGTGCACCGGACTGTCCGATGAGCCAACGGCCGCCAGCGCAACGGTCGGCCGCGCAATCCGCGGGCGACGCGTGGCCCGCGCCAACGGTCGGCTAGGGGCACCGGACTGTCCGGTGTGCACCAGACAGTGTCCGGTGCGCCAACCAGCCTGGAGTTGCAATGGTCGACTGCGCCAAATTAGGAAGGAGATCCGCACCGGACATGCTACAGTGACTGTCCGGTGGTGCACCGGACTGTCCGGTGCGCCACCCGACAAAAGGCAAGAATTGCCTTCCTTGTTGGTATTCAACGGCTCCTAGCTGCCTTGGGGCTATAAAAGGGACCCCTAGGCGCATGGAGGAAAAAAACCCAAGCAGTCACTAAGCAATTCTAAGTCTCCACGCTCCGTCTCCACGCACTTGTTCGATCGTGTTAGTGATTTGAGCTCCGTTCTAGCTGTGAACTCTTTGTGCTTCATTTGAGCTCAAGTCTTGGCTTGTGTGCGTGTGTGTGCTGCGGATTTTTGTGTGTTGCTCCCAACCTTACTCTTGTGTTTTCATTGTGATCTTTTGTTGTAAGGGCGAGAGGCTCCAACTTGTGGAGATTCCTCACAAACAGGAAAAGATATAAGCAAGAAAAGCCGTGGTATTCAAGTTGATCTTTGGATCACTTGAAAGGGGTTGAGTGGAAAGTATCCTGGTATCACAGGATGAATAAGCGATGCTTGTTGCGTTGCCTTTCAGACCATTTTATTCAGTCATTTTATTTTAGCGTGTAAACCGGGGTTTCTTTGTTGGTCGATCACGTAGAACATCCTCCTTGCTTGCATATTTGGAGAGCAATCGATCAAAAGTAGGGCCAGCTTTGACTAGCCGACCATGTGAATTATGTTTGTTTTGCCCCTGTGTCCCCTTTTTTCTTTGTGTGAAGGCTGATGCCCCTAGCCCTATGTATGGGCGAACTGCCTAGCTGAGTTAGTTGGACCGTCTGTTTGAGCATCGAACCGTCCATGCACAGGTGACGTACCGTCCGCGATGCTCGAGTCAGGGAGTGGTGCTTGGCTGCTCAATTGAGCCTGCCCCAGTGCCTCCAAACTTGTTAGTCTTTTTTGTCCGGAGCCTTCCAAGCAATCCCTCCTTGTGATTTGTTTGATGTGCGAGGATCACCAATGACTATGCTTTTGCCTTTACTTTTATCGACCATTTCTGGCCGAACCAAGACTTTTTGCTTGTGGGCTCGATTGTATTAACAGGAAATGGTTGTGTGTCCACTTGCATCTCCTGAAAAACCAATCGGCCCTCATTTATGGCTAATTATATCTATCAATAAAAAACATTACAATCATTGGTGGCATAGGAAAAAGAATTATGCCACATGCAATAAGCACGTCTCTTTAATTCATCCATAGGAGGAACAATATGTGTTAATTTAATGTGGTCATTCTTTAATAGCTCATCAAATATTTTATAGCATTTGGCAACGTTAAAAGTAAATTTAACTTCTTATTATCGATTCTTTTGAACTGGCTGCAAAGAAGAACATGCAGAAGATTTGTTCTTCGTTGGCCAAACAAGCTCAACGGTATATACATCTGTGGATTCATCATCTGAACTATCACGCTCTACTAGATGTATAGTACGGGGGCCAATTTTGATGTCTCTTTACATCGGCTTTCATAGGACAAAGCCCGTTGATGTAGCTAAGCTATTGAAAAGAACTGAGTGCCATCTAATTTGCCTCTTAAGTAGGATAGCAACTCATTAAAAGACAGTCCTGCTAGCTCTTTGTCTGCGACATAGATCCAAAAGCATCAGTTTCTAGTGTCCTGGAACCTCCGGATATAATCATTAACTAATTCTTCGTGTCCCTATTGGACTGATGCTAAATCAACCAACCCTAATTCATGTTCCCTGGAAAAGAAATGCTGATGAAATTTACTCTAAATCATTAAAGGAAATAATGCAATTAGGAGGCAGGGTGGCGTACCATACAAAAGCGGTACCAGTAAGGGATAAAGAAAAATAAACAAACACGAAAGGTTTCCCCATCGGCCAATTCGCCTAGGTGTGCTACGAACTAGCCTACATGTTTGTGTGTGCTTCTACCACTTTCACTAGATAAGTTAGAAAACTTTAGTATCTTGCCCCTTGTGGGTATGGGACAGTGTCAAACCGGTGATCATATGGCTTTTGATATGACTGTCCTACTTTGGCTACACTAACTCCGAGCCTGTCTCGAAATAGTTCAACCATCTCTTCCCTAATTTTCTCCATTGCACTCGGTGGCAAACCACCGAACCTTGGGCTGTGGGGCTGATTTGGCCAGGCGTTGCTATGCCGACCTTCTTGCCGTGACCGATCGATAATGTTGATCGGCCTGTGATCATATGGTGCGATGTGGTTCAAATATGTAGGGGCAGAACGTACTGCTGCTGTGGTGTGTAATAATTTGGTGCATAGTGTACAACGGTAGGTTCTGCGTATGCGTATCTGGTCTGTTTGGTGGTAAATCTGAACTTCTCGGTTGTGTTCACTACTATTGGGGTGCCACGTGGTGGTCCTAGTGTGGCCCCAAACTATTCAATAGGGAAAGTTGGACGGTCTGCGTAAGGGCCGGACTATCCAGGCAAAAGCTCGGACAATCCGACCGTGTCCAGGGGCGCTGATCTACCAAGCAAGGACAACGGTGGTGGTATTTTCCCTAGATATGAGTTCATCAACATACCATATAATGGTTGGGGCTGTGAATCCCCATTTGTTGCTGATGTATTAGACATAGATATCCTATTACTAGTTTCATATGATGGAAAACTAGGAACAACAGATTTCTCCAACGGACGTATTAATTTTTTCTAATTGATTCTTCTAACTCTCTAATCTGTTGTTTTCATTTGATTCTGCTGCTGATCTTCATATTGTTTAATAGATTGGATGTAGTCGGGTTTACTTACGTTGGGGACTTGAAGCGAATATAGAAAAGATGTGACGTCGGTCATTCTATGTTTGACAACCTTCTGGTGGCGATCCACCATGTATTGTGACAAGAATTTCTCCTTCACTTGACGCATGTAGTCCTCGTATTGCTGTTGCTCATCGGTCGTGAGACTTTCAACAGCCGGCTTTAGGATATTGTCTGGAGAGATATCGGTGTGATCTTTATAACCAGCCATTTGAGGGCCTGATTTTTAGTAGATCTAGAAACATGATCCCTAGAGGAGTCGCCAAAAAGTGTGATGAGGCCGATCTGGGTGCTAAACACTGGAACGAACCACCTGGCGGTGCTCTCTACGGAGGCATGGACAGTCCGCGCATAGGGCCGAACGGTCAACGACCTGTGGGCGGGAGCGTCTCCTCATCTACGTACGTCAGGACGGTCCGCGCCTGGGGCTCGAGCGGTCTGTGAGGACGCAGAAGGTCATCTTCTTCGCAACAGACTGTAACGCCCTGAATTTGGGGGTAGATTTTTTTCTTCTTTTCTCTCACCAAATTCAGGCGTTACTCTTTCCTTTTTCCCTTTTCTTCTCGCTAAGCCTTGATCTTTTCCAAAGTTACAGCGGGTTTTGGCTTTAGACCTCGTGTAAAGCAAAACCTTAAAACACTTTATTTTGTGTGATGCACCATGCCGAGCCATGCATACTTTTTGATTGATTAAAAATGTGAATGCTTTCATCTAGAGGAAATTAAAAATTAGAAAAAAGAAAAGGCCTTTTCTTTTTTTTCTTTTCTCTTCCCCCCCTTCTCCCCTATTCGGCCCAACCGCCCCCCCCCCCTTCGGCCGGCCCAGCTGGCGGCCCAGCCGCCCCCTCCCCCCCTCCCGCGTGGGCCCCGCGCCGGCCCAGCCGCGTGCCCCCTCTCCCCCCCCTTTGGGCCCAGTCGGCCCAACCGTTTCCCCCCCCCCTTTTTTTCTTTTTCCAAAAATCCCCTCCCTCTCTCTCTCTCTCTCCCTCACCCTCACCCTAACCCTAGCACCGCCGCCGCCTCTCCCCTGCCCTAGCGCCGCCGCCATCCCTCCCCGGCGCCGCCGCCGCGCCGTCCCCCTCCGGTGAGGCTCCCCCCTCCTCCTCCCTCCTCTTCTCCCTCTCCCTCCTCCCTCTCCTCCCTCCGACGCCCTCGCCCGCTCAGCCCCAGCCCCGGCCACCCCGGCCGCCCGCGCCCTCGCCCGCCTCGGCCCCTGGCCCCGGCCACCCCGGCTGCCCGCGCCCCGACCCCGACCGGCTCGGCCCCGCCCGCGCCCGGCCAGCTCGGCGCCCGGCCGCCCCTCGTCGCGGCCTAGCGCCGGCGTCCCCCGCCCCCCGGCGCGGCCTCGAGCTCGGCCCAGCGTGCCTATGGCGTGTGGCCTTGAACTCGGCTAGCGCGTGGTCCCGACGTGCGCACGACTAGTTCGTGGCGTGTGCGTGCGGCCCCGCGCGTGCCCGCGTAGTGCGCAGTGCCTCGGCACGACCCGTCGTGTCCCCGTCTACCCCCCAGACGCCCCCGTCTACCCCCCCCCCCCCCCCCCGTGTCCTATGCGCGCTAATCACGTGTTTATATTAATAAGATAGGAGTCTCAATTTGGAAATTGGTTACGTTAGTTAATTTGTATAACTAATCATCTATCTCATTCAATGTTAATCTACTAAAAGTGGTCACGTTTACATTAGTGCATGTAGCTAATTCTTTTGTTAGAACCAATTGGAACTAGAGCACGTAGTGTTTAGTTATTTGTTTACCCGTAGTGCGTCTCGGGCATAAGCTTTAACTCTCGCGAGACCTTTCCCCGCCTCTTTCTAACCATGGTAAATTCATTATTGTATGTGATATTCTATGCATGTTTAATCTACTTGTTCTCTTGTATGGTGTATTGTTGGTTTCCTAATTTCAATGGATGGATGTATGTATGTGTGCACTCGCATAGAGAACGATCCGGTTGAAGAGCCCGAGAAACTCGCAGGAGAAGCTCCTGAGCAGCAGTCGGTTGGTGGAGGCAAGTGTCCCTTGACCTATCTCTGTCCTATTCATTCTTTAATTCACCTCCCGCTTTACACGTTTATGCCTAAGGATTGACTAGCTTTGTTATCCATGTCCTTGATTACCTATTTGGGTTGGATTATTATTGTTTAGCTTTATGCTATTGCTCAAACTCTAATCAATGAACATGATGAGATTATCTATGATACGCTGTTTTCCCTTCTCTTATTATGATGTTGTACTTGTGGCCTTAAGGGGGCTCGAGCGGTTTCTCGAGTGCCTCTCCGTAAGGACCTGTTCTATGGATGACCGTCCGGGAAAACAGTGCAACCATGAGGGTGGAATGGGATGCCCTTAGCTGAATAATTAGAGGATCCGGGGTGTAGATCACTTAGCCGTCGTGCCGTCAATGGCCGGGGCTCGGTGTATGCGGCTCGCTCTGCCATGTTTGGGTTCGCCCCTTGGGGAGGAGCGGTGCATTTAGGAAACCTAACGGGTGGCTACAGCCCCATGGAATCTTTGTAAAGGCTACGTAGTGATGCCCTGCTGGGTCACCTTGGTAGTGACCAATGGAGAGTCATGATCTCCGGGCAGAAAGGGAATCACGGCTTGTGGGTAAAGTGCACAACCTCTGCAGAGTGTTTGAAAATTGATATATCAGCCGTGCTCGCGGTTATGAGCGGCCAAGGGAGCTCCAGTGATTAGTGGTACTTGGTCAGAGATACTTTGGTACAGGTGGCTATGAGATCGATGGTTTTGGTTATGACTATGGTGCTGGTAAGTGGTATTCTTTCCGTTTGGAAAGGGTACATCGGGCTAATAACTTGGGTTAATGCTAAAACTTGGCTTTCTATTAGTAAATAATAATCTGACCAACTAAAAGCAACTGCTTGACTTAACCCCCCCCCCACATAAAGCTAGTCCACTACCGCCAAACAGGATACTTGCTGAGTATGTTGATGTGTACTCACCCTTGCTCTACACACCAAACCCCCCCCCCCCCCATCCCCAGGTTGTCAGCATTGCAACCACTGCTCAGGCGAAGATGAAGCTGTGGAAGGAGACTTCCAGGAGTTCCAAGACTACGACGAGTTCTAGGCGTGGGTTAGCGGCAACCCCCAGTCGGCTGCCTGTGAAGGCCGCGTTTATCTACGTTTCTTTTCCACACTTTGATTTATTGTAAGGACTATATGAACGTCTCAGACGTATGATGTAATCGACTATTATTTCCCTTTTAATACTATTTTGAGCATTGTGTGATGATGTCCATGTTATGTAACTGCTGTGTACGTGAATAACTGATCCTGGCACGTACATGGTTCGCATTCGGTTTGCCTTCTAAAACCGGGTGTGACATAAAGTGGTATCAAAGCCGTGCTGACTATAGGACCGCTAACCTAGAATAGAATGGTCGTTCTAAGGACTATAGACCTCTGTCCCTGCCTTGACTTTGATATCCCTTCAAAAGTTGGTCATACCGACCAAACCTATGTTCTACTATATAATATACCTTGCTGAAAATTGTGTTTTATTCTAATCCTTCATTTACTTATGATTCATTATTTGCTGGTCATATTAATTCTGTTCTCACCCTTTTGCTTGCGATGTCTTTTGTAGATGGCTCGACTTAGACACACTGCACGAAAGTCCGTCATACCCTTCTTACCCTCCCGCCTTGCTGAGCGTCCGCTTCGCCGTCCCGTGGCCGGACAGTCCAACCACTTGGAGAGACTGCACCACCGCCTGCATGAGGAGCAGGAACGTCGACGACAGGAGCAGCAGGGCTCTTCCTTCTCGCTTCAACAGGAGATAGAGTCCGTGAGGAGCTGCTCCCCCGTGCTTCCCCTGGAGGCGCCCCCTGCACCATCACTGGGCGCCCCAGCTTCTGGAGTAGCTGCTGGAGGAGACCCAGACGACGGAGGTGGCGACGACAGCTCGAGCCACGACACCGACTTCTCTGCTAACCATGAGCCGGAAGGATGGGTTGCTCGACCCATCACTCGCGACGCGGCTCGCGGGTGTCACTTCCACGATGCGCTCGACACCCTGCTACGTCGGGCACTTAACCGGCATACTTGGTCCATCGAGTATCGCTGTGTGGTCTACCAGCACAGTCGCGGGGTCTACCCGGACCGCTGGGAGGCTACCTGCTTGGTGCGCCGCCCGGAGAACAGTCTCCAGGGTGCGGAGGCCTGCTCAGAGCACCATTCTATCTCTGAGCGGGACTCAGCTGAGGCGGCCATGCAAGATGCTGCACGGCGTGCACTTTCGCACTGCTGCTCGGTTTTCGGTGGGGTAGCTGACGGTCTTGACCTGAAATATTACCCCCGCCGTCCATCTGGCAGCACAGGAGGCGTGATTGTCTCACCTGTCGGTGAGGGCAATCCTAGGTTGAGCAGCACAGTCAACCTAGCCGCCGTGCTAAACACGGAGCTGGACCACGCACTAGACGAGCTGAGTAGGGCTCGTGCTGAGATCGCCCTGCTGCGGGCTGAGCGCGCGGAACGTCGTCACCTGGATGGTGGTTCCCCCGCTCCCATCGGGACTCAGCACCCGTACCGCTCACCTCGGCGTGGACACCAGTCTTATGGCAATCCCGACTGCAAGACCAAGATAAATCTAGAATCATAGATCGTAAGAGTTGGATCTTGTAATTAATACAGAATATATATACGTAGAAGCTTCAGTCTTAGCGTTAGTCTCGGTCTTAGTTAGTCTTAGTTAGACAGGGTAGTTTGATATATCCTGTGCATTTATGGTTGTCATGATGAACTTTGTTTGGTTTGGATCTTTGTAATGACTGTCACCAGAGTGTGGGTATCCCCTGCATTTTGGTTTACCTATTATGTTAATGGAGTTAGTTATATAGTTGGGAAACCTTTTTATTCCACTATCCTCTTTATCTGAGAAGCTGTGTGGTCTGTGTTGGAGATCAATGAAGATGCTCATCTGTTCAGTGTTGTTGAAGAATTCTATACTCTTTTCTTATGCTACAAGATTTTCCAGATCAGTTCTGATGTGTGGTTGCATTCTGCAGATGTCAGAGAACAGGCGCAGAGGAGGAAGGCGTGCTCAGCAGGAGCGAGCCGCTCAACAGGAGGAGGTGCCCCAGCAGCAGCACCTGCCGCCCCCGCCCCCGATGTCGATCGAGCAGATGTTTCTGATGCAGACTCAGGCAGTTCAAGCCATCGGTCAGACTCTGGCCGCCATTCAGCAGCAGCAGCAGCAACAGCAGCAAGCCCCACCTCAGCCTCAGATGCCTCAGATGCCCAGAGACAAGCGTGCTGAGTTCATGAGAGGTCATCCACCAACGTTCGCTCATTCTTCTGACCCCATGGATGCTGAAGACTGGCTGCGCACTGTGGAGCGGGAGTTGCATACCGCTCAGTGCGATGACAGGGAGAAAGTCCTGTATGGTCCCCGTCTGTTGAGAGGAGCAGCCCAGTCATGGTGGGAGTCTTACCTCGCCACCCATGCCCACCCTGACGCCATCACCTGGGAAGAGTTCAGAGGTAGCTTTCGTCAGTACCATGTTCCTGCAGGTCTGATGACAGTAAAGAAGGAGGAGTTCCTGGCCCTCAAGCAAGGGCCATTGTCTGTCAGTGAGTACCGGGACAGATTTCTGCAATTGTCTCGCTATGCTCCTGAAGATGTCAACACCGACGCCAAGCGACAGTACCGTTTCCTGAGAGGCTTGGTTGACCCTCTTCAGTATCAGCTGATGAATCACACCTTCCCGACATTCCAGCACCTGATTGACAGAGCAATCATGACAGAGAGGAAGCGTAAGGAGATGGAGGATCGTAAGCGCAAGATCAGTGGACCCCAGCCTAGAAGCAGCAACCGTCCTCGTTTCTCAGGCAATCAACCTCAGCAGTTCAGGCAGAACTAGCGTCCACCTCAGCAGCATCAGCAGTTCCAAAGGCAGTATCCTCAGCATCAGTACCAGAACCGTTAGAGCAATCAGTCAGGAGGTCAGTTTCAGAGGCAGAATCAGCAAGCACCTCGCCTTCCTGCCCCAGCAAACCAGCAGAACAGTCAGGCAGCACCAGCTCAGGTTGGAAACAGAACATGTTTCCACTGTGGAGAGCAAGGCCACTGGGTGATGCAATGTCCGAAGAAGGCAGCCCAGCAGCAGTCAGGCCCCAATGTCCCAGCAAAGCAGAATGTGTCTCAGCCTGGAGCAGGCAACCGCTCTCAACCGCGCTATAATCATGGAAGACTGAACCACTTGGAGGCTGAAGCAGTTCAGGAGACCCCCGGCATGATAGTAGGTACGTTCCCAGTCGACTCCCATATTGCAGAAGTGTTATTTGATACTGGAGCAACACATTCTTTTATTACTGCATCATGGGTAGAAGCACATAACTTTCCAATTACTACCATGTCAACCCCCATTCAAATTGACTCAGCCGGTGGTAGAATCTGAGCCGATAGCATTTGTTTGAATATAAGCGTGGAAATAAGGGAGATAGCGTTTCTCGCCAACCTCATAGTAATGGGTACTCAGGGAATAGATGTCATCCTAGGGATGAATTGGCTAGATAAGTATCAGGCAGTTATCAGTTGTGATAAGAGGACAATCAAGTTGGTGTCCCCACTAGGAGAGGAAGTGGTGACCGAGTTAGTCCCACCTGAGTCGAAGACAGGAAGTTGTTATCAGACGGCTGTCGATAGCAGTGAAGCAGACCCAATTGAAAGTATCAGGGTTGTGTCCGAGTTCCCAGATGTGTTTCCAAAGGACTTACCGGGTATGCCACCAGAGCGGAAAGTTGAGTTTGCTATAGAGCTTCTTCCTGGAACCTCCCCTATCTTTAAGAGAGCTTACAGAATATCTGGACCAGAGTTGGTTGAGCTTAAGAAGCAGATTGATGAGCTGTCAGAGAAAGGTTACATCCGGCCAAGCACCTCGCCTTGGGCCACCCCTGTCCTATTTGTGGAGAAGAAAGATGGCACCAAAAGGATGTGTATTGATTATCGAGCTTTGAATGAAGTCACGATCAAGAACAAGTATCCCTTGCCCAGAATAGAAGATCTGTTCGACCAGTTGAGAGGAGCCAGTGTGTTCTCCAAGATTGATCTGAGGTCAGGTTATCATCAGCTCAGGATCCGACCTTCGGACATTCCGAAGACGACATTCATTACCAAGTATGGTTTGTATGAGTTCACAGTGATGTCTTTTGGTTTGACCAATGCGCCAACGTTCTTCATGAACTTGATGAATAGTGTATTCATGGATTATCTCGATAAGTTTGTGGTGGTATTTATTGACGACATTCTGATTTATTCTCAAAGCGAAGAAGAGCACGCAGATCAATTGAAGATGGTATTGCAGAGATTGCGAGAGCACCAGTTGTATGCAAAGTTGAGCAAGTGTGAATTCTGGATCAGTGAAGTCCTGTTCTTGGGTCACATAATCAATAAAGAAGGATTGGCTGTAGATCCGAAGAAAGTGGCAGACATTCTGAACTGGAAAGCGCCAACAGATGCTCGAGGAATCAAGAGCTTCATTGGAATGGCCGGATACTATCGGCGATTCATTGAAGGGTTTTCGAAGATTGCGAAACCAATGACAGCATTGCTAGGCAACAAAGTTGAGTTCAAGTGGACCCAGAAATGTCAAGAGGCCTTTGAAGCGCTGAAAGAAAAGTTGACTACAGCGCCTGTCCTAGTCTTGCCTGAGGTGCACAAGCCCTTCTCGGTGTATTGTGATGCTTGTTACACAGGTTTGGGATGCGTGTTGATGCAAGAGGGAAGAGTTGTGGCCTACTCGTCCCGACAGTTGAAGGTTCATGAGAAGAATTACCCAATCCATGATCTAGAGTTGGCAGCAGTGGTTCACGCACTGAAGACATGGAGGCACTATCTGTATTGACAGAAATGCGATGTTTACACAGACCACAAGAGTCTGAAGTACATATTCACTCAGTCAGAGTTGAACATGAGGCAACAAAGATGGTGAGAGTTGATCAAGGATTATGAGTTGGAGATTCATTACCATCCAGGCAAAGCAAACGTAGTGGCAGATGCTTTGAGCAGAAAGAGTCAAGTCAATCTGATGGTCGCTCGTCCGATGCCTTATGAGTTGGCCAAGGAGTTCGACAGGTTGAGTCTCGGATTTCTGAACAATTCGCGAGGAGTCACAGTCGAGTTGGAACCTACCTTGGAGCGTGAAATCAAAGAAGCGCAGAAGAATGATGAGAAGATCAGTGAGATCCGGCGACTGATTCCAGATGGCAGAGGCAAAGATTTTCGAGAAGATGCAGAGGGTGTGATATGGTTCAAAGACCGCTTATGTGTTCCCAATGTCCAGTCCATTCGGGAGTTGATCCTTAAGGAAGCTCATGAGACAGCCTATTCGATTCACCCTGGCAGTGAGAAGATGTATCAGGATCAGAAGAAGAGAGCTGAGTTTCGAAGTCGGAGACTTTGTCTATCTGAAAAGTGTCACCGATCAGAGGAGTCAAGAGGTTCGGAGTCAAAGGCAAGCTAGCACCCCGCTACATTGGTCCGTACCAAATTCTCTCTAGGCGTGGAGAAGTGGCTTACCAGCTCAACTTGCCAGAGAATCTGTCCGCAGTGCATGATGTCTTTCATGTGTCTCAGTTGAAGAAGTGCTTGCGTGTGCCAGAAGAGCAGTTGCCAGTGGAAGGTCTTGAAGTCCAGGAGGACTTGACCTACGTTGAGAAGCCAGTGCAAATCCTTGAGGTTGCGGACAGAGTCACCCGAAGGAAGACCATCAGAATGTGCAAAGTCAGATGGAATCATCACTCTGAGGAAGAAGCAACCTGGGAGCGTGAAGATGATCTGATGGCTAAATACCCTGAGCTCTTTGCTAGCCAACCCTGAATATCGATGGCGAGATTCTTTTAAGGGGGATAGGTTTGTAACGCCCTGAATTTGGGGGTAGATTTTTTTTCTTCTTTTCTCTCACCAAATTCAGGCGTTACTCTTTCCTTTTTCCCTTTTCTTCTCGCTAAGCCTTGATCTTTTCCAAAGTTACAGCGGGTTTTGGCTTTAGACCTCGTGTAAAGCAAAACCTTAAAACACTTTATTTTGTGTGATGCACCATGCCGAGCCATGCATACTTTTTGATTGATTAAAAATGTGAATGCTTTCATCTAGAGGAAATTAAAAATTAGAAAAAAGAAAAAGCCTTTTCTTTTTTTTTCTTTTCTCTTCCCCCCCTTCTCCCCTATTCGGCCCAACCGCCCCCCCCTTCGGCCGGCCCAGCTGGCGGCCCAGCCGCCCCCTCCCCCCCTCCCGCGTGGGCCCCGCGCCGGCCCAACCGCGCGCCCCCTCTCCCCCCCTTTGGGCCCAGTCGGCCCAACCGTTCCCCCCCCCTTTTTTTCTTTTTCCAAAAATCCCCTCCCTCTCTCTCTCTCTCTCCCTCACCCTCACCCTAACCCTAGCGCCGCCGCCGCCTCTCCCCTGCCCTAGCGCCGCCGCCGCACCGTCCCCCTCCGGTGAGGCTCCCCCTCCTCCTCCTCCCTCCTCTTCTCCCTCTCCCTCCTCCCTCTCCTCCCTCCGACGCCCTCGCCCGCTCGGCCCCGGCCCCGGCCACCCCGGCCGCCCGCGCCCTCGCCCGCCTCGGCCCCCGGCTCGGCCGTTCCGGCGAGCTCGGCCCCCGGCCCCGGCCACCCTGGCCGCCCGCGCCCGGCCGCCCCTCGCCGCGGCCTAGCGCCGGCGTCCCCTGCCCCCCGGCGTGGCCTCGAGCTCGGCCCAGCGTGCCTATGGCGCGTGGCCTTGAACTCGGCTAGCGCGCGGTCTCGACGTGCGCACGACTAGTTCGTGGCGTGTGCGTGCGGCCTCGCGCGCGTGCCCGTGTAGTGCGCAGAGCCTCGGCACGACCCGTCGTGTCCCCGTCTACCCCCCCCCCCCCCCCCCCCCCCGTGTCCTATGCGCGCTAATCACGTGTTTATATTAATAAGATAGGAGTCTCAATTTGGAAATTGGTTACGTTAGTTAATTTGTATAACTAATCATCTATCTCATTCAATGTTAATCTACTAAAAGTGGTCACGTTTACATTAGTGCATGTAGCTAATTCTTTTGTTAGAACCAATTGGAACTAGAGCACGTAGCGTTTAGTTATTTGTTTACCCGTAGTGCGTCTCGGGCATAAGCTTTAACTCTCGCGAGACCTTTCCCCGCCTCTTTCTAACCATGGTAAATTCATTATTGTATGTGATATTCTATGCATGTTTAATCTACTTGTTCTCTTGTATGGTGTATTGTTGGTTTCCTAATTTCAATGGATGGATGTATGTATGTGTGCACTCGCATAGAGAACGATCCGGTTGAAGAGCCCGAGGAACTCGTAGGAGAAGCCCCTGAGCAGCAGTCGGTTGGTGGAGGCAAGTGTCCCTTGACCTATCTCTGTCCTATTCATTCTTTAATTCACCTCCCGCTTTACACATTTATGCCTAAGGATTGACTAGCTTTGTTATCCATGTCCTTGATTACCTATTTGGGTTGAATTATTATTGTTTAGCTTTATGCTATTGCTCAAACTCTAATCAATGAACACGATGAGATTATCTATGATACGCTGTTTTCCCTTCTCTTATTATGATGTTGTACTTGTGGCCTTAAGGGGGCTCGAGCGGTTTCTCGAGTGCCTCTCCGTAAGGACCTGTTCTATGGATGACCGCCCGGGAAAACAGTGCAACCATGAGGGTGGAATGGGATGCCCTTAGCTGAATAATTAGAGGATCCGGGGTGTGGATCACTTAGCCGTCGTGCCGTCAATGGGGCTCGGTGTATGCGGCTCGCTCTGCCAAGTTTGGGTTCGCCCCTTGGGGAGGAGTGCGGTGCATTTAAGAAACCTAACGGGTGGCTACAGCCCCGGGGAATCTTTGTAAAGGCTACGTAGTGATGCCCTGCTGGGTCACCTTGGTAGTGACCAATGGAGAGTCATGATCTCCGGGCAGAAAGGGAATCACGGCTTGTGGGTAAAGTGCACAACCTCTGCAGAGTGTTTGAAAACTGATATATCAGCCGTGCTCGCGGTTATGAGTGGCCAAGGGAGCTCCAGTGATTAGTGGTACTTGGTCAGAGATACTTTGGTACAGGTGGCTATGAGATCGATGGTTTTGGTTATGACTATGGTGCTGGTAAGTGGTATTCTTTCCGTTTGTAAAGGGTACAGCGGGCTAATAACTTGGGTTAATGCTAAAACTTGGCTTTCTATTAGTAAATAATAATCTGACCAACTAAAAGCAACTGCTTGACTTAACCCCCCTCCCACATAAAGCTAGTCCACTACCGCCAAACAGGATACTTGCTGAGTATGTTGATGTGTACTCACCCTTGCTCTACACACCAAACCCCCCCATCCCCAGGTTGTCAGCATTGCAACCACTGCTCAGGCGAAGATGAAGTTGTGGAAGGAGACTTCCAGGAGTTCCAAGACTACGACGAGTTCTAGGCGTGGGTTAGCGGCAACCCCCAGTCGGCTGCCTGTGAAGGCCGCGTTTATCTACGTTTCTTTTCCGCACTTTGATTTATTGTAAGGACTATATGGACGTCTCAGACGTATGATGTAATCGACTATTATTTCCCTTTTAATACTATTTTGAGCACTGTGTGATGATGTCCATGTTATGTAACTGCTGTGTACGTGAATAACTGATCCTGGCACGTACATGGTTCGCATTCGGTTTGCCTTCTAAAACCGGGTGTGACACAGACCTAGATCCTCCTAGGTGGGACCCGTCGGGGAGGAGAGATTGTAAGGTGTGTCTTGGCGTCGACAAGCCACCGAAGACGCCTCTAGTCGACGTAGGGCCAAAGAGAGGTGAAGATTTGAGGTAGAGATAGGCTAAACTAGATCTACTCCTAATGCATAAGGTAAAAACGATAAATAGAGTTTATTGTATCGATTGTGGGGGTTCAATTGGCCGTAGCCTTCACTATATAAATGGGGAGGTCTGGACCCATTAGAAGTCGGTTCTCGAGTTAATTCTGCTGATTTAGCTAACAAATCTCGCAAGAAATCCGGAACACTAACTGACTCTACGCACGCGCACGGAGAGTCTGCGCCTCCACGGCGGATAGTCCGGACCGCGGACTGTCTGGCCTTAGGGACGGATGACCATCCGTCTGGACATTTTTGGTGCTCAATAGGTATGATACACGGTAGATTAACCAATTAAAACTAGTTTTTCAATCATCAAGAAAGAAACAAGTATCCCTAGCGGATCAATAAGGTATGGAAGAACTGCTGCACCACAGAGATCGTTCCTTATACAAGTTCTCGTACGAGGTTTTTGAACAATTTACCGACATCTTCTGCATCGAAACTAAACAAGCAACATATAAATCAACTAACGAGAAAGCCGTTGCTCGTTTTGGTTTGCTTTACCACCGTATAGAAGAATAGGCTGAAGCGGAAACACAATCCTTCACTTCGTCTGAATGCCAGCCCAACACATCATGGTCAGAAAGAAAAAAGTAAAGAAAAACGGATGGGAGCTCGGTTGTCAAATATCCCAGCGATGGACACACCAAAGTCCAGCCCAGTTATCTAGATTAGGCCAACGAAAGTAGCACTTGGTGACCAGGCCGAGTGCAAAATGCAATGCAATGCACCGTCACTGTGTCCATTTGAAGCACCAACGGTCATATCAAACATCTTACATTGCAGTTCCAACAAAAAACACCATATTTTGCTGAGCTGATATACAATATAATCAAAGGCCGCGATAACTAAGGTGATACCGTGATGGGAAAAATAAAAAGGTACTGTATAATACATGTAGCAAGCTCTAAGTTCCATGCTGTACATTTAGAAGTACAATTGGTAGGATGTCCTATTGTGCCTCACAATTGATACTCGCATGGTCCAGATTCAACATCCCAGAGAACTCTACCTGACCTTGCACCAGGGCACTTGGCTCCAGCCATAAGTCAACCATAGTAGTTCCACCTGAACCTTGCGCTCAATTACATCACTTACAATAAATATTTGTGTTTGTGTGTCTAGTTTAAATCTCAGGGCTTGTTTGCAGAAGGGGATTGTGAGCTAAAATCCCTTACTATTCAAAATTGAATAGTAAGGGATTGTAGCCCCCTTAATTCCCTTCAATCCATTTGCTCCCAAGCAAGTCCTCAGTGTAGTTCATAGCAGAACATCATTATCGTCACCAAGAATTGACAGAGAGAATGGCGCAATTGCAACATTGAATGTTGATGATCCAGCCTTGTCGATGTGCTTCATCTCAAAGTCACCTTCCTACAATTCAAAATGGGTTCAAATTACTTACTCCTATTTAGCATACTAAACAAAACAGGAAACTGTTGATGAAACTTTTTGCAGAAAAGAACATCCATCGAGTTACCATTCTCCCATTTGGAGTGCTCAATGGGCATGCAGAAGAGTACTCAAAACCAGTCTTCGGGAATATGACAGGTTGTTCTCCCACTACTCCAACTCCCCTAACACAACAATGATGTCAATCATATTAGCATATCCTTTACGATAATCAAATTAGAGTTCGTTACAATAAACACTAACCAAATGTTTTCTGTCCTTCCATTTCCATCTGTAACAATCCAGTGCCTTTTGAGAAGCTGAACAGGGCGCTGAGAACTATTCGTAATTCTAATTCTATAAGCAAAAAAGAATTGCCCTTTCAATGGCTGGCTCCGGCTTTCAATATAGACGCTCCTGACTTGAACTCTTATCCCCTAAAATTTTCATTACAACTGTATCAGAAAATAACGCTGCACCAAAAGATATAAAGTAATAGTTGACCTAAGTTAACTAAACATAATAAGGCTGCCATGGCTGTGAGAAAGCAAAGTCTGCTTGGTCATTTCTCAGTCACACGCATTAACGGGTAACCTAGGATTTCTAGGCTGCTGTTTCAGCTTTGCTTTGATAGCAAAACTTCTTCGGTATCTCAAGTTCACGTGTGACAAAGCACCACAAATATTTATAGGTGAATGATCTTTTTCTTCAATACCTCTAGAAGTTTTCTGTCACTAATATGCAAGTTCCAGTCTCAAAATATCACATGGTCTAATTTATTGAAAAGCCACCAGACCCATTCAAGTGCTCATTTGCTACAACTACAAGCACAACATGTGAAGAGACAAAACATGTCAAAGGTGTGCAGTTTTGACCAGATAAGATTGAACATAATTCAGTGATAACTTTGACCCCATTAATCACTTCTTTTCTTTGTGAGCCACAACACAACTACTTCCTCGTACTATTAGACCATTTCCACATTCTCAGGAAAAAAACTCAGACCTGTTTCTTAGCAGATTCATCCTCAGATAGTAAGTTGGGGACTTTTCAACACTTCATACATTCACATGGAAAACGACAATACTTCACTCAATACTTTGCCATGGAAAACGAATGTACTTCCAAAGTACTTTCCAAACTGAAAGGGAGGTGCTGAAAAAAACTTACCAAAGTAGTTGCATCACTAGAACATTTGAGGAGGGAGTGTGGAGCCAAAATCTTTAATTCATCTCTGTATTTAGCAGCATCCTGGAAGGATGAATGCATGAAAAATAAACATGGTGAGAGCGTTTTCAGACAATGGGAAAAAGTTCCAGCATCCCCTTTCAAATATGTATCAGTCCAAAATTATTATAGTAGCAACCTAAACAGAAAAAACATGTCTGATATGACTGCAAAGCAAAATTGCACTACATGGCAAGCGGTACAATTGAAAGTTCAAAGTCCCAACCATGAGGCTGGAATAGTGGAAATGCCATTCTGGCCATGAGAATGAGAATGCAACAGATATGAGAAGGTAAAAGCACATGCCTCGCTCAAAAAAAATATTAAAATGCCTTGTGTCCCTAAGACTTCCTCTGAATTTTTAGTGCCAGCAATTGGTGAAAAGGAAGCATGCATCCAATGTTGGTAGTTCAATCAACATATGATCAAGTCAGTCATCATCATAAAGACTTGCTACACACATAGTCTTCACAAAGTCGGTCTCAGTTAGCTAGCATCAATAAGAATGGTTGGAGGTTGGAATAATCCATCAGTCATTCATCATCCAACCATGCTAAAGAAACTATATAAAAGTAATTGAATTGCTTGGAACAACGACAAGGCATGAGTACAATACCTCAAACCTCTCCTCCTCAATGGCCTTCTTCATCAACCGGCGGAGGCACAACACAGGCTCCTTCTCCTCGAAGGACCTCAGCGAGTCCCTCAACCTCGCTGCTTCCTTGTAATCCTGCAAGACCAATCCCAAGGTACAGGTCAACGAAGAGACCAAATTTCGGCCAATGCTGATATTGCAAAATTTCATTTCAGCCTTTGCCTCAAATTGGGCGGCCACGGCGAGCTGCTGCTTTAGCATGGCGTACTTCTGGCTTCTCATCAGAAGCGACGCGACCGCCTTCTCCTCCTTCTCCCTTCGCACCACCTCCTCCCCCTCCTCGTCCTTCCCCGGCGAATTCGAGCTCGAATTAGCGTCCGAGGCCGCTGCCGACGCCACCAGCGCCCGGCGCGCTGTGGGGAATCTACCCTGCGGGCACCTCGCGGTTCTTGGCCTCGGCCCCGTCCACGCCGCCGTGGGAACCGGCGCCTGCGATCTCAGACCCGCCCACTGCATCCTCCTCTCCCTTCTTCCGAAACAAAACCGAATTGGTTCCCCACGAAGACAGACAATAATGAAATCAAAATCGGCGGCACTCGGATGAAAAAATGGCGACGGTTTCTTGGAGGCCGGCGAGTGGCTGCCCAGGCTTCGCTCCCCTCCCCGCCGCTAAAATTAGGCGCCCGTATTGCACTCCATTTCTGTGGCTCCGTCGCTCGCCAAGAAAACCCGGCAACAACGACACGGTAAGACAACGAGGGAGAATTTGGAGGTTGAGGCTTGAGGGCACTATCTTCAACCATATCCCTTTTATCTGTATTTTTTATATATTTTAAAATTTATGTATATTTCGTTCCTCTCTAGCAGTATTCGCTACTCTCAGTCCACTTGATTTTAACGTTTTGGGATTTTGAAGACAGGCTATGAGATTGATAAAATGACGTATGTGACCTTGCTTTAACTTATTTAAACATTGATTACAAGACAGTAATACAATCTAATTGAACCAAGCTATAGCGTGAAGGTATTGTGCGTTTGGAATTTTGCTATAGTTTTTATACGCACATATATAAATTTTTAGTTTTACTTATTTATTTATTTAAATTATAAAAATGGATAAAGAAGAGGAGTAATAGAGGCACTGTTGAGATAATCTTCTCTAGGCAAGCACCTTTACTTCTTTAGGACCCGTTCGGCAGGCCAATATCCAAGCCAGACCGGTAACCAAGTCAGCTTAGGATCGAGTGGAACATGGCTTGTTACTCATTCCCGGTCACCAGCCCACTTTCAGACTAGGAATCAATCCAGGAGACAGACCAACTAGACTCATTCGAAGCTGAGAATTGAAGGAGGCGAGTTGAAATCAGGTGGGATTGTTTCCGGCCCAGCTTAAAACGAACACTGCTAATATACTGGACCGGATTCTAACCTAGGTTGATTTATTCCACCTGGAACTAGGCCTGGAATAGGCCAAACCGGCCAAAGCGAACGCAGCCTTAGTATGTTTAGTTGATAGTCTAGCCCGTGCGTATTAGCGGTCAGAAGATCCATTATTCAGTTAGATAAGACATAGAACACGTCGAAAATTACGGAGCCCGCGAGAAAAAAGATCTCGTATTGTGCGTGGACAGCCATGCTATAGCCTAGCAAAGATAGTCACAAATAGTCCGTCGATGGTGGTCGTGACCCGATGAACACTTAGGCAACGTGTGTTGAAATTAGAGGCAATGTTCGGTTCATTTGAATTCAAATTAACAAAATAATCATGACACAAATGATAGAATAAATAGGAGTGTGATTTAGTGCATCTGCGACATATATAAAGCATGCTAATGATAAAATAGAATGTAAGATTACAAGTAAGTTCATTAGGGAGTACCAAGTGACAGGGCCAGTTCCAAAGGAACTAGAGGTGTCATTACCCAACATCATTAGTCGATCATATTCGATGTGGTCCATCACACGTTGATGCAGTGAAGATGTTCGTAGTGCAGGTACGCATTCGGGAAGTAGGCATATGCAGTGAGCAGTCGCGCCAATGTACTTCCTAAAAACTTAATCGCCCTCTACTCCTCGGGTGCAGAGTCTCTGGTGAAGACATAGTTTTGAAGGTCTACTCTTCCGACGGTTCCGTGCACATAGACCACGGGAACAGGAGACAAAAGGACAACACAACAGTGTAGGTAGCTCTAGTGGTTCTAGTTATAAACAAGAAGATGAGAGAGAGTGTCTCTCTTATAGGCACCAGGGGACCCCTGAGCTTCTAGGCCTTAACAGTAAATGTAGCAATCAAATGACCAATTACTAGTAACTCCCAGCCATCAAGAGCCGTCAGGTACTAGTAACTCTTAGCCATCATCAGTCATCAGTTACTAATAACTGCTAAAGATTAACCCAGATTAGTTACTAGTTATTGATGAGTGTCAATTACTTGCCATCAACCATAGTAAGAAACTATCACACCGGGTTATAGAAGGCAAACCGAATGCGAACCATGTACGTGCCAGGATCATAAATTCACGTACACAACGATTACATAGCTGGACATCATCACACATGCTCAAAGAATAGCGTAAAGAGGTATTAATTTGATTACATCATGATGCCCGAGACATCCACATAGTCTTAAATATAGATCAAAGTGCGAAAACAAAATGTAGTAAAACACGACCTTCATAGCCAGCCGACTCGGGGTTTGCCACTAACCCACGCCTAGAACTCATCATAGTCTTGAAAATCTTGGAAATCCTCTGCCACGACTTCATCTTCTCTTGAGCAGAGGTTGCAATGTGGACAACCTAGTGTTTTGGTGTTTTAAGCAAGGGTGAGTACACATCAACTTACTCAGCAAATGTCTCGTTTGGCTAAAGTGGACTAGCTGTATGTGGGTGAAGTTCAAAGTAGTTGCTTTTAGTTAGTCAGGTAATTATTACTAGTAGAGAGCCAGGTTTTAGCATTAATCCCAAGCTATTAGCCAAAAGGTACTCCTTCCAAAAGGAAACAATATCGAAATCCATAATCATATTAATCACCATTAAAACCATTATTGACCTCATCATCATTTGTAATCATAGTATCTCTAATCAAAGGAACTCCCAAGGCTGCTCATAACCGTGAGCATGGCTAATATATCAGTTTCATAACACTCTATAGAGGTTGCACGCTTTACCCACGAGCCATGATTCCCTCTCTAGCCAGGGTTATACATACCCGATATTTACTACCAAGGTGAATGGCCAGAGATTCACTACGAAGCCTCTGCAAAGATTCCCTAAAGATATAGCCGTCCGTTAGGTTTCCTAAATGTACCACACTCCTCCCCAAGGGGCAAACCACCCTCGGCAGAGCGAGCCGCATAAACCGAGCCCCATTGGCAGCACGACGGCGAAGCAAACTACACCTCAGTTCCTCGAATTAATTAGCTAAGGGCATCTCATTCCACCCTCATGGTTGTACTGTTATCCCGGGTGGTCATCCAACGAACCAGTCCTTACAGAGAGGCACTCGAGAAATCGCTCGAGCCCCCTTAAATATCACAATGCCATCATCATATCCAAAAGTAAACATCGTATCATAAATAATCGCATCATGTTCATTGATTAAAGTGAAGCACTAGCATAGAGCTAATCCAGAAATAATCCAACCCAAATAGGTGACCAAGGACAGGATATACAAAGACTAGTAAATCCTTAGGTATAAATTATATAAATGCGGGGAGATGAATTATAAAATGTGTAGGACATAAATAGGTCAGAGGATACTTGCCTTCACCTAACAGCTACTGCCCAGGGTCTTCTCCTGCAACTTCCTCGGACTCTGACAATGGATCGTTGTCTATACGAGTTCAAACATACATTCCACATTCTTAACATAGAAAGGAACAATACATCACACAATGAAACAGAACAATTAAACAAACACGTGGCACAGAGCTCGCATTTATGACTATGCGAGATAAGAAACTACGACGGTCAAAACTACGGCCGAGAGACATAGCGATTACATTAAGCGTCTATGGATTAAAATATTCATTTTAGCATAATTATATTAATTGATATTCATGCAACGCGTAAATAAAATTGACGCTAGATCCTGATTAGTGCGATACTCGATTAATTGTCGTTACACTACACGCTTTAATTATATACACGATCCTAAGTGAATTAAAAGGTCGTCGCGCGGCAAAGTGCGCGACACGACACATGACTCAAGCGAAATTTAAAGAGCTACGACAGACGCGAAGCGGCAAACGGCGAGCATGAAGTGCGTTAAAGGCACGCGCGCTGGGGGTGCACACCGAGGTCGCGCCACGGCCGTGCCACAACAGCGACGAGGTAGCGCGCAGGGGCAGGGGCCACGCGGGCAGGGGGTTGCACGCTGGGGGCCGCGCGGGAACCGCGCTGGGGACTGCCACGCCAAGGGGCCACACCGAGGCCACGCGGGAGGGACGCCGCCGGGGCAAGGGGCTGGGGGTCGCGCCGGGCTGGGCAGCGAGCCGGGCGGGTAGGGGCCGCATGGGGAGGGCCACACGCGCAGGGGAGAGAAGAGGAGAGGGAGGAGGGAGGAGGAGCTTACCACGAGCACGACGAACAGTGGCAACCGCTCTCCGATGATCCAAGAGAGGGCAGGGAGAGAGTGGGAGAGAGGAGGAAGATGGAGGAGGGGTGGTTTCTCTCTTCCTAGATCATGGGTGCGCGGGAGAGGGGAGTGGTGGTGGTTTGGGCGCGCATGGGGGGAGGGGCGACTGGGGGCACGCTAGGGGCCATGCTGGGCCACACGGAGGGCCAGGGCACCGGCGCTTCTTCTCCTCTAATCGATCTCGTTACTTTCTAATCAAATTCATTCCTCGAATAGAAATCCTAAATTAAATGAATGCACTCCTATATATGACATCCGACAGAAATAAGTATGCACCAGCATGATGCAACAACAATATCACCTTAGGGTTTTGCTTACATGTAGCACGGACATAAATCCCTACATTGCTTTGAAAATGGGAGGAAGGAGCAGAACAGAAAGAGAAAAAGAGAGTAATGCCTGAATTTGGTGAATATTGGAGAAGAAATTTTATACCCTCAAATTCAGGGCGTTACAAACCTATCCCCCTTAAAAGAATCTCGCCCTTGAGATTCAGGGTTGGCCAGCAAAGAGCTTGGGATACTTGGCCATCAAATCATCTTCGTGCTCCCATGTTGCTTCTTCCTCAGAGTGGTGACCCCATCTGACTTTGCACATTCTGATAGTGTTCCTCCAGGTGACTCTATCTGTAGTCTCTAGAATCTACGTTGACTCCTCTATGTAGGTCAAGTCTTCCACTGGCAACTGCTCTTCTGGCACATGCAGACACTTTTTCAATTAAGACACATGGAAGACATCATGGACCGCTGACAAACCTTCTGGTAAGTTGAGCTGATATGCCACTTCTCCACACTTAGCGAGAATTTGGTACGTACCAACATATCGGGGTGCTAGCAAGCTTGCTTTGACTCCGAACCTTCTAACTCCTCTGATAGGCGATACATTCAGGTAGACAAAATCTCTCACTTCAAAACTCAACTCTCTTATTCTTGTGTGAGAGCACCTAGAGGGGGGTGAATAGGTGATCCTGTGAAATCAAAACACTAAATAGCCACAAACTTGATTATAAAAGTGTTAGTGTGAGTTAATCAAGTTGCTATGAAGCGAGTTCTTGCAAACAAAACAATCACAGAGGAAAGCAGCACAAGAGACACGGTGTTTTATCCCGTGGTTCGGCCAAGTATAACACTTGCCTACTTCCACGTTGTGGCGTCCTAATGGACGAGGGTTGCACTCAACCCCTTTCAAGTGATCCAATGATCAACTTGAATACCATGGTCTTTTTGTTTGGTTTTCTTCTCCCGTTTGCGAGGAATCTCCACAAGTGGAGTCTCTCGCCCTTACAATATAGATCACATAGAAGCACAAGAGTAAGGGAGGAAAAGCAACGCACATAAGACTCGAATCCACAACACACACACACACTAGCCAAGACTTGAGCTCGAAACACAGCACAGGGAGTTCACAACTCGAATGGAGCTCAAATCACTAACACAACGAATCAAATGCGTGGAGGCGGAGTCTGGGAGTCTTAGGATGCTCCGTGAATGCTTGGTGTTCTGCTCCATGCGCCTAGGGTCCCTTTTATAGCTCCAGGGCAGCTAGGAGCTGTTGGAGATCAACTTGGAAGGCAATTCTTGCCTTCTGTCGAGTGGTGCACCGGACAGGTCCTGTAGCAGTCCGGTGCTCGATCTCCTTCCTTATCTGGCGCATCCAACCGTTGGGCCGACGGTCCCGTTGGCGCACCGGACAGTCCGGTGTGCCCAACCGACCGTTGGCGCGGGCCACGCGTCACCCGCTGATTGCGCTGGTAACCGTTGGCTCGGGCGGCACTGACTCATCGGACAGTCCGGTGATTTTTAGTCGCGGCGCTTTCTCCTTTTCCCGAGAGCGACGAGTTCATCGCCGATGTACTTAGGCGCGGGCGCTGAAGACTCACCGGACAGTCCAGTGCTCCACCGGACAGTCCGATGATTTTTAGCCACGTCGCCCCGCCAATTCCCGAGAGCGGACAGTTCGCCGCCGAGCCAGCCTGGGGCACCGGACATTGTCCGCTGCACCACCAGACAGTCCGGTGTGCCAGGCTGGTGCTAATTTTGGCTGTCCTGAGCCGTATCTTCTCTGATTCTTTTCTTCTTTTCTTGGCATTGTTTCTTGCACTTAGATAAACATGTTAGCATTCAAAAACAATTCACTAAGTCTAGAAACATACCTTGTTCTTCGATGTGCACTTTTCACCTACTTAGCACATATGAGTTCCAAACAATGTGTTGGGCATCTAATCACCAAAATAATAATAGAAATGGCCCAAGGGCACATTTCCCTTTCAATCTCCCCTTTCTTGGTGATTTATGCCAACACATTAAAAAGCAACTGAGAAGTGCAAATTTGAGACCAAATTTACTCACATAGGATTTGGCATATATGGATCACTCTTGCCACCACTTGGTTTTTTTTTGCAAATCAAATTCTTTTTCCTATCTCTAGGCCAAACACACTTGTTTGGGCAAATAGAGAGATATTCCTAGAATAATATTGATCAAGTGCCAAAAACTCCCCCTTTTTCCCATAATCAAAATTCTCCCCCATAAGAGACCAAATTTTGCAAATAAGATGATTTGGGACAAAATACAAATTTCAACTCTATTATTTTTGAAATTCACAAGTGGTTGGCTGATCCAGTTGCTTTGGCCTTAATTTCTCCCTCTTTGGCATTAAGCACCAAAACAGGATAACTTTTGGCCCTTTAACCCCATTGCCTCACCAAAAAGTCAAATAAGAGCAAAAAGGCAATGAGAGCATAAGTATGAACTTGGAATTAAATACACTAATACCGGAGTGTAGTGGAAGTCTTTTCGTCGTCCAAGTTCTTTTTCCCTTTCAATGTACCTTCGAGACTACTTCAAATGTACTCAACCAACTTAGTCTCAAAGAAGTCAAGTTGTAGCTCATCTCCCCCTAAACATGTGCATCATTTGCATACGGACTTGTGAGGTTCGGGGATGACTTGTACAACTTGAGCACCACAAATAATGATGTAAATGCTCAAAGTAACATGATCAAAGGCAGGGAATACATGTATGCTCTAGATCAATCCAAGTTACGCGAATCTAAGACATTTAGCTCACTACGCAACCTGCAAAATGTTTTCTCATCCAAAGGCTTGGTGAAGATATCGGCTAGCTGGTTCTCGGTGCTAATATGATAAATGTCGATGTATCCCTTTTGCTGGTGATCTCTCAGAAAGTGATGCCGGATGTCTATGTGCTTAGTGTGGCTGCGTTCAACAGGATTATTCGCCAAGCGGATTGCACTCTCATTATCACATAGGAGTGGGACTTTGCTCAGATTATAGCCAAAGTCTCGGAGGGTTTGCCTCATCCAAAGCAGTTGTTGTAACACCCCAGGTGTTACTTAGGGTTTTCACTCAAGCCTACACTATTGAACCCATCATCACATGTGGTTTAGTTTGAGCAAAAGACACCAAACTTGGGGATCAAGATCCTAAGTAGGTGTAACCCATCTTAGAAGTCATGCCTTGGCCTTATCATGCACCTAAAGAGGAGAGAAGGGCTCAAACCCTAATTCAAATCCCTTTAGGCAACTGGAGCCCTAGAGGGGATTATGGAAAAAAGGCTATGTAAATCACATGGTCATGATTTGGGCTAATTATAAAAGTTGTAGTACACTTAATACCTTACAAAAGTTAGTAAGAGGATGCCCCCAAAAAGAATTCAGAAAAACCCCCAAAAAGGTCACCAAAGAGAAGGGCATAAAAGAAAAATCAGGTTTTTCTCAAGTTCAAAACCAGCCCTCTTTCAAAGATCAAACATGTTCACCTTTTTCCAAACCTCAAAACCTTATGGCCCAATTAACAAAATGGCGCCTAAAGACCCCTAGGACACTCTGGAAAAATTTGAAAACAAACCCAATTGGTTTGACATGTGTTGGCGCCCATTTTCCACTAGAAAAGTCTGGTCGGACAGACCCAACTTCACCTCCTCGTAACTTGCCAACCCGAGGTCAAATCCACTTGAGCACTGCATGAGATACAAAGGCTATACAACAAGGAAGAAATCTTGTACAGGGATTTTGGATAGATACAAAGAGATCACGGGCCAATCGACGCTTGAAGATGACCAGAACAAATGCTGCCACATGCTCGATGCCTTGTCTGACCGGCCGAGCGCGCACTGGCCGTTGCCGCGCGCGCCCTCGCGCATGGTCGGCCACCCCCGTGCCCACGCTCGTACCGTGCCCGCGAGTGGCTATAAAGCCCACCCTCGTGCACGGCCATCTTCCCCGTTGCCTCCTCCGTGCCGCGCCTAACTTTCCCGAGCTCGCCCGCAGCTCCGGCGACCTCCCCGCGACCCGCTAGAGCCACCCGAGGGCAACCACCGTGGCCAAACCCTTTCCCACCCACCTCCGCTCGATCCGAGCCCTCGGATAGCTTCCCCAGGAGGCTGTGAAGCTTGCCCGAGCTTGAGCCGAGGACCAGCCCCACCGGAATAGTGTAATCGAGCTCGTCGTAGTTCGTGAACCCGCCGGAGCACGTGGACCGGGTAACCCTCTGCACCATTTCTCAATTCCTTGCGCCCATGGCCTCTACATCACCCTATGGAGCTCCTCGTGCACTTTAATTGAACCCCATCGCCGTGGTTTGGCTGGAGCAGGAGCCGCCGATGACCTCCACCTCCTGCGCTCGTGGCCAGGGCAGCTCCGACCACCTAAGACGCCGACCCGCACACCGACGTGACCGCCGTGACCTCCCCGACGTCACTGACCACCCCACCAGAGCTCTACTACCGCGGGTAAGCCTCGCCGCTGAGATCTTTGCCACGGTTACTATTTCAGCTAGCCAGGGATCGCGGGTTAGATTTAGGTTAAGTCCAGGGGGTTTTGTGCAAGGTCAGTGACTCATGCAAATAGTAGACCGAGGGCTGTTTTGTGAGAGAAAAGGGGGAGAAAACCCAGGGACTTCAGCGCAAATCTGTATTTCTTTTCCATTTCAAAAATACTTTTCTTTTAAATATTGCAGAGAACTTAATAAATGCATAACTTGAAGAATAATCATCCAAAATTAGTCAAACCAATTTTGCTAGACTTTTTGAAATATAAACTTTCAGGCAAAAATAATAAACCCCATAGTTCCTGTAATGTTTTATAGAATTTTGAATTAAATAAGAAAACTGCCCAAAATTCATTAATGAAGGGAAAAATAGAAATGTTGTTAGACCAGGGTTAATAAAAATAGTGGAGACCCTAACCTAGTAGTTACACTGTTTAAAATTAATAAACACCCTAGTAGACAAGGTTAAGGAAGGTTTATTTACTAAAGCTTGTTTATGCTCAAACTTAGGGAAATTTAGAAAAGGGATTGAAAGTAAAAACCAGAGGGAAACCATATTTTTCCTAGCATGCCTAAGTTATGTAGTTCACAATAAAAATCTATTGCACCATAGTTCAGTGACAGGAAATTGCACTCACAATTATTCATAAAAAACAGAGAAAACTTTGAAAAGTCATAAGAAAATAATCCTAAGGAGAAAACACCCCTACCTTAGGAATGACTGTTCTTGTGCTAAGAGGAACCTAGGAAAAATACAAGTTCTGTTGTTTGATATTTTTCAAATAGCAAGTTAGTTATAAGTGTCTTTTTGGCATTAAACTTTAGAAAATCATAACTAAATAACCACTAAGTAACCCTCTGTGATTTTTGGCACAGAAGCATGTTATTACCCATAGATACCAGCAACAATAACTCTTGGTACAGAACTGAAAGGGAATTAGGCTTACACCTTTTTCCTAATTGATTTTGGTGGTTGAATTGCCAAACACAAATAATTGGACTAACTAGTTTGCTCTAGTCTATAAGTTCTACAGGTGCCAAAGGTTCACAATAATCCAATAAGAAGACCAAGAAAGGGTTCAAACAAAGAGAGCAAAGACATCCCTAAAGGCACCCTGGTCTGGCGCACCGGACTGTCCGGTGCACCAGGGCACTCGACGCTGAACTCGCTACCTTCGGGAAAATCAGGGGGCGCTCCGCTATAATTCACCGGACTGTCCGGTGCACACCGGACTGTTCGGTGTGCCAGCGGAGCAACAGCTACTTCGTGCGCAACGGTCGTCTGCAACCGCATTCAATGTGCTACAGTGCGCGCCAGAGTCAGAGCACGCGCAGTTGGCGCACCGGACAGTCTACAGGACCTGTCCGGTGCACCACCAGACAGCCCAGAGGCCCCACAAGTCAGAACTCCAACGGTCGAACCCCAACGGTCTGCTGACGTGGCTGGCGCACCGGACTGTGTCCGGTGGCTCACCGGACTGTCCGGTGCGCCATGCGACAGCACACTTCCAACGGCCATTTTTGGTGGTTGGGGCTATAAATACCCCAACCACCCGACATTCAATGGCATCCAAGTTTCTACACTTCTACACCTTACAAGAGCTATATCATTCAATACAAGACACACCAAAGAGATCAAATCCTCTCCCAACTCCACACAAAGCTTTAGTGATTAGAGAGAGAGATTTGTTGTGTTCATTTGAGCTCTTGCGCTTGGATTGCTTCTTTTCTTTCTCATTCTTCTTGTGATCAAACTCAATTGTAACCAAGGCAAGAGACACCAATTGTGTGGTGGTCCTTGCGGGAACTTTGTGTTCCGTTTGATTGAGAAGAGAAGCTCACTCGGTCTAAGTGACCGTTTGAGAGAGGGAAAGGGTTGAAAGAGACCTGGTCTTTGTGACCACCTCAACGGGGAGTAGGTTTGCAAGAACCGAACCTCGGTAAAACAAATCATCGTGTCTCGCTCTTTATTTGCTCATGATTTGTTTTGCGCCCTCTCTCTCGGACTCGTTTATATTTCTAACGCTAACCCGGCTTGTAGTTGTGCTTAAGTTTAAAAATTTCAGATTCTCCCTATTCACCCCCCCTCTAGGCGACTTTCAATTGGTATCGGAGCCCGGTGCTTCATTAGAGCTTAACCGCTCGAAGTAATGTCGGGAGATCACGCCAAGAAGATGGGGATCGGCGGTGAGAAGTCCGCTACAAGCCACGGGAAGGCTCCATCCGGGGAGTCCGCCAACAAAGTGAAGGGATCCCCTTCACACAACAAGTCGGGTCGGAGCGGTGACAAGAAGAAGAAGATGAGGAAGGTGGTCTACTACGATACCGACTCTTCGTCGCCATCCACCTCCGGCTCCGACGCACCGTCCGTAACTTCTAAGCGCCATGAGCGCAAGAAGTTTAGTAAGATTCCCCTACGCTACCCTCGCATTTCCAAACGTACTCCTTTACTTTCTGTCCCATTAGGCAAACCACCTATGTTTGATGGTGAAGATTATAATATGTGGAGTGATAAAATGAGGCATCACCTAACCTCACTCCACACAAGCATTTGGGATGTTGTTGAAATTGGAGTACAGGTACCATCACCGGGGGATGAACACTATGATTCGGACGAGGTCGCCCAAATCCGACACTTCAACTCCCAAGCCACCACTATACTCCTCGCCTCTCTAAGTCGAGAGGAGTATAACAAGGTGCAAGGGTTAAAAAGCGCCAAGGAGATTTGGGACGTACTCAAAACCGCGCACGAAGGAGATGAGGTGACCAAAATACCAAGCGGGAGACGGTCGAGGGGGAGCTCGGTCGGTTTCGACTCAACCAAGGCGAGGACCCTCAAGCCATGTACAACCGCTTGAAGACCTTGGTGAACCAAGTGTGCAACCTCGGGAGCACCAAATGGGATGACCATGAAATGGTCAAGGTTATTCTAAGATCCCTAGTTTTTCTTAATCCCACGCAAGTTCAATTAATTCGTGGTAATCCTAGATATACACTAATGTTCAATTAATAGTTTTTCTCAAAGGCTTAAATAAAATCATTGAGCTAGATGGCCTGTAACACCCACTTTGTAAATTGTTAGAAATAATACCAATGGAGAAACATTTTCTCTTTATGTGAGTTTGATCTTCATGCATCATCCTATGTGAACACCATGTCCAAGAACAATTAATAAAGAGAGATGCTACTAAATCATTGCATCATGCTGAATATTTTATTTGTGTGTGCATTCTTGTGACAATATCATAATAATGCAAAAAGAAATAGGTGAATATCCAAATGGGGATTTAAATCCTAAATAATCCTAGAATTAAGAAAAGAGAGAAGGAGGAGGATTATACAAAATAGAGGAAAATAAATGTATGAAAGAATATATTTTGTCCCCACTAATATTTTAATTTAAGTACTTAACTCAGTTAAGAAGCTCACAAACAAGTTTGAATTCAAATTAGTATTAAAATTTGAATTTGTGAAAGAATGGAGAAAGAAGAAAATATGAAAGAAAAAGGAAAAGGAATACTATACCTGATGGGCCGCCAACCTGGAATTCGGCCCAACTACCCTTTAACACCGCGCGGCCCGCTTACCTCCACCGCGCGCCTCCACTCTCTGCCGCACGGGGCCCGGCTGTCAGTCGCTCTCCCGCCGCGCTGGTGTCTCTCCTTTCGTTTCGCTGGCCGGTGGGACCCTTCTGCCAGTCACTATAGCCGGTTCTTCCTCACGCTCGCGCCTCCACTGGCCCGTGGCCCCATACGTCAGGTTCGCCCCCAACGTCTTCCCGAACTCCACGCGGGCGCGTAAGACCGTCCGCCCGACGATGGCGGCGTGCCCTGAAGACCCGGCATGCTCTGCGGACCGCGTGGCGCCCCATCCCGCGTCCATATAGTTCAAGCGCTCCCTTGAATCGGTCGATTAACGCTTGCCCTGTCCACCATAAGAACCGAGAGAACTAGGGGAAGAAATTGACGCCGCCGGGAAGAGTCCGTCGCGTCGCCGGTGAACTTCTTCGGTGCGGGCGAATTCGCTTCGGCGTGTGGCTAGGTGGAGTCGTAGTCGTCCAGGGTTTCCGCCAGCGCCGGCGATTGGGGTCGTGCGTTGGTGCGGTGGGCGAATTGCTCATCGCCGTGATCTCTGCAGGCGAGTTCCGCCCCTCCCCGTGGGCGAGCGTCGTCTAGCCTCGGCCGTCCGTCGGTGAGTCGCCATCGTGTCCGCCCTCCCTTCCTTTAGATTATGCGCTATCTAATTGTAGAATGGAGTAGCTATACCCCGGGGGCCGCTATCCGGCCATGGCGCCGCCGCCGTGTGCCGTGTACCGAGTCGGGCGCTCGGGGTCGGCCAAAATTGGTTGAGGGATTGAGTTTAGGGTGGCATCAGCTTTGCGTGGCACGAGTTAATTGGTGAATGGTGCTCGAGCCGGCCGGATTCAAAACTCCAATGGGCTCGCCGCCGTGCGGTGCGGTGCGCCGCCGTGCACGCCTCGGCTGGAGGTGGGTGACCTCGCGGTCATCGTCCGCTGTTGATGGACGGTTGTGATTATAGGGCTCAGGTCTAATCGTGGGAATGGATTCGGGCCGTCCGATCTAATCGGACGGGAGCTGAGCGTGTGGGATCATGGAGCCGTTGATCTCAAATCCAACGGTTGGCATAGCGTACCGGTTCGGTATACATTAGATCTAATCTGGGCCCTCGGTTGAGAATCGAACGGCCAGGATTAAAAGATACCCCTTCGGCCTGGCCTTTTTGCGTATGAGCCCCTAACGATGTTAGTAAACAACCCGCGGTCCATACAGGGCTGTTCTCTGTGTCTGCAGAACGTTACACCGAGACCCCTGCGTTTTCCGGTTATTGAGGCCCAGTCCAGAGCATAATAAAACCAGAATAAATGATTATTAAATAGATTTTTAATAGAAAAATAATTGCTAGAACTTCAATAATTCATAGAAAATTCATACTAACTCCAAATTAATCCATTCCACTTTCTAAATTTTTATAATTTTATTGTCTATCACTTAGAGCCACTGTTTTATCATGACAACAGTAGGAAAATTAATCTCACACTTAATCTTATTTAAAACACATAAAACCTTTAAAAAGGCATAACTTGAAATCTATAACTCAGAAAATTATGATTCCAGTTCCTAGGTTTTTATTTTAATATGTAGAATATCTCTGTGTATTTTGTTTACATGCTTGGTGTAATGTTAATTTTCCCTATATCCTGTGCTTGTTTGTATTGTGGCGAGTAGAAGAGCCCGTTGCTGAGGATCCTGGTGAGCAGCAGATTGAAGTAGCTGAGCAGGAGCTCATTGAAGGCAAGTTGTGCCCTTGACCACTTTTTACCCAATAATGTTCTTTAATATCACTTATCCATGCATAGGTTAATTTTGATGGGACCCAATAGGTTACCCTAGATTGTTTATCTCATTACCTTGTTCACCCCTGAATCACTTGGGTAGTTTGCTATTGCTTTATATGGTTTTGGGATAATCATTTATTACCTCTATGTTCCAATTCTTGTTGTTATTCTGTTTATGTTCATGTTGTTATCATTAATGTTAATTGGAACATAGAGCTTAACTTGAGAACCACGTGCCACCACAAGGGTTTAATGGGACGCCCTTGGCTGATTAACTAGGAAAGCTAGTGGAAGACTACCTTACCCGAAAGGGGCAAGGGCAGTAGGGGAGAGGTCAGTGCGGGGAGGTCCCTGGTTGATTTTGCTGCGATGGCGGTCAGCCAGGAACCCTGTACTGGATCTTCCCATAAACTGTAGCGGGTTTTCGGAAGCTAGTGGAACTTTGTAAAGGCCTCGTAGTGTTGCCCTGTCGCGCTTCCTAGGTAGAGGTGTATGGGATTCATGACCCCTTGGCAGATGGGTAACATGACTTGTGGGTAAAGGGTACAACCTCTGCAGAGTGTAAAACTGGTATACTAGCCGAGCTCACGGTCATGAGCAGCTCAGGACTCTCTGATGTTTAAATTATGGAACTTAAATTCAATTTTGTCATTTGCATTGCATGGGTTTGTTATTAATTTTGTTCTATTACTTTACTTATGGTTTGGTATTTACTTACACTTAGTAACTGCTAATAAAATTTTGACCAACTACTTAAAAGCAATGCTCAGCTTTAACCCCTATCATTGATCAGCCTTACACTTCACATGAGCTCCCACCTTTGGTGAGTTCATGTCACATTATTCCCCACAACTTGTTGAGCGATGATCATGTGTGAGCTCACCCTTGCTGTCTCACACCCCCCCACAGGAGATGATCAGGTGGTTCAGGAGGAGCCGCCTAACACTGAGGAGTTCGATCTGATCTAGGTGGCGTTTCTCAGTTGACATTGGCGCCAACGATCCTTAGTTCGTTTTATCTTTATTATGTTATTTTGTAATAAGTCTTCCGCTATGTAATAAATTCTCTGATGTTTTATGACATTTATCTCTATACACTCTGTTATTATATATGTTGTCTTCTTGGCGCATGTATGAGATGCACCTGGCTTTGTTCCTTAAAGTCGGGTGTTACAGAAGTGGTATCAGAGGAAATGTTGACTGTAGGACGAAACCTAGATAGAAATGGACAAACCCTTTCCTACTTACCTTACTCTGACTCATTCTATACTTATCACATCTTGATCCAGTCTCATCTTCTACTGTTCTACTCTGATCATTCTTACCTTTTCTACTCTTAGTCAAGATGGATTTCACACCTTGGAATCCCCACCCCTATGGCATTCTTAAGAGTTAGGGAACCCAAGACAAAAATTAAAACTATTTTCTTAAAAAAAATGTTGGTTGATTGTGCTGATGCTAAATGCCTGATTTGCTTCTTTGATTGATTGAATTATTATAGATGGACATCTTAGCATGTACCAACATAAGGTATTGAATTAGCTATAGTAGGCGGAATATTAATCTGCTTAGCTAATAAATCCCCCAAAATAACCTGATTTGTAAGTACCTGCCTTGGCTACTATTCTCTTACCATATGTATCTAACTCAGATGGTCAATACCAGGAAAGGAAAGATTACCACGCAACAGCAAACAGAAATGAATCCTCCAAATCCTCCACCTGTTGACACCGATCAAGTGATTGCAACCCAAAGGCTGGTAATACAACAATTGACAGACATGGTGACTGAAATGCAAAACCAGATAAGACAAGAACGCGAGGAAATACGTCAGGCCCGTCTGGAGATACAACAAGAAATAGGGCAATCACAGTTGGAGAGACAACGACAACAACCACCATCTCCACCACCACCAGCTCCACCAAGCTACATAAACATATATATAAATTATTACTATTTGTAGGATCTACAGGTTCCTTTAGTTAGTATTCGGTATGATACTATTTTAGGAGGAATAAAAAGGTCTGTCTGTCCCCATGTGTTGCTAATAAAATTATGCGTCATGTTGAGATTTTGGTTTGTGCAAATGTGTTGGACAATATGAGAAAACCCATGAGAGTAATTACACCTAAAGGGCCTGTTGAGGCAAGTCAAATGACACGTAGATTGACATTAACCATTATGGGTAGAGAATTTGGAGCTACTGCCATAATATTGGAGTCAAGCAGTATAGATTTGATCCTTGGTATGTCATGGCTAAGAAAGGCAAAGGCCGTTATAGCATGTGGTAGAGGTACCGTAGAACTCACTACTACTAAAGGAGCAAGGTTTCAAGTTAATATTGCAGTAACATCCTCATCTATGCGTGCAATGTTCTTTATGCCTGAGGAGTTTGTTGGTGACAATATCCGGGTGGTTAGAGATTTTCCGGATGTCTTTCCAGAGGAGTTACCAGGGATGCCACCTGATAGAGAAGTTGAGTTTGTTATTGATCTCTTACCTGGAACCGCCCCTATTTCTAAGCGACCATACAGGATGGCCGTAGAGGAGTTGAAGGAACTTAAGAAGCAGTTAACTGAGTTACAGGAGGCGGGGTATATTCGTCCGAGTTCCTCACCTTGGGGAGCACCGGTGTTATTTGTGCAGAAGAAGGATGGATCGCAACGGATGTGTGTGGATTATAGGTCTCTTAATGATGTTACGGTGAAGAACAAGTATCCGTTGCCCCGTATTGAGGATTTATTTGATCAGATGGGAGGTGCTAGAGTATTCTCGAAGATTGATCTCCGATCCGGTTACCATCAGATGAGGATTAGACCATCGGATATTCCTAAGACAGCATTCTCGACTCGATATGGATTATATGAGTTTACTGTTATGTCATTTGGATTAACCAATGCACCGGCTTATTTCATGAATTTGATGAACAAAGTGTTTATGGAGTATTTGGACAGATTCGTCGTGGTGTTTATCGACGATATTCTGATCTATTCTAGGAATGAAAGTGATCATTAACAACATCTGAGATTGGTACTACAGAAGTTACGAGATAATCAACTCTACGCTAAGTTCAGCAAGTGCGAGTTTTGGATTGACAAGGTGTCATTCCTTGGTCATATTATTTCTAATGGAGGAATAGCAGTGGATCCTGCTAAAGTGAAGGAGATAATGGAGTGGAGAGCACCCACTACAGTTACTGAGATTCGGAGTTTCTTGGGATTAGCAGGATATTATCGGAGATTATTGAAGGGTTCTCTAAGATTGCCAAGCCTATGACCTCGCTTTTGGAGAAAGGAAGAGAATTCAAGTGGGATGAGAAATGCCAAGAGAGCTTCGATCAATTGAAGGAGAGATTGATGTCACCCCCAGTATTGATTATGCCAGACCTACGGAAGGGATTTGACATTTACTGTGATGCATGTGGCCAAGGACTTGGATGTGTGCTTATGCAAGAAGGACATGTGATTGCCTATGCATCTCGTCAGTTGCGGAAGCATGAACTGAACTACCCCACTCATGACTTGGAACTAGCAGCAGTTGTGCATGCACTTAAGATTTGGAGACACTACATTATGGGGACTAAGTGCCAAGTATATACGGATCATAAGAGTTTGAAGTATATATTCACTCAGAAGGACCTCAACCTTAGGCAACGCCGTTGGTTGGAGCTTATTAAGGATTACGATTTGGAGATTCACTATCACCCGGGCAAGGCAAATTTGGTTGCAGATGCCTTGAGTCGTAAGGAGCATGTTCATTCAGCTATTGTTGCCCAGCTACCCGATGAGATTGTTGAGGATTTCAGGAGACTTAACCTGGGGATAGTTGCTCATACTGAAGGAGTTACTATTGATGTGGAACCTACTTTGGAGCAAGAGATCCGCAAAGGACAAATTGGTGATGCTAAAATAAAAGAGATTAAGGATCTGATTACTGAAGGTCGAGTTCCGGAATTCACAGAAGATGAGCAAGGCACTGTATGGTTCAAGGACAGAATGTGTATTCCTGATATTAAAAGCCTTCGAGAGACTATATTGAAAGAGGCCCATGACTCGGATTATTCTATTCATCCTGGTAGTACCAAGATGTACCAGGATTTGAAGCGAAAGTATTGGTGGTATGGATTGAAAAGAGATGTGGCTGCGCATGTGGCTATGTGCGACGTATGTCAAAGAGTTAAGGCTGAACACCAGAGGCCAGCTGGACTACTACATCCACTGAATATACCCGAGTGGAAATGGGAAGAGATTGGTATGGATTTCATTACTGGATTGCCTCGCACCCAGAAAGGATATGATGCTATATGGGTGATTGTGGATAGATTGACTAAAGTGGCTCACTTTATTCCTGTGAAGACTACTTATAGAGGTTCTCAGCTAGCAGAATTGTATATGGCTCGGATTGTGTGTTTACATGGAGTACCAAAGAAGATCGTGTCTGATCGAGGTTCGCAGTTTACCTCAAGATTTTGGAGAAGCTTTCATGAGAACATGAGTACGAAGTTGAATTTTAGTACGGCTTATCACCCTCAGACTGATGGACAGACTGAAAGGACAAATCAAGTTTTGGAAGATATGTTGAGAGCATGTGCCCTTCAGCATGGAGGAAGTTGGGATAAGAGTCTGCCTTATGCTGAGTTCTCGTATAATAATAGTTACCAGGCCAGCCTGAAGATGTCACCTTTTGAAGCTTTATATGGGAGGAAGTGCAGGACTCCTTTGTATTGGGATCAGACTGGAGAAAGACAGTTCTTTGGGCCTGAATTGATTCAAGAAGCAGAAGAACAAGTCCGTATAATTCGAGAGAATTTGAGAGTGGCTCAAACCAGGCAAAAGAGCTATGCTGATAATAGAAGGAGACCACTGGAATTTGAAGAGGGAGATTATGTGTACCTCAAGGTGTCACCACTGCGTGGAATGAGGAGATTTAAAGTTAAGGGCAAATTGTCCCCTCGCTATATTGGACCATTCTTGATCTTTAGGAGAGTTGGAGAGATGGCATACCAGCTTGAGTTACCTGCTAGTCTATCAGATGTGCATAACGTGTTCCATGTATCTCAACTGAAGAAATGTCTCCGTGTCCCTGAGGAACAGTTACCCATGGAAGAGCTCAGTGTTCAAGGTGATTTGACTTACATGGAGTACTCGATCAAGATTTTGGATACTTTGACTCGAGTTACAAGAAATAAGGTGATAAAGATGTGCAAAGTCCAATGGAGTCACCACGGCGAAGATGAAGCAACTTGGGAAAGAGAAGAAGAGCTTCGTATAGATTTTCCCCACCTTTTCTCTAGTTCTTCCTAAATCTCGAGGACGAGATTATTTTTTTAGGGGGGTAGGATTTGTAACACCCACTTTGTAAATTGTTAGAAATAATACCAATGGAGAAACATTTTCTCTTTATGTGAGTTTGATCTTCATGCATCATCCTATGTGAACACCATGTCCAAGAACAATTAATAAAGAGAGATGCTACTAAATCATTGCATCATGCTGAATATTTTATTTGTGTGTGCATTCTTGTGACAATATCATAATAATGCAAAAAGAAATAGGTGAATATCCAAATGGGGATTTAAATCCTAAATAATCCTAGAATTAAGAAAAGAGAGAAGGAGGAGGATTATACAAAATAGAGGAAAATAAATGTATGAAAGAATATATTTTGTCCCCACTAATATTTTAATTTAAGTACTTAACTCAGTTAAGAAGCTCACAAACAAGTTTGAATTCAAATTAGTATTAAAATTTGAATTTGTGAAAGAATGGAGAAAGAAGAAAATATGAAAGAAAAAGGAAAAGGAATACTATACCTGATGGGCCGCCAACCTGGAATTCGGCCCAACTACCCTTTAACACCGCGCGGCCCGCTTACCTCCACCGCGCGCCTCCACTCTCTGCCGCACGGGGCCCGGCTGTCAGTCGCTCTCCCGCCGCGCTGGTGTCTCTCCTTTCGTTTCGCTGGCCGGTGGGACCCTTCTGCCAGTCACTATAGCCGGTTCTTCCTCACGCTCGCGCCTCCACTGGCCCGTGGCCCCATACGTCAGGTTCGCCCCCAACGTCTTCCCGAACTCCACGCGGGCGCGTAAGACCGTCCGCCCGACGATGGCGGCGTGCCCTGAAGACCCGGCATGCTCTGCGGACCGCGTGGCGCCCCATCCCGCGTCCATATAGTTCAAGCGCTCCCTTGAATCGGTCGATTAACGCTTGCCCTGTCCACCATAAGAACCGAGAGAACTAGGGGAAGAAATTGACGCCGCCGGGAAGAGTCCGTCGCGTCGCCGGTGAACTTCTTCGGTGCGGGCGAATTCGCTTCGGCGTGTGGCTAGGTGGAGTCGTAGTCGTCCAGGGTTTCCGCCAGCGCCGGCGATTGGGGTCGTGCGTTGGTGCGGTGGGCGAATTGCTCATCGCCGTGATCTCTGCAGGCGAGTTCCGCCCCTCCCCGTGGGCGAGCGTCGTCTAGCCTCGGCCGTCCGTCGGTGAGTCGCCATCGTGTCCGCCCTCCCTTCCTTTAGATTATGCGCTATCTAATTGTAGAATGGAGTAGCTATACCCCGGGGGCCGCTATCCGGCCATGGCGCCGCCGCCGTGTGCCGTGTACCGAGTCGGGCGCTCGGGGTCGGCCAAAATTGGTTGAGGGATTGAGTTTAGGGTGGCATCAGCTTTGCGTGGCACGAGTTAATTGGTGAATGGTGCTCGAGCCGGCCGGATTCAAAACTCCAATGGGCTCGCCGCCGTGCGGTGCGGTGCGCCGCCGTGCACGCCTCGGCTGGAGGTGGGTGACCTCGCGGTCATCGTCCGCTGTTTGATGGACGGTTGTGATTATAGGGCTCAGGTCTAATCGTGGGAATGGATTCGGGCCGTCCGATCTAATCGGACGGGAGCTGAGCGTGTGGGATCATGGAGCCGTTGATCTCAAATCCAACGGTTGGCATAGCGTACCGGTTCGGTATACATTAGATCTAATCTGGGCCCTCGGTTGAGAATCGAACGGCCAGGATTAAAAGATACCCCTTTGGCCTGGCCTTTTTGCGTATGAGCCCCTAACGATGTTAGTAAACAACCCGCGGTCCATACAGGGCTGTTCTCTGTGTCTGCAGAACGTTACACCGAGACCCCTGCGTTTTCCGGTTATTGAGGCCCAGTCCAGAGCATAATAAAACCAGAATAAATGATTATTAAATAGATTTTTAATAGAAAAATAATTGCTAGAACTTCAATAATTCATAGAAAATTCATACTAACTCTAAATTAATCCATTCCACTTTCTAAATTTTTATAATTTTATTGTCTATCACTTAGAGCCACTGTTTTATCATGACAACAGTAGGAAAATTAATCTCACACTTAATCTTATTTAAAACACATAAAACCTTTAAAAAGGCATAACTTGAAATCTATAACTCAGAAAATTATGATTCCAGTTCCTAGGTTTTTATTTTAATATGTAGAATATCTCTGTGTATTTTGTTTACATGCTTGGTGTAATGTTAATTTTCCCTATATCCTGTGCTTGTTTGTATTGTGGCGAGTAGAAGAGCCCGTTGCTGAGGATCCTGGTGAGCAACAGATTGAAGTAGCTGAGCAGGAGCTCATTGAAGGCAAGTTGTGCCCTTGACCACTTTTTACCCAATAATGTTCTTTAATATCACTTATCCATGCATAGGTTAATTTTGATGGGACCCAATAGGTTACCCTAGATTGTTTATCTCATTACCTTGTTCACCCCTGAATCACTTGGGTAGTTTGCTATTGCTTTATATGGTTTTGGGATAATCATTTATTACCTCTATGTTCCAATTCTTGTTGTTATTCTGTTTATGTTCATGTTGTTATCATTAATGTTAATTGGAACATAGAGCTTAACTTGAGAACCACGTGCCACCACAAGGGTTTAATGGGACGCCCTTGGCTGATTAACTAGGAAAGCTAGTGGAAGACTACCTTACCCGAAAGGGGCAAGGGCAGTAGGGGAGAGGTCAGTGCGGGGAGGTCCCTGGTTGATTTTGCTGCGATGGCGGTCAGCCAGGAACCCTGTACTGGATCTTCCCATAAACTGTAGCGGGTTTTCGGAAGCTAGTGGAACTTTGTAAAGGCCTCGTAGTGTTGCCCTGCCGCGCTTCCTAGGTAGAGGTGTATGGGATTCATGACCCCTTGGCAGATGGGTAACATGACTTGTGGGTAAAGGGTACAACCTCTGCAGAGTGTAAAACTGGTATACTAGCCGAGCTCACGGTCATGAGCAGCTCAGGACTCTCTGATGTTTAAATTATGGAACTTAAATTCAATTTTGTCATTTGCATTGCATGGGTTTGTTATTAATTTTGTTCTATTACTTTACTTATGGTTTGGTATTTACTTACACTTAGTAACTGCTAATAAAATTTTGACCAACTACTTAAAAGCAATGCTCAGCTTTAACCCCTATCATTGATCAGCCTTACACTTCACATGAGCTCCCACCTTTGGTGAGTTCATGTCACATTATTCCCCACAACTTGTTGAGCGATGATCATGTGTGAGCTCACCCTTGCTGTCTCACACCCCCCCACAGGAGATGATCAGGTGGTTCAGGAGGAGCCGCCTAACACTGAGGAGTTCGATCTGATCTAGGTGGCGTTTCTCAGTTGACATTGGCGCCAACGATCCTTAGTTCGTTTTATCTTTATTATGTTATTTTGTAATAAGTCTTCCGCTATGTAATAAATTCTCTGATGTTTTATGACATTTATCTCTATACACTCTGTTATTATATATGTTGTCTTCTTGGCGCATGTATGAGATGCACCTGGCTTTGTTCCTTAAAGCCGGGTGTTACATGGCCCCTCCACGCCCGAAGCCCAACCGGTCGCATTCAAGGCGACGGAGGAGAAGAAAGAAGAGTCTACATCAAGTAGACAACCCATCGACGCCTCTAAACTCGACAATGAGGAGATGGCGCTCATCATCAAGAGTTTCCGCCAAATCCTCAAGCAAAGGAGGGGGAAAGATTACAAGCCCCGCTCCAAGAAAGTGTGCTACAAATGTGGTAAGCCCGATCATTTCATTGCTAAATGTCCATTGTCTAGTGATAGTGACAGGGGCGACGACAAGACGGGCAAGAGGAGAGAAAAGAAGAGGTACTACAAGAAGAAGGGCGTCAATGCTCATGTGTGCCGCGAGTGGGACTCCGACGAGGGCTCCTCCGACGAGGACGCCGCCAACATCGCCATCACCAAGGGACTTCTCTTCCCCAACGTCGGCCACAAGTGCCTCATGGCAAAGGACGGCAAAAGGAAGAAGGTAAAATCAAGATCCTCCACTAAATATGCTTCCTCTAGTGATGAAGATAATTCTAGTGAAAATGAGGAGGATAACTTGCGCACCCTTTTTGCTAACCTAAGCATGCAACAAAAAGAAAAATTAAATGAATTAATTAGTGCTATTCATGAGAAGGATGAACTCTTGGACACCCAAGAGGACTTTCTAATTAAAGAAAATAAGAAGCATGTTAAGGTTAAAAATGCTTACGCTCTAGAAGTAGAAAATGTGAAAAACTATACAGTGAGCTAAGCACTTGCCATGACACTATTGCCAACCTTAGAAATGAAAATGCTAAATTAATTGCTAAGGTTGATTCTAATATTTGTGATGTTTCAATTCCCAATCTTAGATATGATAATGTTAACTTGCTTGCTAAGATTGAAGAATTGAATGTCTCTGTTGCTAGCCTTAAGATTGAAAATGAAAAATTAATTGCCAAGGCTAAAGAATTAGATGTTTGCAATGCTTCCATTTCCGATCTTAGAGATAACAATGATATTTTACGTACTAAGATTGTTGAACTTAATTCTTGCAAACCATCTACATCTACCATTGAGCATGTCACTATTTGCACTAGATGTAGAGATATTAACATTGATGCTATTCATGATCATATGGCTTTAATTAAACAACAAAATGATCATATAGCAAAATTAGATGCTAAAATTGCCGAGCATGACTTAGAAAATGAAAATTTTAAATTTGCTAGAAGCATGCTCTATAGTGGGAGACGCCCTGGCATTGAGGATGCATTGACTTCCAAAAGGGGGATAATGTCAAACTTAATGCCCCTCCTAAAAGGTTGTCTAACTTTTTTAAGGGCAAGGTTCCCATGCCTCAGGATAACGAGGGTTACATTGTGTACCCTGCTGGTTATCCCGAGAGCAAAATTAGGAGAATTCATTCTAGGAAGTCTCACTCTGGCCCTAATCATGCTTTTATGTATAAGGGTGAGACATCTAGCTCTAGGCAGTCAACCCATGCAAAATTGCCTAAGAAGAAAACTCCTGCTGCATCAAATGATCATAACATTTCATTTAAAACATTTGATGCATCTTATGTTTTGACTAACAAATCCGGCAAGGTAGTTGCCAAGTATGTTGGGGGCAAACACAAGGGATCAAAGACTTGTGTTTGGGTACCCAAAGTTCTTGTACCTAATGTCAAAGGACCCAAAACCATTTGGGTACCTAAAGTCAAGAACTAAACTTGTTTTGTAGGTTTATGCATCCGGGGGCTCAAGTTGGATCATCGATAGCGGGTGCACAAACCATATGATAGGGGAGAAGAAAATGTTCTCCTCCTATGAGAAAAACCAAGATCCCCAAAGAGCGATCACATTCGGGGATGGAAACCAAGGTTTAGTCAAAGGATTGGGTAAAATTGTTGTATCTCCTGACCACTCCATTTCCAATGTTTTTCTTGTAGATTCCTTAGATTATAACTTGCTTTCAGTTTCGTAATTATGTAAAATGGGTTACAACTGTCTTTTTACAGATACATGTGTTATTGTCTTTAGAAGAAGTGATGATTCAGTAGCATTTAAGGGAGTGTTAGAGGGTCAGCTATACTTAGTAGATTTTGATAGAGCTGAACTCGACACTTGTTTAATTGCTAAGACTAACATGGGCTGGCTCTGGCATCGCCTACTAGCACATGTTGGAATGAAGAATCTTCACAAGCTTCTAAGGGAGAACACATTTTAGGACTAACAAATGTTCATTTTGAGAAAGACAGGGTTTGTAGCGCATGTCAGGCAGGGAAGCAAGTTGGTGTTCATCATCCACACAAGAACATCATGACGACTGTCAGGCCTCTCGAGCTCCTACACATGGATCTATTCGGCCCGATTGCTTACATAAGCATCGGCGGGAGTAAGTATTGTCTAGTTATTGTGGATGATTATTCTCGCTTCACTTGGGTGTTCTTTTTGCAGGAAAAATCTCATACCCAAGAGACTTTAAAAGGATTCTTAAGACAGGCTCAAAACGAGTTCGGCTTAAGGATCAAGAAAATAAGAAGCGACAACGGGACGGAGTTCAAGAACTCTCAAATTGAAGGCTTCCTTGAGGAGGAGGGCATCAAGCATGAGTTCTCTTCTCCCTACACCCCACAACAAAATGGTGTAGTGGAGAGGAAGAATCGAACTCTACTGGACATGGCGAGAACCATGCTTGATGAGTACAAGACTTCGGATCGGTTTTGGGCCGAGGCGGTCAACACCGCTTGCTACGCCATCAACCGGTTATATCTACACTGAATCCTCAAGAAGACATCATACGAACTCCTAACCGGTAAAAAGCCAAATGTTTCATATTTTAGAGTCTTTGGTAGAAAATGCTTTATTCTTGTTAAAAGAGGTAGAAAATCCAAATTTGCTCCTAAGGCTGTAGAAGGCTTTTTACTGGGATATGATTCAAACACAAGGGCATATAGAGTCTTTAACAAGTCCTCTGGACAAGTTGAAGTTTCTCGTGACATTGTGTTTGATGAGACTAACGACTCTCAAGTAGAGCAAGTTGATCTTGATGAGATAGGTGATGAAGAGGCTTCGTGCGTCGCACTAAGGAACATGTCCATCGGGGATGTGTGTCCTAAGGAATCCAAAGAGCTACCACATGCACAAGATCAACCGTCTTCCTCCACACAAGCATCTCAACCAACTCAAGATGAGGATAAGGCTCAAAATAATAAAAGAGAAGATCAAGAAGTTGAGCCACCTCAAGAGGAGAGCAATGATCAAGGGGGAGATGCCCATGATCAAGATGAGGAAGATGAACAAGTTCCAAGACCGCCACACCCAAGAGTCCACCAAGCAATCCAACGAGATCACCCCGTCGACACCATCCTTGGCGACATTCATAAGGGGGTAACCACTAGATCTCGTGTTGCACATTTTTGTGAGCATTACTCTTTTGTTTCCTCTATTGAGCCACAAAGGGTAGAGGAAGCACTGCAAGATTCGGATTGGGTAGTGGCGATGCAAGAGGAGCTCAACAATTTCACTAGGAACGAGGTATGGCATTTAGTTCCACGTCCTAATCAAAATGTTGTAGGAACCAAGTGGGTCTTCCGCAACAAGCAAGATGAGCATGGTGTGGTGACAAAGAACAAAGCCCGACTTGTGGCCAAGGGATATTCACAAGTCGAAGGTTTGGATTTCGGTGAAACCTATGCACCCGTAGCTAGGCTTGAGTCAATTCGCATACTACTTGCCTATGCTACTTACCATGGCTTTAAGCTCTATCAAATGGACGTGAAAAGTGCCTTCCTCAATGGATCAATCAAAGAAGAGGTCTATGTTGAGCAACCTCCCGGCTTTGAAGATAGTGAGTATCCTAACCACGTATATAAACTCTCTAAGGCGCTTTATGGGCTCAAGCAAGCCCCAAGAGCATGGTATGAATGCCTAAGAGATTTTCTTATCACTAATGGCTTCAAAGTCGGAAAGGCTGATCCTACTTTATTTACTAAAACTCTTGACAATGATTTGTTTGTATGCCAAATTTATGTTGATGATATCATATTTGGGTCTACTAACGAATCTACATGTGAGGAATTTAGTAGGATCATGACACAGAAATTCGAGATGTCGATGATGGGGGAGTTGAAGTACTTCTTAGGATTTCAAGTGAAGCAACTCCAAGAGGGCACCTTCATTAGCCAAACGAAGTATATTCAAGACATTCTTAACAAGTTTGGGATGAAGGATGCCAAGCCCATCAAGACACCCATGGGAACCAATGGGCATCTCGACCTCGACACGGGAGGTAAATCCGTCGATCAAAAGGTATACCGGTCGATGATAGGCTCTTTACTCTATCTATGCGCATCTCTATCGGACATTATGCTTTTCGTATGCATGTGTGCAAGATTCCAAGCCAACCCTAAGGAAGCTCACCTTACGGCCGTAAAACGAATCTTGAGATATTTAGTTTATACTCCTAAGTTTGGGCTTTGGTACCCTCGGGGATCCACATTTGATTTAATTGGTTATTCAGATGCCGATTGGGCAGGGTGCAAAATTAATAGAAAGAGCACATCGGGGACTTGCCAGTTCTTGGGAAGGTCCCTGGTGTCCTGGGCTTCAAAGAAGCAAAATTCCGTAGCTCTTTCTACCGCTGAAGCCGAGTATATTGCTGCAGGCCATTGTTGTGCGCAATTACTTTGGATGAGGCAAACCCTTAGGGACTACGGTTACAAATTAACCAAAGTTTCTCTTCTATGTGATAATGAGAGTGCAATCCGCATGGCGGATAATCCCGTTGAGCATAGCCGCACTAAACACATAGCCATTCGATATCATTTTCTAAGGGATCATCAACAAAAGGGAGATATCGAGATTGCATATATTAACACAAAGGAACAATTAGCCGATATCTTTACCAAGCCACTAGATGAACAAACTTTTAACAAACTTAGGCATGAGCTAAATATTCTTGATTCTCGGAATTTCTTTTGATGTTTTGCACACATAGCTCATAATTATACCTTTGATCATGTCTCTTTTATATGCTATGACTAATGTGTTTTTCAAGTAAATTTCAAACCAAGTCATAGATTTGAAAGGGAATTGGAGTCTTCGGCGAAGACAAAAGGCTTCCACTCCACCACCTATTTTCAAACCAAGTCATAGATTTGAAAGGGAATTACTCATCCTTCGCCGTCGCTCCGAGCAACTCTCCGTCTTTGGTATAATCTTCACTCATATTTTGTTTGCCAAAGGGGAGAAAGTAGTTACAAAGGGCTTATATTTCCTCTAGTATCCGTTTTTGGTGATTCATGCCAAAGGGGAGAAAGTATTAGCCCAAAGCAAAAGGACCGCACCACCACCTATTTTCAAAATTTAAATTAAGAAAGGATTTCTGAAATGATGATTTTTTCAATTGATATCTTATTGTATCCAAAAGGGGGAGAAAGTAGTATTTTCAAAATTGATATCTTAAAACCCTCTTGAAACACTGAGAGGAGGATTTTATTGAGGGGGAGTTTTGTTTTAGTCAAAAGAAAAGCATTTAAAATAGGAGGAGAAAATTTCAAATCTTCAAAATGCTTCTCAAAATCCTACTCATTTACCCTTGACTATTTGCAAAAGGACTTTGAAAAGAATTTACAAAAGAATTTGCAAAAACAAAACATGTGGTGCAAACGTTGTCCAAAATGTTAAATATAAAGAAACAATCCATGCATATTCTAAGAAAATATTTATTGGCTCTATTCTAAGTAACCTTTGCACTTACATTATGCAAACTAGTTCAATTATGCACTTCTATATTTGCTTTGGTTTGTGTTGGAATCAATCACCAAAAAGGGGGAGATTGAAAGGGAATTAGGCTTACACCTTTTTCCTAATTGATTTTGGTGGTTGAATTGCCCAACACAAATAATTGGACTAACTAGTTTGCTCTAGTCTATAAGTTCTACAGGTGCCAAAGGTTCACAATAAGCCAATAAAAAGACCAAGAAAGGTTCAAACAAAGGGAGCAAAGACATCACTAAAGGCACCCTGGTCTGGCGCACCGGACAGTGTCCGGTGCACCAGGGCACTCGACGCTGAACTCGCTACCTTTGGGAAAATCAGGGGGCGCTCCGCTATAATTCACCGGACTGTCCGGTGTGCCAGCGGAGCAACGGCTAATTCGCCCGCAACGGTCGTCTGCAACCGCATTTAATGCGCTACAGTGCGCGCCAGAGTCAGAGCACGCGCAGTTGGCGCACCGGACAGTCTACAGGACCTGTCCGGTGCACCACCGGACAGCCCAGAGGCCCCACAAGTCAGAACTCCAACGGTCGAACCCCAACGGTCTGCTGACGTGAGCTCTTGCGCTTGGATTGCTTCTTTTCTTTCTCATTCTTCTTGTGATCAAACTCAATTGTAACCAAGGCAAGAGACACCAATTGTGTGGTGGTCCTTGCGGGAACTTTGTGTTCCGTTTGATTGAGAAGAGAAGCTCACTCGGTCTAAGTGACCGTTTAAGAGAGGGAAAGGGTTCAAAGAGACCCAGTCTTTGTGACCACCTCAACGGGGAGTAGGTTTGCAAGAACCGAACCTCGGTAAAACAAATCATCGTGTCTCGCTCTTTATTTGCTCACGATTTGTTTTGTGCCCTCTCTCTCGGACTCGTTTATATTTCTAATGCTAACCCGGCTTGTAGTTGTGCTTAAGTTTATAAATTTCAGATTCGCCCTATTCACCCCCCTCTAGGCGACTTTCAAGAACCCACACCTAGGTAAGAGTTTTAGTGCAAAGTAACCCCTCTGCCCTAACTTTTGTTATTTTTGTCCAGGGCATATTCTATTTATTTTTGACCTCAAATTTATAGGACAGGCTAGGATGACCAATATTAACCCACTGTAATTTTTGCAGAACTTTTGGAAATTTTGAAATCACTGTTGTAGTTCAAACCCACCTTAAGAGCATAAATAGAAAATAAAAGAGGAATTAGTAGTGGAGATTAATGTTACCCTAACCAATCCAGCAAAATCTGGGGTACGTACTAAAACCTTTAAGGGCAATCCAAGTCTTAATCCACTGTGTTTGCCTCTAAGCCAAACCTCAAACTTAAATTGCTAAGCATAAACCACTAAGAACTTCTTATAACAAGGAAACCCTAAGTTATCAACTAACTTAGTTTTTCTTCACTATGCATAATGGTTACTAAATCCTGCATATCATAGCACACATATTTCTTATTCATTGCATTCGATAGATTGCAACCTCGCTGACGGAGAGTACATCCTCGTGCCGGAGCAAGGAGTTGCTCAGGAGGTAGCCTCGGATCCAACACCAGAGCCTGCCATCGAGGATCTGCCTGCCCCAGCTTTGAAAGGCAAGCCCCGGTTTTATGCATAACCAGTTCTATATATTATTTTACTACACTTAATGATTGTAGGCTTGTATTGTGCACTTAAGTGTCGGAGTTGCCTGAAACCCTAGTTGCATTACCTCAGGAGTTCCTTTTGAGATGGATACTAGTATGCTAGGTCGAGTAGCTGCTTTACTAATTAGAGATCTCGAAAGAAGCCAAGTGATTTTTCTAGCACTCGCGCGAGGTCAGGAATTGGTTGTCTCCACTTTCTTATCAAAATGATGTTGAATTATGGACAACAATCCATGGGGATTGGTTGTCTACGAGATGGAAATTGGAATAAGGATTAACGTGTGGATACCTGTGTCAAGCGTTTGAATGTACTAAGCACATGCCGAGAAATATGGTAAATCGGTAAGCCTAGTACCTGAGTGAACCTGCCCACAGATTGCCCTCCTCACGCAACCTGAGACATGGTCTCCCATTCCGGTTATGGTGGGTACAAGTGCGGTCACTGCACGACGGCAGTCGGGGTCAGTGAGGCATTGTACGCCAAGGCGGTGAGCCCCTTTCTGTTGCCAGGGAATCGATGGGGACGGTTGATGTGTGTGGGGACGGAGTGCCTCGCCACGTCGTGTGTTTAGGTTTACCTTGGAAGGATAAAAACTCGATTCGAATCGTCTGCTTCTCGCAGCTAATGAGACTGCTTGATCCATTGTACTGCATTGAGTAACAAGTGGAAATGTGATGATCTGGCAAAAGATGGTGATTGCTAAATTGCTTGATACCATGAATGATTAGATAGTACACATTTAGTCTTAAGAGAGTCAAACTAAAACTTGAAAAAGCTAAAACTTGATTTTAGACTCAGCTAGTGCTTTTGGCAAGCAAACCCCTCAGCCAAAAAACTACATGTCTAGAGGTAGAGGAGTAGACTCCTCACACCAGGTAAGTCTAGCTGAGTATTAGTATACTCAGCCTTGCTTGTGGCATAATTTTACAGGTTCTCTGGAGGACATGGTTGCTGGAGTGACTTGGCCGTCCATCTTGCCACTGGGTTGGACAGTCGAGTGGGACCCTACCTCGGCTGAGGAGGAGCATGAGGAGTGATGGGACAGGCTTCCCCATCCCTCCATTTATTTATCGTTAGTTTTATTCCGCTGCATTCCGAACAATGATCACTACTTTTGCTAAAACTCCGATGATGTTGTAATAAATTTAATACTCCTTAATGTATGGTTTTATGCTTTATTGTATTTGCTCTGTGCCTCACCATCGAGTGAGTACGTGGTACTTAATCCTGTTAGTGGCCTCGTCGGACTAGATTCGAGGGACTAACGTGTTATTCCTATTTAAGTGTGGTCTAGCCTCTAAGGTGGGACTTAGGCATTTAAGTTGGAATAATTCGGGCGGTTCCGCCATAGTTGCGCGCAACACTGTCCTGCGGCAACGTACTCGGCCTCAGCGGTGGATAGGCAACGGATGTTTGTTTCTTGGAACTCCAAGACACCAGGGACCTTCCTAAAAATTGGCATGTCCCTGATGTGCTCTTCCTATCAACCTTGCACCCGGCATAGTCAGAGTCTGAGTATCTAATTAAGTCAAAGGTAGACCCCTTTGGACCAGATCCCGAAGCAAGGCGTAGAAACTAAATACCTAAAAATTCGCTTAACGACCACAAGGTGACATTCCTTGGGGTCGGATTGAAATCTAGCACACATGCATACACTGAGCATAATGTCCAGTCTACTAGCACAAAGATAAAGTAATGAATCTATCATTGACTGGTATGCCTTTTGATCAACGGACTTACCTCCTTTGTTGAGGTCGAGATGCCCGTCAGTTCCCATTGGTGTCTTTGCGGGCTTAGCATCCTTCATTCCAAACCTCTTGAGAAGATCTTGAGTGTACTTCGTTTGGGAGATGAAGGTGTCGTCCTTGAGTTGCTTCACTTGGAATCCAAGGAAGTAGGTAAACTCGCCCATCATCGACATCTCAAACTTTTGCATCATTACACTGCTAAACTCCTCACAGGACTTTTGGTTAGTAGAACCAAATATAATGTCATCGACATATATTTGACAAACAAACAGATCACCATCACAAGTTTTTGTGAAAAGAGTTGGATCGGCTTTCCTAACCTTAAAAGCATTAGTAATAAGAAAGTCTCTAAGGCATTCATACCATGCTCTTGGGGCTTGCTTAAGTCCATAGAGCGCCTTAGAGAGCTTATATACATGGTCGGGATACCTGTCATCCTCAAAGCTAGGGGGTTGTTGAAAGTCGCCTAGAGGGGGGTGAATAGGCAAATCTGAAATTTATAAACTTTAAGCACAACTACAAGCCGGGGTTAGCGTTAGAAATAAAGTCGAGTCCGAAAGAGAGGGCGAAAACAAATCACAAGCAAATAGCGAGAGTGACACGATGATTTGTTTTACCGAGGTTCGGTTCTTGCGAACCTACTCCCCGTTGAGGTGGTCACAAAGACCGTGTCTCTTTCAACCCTTTCCCTCTCTCAAACGGTCACTTAGACCGAGTGAGCTTCTCTTCTCAATCAATTAGGACACTTAGTCCCCATAAGGACCACCACACAATTGGTGTCTCTTGCTTTGATTATAAATGTCTTAGGAACAAGAAATGGGGAAGAAGAAAAGTGATCCAAGTGCAAGAGCTCAAAAGAACACGGCAAAACTCTCTCTTCTAGTCACTAATTGCTTTGAGTGGAATTGGGACTTGGAGAGATTTTGATTCAATATATTTGTGTCTTGTATTGAATACACTAGCTCTTGTATTGAATGTGTTGGCTGAAAACTTGGATGCCTTAAAGTGTGGTGGTTGGGGGGTATTTATAGCCCCAACCACCAAAGTGGCAGTTGGGGAAGGCTGCTGTCGAAGGGCGCACTGGACAGTCCGGTGCGCCACCGGACACTGTCCGGTGAGCCAGCCATGTCACCCAACCGTTAGGGTTCGACCATTGGAGCTCTGATAGGTGGAGCCATCGGACAGTCCGGTGGTGCACCGGACAGTCACTGTTCACTGTCCGGTGTCTGACATCTGCGCGCGCAGCCTGTACTGTTCACTGCACTGTTCACTTTTGCAGACGACCGTTGGCGCTGTTAGCCGTTGCTTCGCATGGCACACCGGACAGTCCGGTGAATTATAGCGGAGTGGCTCCCCAAATTCCCGAAGATGAGCAGTTCAAGGTGGATCTCCCTAGTGCACCAGACACTGTCCGGTGGTGCACCGGCAGTCCGGTGCGCCAGACCAGGGCAGCCTTCGGTTGGTTTTGCTCCTTTCTATTTGAACCCTTTCTTGGACTTTTTATTGGTTTGTGTTGAACCTTTGGCACCTGTAGAACTTATAATCTAGAGCAAACTAGTTAGTTCAATAATTTGTGTTGGGCAATTCAACCACCAAAATCATTTAGGAAAAGGTGTGAGCCTATTTCCCTTTCAATCTCCCCCTTTTTGGTGATTGATGCCAACACAAACCAAAGCAAATATATAAGTGCAGAATTGAACTAGTTTGCATAAGGTAAGTGCAAAGGTTGCTTGGAATTAAACCAATTTATACATTCATAAGATATGCATGGATTGCTTTATTTCTTTTAACATTTTGGACCACGCTTGCACCACTGTTTTGTTTTTGCAAACTCTTTTGGAAATTCTTTTCAAAGTCTTTTTGCAAATAGTCAAAGGTAAATGAATAAGATTTTGAGAAGCATTTTCAAGATTTGAAATTTCCTCCCCCTGTTTCAAATGCTTTTCCTTTGACTTAACAAAACTCCCCCTTAATGAAATTCTCCTCTTAGTGTTTAAGAGGGTTTTAGATATTAATTTTGAAAGAGGTCATACCAATTTGAAATTATATAAAAAATAAGATACCAATTGAAAAAACTTCTTTAATACCAATTGAAAGACTGCATTTTTTGAAATTGGTGGTGGTGCGGTCCTTTTGCTTTGGGCTAATACTTTCTCCCCCTTTGGCATGAATCGCCAAAAACGGATACTTTGTGAGTGAAATATAAGCCCTTTGAAACTCTCTCCCCCTTTGGTAAATAATATAGGAGTGAAGGATTATACCAAGGTTAGAGAGCCGTGCGGAGTGACGGTGAAGGATAAATAACATGATGGAGTGGAGTGGAAGCCTTGTCTTCGCCGAAGACTCCATTTCCATTTCAATCTATGACTTAGCATGAAATAAACTTGAAAACCACATTAGTCATAGCACATGAAAGACAGGTGATCAAAGGTACATAAATGAGCTATGTGTGCAAAATATCAATCAAAATTCCTAGAATCAAGAATGTTTAGCTCATGCCTAAGTTTGGTAAAAGTTTTCTCATCTAATGGCTTGGTAAAGATATCGGCTAGTTGTTCTTTGGTGCTAACATATGCAATCTCGATATCCCCCTTTGTTGGTGATCCCTCAAAAAGTGATACCGAATGGCTATGTGCTTAGTGCGGCTGTGCTCAACGGGATTATCCGCCATGCGGATTGCACTCTCATTATCACATAGTAGAGAGACTTTGGTTAATTTGTAACCATAGTCCCTAAGGGTTTGCCTCATCCAAAGCAATTGCGCGCAACAGTGGCCTGCGGCAATGTACTCGGCTTCGGCGGTAGAAAGAGCTACTGAGTTTTGTTTCTTTGAAGCCCAAGACACCAGGGATCTTCCCAAGAACTGACAGTCCCTCATGTGCTCTTTCTATCAATTTTACACCCTGCCCAATCAGCATCTGAATATCCTATTAAATCAAAAGTGGATCCCTTGGGGTACCAAAGACCAAACCTAGGTGTATGAACTAAATATCTCAAGATTCGTTTTATGGCCCTAAGGTGAACTTCCTTAGGATCGGCTTGGAATCTTGCACACATGCATACGGAAAGCATAATATCCGGTCGAGATGCACATAAATAGAGTAAAGATCCTATCATCGACCGGTATACCTTTTGATCTACGGATTTACCTCCCATGTCGAGGTCGAGATGCCCATTGGTTCCCATGGGTGTCTTGATGGGTTTGGCATCCTTCATCCCAAACTTGGTGAGTATGTCTTGAATGTACTTCGTTTGGCTGATGAAGGTGCCCTCTTGGAGTTGCTTGACTTGAAATCCTAAGAAATACTTCAACTCCCCCATCATAGACATCTCGAATTTTTGAACCATTATCCTACTAAACTCTTTACATGTAGATTTGTTAGTAGACCCAAATATGATATCATCAACATAAATTTGGCATACAAACAAATCATTTGCAATTGTTTCAGTAAAGAGAGTAGGATCGGCTTTTCCGACTTTGAAGCCATTAGCGATAAGAAAATCTCTTAGGCATTCATACCATGCTCTTGGGGCTTGCTTAAGCCCATAAAGTGCCTTAGAGAGTTTATAGACATGGTTAGGGTACTCACTATCTTCAAAGCCGGGAGGTTGCTCAACATAGACCTCCTCCTTGATTGGTCCATTGAGGAAGGCACTTTTCACGTCCATTTGGTAAAGCTTAAAGCCATGGTAAGTAGCATAGGCAAGTAATATGCGAATTGATTCAAGCCTAGCTACGGGTGCATAGGTTTCACTGAAATCCAAACCTTCGACTTGGGAGTATCCCTTGGCCACAAGTCGAGCTTTGTTCCTTGTCACCACACCATGCTCATCTTGCTTGTTGCGGAAGACCCACTTGGTTCCTACAACATTTTGATTAGGACGTGGAACTAAATGTCATACCTCATTCCTCGTGAAGTTGTTGAGTTCCTCTTGCATTGCCAACACCCAATCCGAATCTCTTAATGCATCTTCCACCCTGTATGGCTCAATACAAGACACAAAAGAGTAATGTTCAAAAAAATGAGCGACACGAGATCGAGTGGTTACCCCCTTATGAATATCCCCAAGGATGGAGTTCACGGGGTGATCTCGTTGTATCGCTTGGTGGACTCTTGGGTGTGGCGGTCTTGGGCCCTCATCATCTTCCTTGTCTTGATCATTGGCATCTCCCCCTTGATCATTGTACTCCTCTTGAGGTGGCTCTTCTTGATCTTCATTCTCCTCATCTTGAGTTTGATCCTCATCTTGGGTTGGTGGAGATGCTTGAATGGAAGATGAAGGTTGATCTTGTGCATGTGGAAGCTCTTTGGATTCCTTAGGACACACATCCCCAATGGACATGTTCCTTAGCGCGACGCATGGAGCCTCTTCATCATCTAGCTCATCAAGATCAACTTGCTCTACTTGAGAGCCGTTAGTCTCATCAAACACAATGTCACAAGAAACTTCAACTAGTACAGTGGACTTGTTAAAAACTCTATATGCCCTTGTGTTTGAATCATAACCAAGTAAAAAGCCTTCTACAACATTAGGAACAAAATTAGATTTTCTACCTCTTTTAACAAGAATAAAACATTTGCTACCAAAGACTCTAAAATATGAAACATTGGGCTTTTTACCGGTTAGGAGTTCATATGATGTCTTCTTGAGGATTCGGTGAAGGTAGAGACGGTTGATGGCGTAGCAAGCAGTGTTGATTGCTTCTGCCCAAAACCAGTCTGAAGTCTTGTACTCATCAAGCATGGTCCTTGCCATGTCAAGTAGAGTTCTATTCTTCCTCTCCACTACACCATTTTGTTGTGGTGTGTAGGGAGAAGAGAACTCATGCTTGGTTCCCTCGTCCTCAAGAAAGCCTTCTATTTGAGAGTTCTTGAACTCCGTCCCATTGTCGCTTCTTATCTTTTTGATCCTTAAGTCGAACTCATTTTAAGCCCGTCTCAAGAATCCCTTTAAGGTATCTTGGGTTTGTGATTTTTCCTGCAAAAAGAACACCCAAGTGAAGCGAGAATAATCATCCACAATTACAAGACAATACTTACTCCCGTCGATGCTTATGTAAGCGAACGGGCCGAATAGATCCATGTGGAGTAGCTCAAGCGGCCTGTCGGTCGTCATGATGTTCTTGTGTGGATGATGGGCACCAACTTGCTTCCCTGCTTGACATGCGCTACAAATCCTATCTTTCTCAAAATGAACATTTGTTAGTCCCAAAATGTGCTCTCCCTTTAGAAGTTTATGAAGATTCTTCATCCCAACGTGGGCTAGTCGGCGATGCCAGAGCCAACCCATGTTAGTCTTAGCAATTAAGCAAGTGTCGAGTTCAGCTCTATTAAAATCAACTAGGTATAGCTGACCCTCTAACACTCCCTTAAATGCTACTGAATCATCACTCCTTCTAAAGACAGTAACACCTATATCCGTAAAAAGGCAATTGTAGCCCATTTTGCATAATTGAGAAACTGAAAGCAAGTTATAGTCTAAAGAATCTACAAGAAAACATTGGAAATAGAATGTTCAGGTGATATAGCAATTTTACCAAGTCCTTTGACCAAACCTTGATTTCCATCCCCGAATGTGATAGCTCTTTGGGGATCATGGTTTTTCTCATAGGAGGAGAACATCCTTTTCTCCCCAGTCATGTGGTTTGTGCACCCGCTATCAATGATCCAACTTGAGCCCCCGGATGCATAAACCTACAAAACAAGTTTAGGCCTTGTTCTTAGGTACCCAAACGGTCTTGGGTCCTTTCACATTAGAAACAAGCACCTTGGGTACCCAAACACAAGTCTTTGACCCCTTGTGTTTGCCCCCAACATATTTGGCAACTACTTTGCCTGATTTGTTAGTGAGCACATAAGAAGCATCAAAAGTCTTAAATGAAATATTAGGTTCATTTGGTGCTATAGGAGATTTCTTTTTAGGCAATTTAGCATGAATGGATTGCCTAGAACTAGATGCCTCACTCTTATACATAAAAGCATGATGAGAGCCAGAGTGAGACTTCCTAGAATGAATTCTCCTAATTTTGTGCTCGGGATAACTAGCAGGATATAAAATGTAACCCTCGTTATCCTGAGCCATGGGAGCTTTGCCCTTAACAAAGTTAGATAATTTCTTAGGGGCATTAAGCTTGACATTGTCTCCCTGTTGGAAGCCAATGCCATCCTTAATGCCTGGGCGTCTCCCACTATAGAGCATGCTTCTAGCAAATTTAAAATTTTCATTTTCTAAGTCATGCTCATTAATCTTAGCACTAAGTTGAGCTATATGATCATTTTGTTGTTTAATTAAAGCTAGGTGATCATGAATAGCATCAACATTAATATCTCTACATCTAGTACAAATAGTAACATGCTCGATGGTAGATGTAGAGAGTTTGCAAGCATTTAATTCATCAATCTTAGCATGTAAAATAGCATTCTCATCTCTAAGATTGGAAATAGAAATATTGCAAACATTTAAGTCTTTAGCCTTAGCAATTAATTTTTCATTCTCAATTTTAAGGCTAGAGAGTGATGCATTCAACTTGTCAATCTTAGTAATCAAACTAGCATTATCATTTCTAAGACTAATAATTGAATCATCACAAACATCTAACTTCTCAACCTTAGCAATTAATTTTTCATTTTCATTTCTAAGGTTTGAGATAATATCATGGCAAGTGCTTAGCTCACTAGTCATTTTTTTCACATTTTTCTACTTCCTGAGCATAAGCATTTTCAACCTTAACATGCTTCTTATTTTCTTTAATAAGGAAGTCCTCTTGGCTATCCAAGAGTTCATCCTTCTCATGAATAGCACTTATTAATTCATTCAATTTTTCCTTTTGTTGCATGTTTAGGTTGGCAAAAAGGGCAAGCAAGTTATCCTCATCATCACTAGAGTTCTCCTCATCACTAGATGTTGCATATTTAGTGGAGGCTCTATATTTTACCTTCTTTTTGTCGTCCTTTGCCATGAGGCACTTGTGGCCGATGTTGGGGAAGAGAAGTCCCTTGTTGACGGCGATGTTTGCGGCGTCCTCGTCGGAGGAGGAGTCGGTGGAGCTCTCATCGGAGTCCCACTCCCAGCAAACATGGGCATCGTCGCCCTTCTTATTGTAGTATCTCTTCTTCTCCTTCTTCTTTCCCCTCTTGTCGTCGCCCCTATCACTATCACTTGATAATGGACATTTAGCAATAAAGTGACCGGGCTTACCACATTTGTAGCAAACCTTCTTGGAACGGGGTTTGTAGTCTCTCCCCTTTCGTTGCTTGAGGATTTGACGGAAGCTCTTGATGATGAGCGCCATCTCCTCATTATCGAGCTTGGAGGCATCGATGGGAAGCCTACTCGACGTAGACTCTTCCTTCTTCTCCTCCGTCGCCTTGAAGGCGATGGGTTGCACCTTGGATGTGGAGGTGGCTCCTCGCTCGATGATTTGTTTGGAGCCTTTGATCATCAACTCAAAGCTCACAAACTTTCCTATCACTTCCTCGGGAGACATTAGCTTGTATCTAGGATCACCACGAATTAATTGTACTTGTGTAGGGTTAAGAAAAACAAGTGATCTTAGAATAACCTTGACCATTTCATGGTCATCCCATTTGGTGCTCCCGAGGTTGCGCACTTGATTCACCAAGGTCTTGAGCCGGTTGTACATGGCTTGTGGCTCTTCTCCTTGGTTGAGCATGAACCGACCGAGCTCCCCCTCGATCCTTTCCATCTTGGTGATCTTGGTCACCTCGTCTCCTTCATGCACGGTCTTTAGTTCGTCCCAAATCTCTTTGGCACTTTTCCACCCTTGCACCTTATTATACTCCTCTCGACTTAGAGAGGTGAGGAGTATAGTAGTTGCTTGGGAATTGAAGTGTTGGATTTGGGCAACTTCGTCCGCATCATAATCTTCATCCCCCACGGATGGTACATGTGCTCCAAATTCAACAATGTCACATATACTTGTGTGGAGTGAGGTTAGGTGATATTTCATCATTTCACTCCACCTAGAATAATCTTCACCAATAAAAGTCGGTGGTTTGCCTAATGGAACAGAAAGTAATGGAGTATGTTTGGAAATGCGAGGGTAGCGTAAGGGGATCTTACTAAACTTCTTGCGCTCATGGCGCTTAGAAGTGACGGACGGCGTGTCGGAGCCGGAGGTGGAAGGCGACGAAGAATCGGTCTCATAGTAGACCACTTTCTTCATTTTCTTCTTCTTGTCGCCACTCCGGTGTGACTAGACGTGGGGAGGTGATTCCTCCCTCGTCTTGTTGCCGGACTCCCCCGATGGAGCTTTCCCATGACTTGTGGCGGGCTTCTCGCCGGTCACCATCTCCTTCTTGGCATGAGCTCCCGACATCACTTCGAGCGGTTAGGCTCTAATGAAGTACCTGGCTCTGATATCAATTGAAAGTCGCCTAGAGGGGGGGTGAATAGGCAAATCTGAAATTTATAAACTTTAAGCACAACTACAAGCCGGGGTTAGCGTTAGAAATAAAGTCGAGTCCGAAAGAGAGGGCGAAAACAAATCACAAGCAAATAGCGAGAGTGACACGATGATTTGTTTTACCGAGGTTCGGTTCTTGCGAACCTACTCCCCGTTGAGGTGGTCACAAAGACCGTGTCTCTTTCAACCCTTTCCCTCTCTCAAACGGTCACTTAGACCGAGTGAGCTTCTCTTCTCAATCAATTAGGACACTTAGTCCCCATAAGGACCACCACACAATTGGTGTCTCTTGCTTTGATTATAAATGTCTTAGGAACAAGAAATGGGGAAGAAGAAAAGTGATCCAAGTGCAAGAGCTCAAAAGAACACGGCAAAACTCTCTCTTCTAGTCACTAATTGCTTTGAGTGGAATTGGGACTGTTCACTGCACTGTTCACTTTTGCAGACGATCGTTGGCGCTGTTAGCCATTGCTCCGCATGGCACACCAGACAATCCGGTGAATTATGGCGGAGTGGCTCCCCAAATTCTCGAAGCTGAGCAGTTCAGAGTGGATCTCCCTGGTACACCGGACACTGTCCGGTGGCACACCGGACAGTCCGGTGCGCCAGACCAGGGCAGCCTTCGGTTGGTTTTGCTGCTTTCTATTTGAACCCTTTCTTGGACTTTTTATTGGTTTGTGTTGAACCTTTGGCACCTGTAGAACTTATAATCTAGAGCAAACTAGTTAGTTCAATAATTTGTGTTGGGCAATTCAACCACCAAAATCATTTAGGAAAAGGTGTGAGCCTATTTCCCTTTCAGTTGTTCCACGTATACCTCCTCCTTGATTGGACCATTGAGGAAAGCGCTCTTCACGTCCATTTGGAACAGCCTAAAGGAATGGTGAGCGACATAGACTAATAAAATCCGAATTGACTCTAACCTAGCCACAGGAGCAAAAGTCTCCTCAAAATCCAAACCTGTGACTTGGGCAAAACCTTTTGCCACAAGTCGAGCCTTGTTTCTTGTCACCACTCCGTGGTCGTCTTGCTTGTTGCGGAACACCCACTTGGTTCCCACAATGTTTTGCTTTGGACGTGGCACCAGGCTCCAGACTTCATTCCTTTTGAAGTTGTTGAGCTCTTCCTGCATGGCCAACACCTAGTCCGGATCCTGCAGGGCCTCTTCTACCCTGAAAGGCTCAATAGAAGAGATAAACGAGTAATTCTCACAAAAAGTGGCTAATCGTGAGCGAGTAGTTACTCCCTTGTTGATGTCACCTAGAATCTGATCGACGGGGTGATGTCTTTGGATCGTTGCTCGGACTTGAGTTGGAGGGGCCCGTGGTGCTTCTTCCTCCATAATATGTTCTTCATGTGCTCCCCCTTGATCCTGCCCCTCATCTTGAGGTACCTGTACGTTGTCTTGAGTTGGGGGATGCACCATTGTTGAGGAAGAAGGTTGATCTTGTTCCTATAGTTCCTGTGGTCGCACATCTCCTATCACCATAGTTCGCATTGCGGCCATCGAAACCTCATCCTCATCTATATCATCAAGATCAACTTGCTCTCTTGGAGAGCCATTAGTCTCATCAAATACAACGTCGCTAGAGACTTCAACTAATCCTGATGATTTGTTGAAGACCCTATACGCCTTTGTATTTGAGTCATATCCTAGTAAAAACCCTTCTACTACTTTGGGAGCAAATTTTGAATGTCTACCTTTCTTCACTAGAATGTAGCACTTGCTCCCAAAAACACGAAAATAAGAAACATTGGGTTTGTTACCAGTAAGGAGTTCGTAGGAGGTCTTCCTGAGGAGACAATGCAGATAGAGCCGGTTTATGGCGTGGCAAGCTGTGTTCACAGCTTCCGACCAAAACCGCTCAGGCGTTTTGTACTCTCCAAGCATTGTTCTCGCCATATCGATTAGCGTCCTATTCTTTCTCTCTACCACACCGTTTTGCTATGGTGTGTAGGGAGCGAAGAACTCGTGCTTGATGCCTTCCTCCTCAAGAAACTCTTCAGCTTGTAGATTCTTGAACTCGGACCCATTGTCGCTTCTTATTTTCTTCACCTTAAGCTCAAAATCATTTTGAGCTCTCCTTAAGAAGTGCTTTAGGGTCCCTTGGGTTTCGGATTTGTCCTACAAAAAGAAAACCCAAGTGAAGCGGAAAAATCATCAATTATAACAAGACCATACTTACTTCCCCCGATGCTGAGATAGGCAACGGGACCGAAGAGATCCATGTGAAGAAGTTCCAGTGGTCTTGATGTTGTCATCACATTCTTGATGTGGTGAGTGCTTCCCACCTGTTTCCCTGCTTGACATGCTGCACAAGGTCTGTCTTTCTCAAAACAGACATCGGTTAGTCCTAACACATGATCTCCCTTTAGAAGCTTATGAAGGTTCTTCATCCCAACATGTGCTAGACGGCGATGCCAAAGCCAACCCATATTAGTCTTAGCTATTAAGCATGCATCTAGATCAGCATTCTCTTTCGAAAAGTCAACTAAATAGAGCTTGTCGTCTAATACACCCTTACAAGCTAATGAACCATCACTCCTTCTAAAGACAGATACATCAATATTTGTAAATAAACAATTGTAGCCCATGTGACACAATTGACTTACAGACAATAGATTATATCCGAGCGACTCTACTAGAAATACATTTGAAATCGAGTGCTCGTTCGTGATAACAATCTCGCCCAATCCTTTAACCTTGCCTTGGTTCCCATCTCCAAAGATAATTGTGTCTTGGGAATCCTTGTTCTTGACGTAGGAGGTGAACATCTTCTTCTCCCCCGTCATGTGGTTTGTGCATCCGCTGTCGATAATCCAGCTTGAGCCCCCGGATGCATAAACCTGCAAGGAATTTAAGCTTGGGTCTTAGGTACCCAATTCTTGTTGGGTCCTACAAGGTTAGTCACAACAGTTTTTGGAACCCATATGCAAGTTTTTCTCCCTTGCATTTGGATCCCAACTTCCTAGCAAACACTTTTGCATTTTTGTTTAAAGTACAAAGGAAGCATTGCAAGCATGATAGACAGTAGTAGGACCATTGCAACTAGGCGCATGAGACACAACATGATTACGTCTAGGCCTTCTTTTACCATGAACAAAAGTGGAACTAGATGCGAACATAACATGAGAATTAAATGTAGCATCATGAGAAACAATGTGATCATAGCATCTATCATTATAAGCATGACTAGTGAATTTCCTATCATAAATATAGGCATGGTTCTTTTGAGAACTACTAGCCATTAGGGCCTTCCCTTTCTCCTTGTTGAGAACGGAAGTCCTTTGGCTTATTAAGTTATTGGTTTCCTTTCGAAAACCAAGTCCATCCTTAATTGAGGGGTGTCTACCAACAATGTAGGCATCCCTAGCAAATTTTAGCTTATCATAATCATCTTTGCAAGTCTTAAGTTTAGCATTAAGACTTGCAACCTCTTTGTTTAATTTAGCAATAGAAGTAACATGTTCATCACAGACATCAATATCAAAGTCTTTACATCTATTGCAAATAATGACATGCTCTACACATGAACTAGTTTCATTAACTTCCTCTAGCTTAGCATTTAATTCAACATTTAAATTCTTTAAGCTAGAAATGGATCCATGACAGGAAGACAGCTCAAACGACATTATTTCATTTTTCTTAATTTCTAAAGCAAGAGATTTTTGAACACTAACAAACTTGTCATGTTCCTCATATAAAATATCCTCTTGCTTTTCTAGCAATCTATCCTTTTCATTAAGAGCATTGATTAATTCATTAATTTTGTCTACTTTAGCTCTATCTAACCCCTTAAACAAATCAGTGTAATCTACTTCATCATCGGAAGATTCCTCATCGCTAGAAGAAGAGTACTTTGGAGTGTCTCGAATGCGTACCTTCTTCTCCTTAGCCATGAGACATGTATGATGTTCGTTTGGGAAGAGCGAAGACTTGTTGAAGGCCGAGGCAGCTAGTCCTTCATCCTCAGAGTCGGAGGAGGAGCAGTCGGAGTCCCATCCCTTCCCGATGTGTGCCTCGCCCTTGGCCTTCCTGTAGTTCTTCTTTTCTCCCTCTTCCCATGCTTGTCTTGTGCCTGGTCATTATTGTTATCGGGGCATTGAGCTATAAAATGACCAGTCTTACCGCATTTGAAGTAGGAGCGTTTTCCCCTTGACTTGTTTTTGTTGGAGTACTCCTTGCGTCCTTTTAGCGTGGTCTTGAAGCGCTTGATGATGAGTGCCATCTCATCTTCATTGAGCTCGGCAGCCTCCACTTGTGCCACCTTGCTTGGTAGCGCCTCCCTGCTGCTAGTTGCTTTGAGAGCAACGGGCTGTGGCTCGTAGACGGTCAGTGGACTGTTCAATGCATCGTCCATGTATCGAGCTTCTTTCACCATCATACGCCCGCTCACGAATTTTTCGAGTATCTCCTCGGGTGTCATCTTGGTGTACCTGGGGTTTTCACGAATAAGATTCACAAGATGAGGGTCAATTACTCTAAATGACCTGAGCATGAGTCGGACGACGTCATGATCCGTCCATCTTGTGCTTCCATAGCTTCGGATTTTGTTGACCAGGGTTTTGAGCCTGTTGTAGGTCTGTGTTGGCTCCTCTCCCCTGATCATCACGAACCTCCCCAGCTCGCCTTCCACCAGTTTCATATTTGTGATCATGGTGGCGTCATTACCCTCATGTGATATCTTGAGAGTATCCCAGATTTTCTTAGTGTTGTCCAGGCCACTCACTTTATTGTACTCATCCCTGCAAAGAGATGCTAGCAAAACAGTAGTAGCTTGGGCATTTTTATGAATTTGTTCATTTATAAGCACAGGATTATCCGTACTGTCAAAATGCATCCCATTTTCCACAATTTCCCAAATGCTAGGATGGAGAGAAAATAAATGACTACGCATTTTATGACTCCATAAAGAATAGTCTTCTCCATCAAAGTGTGGGGGGTTCCCAAGTGGAATTGATAGCAAATGAGCATTTGAATTATAAGGGATGCGAGAATAATCAAAGGAGTACTTTTGATTAACCGTCTTTCTTTTGGACGAGTCATTGTCGTCATCCCTTGGTGAAGAAGAGGAGGCGTCGCTGTCATAGTATATGATCTTCTTGATGCGCCTCTTTTTCTTCCCGTCCCTCTTCTTGTGACTCAAGCCTGAGTAAGTGGGCTTGTCATCTCTTGGCTCGTTGAAGAGGGACTCCTCCTTGTCGTTGACCACCATCCCCTTACCCTTAGGATCCATCTCTTCGGGCGGTTAGTCCCTTAGATGAAGAGTATGACTTCGATACCAATTGAGAGCACCTAGAAGGGGGTGAATAGGTGATCCTATGAAATCAAAACACTAAATAGCCACAAACTTGATTATAAAAGTGTTAGTGTGAGTTAATCAAGTTGCTATGAAGCGAGCTCTTGCAAACAAAACAATCACAGAGGAAATCAGCATAAGAGACACAGTGTTTTATCTCGTGGTTCGGCCAAGTATAACACTTGCCTACTTCCACGTTGTGGCGTCCCAATGGACGAGGGTTGCACTCAACCCCTTTCAAGTGATCCAATGATCAACTTGAATACCACAGTCTTTTTGTTTGGTGTTCTTCTCCCGTTTGCGAGGAATCTGCACAAGTTGGAGCCTCTCGCCCTTACAATATAGATCACAAAGAAGCACAAGAGTAAGGGAGGAAAAGCAACACACACAAGACTCGAATCCGCAGCACACACACGCACACCAGCCAAGACTTGAGCTCGAAACACAGCACAGGGAGTTCACAGCTCGAATGGAGCTCAAATCACTAACACAACGAATCAAATGCGTGGAGGAAGAGTCTGGGAGTCTTAGGATGCTTTGTGAATGCTTGGTGTTCTGCTCCATGCGCCTAGGGGTCCCTTTTATAGCCCCAAGGCAACTAGGAACCGATGGAGATCAACTTGGAAGGCAATTCTTGCCTTCTGTAGATTGGTGCATCGGACAGTCCGGTGCACCACCGGACAGGTCCTGTAGCAGTTCGGTGCTCGATCTCCTTCCTTATCTGGCGCATCCGACCATTGGGTCGGCGGTCCCGTTGGCACACCGGACAGTCCTGTGTGCTCAACCGACCGTTGGCGCGGGCCACGCGTCACCCGCTGATTGCACTGGTGACCGTTGGCTCGGGCGGCTCTAACTCACCGAACAGTCGGTGCACCACCGGACAGTCCGGTGATTTTTAGCCGCGGCGCTTTCTCCTTTTCTCGAGAGCGCCGAGTTCGTCGCCGATGTACTTGGGCGCGAGCGCTGAAGACTCATCGGACAGTCCGGTGCTCCACCGGACAGTCCGGTGATTTTTAGCCACGTCGCCCCGCCGATTCCCGAGAGTGGCCAGTTCGCCGCCGAGCCAGCCTGGGGCACCAGACACTGTCCGGTGCACCACCGGACAGTCTGGTGTGCCAGGCTGGTGCTGATTTTTGCTGTCCTGAGCCGTATCTTCTCTGATTCTTTTCTTCTTTTCTTGGCATTGTTTCTAGCACTTATATAAACATGTTAGCATTCAAAAATAATTCACTAAGTCTAGAAACATACCTTGTTCTTCGATGTGCACTTTTCACCTACTTAGCACATATGAGTTCCAAACAATGTGTTGGGCATCTAATCACCAAAACAATAATAGAAATGGCCCAAGGGCATATTTCCTTTTCATTGTGTCTGCGTAACTTCGCTGTCTTGACTGTGTTATCTTCAGATTCTCCCGAACCATCTTGATATTCTCTTCGACTTCGAGCAAAATGTCGGGCCCAAACACCTGCTTCTCTCCATGCTGATCCTAGTGCAATATGCAACGGAGTTCTGCAACTCCTTCCATAAAGTGCCTGAAACAGTGACATCTTTAAACTGGCCTGGAAACTGTTGTTGTAGGAGAATTCTGCATAAGGTAATCTCTTGTCCCATCCGGACTTATCTTGCAACACACAGACTCTCAACATATCTTCTAGGATTTGATTAGTTCTTTCAGTCTAACCGTTTGTCTGCGGGTGATAAGCTGAACTGAATTTCAAATGTGTATCCAAAGCTTCATGCAACTGCTGCCAGAAATGAGAGGTGAACCGCGTTCCTCGGTCTGACATTATCTTCTTTGACACACCATGGAGACAAACGATCCCGAACATGTATAGCTCTGCTAATACTGCACTGTTGTAGCTAGTCTTGGCTAGTATGAAGTGGACTGACTTGGTTAAGCGGTCCACCACTACCCAAATGGAATCATAGCCGGCTCGAGTGCGAGGTAACCCGACTATGAAGTCTATTCCGATCTCATCCCATTTCCATTGAGGAATTTGCAACGACTACAACAAACCGGCTGACCTTTGATGCTCTGCCTTGATTCTCTGACAAATGTCATATATAGCCACATGCTTTGCAATCTTCCTTTTCATTCCGTACCACAAGAATTTCTTCTTTAGGTCCTGATACATCTTCTCGCTTCTGGGGTGTATGGAATAGACTGTCTTATGAGCTTCCTTGAGGATTAACTCTCGAATGGATTGGACATTGGGAACATACAAGCGGTCTTTAAACCATACCACACTCTGCATCTTCCCAAAAATCTTTGCCTCTTCCTTCTAGAATCATCTGCCGGATTTCATTGATATTCTCATCGTTCTTTTGCGCTTCTTTGATTTTCCCGCTCTAAGGTGGGTTCTAATTCTACTGTTACTCCTTGCGTGTTGTTCAAAAATCTGAGGCTCAGTCTGTCAAATTCTTTGGCCAACTCATAAGGTATCGGGTGAAGTAAAAACAACACGATATTGAAATAATATATAGTTGGAAATCATGATATTTTTATATATCTAAATTGACTAAGGTAGTGACCAATAAAACAAAACATGTATTCATAAAAAATCATATCATATATAGATTTTTTTTTGAAAAATAGAAACATGTACAGTCGAGGCAGGTTTTATTGGGTGATTCAGATGTACCTTGAAAAGGAGATAGTGTGCGATGGATCAAATTGTGTAACCAGTTTTAGCTACAGTACAACTGAAGAAGCTCAGTCATCAATATCAACCTAAAAAAGCTTGTTTACTTGCCACATTTGTAGTAACAACATTTCTTTTCAACAATTTGAACAGACTTCCGTTGGTTGTTGCATTCCTAGTGAGTCCTGAATTTGTCTCTCTATAGAATAATAACATCAAATATTACTGGTGCAGCCTACATAGTTTCAACTATTCCAAGTTCTTGTCATTTGTACTATCAGTTAATGTAAGACAAAGTTTTGTGTCTATAAAATAAACTATATTCACATATGAAAGTTGCTACAAAATCATGACATTAAGACAATACATGTAGTATTTTTATTAAATAATCAATGGATTCCAAAGTAAAATATGCCATAGCATGACATTAAGCACTAGCCTTATATTGTAGAGAGGTGTCCCGTTCCTATAAACGTTGAACCAAAGCATGAACCGACATAGAGGCCCGACCTTGTACCCTGATAGACATCCTGTTTCCAAGAAACTATATTGATATAGTTAGTGCTTATCTTGATTTTAATATTGCAAGGCAATAAATAAAGAGATAAAATATGAGAAAACAATATATATAGGACCTTTCTTTCTTCTAATTTTTGGGACCAAACATGAGGGCGCATCTCTAGGCTTTATCGGTGTTGAGGACTTGCTGCATCTAATACGGAAATCACTTCATTCATAGAGATGTTCTCGTGTGAATAATAGCAGATACGCCTGTATGGAAACAAAGGAGAACAGAGCGAGAGCTAAACCAATTTTTAAACTAAAAAACATAGAAAGATAGGCCCCAATCTAACCATATCAATTATCTTTGTCTTGATCAGCTCAACTCTAATCTCCATGGCGTAGGCCATATCTAGAGATACACGCAGCAATGAGATATGCGACTGTCGCTGCCTGCAAAACACTCATGCAACTACAGCTAAAACCTCCCCCCCCAGAGCTACAATGTCAAACACGATAGAGAGAGGTCAGAGGTGTGCCTTGTTCTCATGCAACTTCAAACACATACAACGATAGATGTTATTTTACTTGCTACCAAAGTGGCAAAGTGCTCATATATTGTAGATTAATTAATACTCCTACTTGTTTGAAACACTTAGGTGTTATTTGGTTCAGACCTTGTTAAGGAAATGGTAATGAGATCTCTTACCGACGGTAATGATAACTAGTTATAATTGGATTGGATAGTAGTACCTAGTAATACTAGAAAGAGCTCAAGCAAACAAAAATTTTGGTATCCATTACTCCATATAAACCATTTACGTTACATTTTGTTGAACCGAACACCACCTTAATTTAAGTAGATTGCGGCGTTCGTCGGGTGCGGCGAGGTGGGTGCGAGTAGAGATGGCAATGGGTAAAAACCCGCTGGGTATTACTTGCCCAAACCCATACCCGTGAAGAAAAAATACGCTCGCTAAAAAACACATACCCATGACGGGTATAAAATTTTACCCAAACCCATACCATGCGGGTTTCGGGTACCCAACGGGTTTCCCATACCCACTAACATCAACATAAAAAATAATTCATCATGTAAATGACAATCAATACATTAATAAGCTAGCATAAAACGAATAAGTGATAACTAATTTTAACTTAAAATTTGTTACATCAAATTTATTTCAATTAGAACATATTCAATTAATAATATTATGAGACATATTTATAAGAAATGTTGATTTTAAGGCGGGTTTAAAAAACCCATGTGTTTGCGGGTATGGGTAGTGGAAGAACAAACACATACCCACGTACTCGTTGGGTTTCCATTTAAACCCATTAACAAACCTATGGATACAGAAATTGACCCAAACCCTAATAGAGCAAAAACTCATCGGGTTTCGGGTAGCGGGTACCCATTGCCATTTCTAGCTGCGTCCGTTGGGGTGCGGCGAGGTGGGTTCCAATCACCTCCTCATTTTGACTGTATGTGAAGACCACGAGTGCGGCTGATTTTGACTTTGTACCTGAGTTGTCGTTCCCGGACTCCTCACGCGATGGCTATGCGGCAGCCGCGAAGAATCATAGTCTAGGTAAACGAGGAAGAAAAGCCGCCGGAAATTCCTAACGCTGGTTTAGTGATAAAGAAATTGAAGATGATCTATTGATTTAAATAGCAAGGGATTTTTTTAGATCCCTTTCAATTCTTTTGTCACTAAATCAATATTTAGATCTTGTTTGAATTGCGACTGCATTGAAGGAAGAGGTTAAGGAAAATTAAATAACGTTTTTATTTAATCTTAACTAGAAAGATATTTAATTCTGTCCGATCTATCCCTTCGCAATGGAACGTACCCTTGTAGGATAATAATCCGCGACCCAAATTTCTAATCACGCCGGAGAAAAATAAGGCCTCGACTTTAATTCGTTTCCCCATTTTCTGGTTGCAGATTGATTCTTTACCATTTGTATCGCCATTCCTCCCTGTTCGTTGGGCGTGGGGTCTCAACCTAAAATCAGTCCCATTCCGCGCTCCTAGTGGAGAGTGGATTCGAACGGAAACACCTTTTTGTGCCCCAAGATGCCTGTTTCCGCTTCGTTTCCACGCCACACCTTTTGAATCCTTTGCCGTCACCTCGCCTTTTGCAGCACTAGTTGTTTGTCAGCCTTCTTGGAGTGTGGAGGGGCAGAGAGCGCCGTCCTGTTGATTCAGGAAAACAGTCCGAGCCGATGGGCAGGAAGAGCGACGGCGCGCGGTTGCAATGCGCTGAGGCCAAACTGGCGACGGATTGGACCTGCTGCTTCCTGGCCCTGCCACCGGCAGCACCATCCGCTGTGGATGGCGATGGTGGATTCAACCTCTCGTGGAACCTCCACCAGTCCTTCCACCCGCCGGCCGGCCTCTTCGCCAGCGTGGGCCAGCAGGTTGGGGTTGGGTTCCCAGGGCCTTCGTCCCAGTCGCCGGAGACGCCACGGGACCCATACATGAAGTACGTCTCGCCGGAGGTTGTTGAGACACCTCTGCCGGGGGAAGGTGTGGGGGGGTTGAGGGACAAGGGGAAGAAGAAAGTCGTGAAGCTCAAGATTAAGGTTGGGAATCATCACCTCAAGAGACTGATCAGTGGAGCAATCGCAGGCGCAGTGTCAAGAACTGCTGTTGCACCTTTGGAGACGATCAGGACGCATTTGATGGTGGGAAGTAATGGGAATTCGACGACGGAGGTGTTCCAGTCTATCATGAAGCATGAGGGATGGACTGGGTTGTTCCGTGGTAACGTTGTTAATGTCATCCGGGTAGCCCCAAGCAAGGCAATCGAGGTAAATAGCTCATCCACATCTGTTATTTTTGCAATGTGTTTACGTTAGGCACATGTTCAACATAATGTGGAAATCAACCCTTGGCTATGCATTTATTTTTTAGAATTTATAACTACCTTTTTGCAAATAAACTGAACAATTAGTTGGTGGTTACATCCAGTGTTAATTTGTAGCAATATTTCCTCGTTAGCAATGGTACAAATGTTTTGAGTTTTCTATAATTGGGGCACATACATATGGCAATATGCTCAAGTTGTCACCCAGAGAATAACGAACTCGCATGCTTTTCCCAATATTTGGATCTTAAGCCTCATCTACACTGAGTCTCTGGTTTTTTTAAGTTCCCTCAGTTTTCTAAGAAAGCAATAAGTTTGTTACACAATCCATGTTGGGGTTGCCAGATTACAAGCAAAAGTACAAAGAAGTCTAACAAAGTGCCATGCTGCTATTACAATAAAATTTCTATGATACCTGAGATGCTTCTAATCACTGGATTGTAATTACTAAGCCAGCATAAATAGAATTTTTCATGACCTGAAACTATCAAGAAAGTCTACCTTTTTGTTATGGTAACGTATCGAATGCACATGATCCATTTGGTGCACATGCACATATTAAATCTGAGCCCTTTATCTAAGAATCAACGACTGAGGTGCGAAGGGTTTATTTGCAAATATGCAGCTACGCGCTGATGAGTAAGTGTCGAATGTTTTTTTTATAAAATATTTTAATCGTTGATCGTGGGACGAAGGGTGCAGATTTAATATTTTTGTTATTGGCTTATCTTAGTGGAACTCTTACAGTGAAGTACTTGTAAGCAGAGTTAATGCATACATATTTTTCCTTGTTCCTCCTGAGCAAGGTTATATAGGTTAGTGGGCTAATCTTGCACCGTAGAGACCAATCACTTTAGGCTTTGTTTGGGTACTTTAGTATTTGCTCCAATACACATGGATTGAGGTGCATACACCCCAATCCACCTCAATCCATATGTATTGAGGTAAATACTAGAGTATCCAAACAAAGTCTTAGGATGTTGCTGGGTTTCTGTGTGGTCTGGTAAATAACTGGCTTCATAGAGCTGTTGAATGCACACATTCTAGGAATTTAAACATTTAAAGATAGAAGAGCTACCGTCTTGTAACCTGTTAGTCTTTTGAGAAATATAAAAGTCAGAATTGCTTGTTTGAAGAGACTAAGGTTTGGACCTTCAACCTTGAGTTGGTATCCCTTAGTGAATATTAGAATAAAATGCTCGTATATTGGAAGACTGGGTGGCTTGCTGGCTTATTAGTGAACTGGAGATCAGCAGTCTGGATGATGGGCTTACGCTGCATTTTCTAGTTGCATTTAGTATCGGCACATGTTGGATAGCCATAATGGCTATACATATTAGATATCATTACATGCGTTGTGATTCTAGGAATTGTCACGACTATAATGGCAATATTTTTTATGGTGCTTATGGTACAAACATGTACATGTATGCAGCATTAAAATATCTAATTGTTTGTTTTGACTTTTTTTGCAGCTTTTTGCCTTTGATACAGCTAATAAGTTCTTGACCCCCAAATATGGGGAGAAACCGAAGATCCCAGTCCCTCCTTCACTAGTGGCTGGGGCATTTGCCGGTGTTAGCTCAACTCTGTGTACATACCCACTGGAATTAATTAAGACACGGCTAACTATACAGGTTAGTGCTAACTTCAATACAATGAGTGGACCTCCATACTAAAGTGCAAAACATGTGAGGCTGTAATAGTGGCTCTCTAATTCTGCAGAGAGGTGTGTATGACAATTTCCTTGATGCATTTGTCAAAATCATCCGCGACGAAGGGCCTACTGAGCTCTACCGAGGCTTAACCCCAAGCTTGATTGGAGTGGTGCCATATGCTGCAACGAACTACTTCGCCTATGACAGCCTGAAGAAGGTGTACAAGAAGATGTTCAAGACAAATGAGATTGGCAGTGTTCCAACACTGTTCATCGGGTCTGCCGCAGGAGCTATCTCAAGCACAGCGACGTTCCCTCTTGAGGTGGCACGGAAGCACATGCAAGTTGGAGCTGTTGGTGGCAGGAAGGTTTACAAGAACATGCTTCATGCCTTGTTGAGCATTCTTGAGGATGAAGGGGTTGGGGGCCTTTACAGAGGGTTGGGGCCAAGCTGCATGAAGTTGGTGCCTGCTGCTGGGATTTCGTTCATGTGCTACGAGGCTTGCAAGAAAATTCTGATTGAGGAAGAGGATGAGTGAAGTGTATGCAGATCATTAGAACTCAGTTTTGTGACATCCTGACAGCAGGCAGCTTGAGGTTACTGCTGTAGTCGGCATAAGTTCTTAACCCCTTTTTGCACCCAGTTTTATCTGATAAACTCACCTCTTTTTTTTTCCCCAGATTTACTTTTACTTTTGGGTACAACTTGTGTTGAAAACACGTCTTTCGAAAGTCATTACTGGGATGCATGAAAACGTTGAGTTGCCATCGGCAATCATAATTCACAACTGATTTGTGTTCTTGTTTCTCTTATGTTGGTCTCTGTGATGTCACAGTGGTGAACTGGGGAGACACTATCAGTTAACAAATGGAATGATATAAATCAAATATATGTTCTACGAACGCCGCACTCAACAATTGAAACGAAACACCTAAACATATTTTAACTAGATCTATCAAGGAGAGGAGAAGAGATAAAAATGGTAGGAAAATCTATAACAAATCTCTGTTTGTTGCCACCCCCTGCGGTTCCATCTCCATCATTGGCAGCCATCAATTCATCGAACTTGTCATTCTTTCCCACGCCATCCCCTGCGGTTCCATCTCCATCATTGGCGGCCATCAGTTCATCGAACTTGTTAGTCTTTCCCAGCACTATCTCAATCTGTAGACAGGGTTCGAGATCAATATTTATTTTCTGACAAAAAAAAGAGCGCTATATGAAGATAGACAAATTTGGAGGAGGAATAGGCCAGTTAATATCATCAGAAAATGTACAGTTCTGTAGATCTCATTCCTAACCTTAGCCTTTTGGATTGACCGGGTGCTTATTTCGTTTTTGATGTCAACTGTGGATGTTCTAACCTCTGCACACGTACGTTAAAGGGATAAATAAGACGAGTCAGAGCATACCCCAGTAAGGGCTGCAGATTTACAATGCCACATTGAGATTATCACAATGTAACTGCATGCATGTCTGGTAATGAAAAAAGGCAAAGTTCTTACTCTTCTCGACAGCAAGACCATTGTTCTTCAGGATCTCTGCAACGGTTACAGCCGTCGATATGGCTGCAAGCAAATTAGAAAGACTCTTAGGCCCTAAATTTATTCAGAAACAGAAGTGTCAACTCCATATATAACTTTTCCATTGCTAATATGATAAACAATTGCATACTGCTGCAACATTAGTAAATCTATAGAATTTAGATGGTGCGACGCTAGCTAAAACTTACAACAACAACAACAACAACTGATACAGATTATCACGTTGAGTTTACACCACGACCAGCCACAAAATCGTGTAAGATCTGGTTTGCAGATCAAATGAAAAAAAAACGCGAGAGGGATGATGAGAACAATGAGACACACGCACCCAGCCCGAGCGCGGAGAGCTCGACGTCGTCGTCGTGATGCTGCATGTACCTCTGCACAAAACATAAGGCAACGAGAATTAGCTAGCACCAGCCGGCACACCTGCCAAGAAACCGACGCCAATGGGGGCACCGATGGATTTATGGACCGTTACCTTGGCGAGATTGACGTAGAAGAATAGAGGTTTCTTGGAGCTGGACACCTGAATCCGGTTCCTGCCGACGGCCTGCTGCGCGTCTCCTCCTGCCTGCACCGCCGCCGCGGTGTCTCCCGACATGTTGAAGCGGATGGTGAGTTCACCCCTATCAATCAGAGGGTTTGATCTTCTCGCGGGAATACGAGATTGGATTGCGTATTCACGGCGGCCTCGCGTCGCATGAGTCTGTATATATATATATATATATATATCTGAATGGGCCATCCGGCACGGCCCACCAACTAAAAATAAATTGCGAACCGATATAGACCCATTAAAACCCAGCTGCGGATTATATTAAGCCGTGCTAGACAAGCCACGGATTGGCTAGCTAGCAGTGCCAATGAGGTCTGTGAGGGCAGGCTAGTAAAAATAGACTAAAAAATATGTATAGGTCGGTTCAAATTATAGTCCATACACACATAGTCACACCTATCTAACCAATAGATATACTTGTGTTTTTTGTGTGTTTTGTACAATATAGTCTAGCATAATATATATATTATTATAGGAAAAATGCAATAGAAAAACGCGGGCCATGTCAGGCCTAAGCCGCTTTGCTGTACCTAAGGTCTACACATGACATCGTGAAAGGGTTAGCCGGTATAGGTCCGACGAGATCAGATTGTGCTCGTGCCGGTCCAAACTATGTTGTACCACAAGTCGTCTCATAAGCCAAACCTATTTTAACATCTATAAGTGTATAGATGTCCTAACATGTTAGATCTGTCAGGTGACCCATGGTATGACACAGTTCTAACATGTCCCGTGTATGGTACGACCGATTGGTCACTAGGGCCAGCTCAATCACCATGTTGTACCTAGATCTTATGTGCGCTAGAGAGGGCTAGGCCTGACACGACCTTTTTTGCATTTTCTATGATAATATCTATATTATGCTTGCTTATAATGTATAAAACATAAAAATATGTGTTTTGTGTTGCCTACATAGGTGTGATTGTGTGTTTGGAGCCGGTGATTGTAGTTCAAACCCTCATTTTGAGGTTCAAACCTTCATTTCACTCTTTGGTCAATCCATACGGTGCCTAGCATAACCCAACTGGACCCGTGTTGGGCCATACCGAATGATCCATCTAGACATCTACAGATTAGGGAAGGGATCGGGAGCTGGTCAGATGCGGACATTGATAGAGAGTCAGTCCCGTTTCATTGCGCCCGTTGGGTTTTGGTGGGACTCCATCGGTAGCGGCAAAAATGAACTGGCATGTGGCTGAAACAACACCAACCTTACATGCCAATGCTAGTTTCAAGTAAATCTGATTCTACATTTATTTGTGTATATGTTTCAAATTAATTTGATTGTTGCAATGGGATGCTCCGATCATTCTCCGTGGTTACCTATATGCCTTGTGAGATTTTAGCGAGCATTTGGGGCATGGTTGGTTCTTGTATGTGCTGAGTGAAAGGAAATTAGGCTTACACCTATTTCCTAATTGATTTTGGTGGTTGAATTGCCCAACACAAATAATTGGACTAACTAGTTTGCTCTAGTCTATAAGTTCTACAGGTGTCAAAGGTTCACAATAAGCCAATAAAAATACCAAGAAAAAGGTTCAAACAAGAGAGCAAAAGACAACCCGAAAGGCACCCTGATCTGGCGCACCGGACTGTCCGGTGCACCAGGGGACTCCAAGCTGAACTCCTCACCTTTGGGAATTCTCAGAGGCGCTCCGCTATAATTCACCGGACTGTCTGGTGCACCACCGGACAGTGTCCGGTGCCCCAAGGGAGAGCGACTCTGAACTCGCCAGCTTCGGGAATCCGCTCCGCTATAATTCACCGGACTGTCCGGTGCACACCGGACTGTCCGGTGTGACAGCGGAGCAACGACTACTTCGCGCGCAACGGTCGACTGCAACGCATTAAATGCGCGCCTGCGCGCGTAGAGGAGCAGGCACGCGCGGGTGGCACACCGGACAGCCTACAGGGCCTGTCTGGTGCACCACTGGACAACCAGGCGGGCCCACAAGTCAGAGCTCCAACGGTCGGAACCCAACGGCCAGGTGACGTGGCTGGCGCACCGGACAGTGTCCGGTGGCGCCCGTCGACAGCAGCCTCCACCAACGGTCAAGTTTGGTGGTTGGGGCTATAAATACCCCAACCACCCCCACATTCAAGTCATCCAAGTTTTTCCACCTTCCAACTACTTACAAGAGCTCTAGCATTCAATTCTAGACACAACCAAATAGATCAAATCCTCTCCCAACTCCACACAAAGCTCTAGTGATTAGAGAGAGAGATTTGTTGTGTTCTTTTGAGCTCTTGCGCTTGGATTGCTTCTTTCTCTCATTCTTTCTTGCGATCAACTCAATTGTAACCGAGGCAAGAGACACCAATTGTGTGGTGGTCCTTGCGGGGAAGTTTGGTTCCCGTTTGATTGAGAAGAGAAGCTCACTCGGTCCGAGGGACCGTTTGAGAGAGTGAAAGGGTTGAAAGAGACCCGGTCTTTGTGACCACCACAACGGGGAGTAGGTTTGCGAGAACCGAACCTCGGTAAAACAAATCCTTGTGTCTCACTTCTTATTCGCTCACGATTTGTTTTTGCGCCCTCTCTCTCGGACTCGTTTCTATTTCTAACGCTAACCCGGCTTGTAGTTGTGCTTAAGTTGTTAAAATTCAGATTCGCCCTATTCACCCCCCTCTAGGCGACTTTCAATTGGTATCAGAGCCCGGTGCTTCATTAGAGCCTAACCGCTCGAAGTGATGTCGGGAGATCACGCCATGAAGGAGATGGTGACCGGCGAGAAGCCCGCTACAAGCCACGGGAAAGCTCCATCGGGAGAGTCCCGCAACAAGGGGAAGGAAAAAGAATCCCCTTCACACAAGTCGCGTCGGAGCGGTGACAAGAAGAAGAAGATGAGGAAAGTGGTCTACTACGAGACCGACACCTCATCGCCATCCACCTCCGGCTGCGACACGTCGTCCGTAACTTCTAAGCGCCATGAGCGCAAGAAGTTTAGTAAGATCCCCCTACGCTATCCTCGCATTCCTAAACATACGCCTTTACTTTCCGTCCCATTAGGCAAACCACCAACTTTTGATGGTGAAGATTATGCTAGGTGGAGTGATATGATGCGATATCACCTAACCTCACTCCACAAAAGTATATGGGATGTTGTTGAGTTTGGTGTACAGGTACCATCCGTAGGGGATGAAGACTATGATGAGGACGAAGTAGCCCAAATTGTGCACTTCAACTCCCAAGCCACCACTATACTCCTCGCCTCTCTAAGTCGAGAGGAGTATAATAAGGTGCAAGGGTTGAAGAGCGCAAAGGAGATTTAGGACATGCTAAAGACCGCGCACGAAGGAGACGAGGTGACCAAGATCACCAAGTGGGAAACGATCGAGGGGGAGCTCGGTCGTTTCCGTCTTCGTCAAGGGGAGGAGCCACAAGATATGTACAACCAACTCAAAACCTTGGTAAACCAAGTGCGCAACCTCGGGAGCAAAAAATGGGATGACCACGAAGTGGTTAAGGTTATTCTTAGATCACCTGTTTTCCTTAACCCTACTCAAGTTCAATTAATTTGTGGTAATCCTAGATATACACTAATGACTCCCGAGGAAGTGATAGGAAACTTTGTGAGCTTTGAATTGATGATCAAAGGCTCAAAGAAAATTAACGAGCTAGATGGCTCCTCCACGCCCGAAGCTCAACCGGTAGCATTCAAGGCAACGGCGGAGAAGAAGAAGGAGTCTACATCAAGTAGACAACCAATCGATGCCTCAAAGCTCGACAATGAGGAGATGGCGCTCATCATCAAGAGCTTCCGCCAAATCCTCAAGCAAAGGAGGGGGAAGGACTACAAATCCCGCTCCAAGAAAGTTTGCTACAAATGTGGTAAGCCCGGTCATTTTATTGCAAAATGTCCATTATCTAGTGATAGTGACAGGGGCGACGACAAGAAGGGGAGAAGAAAGGAGAAGAAGAGGTATTACAAGAAGAAGGGCGGTGATGCCCATGTTTGCCGGGAATGGGACTCCGACGAGAGCTCCTCCGACTCCTCCTCCGACGAGGACGCCGCAAACATCGCCGTCACCAAGGGTCTTCTCTTCCCCAACGTCGGCCACAAGTGCCTCATGGCAAAGGACGGCAAAAGGAAGAAGGTAAAATCAAAATCCTCCACCAAATATGAAACCTCTAGTGATGAGGATAATGCTAGTGATGAGGAGGATAATTTGCGCACCCTTTTTGCCAACCTTAACATGCAACAAAAAGAAAAGTTGAATGAATTAATTAGTGCTATTCATGAGAAGGATGATCTCTTGGACTCTCAAGAGGGCTTCCTAATTAAGAAAAATAAGAAGCATGTTAAGGTGAAAAATGCTTATGCTCTAGAAATAGAAAAATGTGAGAAATTATCTAGTGAGCTAAGCACTTGCCATGACATTATCACCAACCTTAGAAATGAAAATGCTAGTTTAAATGCTAAGGTTGATTCAAATGTTTGTGATGCTTCAATTCCCAATCTCAGAAATGATAATATGGATTTGCTTGCTAAGATTGAAGAATTGAATATCTCTCTTGCCAGCCTTAGGATTGAAAATGAAGAATTATTTGCTAAGGCTAAAGAATTAGATGTTTGCAATGCTTCCATTTCCGATCTTAGAGATAACAATGACATTTTGCGTGCTAAGATTGTTGAACTTAATTCTTGCAAACCCTCTACATCTACCACTGAGCATGTCACTATTTGCACTAGATGTAGAGACATTAACATTGATGCTATTCATGATCATATGGCTTTAATTAAACATCAAAATGATCATATATCTAAATTAGATGCTAAAATTGCCAAGCATGACTTAGAAAATGAAAAGTTTAAATTTGCTAGAAGCATGCTCTATAGTGGGAGACACCCTGGCATCAAGGATGGCATTGGCTTCCAAAGGGGAGACAATGTCAAACTTAATGCCCCTCCTAAAAGACTATCTAATTTTGTTAAGGGCAAAGCTCCCATGCCTCAAGATAACGAGGGTTACATTTTGTATCCTGCCGGTTATCCTGAGAGCAAAATTAGGAGAATTCACTCTAGGAAGTCTCACTCTGGCCCAATTCATGCTTTTATGTATAAGGGTGAGACATCTAGCTCTAGGCAATCAACCCGTGCTAAATTGCCTAAGAAGAAAACTCCTACTGCATCAAATGATCATAACATTTCATTTAAAACTTTTGATGCATCTTATGTTTTAACTAACAAATCCGGCAAGGTAGTTGCCAAGTATGTTGGGGGCAAGCACAAGGGGTCAAAGCCTTGTGTTTGGGTACCCAAAGTTCTTGTGTCTAATGTCAAAGGACCCAAAACCATTAGGGTACCAAAAATCAAGAACTAAACTTGTCTTGTAGGTTTATGCATCCGGGGGCTCAAGCTGGATCATCAATAGCGGGTGCACAAACCATATGACAGGGAGAAGAAGATGTTCTCCTCATATGAGAAAAACCAAGATCCCCAACGAGCTATCACATTTGGGGATGGAAATCAAGGTTTGGTCAAAGGATTGGGTAAAATAGCTATATCACCTGACCATTCCATTTCAAATGTTTTTCTTGTAGATTCTTTAAATTACAACTTGCTTTCAGTTTCGCAATTGTGTAAAATGGGTTACAACTGTCTTTTTACGGATACAGGTGTTACTGTCTTTAGAAGAAGTGATGATTCAATAGCATTTAAGGGAGTGTTAGAGGGTCAGCTATACTTGGTAGATTTTGATAGAGCTGAACTTGACACTTGCTTAATTGCTAAGACTAACATGGGCTGGCTCTGGCATCGCCGAATAGCACATGTTGGAATGAAGAATCTTCACAAACTTCTAAAGGGAGAACACATTTTGGGACTAACAAATGTTCATTTTGAGAAAGAAAGGATTTGTAGCGCATGTCGGGCAGGGAAGCAAGTTGGTGTTCATCATCCACACAAGAACATCATGACGACTGACAGGCCACTCGAGCTCCTACACATGGACCTTTTCGGCCCGATAGCTTACATAAGCATCGGTGGGAGTAAGTAATGTCTAGTTATTGTGGATGATTATTCTCGCTTCACTTGGGTATTCTTTTTGCAGGAAAAATCTCATACCCAAGAGACCTTAAAGGGATTCTTGAGACGGGCTCAAAATGAGTTCAGCTTAAGGATTAAGAAAATTAGAAGCGACAACGAGACGGAGTTCAAGAACTCTCAAATTGAAGGCTTTCTTGAGGAGGAGGGCATCAAGCATGAGTTCTCTTCTCCCTACACGCCACAACAAAATGGTGTAGTGGAGAGGAAGAATAGAACTCTATTGGACATGGCAAGAACCATGCTTGATGAGTACAAGACTTCGGATCGGTTTTGGGCCGAGGTGGTCAACACCGCCTGCTACGCCATCAACCGGTTGTATCTACACCGAATCCTCAAGAAGACATCATACGAACTCCTAACCGGTAAAAAGCCCAATATTTCTGTCGGGGACCATAATTAGGGGTACCCTCAAGACTCCTAATTCTCAGCTGGTAACCCCCATCAGCATAAAGCTGCAAAGGCCTGATGGGTGCGATTAAGTCAGGGATCAGTCCATACGAGCGACTCGATCATGCCTCGCCCGAGCCTAGCCTCGGACAAGGGCAGCCGACCCTGAGGGATTTTCGTCTCGCCCGAGGCCCCCCTCCAACGGCGGACACATCTCTGGCTCGCCCGAGGCCTTGCCTTCGCTAAGGAGCAACCCTGACTAAATCGCCGCACCGACCGACCGAGTCGCATGAGCATTTAACGCAAAGGTGGCCTGACACCTTTATCCTGACGCGCGCCCCCCGGCAGAGCCGAAGTGACCGCCGTCACTTCGCCGCTCCACTGACCGACCTGACAAAAGGACAGCGCCGCCTGCGCCACTCCGACTGTAGTGCCACTTGACAGTGAGACTGACAGGCAGTCAGGCCCTGCCAAAGGCACCATAGGAAGCTCCGCTCCGCCCGACCCCAGGGCTCGGACTCGGGCTAAGTCCCGGAAGACGGCGAACTCCGCTCCGCCCGACCCCAGGGCTCGGACTCGGGCTAAGTCCCAGAAGACGGCGAACTCCGCTCCGCCCGACCCCAGGGCTCGGACTCGGGCTAAGTCCCGGAAGACGGCGAACTCCGCTCCGCCCGACCCCAGGGCTCGAACTCGGGCTCAGCCCCAGAAGACGACGAACTCCGCTTCGCCCGACCCCAGGGCTCGGACTCCGCCCTGGCCTCGGCCGAACGACCTCCGCCTCGCCCGACCCAGGGGCTCGGACTCGGCCTCGGCCATGAAAGACAGACTCTACCTCGGCTTCGGAGGAGCCTCCACGTCGCCTAACCTAGGGCGCAGGCCAGCCACGTCAATAGGAAGCGCCATCATCACCCTACCCCGAGCTGACTCGGGCCGCAGAGAACAAGACCGGTATCCCATCTGGCTAGCTCCGCCAGATAGGCAATGATGGCGCCCCGCATGCTCTGTGACGACGGCGGCTCCCAGCTCTCTTACGGAAGCAGGAGGACGTCAGCAAGGACTCAACCGCTCCGACAGCTGTTCCTCCGTCAGGCTCCGCCGCTCCTCCGACGGCCACGACATCACACCAGCTGGGTGCCAAGATCTCTCCGGCTGCCACATCGGCATGTACTTAGGGCGCTAGCTCTCCCCCGCTAGACACGTAGCACTCTGCTACACCCCCATTGTACACCTAGATCCTCTCCTTACGCCTATAAAAGGAAGGACCAGGGCCCTCTTAGAGGAGGTTGGCCGCGCGGGGACGAGGACGGAGCAGGCGCTCTCTTGGGGCCGCTCGCTTCCCTCACCCGCGTGGACACTTGTAACCCCCTACTGCAAGCGCACCCGACCTGGGCGCGGGACGAACACGAAGGCCGCGGGATTTCCACCTCTCTCACGCCCGTCTCCGGCCACCTCACTTCCCCCCTTCGCGCTCGCCCACGCGCTCGACCCATCTGGGCTGGGGCACGCGGCACACTCACTCGTCGGCTTAGGGACCCCCCGGTCTCGAAACGCCGACAGTTGGCGCGCCAGGTAGGGGCCTGCTGCGTGTTGACGAACAGCTTCCCGTCAAGCTCCAGATGGGCAGTCTCCAGCAACCTCTCCGACCCGGGACGGTGCTCCGTTTCGGGAGCCTTGAGTTCATGTCCTTCGACGGCAGCTACGACGTGATACTCCTTCCACCGCCGCGCGACAACGACAATGGCGGCCGACAACCCGCCCGCCGGCGGCGGAATCGACGACATCTTCCCCGCGTGGTGGAAGAACAACATTCGAGCTCGCCCCGTCCTCTCCCCCGCCAACGGAGGAGGAGGCGGGGCAACCAAGGCTAAGCGGGAGGCCGCGCTTCGTCGGCTGTCGAGCGAGTCGACGTCCCCAGCGCCCCAACGGGGGGCGCGTCGGGCGTCGACCTCGCGTTTGAGACGAAGGCGAGCGCCGTCCCCCCGCGACACGCCAATCCCGAGCAAGCGGACGACGCCAGTGCGCTCGCGGAGAGCTTGCAGGACGTCGCCCTCGTATCTGAGGCGACGGTGCAATCAGTCCCCGACGTGACTATGTCGCTGCTCGTCGACCGAAAGGTACCGACCGATTCCCATCCTACGTCATTTGGACTCAGCCTCAACCCGCCAAGCGACCTTGCTTTGGCGGGCGCTCTCGTAGAGGCGAGTGCAACCCCTCTGGGGTTTCGCATGCGGTCGCCTTGGGACCGGTTGACGGACGTCTCGACCTACGGGCCCTCTGGGTCCGAGGAAGATGACAATCCCAGCATCTGTTAGGATTTCTCTGGATTTGGCAACCCCAGTGCCATGCGGGACTTCATGACCGCATGTGACTACTGCCTCTCCGACTGTTCCGACGGTAGCCGCAGCCTCGACGACGAGGACTGCGGCCCAAGCCGCGAATGTTTCCACGTCGAGCTAGGGGATCCCTCCGAAGGCAATCATCTCGGCATGCCGGGGGACGGTGATCTCCCTAGGTCGGTGCCTCGCGCTGACATCCCGCGGGAGCTAGCTGTGGTCCCCGTTCCGGCGGGGGGGTCACGACCCACAGCTCGAGCAAGTCCGCGGGGCACAGGCCAGGCTCGACGAGGGAGCAGGAGCGCTTGAGCCGATCCGCCGGGACGTCGGGCAGGTATGGGCGGGCCAACCCCCGGCCGGAGAAATACGTCACCTGCCCTAGGGTCTCCAGCACCGCGTCGCCAACGACGTCAAGGTCAGGCCGCCACCCGCATCCAGTGGGGTCGGCCAGAACCTGGCTGCCGCAGCGATGCTTCTCCGCGCGATGCCGGAGCCATCAACCACCGAGGGTCGGCGAATCCAGGGAGAGCTCAAGAATCTCCTGGAAGGCGCTGCGGTCCGACGGGCCGAGAGCTCTGCCTCCCGAAGGCAGGGGTACCCCTCGGAACCTCATGCCGCGACTTCCCGATTCATGCGGGAAGCCTCGGTCTACACCGGGCGCACGCGCAACACCGCGCCTGCGGCTCCGGGCCATCTCGGCAACAAGCACCATCATCGCGACCGTCGGGCCCACCTCGACGAGAGGGTGCGCCGAGGTTACCACCCTAGGCGTGGGGGACGCTACGACAGCGGGGAGGATCGGAGTCCCTCGCCCGAACCACCCGGTCCGCAGGCCTTCAGCCGGGCCATCCGACGGGCGCCGTTCCCGACCCGGTTCCGACCCCCGACTACTATCACAAAGTACTCAGGGGAAACGAGACCGGAACTGTGGCTCGCGGACTACCGCCTGGCCTGCCAACTGGGTGGAACGGACGACGACAACCTCATCATCCGCAACCTCCCCCTGTTCCTCTCCGACACCGCTCGCGCCTGGTTGGAGCACCTGCCTCTGGAGCAGATCTCCAACTGGGATGACCTGGTCCAAGCCTTCGCCGGCAATTTCTGGGGCACGTACGTGCACCCCGGGAATTCTTGGGACCTTCGAAGCTGCCGGCAGCAGCCGGGAGAGTCTCTCCGGGACTACATCCGGCGATTCTCGAAGCAGCGCACCGAGCTGCCCAACATCACCGACTCGGATGTCATCGGCGCGTTCCTTGCCGGCACCACCTGCCGCGACCTGGTGAGTAAGTTGGGTCGCAAGACCCCCACCAGGGCGAGCGAGCTGATGGACATCGCCACCAAGTTCGCCTCTGGCCAGGAGGTGGTCGAGGCTATCTTCCGAAAGGACAAGCAGCCCCAGGGCCGCCCATCGGAAGATACTCCCGAGGCGTCTACTCCGTGCGGCGCCAAGAAGAAAGGCAAGAAGAAGTCGCAAGCGAAACGCGACGCCGTCGACGCGGACCTTGTCGCCGCCGCCGAGTACAAGAACCCTCGGAAGCCCCCCAGAGGTGCCAACCTCTTCGACAAGATGCTCAAAGAGCCGTGCCCCTATCATCAGGGGCCCGTCAAGCACACCCTTGAGGAGTGCGTCATGCTTCGGCGCCGCTTCCACAGGGCCGGGCCACCCACAGAGGGTGGCAGGGCCCGCGACGACGACAAGAGGGAAGATCACCAAGAAGGAGAGTTCCCCGAGGTCCGCGACTACTTCATGATCTACGGTGGACATGCGGCGAATGCCTCGGCTCGGCATCGCAAGCAAGAGCGTCGGGAGGTCTGCTCGGTGAAGGTGGCGGCGCCAGTCTACCTAGACTGGTCCGACGAGCCCATCACCTTCGACCAAGCCGACCACCCCGACCACGTGCCGAGCCCGGGGAAATACCCGCTCGTCGTCGACCCCGTCGTCGGCGACGTCAGGCTCACCAAGGTCCTTATGGACGGGGGCAGCAGCCTCAACATCATCTACGCCGAGACCCTCAGGCTCCTGCACGTCGATCTGTCCTCTGTCCGAGCAGGTGCTGCGCCCTTCCACGGGATCATTCCCAGGAAGCGCGTCCAGCCCCTCGGACGACTCGACCTCCCCGTCTGCTTTGAAACGCCCTCCAACTTCCGAAGGGAGACTCTGACGTTCGAGGTGGTCGGATTCCGAGGAACCTACCACACGGTATTGGGGAGGCCATGCTACGCGAAGTTTATGGCTGTCCCCAACTATACCTACCTGAAGCTCAAGATGCCGGGCCCCAACGGGGTCATCACCGTTGGCCCCACGTACAAACACGCGTTCGAATGCGACGTGGAGTGCGTGGAGTACGCCGAGGCCCTCGCCGAGTCCGAGGCCCTCATCGCCGACCTGGAAAACCTCTCCAAAGAGGTGCCAGACGTGAAGCGTCATGCCGGCAACTTCGAGCCAGTGGAGACGGTTAAGGCCGTCCCCCTCGACCCCAGTGGCGACGCCTCTAAGCAGATCCGGATCGGTTCCGGGCTCGACCCCAAATAGGAAGCAGTGCTCGTCGACTTTCTCCGCGCGAACGCCGACGTCTTCGCGTGGAGTCCCTCGGACATGCCCAGCATACCGAGGGATGTCGCCGAGCACTCGCTGGATATTCGAGCCGGAGCCCGACCCGTCAAGCAGCCTCTGCGCCGATTCGACGAGGAGAAGCGCAGAGCGATTGGCGAGGAGATCCACAAGCTAACGGCAGCCGGGTTCATCAAAGAGGTATTCCATCCCGAATGGCTTGCCAACCCTGTGCTTGTGAGAAAGAAAGGGGGGAAATGGCGGATATGTGTAGACTACACTGGTCTCAACAAAGCATGTCCGAAGGTTCCCTACCCTCTACCTCGCATCGATCAAATCGTGGATTCCACTACTGGGTGTGAAACCCTGTCTTTCCTCGACGCCTACTCAGGGTATCACCAAATCAGGATGAAAGAGTCCGACCAGCTCGCGACTTCTTTCATCACGCCCTTCGGCATGTACTGCTATGTCACCATGCCGTTCGGTTTGAGGAATGCGGGCGCGACGTATCAGCGGTGCATGAACCATGTGTTCGGCGAACACATCGGTCGCACGGTCGAGGCCTACGTCGATGACATCATAGTCAAGACGAGGAAAGCTTCCGACCTCCTCTCCGACCTTGAAGTGACATTCCGATGTCTCAAAGCGAAAGGCGTCAAGCTCAATCCCGAGAAGTGTGTCTTCGGGGTGCCCCGGGGCATGCTCTTGGGGTTCATCGTCTCCGAGCGGGGCATTGAAGCCAACCTGGAGAAGATCGCAGCCATCACCAGCATGGGGCCCATCAAGGACTTAAAAGGCGTATAGAGGGTCATGGGATGTCTCGCGGCCCTGAGCCGCTTCATCTCACGCCTCGGCGAAAGAGGCCTGCCTCTGTACCGCCTCTTAAGGAAGGCCGAGTGCTTCGCTTGGACCCCTGAGGCCGAGGAAGCTCTCGGGAACCTGAAGGCGCTCCTCACAAAGGCGCCTATCTTGATGCCTCCAACTGACGGAGAAGCCCTCTTGGTCTATGTCGCCGCGACCACTCAGGTGGTTAGCGCCGCGATTGTGGTCGAGACGCAAGAAGAGGGGCATGCATTGCCTGTTCAGAGGCCGGTTTACTTCGTCAGCGAGGTACTGTCCGAGACCAAGATCCTCTACCCACAAGTTCAGAAGTTGCTGTATGCAGTGATCCTGACGAGGCGGAAGTTGCAACACTACTTCGAGTCTCATCCGGTGACTGTGGTGTCATCCTTCCCCCTGGGGGAGATCATCCAGTGCCGAGAGGCCTCGGGCAGGATTGCAAAGTGGGCGGTGGAAATCATGGGCGAGACAATCTCGTTCGCCCCTCGGAAGGCCATCAAGTCCCAGGTTTTGGCGGACTTCGTAGCTGAATGGGTCGACACCCAGCTACCGACGGCTCCGATCCAACCGGAGCTCTGGACCATGTTTTTCGACGGGTCGTTGATCAAGACGGGGGCCGGCGCAGGCCTGTTCTTCATCTTGCCCCTTGGGAAACACCTACGCTATGTGCTATGCCTCCATTTCCCGGCGTCCAACAATGTGGCTGAGTACGAGGCTCTGGTCAACGGGTTGCGGATCGCCATCGAGCTAGGGGTCAGACGCCTCGACGCCCGCGGTGACTCGCAGCTCGTCATTGACCAAGTCATGAAGAACTCCCACTGCCGCGACCCGAAGATGGAGGCCTACTGCGATGAGGTTCGACGCCTGGAAGACAAGTTCTACGGGCTCGAGCTTAACCACATCGCTCGGCGCTACAACGAGACTGCGGACGAGCTGGCTGTTGGGGGCCTTCGGCTTACGAAGGTCCTCAAAAACATGATTTAACAGTATCTCTGGAGTTTAATGTGTGAACAGGTATCTTCGGACTCAAGTTGGAATAACAGCTGACCAGAATAATACGAAGGTCGATACAACGCCGAAGGTATGAGCAGGAAAGCTTCGGCGCGATACCAACAAAATGAAACCGACTTAAAGATGAAAAGGCTATTTAGACCTCGATAGATTACTATAGAATTATTATCAAGTGTAAAGGGCATGAATGTAATTTTGTATGGGTTGTGCCCCGTGCCTATAAATAGGTGAACAGTACCCCCATACTGGGGACGCTGATTTGGCATTCACTTTTGCGTCACGCTTGTACTTTCATCTCCTTCAAGTTGGAGGTACATTTGTAATTCAATGTTATTTCTATTCATATATAATAATAATGTATAATTATCTATGCAATCCTTTGTATTTCTTATAATTCATTCTTCGTCATTATGTAATGTATTTATGAAGGTACGCCCTTCATAACCTTCGTCCGAAAACCATTATATCCTAAGGGGAATAATGCTTCGTAGGACGAAGGACTTGACCGATTAACATTTTTTATGTTGCCTTGTTCTTATAGCATTTGAGAACAAGTCTCCAACATTGGCGCCCACCTCCGGTGAACTCACTTCCACTCTTTGAGTTTTTTTGAACACCTTCGGCGATCATAAACCTTCGTTATGGCGCCGAAGAAAGCTTCAGCAGCTGGGACTGCAGCTCTACAACCGCTGGACCACAATCAGGAGACAGTCTCCCTTCGGGAGGCCCAAAGCCAGACAAGGAAGGCTGTTAGCCCGTCACCACCAGAGGATGAGTTAGATCAAGAAATCAGAAATATGGAGATGCTTCATCAACAAGTGCAGAGGAAGAAAGAAAAGATGGCCAGGCTAGCTGAACTGCAGAGGCAGATAGACGAAGCCTCTGAAGAAGTTCGTCACCTTGCTCAGGATGAGCAACACCGAAGGCCTCAGCACCAAGACCTTCATCAGGAGGGTTTTCCCAACGAAGATGACTGGTATGACAATTTCCATCATGGGAATTTTGTTTTTGACGATGCTTCTCCTCTGTCCGCTGAGCTGCAGGCTACACCTTGGCCTCCGTCCTACAAGCCGCCTCAACTTCCCGTATTCGATGGCCACTCAGACCCGAAGCAGTTTTTGATGAGCTACGAAGCAACAGTATCTTCGTATGGTGGCAATGCTGCGGTCATGGCCAAATCTTTTGTTATGGCTGTCAGGAGTGTTGCTCAAACCTGGTATTCCTCCCTTCGACCAGGAACGATCACTTCATGGCAGAAGCTGAAGGACCTGTTGTTAACTAGCTTCCAAGGGTTTCAGACGAAGCCGGTTACTGCTCAGGCTCTGTTCCAGTGCACCCAGGATCACGAAGAATACCTTCAGGCGTATGTCCGAAGGTTCTTGCGTTTGAGGGCACAGGCACCAATGGTGCCCAATGAAATTGTCATTGAGGCCATGATCAAGGGGCTTCGGCCAGGACCGTCAGCTCAGTACTTCGCTAGGAAGCCTCCTCAAACTTTGGAGAAGCTGCTCCAGAAGATGGACGAGTACATTCGGGCCGATAATGATTTTCGCCAAAGAAGGGAGGAGGCTTTCAGGTTTTCTGAAATGACCAGGGGCTTCGGTGGGAGGTTTTACCCGAGGCATGTTAGATCAATTCATAACTCTACACAAAATGATGATAAAGGGAGCCAACAGCAAAGGCCACAATGTTCCTCACAGGCTTCGGGGCAACAGCAAGGCCCCTTCCGACCACCAGCTCCAAGAGGCAGAGGTGCCAGGGGTTTCGGAGGAAGACTTGGCGATCAACAGAGAAGAATCTTTTGCTTATTCTGCGGTGAGAACAAAGGCCATACCACCAGGATGTGCCATGTTACCATCCAGAAGCAAAAGGAAATAGCCGAAGCCGCAGCACAACAAGCTCAGCCGAAGCAGGTCATGCATACAGCTTCGTATCATTCGCCCTACATCCCAGAATATGTGGGCAACCACCCTGCAGTTTCTGTTGCTTCGGCGAGTCAACCTCAAGCTTCCTGGCAACAGCCTCCGCCTCCACCTCCGCTGCAACAAGGCCAGCAGCCAGAAGGGAGCCAGTATGCTCCACACCAAAGGGACTTCAGAGAGCAGTCCGAAGCTCGTACAGTCAACAGCACTGTGCCAGAGTCAAAGCACATCTATTGACAAATATCCTACCTTAATAGCAATCTTTTTCATTCAGTTTTATTTTCTGTAATAAAGGACATTGTTTAGGTTTCATGTAAATAGTTTCGTTGATTCCCACAAGGAAAATATATTTTCTTCACAGGCTTAAATTGTTGAAGTTTAAAGACTTGTGATAACAAAGAGGACCTTCGGACTATCGAAAATTCTTCGAAGCAACAAAAAGTCGTTCTAAGGAACGCAGAGTAAGTTTGCCGAAGTCACAAAAAAGTCGTTCCAAAGGGAGCGCAGTGTAAGTTTTTTGCTCCAAAGTCGTTCCTAAGGGAATGCAGAGCTTACAGCGAAAAGTCAACGCTGATTCCGCCAAAAGTAAAGGCGAAGAAGCTCCAAAGTCGTTCCTAAGGGAATGCAGAGCTTACAATGAAAAGTCAACGCTGATTCCGCCAAAAGTAAAGGCGAAGAAGCTCCAAAGTCGTTCCTAAGGGAATGCAGAGCTTACAGCGAAAAGTCAACGCTGATTCCGCTGAAGTAAAAGGCGAAGAAGCTCCTAAGGGAGGCTTATAGTAAAAAGACAATGCTGATTCAAAAAAAATTATGTGTTTTGTCGCAGGAACGTGTGTATCTTCGGAATAAACACCATCTTACACAGCATAACATCATCGCATCATTTCGCATAACATAAGCATCATACATCATGTTGCATATGGCACAAGAAGGGGACATGACATCGATCTTCGGAAGAATGTTTTGAAAGGGGAAAATCATGCTAAGTAGCTTCAGAGAACATTTTCAAGAAGCTTGGATATTATTCATCAGAGTACCACGAATATTTATTGATCTACAGAAGAATGTTTTGAAAAGAGTGAGCAATCATAGTCACAAGGAGATACATTGTTGATCTTCGGAAGTATAGCTTCGGAAAGTGTCTTCACGAAACCTGGATATTATTCATCAGAACACTGGATATTGTTGTGACAAAGAAAAATTCCTCTTCACGAAGCATGAAAAGAAGGGAAGGTGTTTTTTCGTCAAAGACTCAAAAAGCGGTACGTGTAAAGTTTCATGCATCGTAAAGAATTGAGCAATAAAAATGGGTATATTACATTCAGGATTACAAAATGTTACAATATATTACATTTCAGAAGTTTAATTTACAATAGTATTTAATCTTCTCTCAGAACAACTTCTGCAGCCTCATTCAGGAGCCGATTGACGACTTCGTCCATGATTGCTTCGGTCATCTTTTTAATTTCGTCGTCTCCTTTCGGCTGAGGGCCAGGAGACGCTTTAGCAGGATCTGAAGGACAGGATACGGCTATGCTGCTATTACAAATGGCAAACGAAGCTTAAAACCAAAAATTACAACACAATAAAAACTATTAGTTAATACCTAATTGACCTTCGGGCTCTGCGCTCTTTTCAGCAGCCTTAGCCACTTCTCTAGCATCGTGAATGCCCTTTTCACTTTTTTGAATAATTTCTCCTGCCATTTCTCGGCCACCATTATCCCAGATATCGGTAAAAAACTTTCCACCGATCATGCTTGCTTCGGTCGAAGGATCTCTTGCATCTTCAAAGGACAAAGCAGCTTCGGATTGTGCTAAAATTTTTACATGTTCGCAGCCCTTCTTCTCTAAAATGGTGGCAATTCCTCTGGCCCCAGAGAAAGCACATATATCCCCACGGCTATTTAAAATTTCTTCGAAGGCCTCAGCTTCGTGGCCGATCCATTCAATGGGACCTTCGGGATTGCCTCTCATAAAGTTTTCTTCACTTGAGAAGGCGCCGACCCTGGCGAAGCTAGCTTTCAACTTCTTAACACATTCTATAGATTTGTTATAACATCTCTTCTTGAATGAACGAAGCTCTTCAACAGTTACTTCTAAGTGATCTGCCCATTGGTCGCTGAGTTCTCGCCTTGTTTCTTCAAGTATGCGTTCTTCCCTGGCTCTGGCCAGTTGTTTCCGAAGATCTTCAATTTCGCGCTTCTGAGCTTTAGCTTGACCCTTAAAAGCAGCTTCGTCTTCCTTTATTTTATTTAGCAATGAGTGTAATATTTTATCTTTTTCGAGGCCTTCATTCCTCAGTTCAATTACTTCGGAACGAAGGTTGCTCAGGGCTATAGCACACCCTTCGTCTTCAGCATCTTTTTGTGCCCTAAGGGCATTGCTAAGTATCAGGCCCTGCAAAGAAAAATATGTGTGTTTCAATAAATTTAAACAAACAAAAGATTTTTTGGTCTCAACAAAGAATACAAGGATCCCATTTGTCGCACCTTTAAGCTATTATAGGCCAGGCTGTCGGCCAGATCGTTCTTCGACAGCACCGAGAGCCCGTCTTCTAAGGTTGGGAATCTGAAGCTCTTGCTCATCTCCCGGCAGACAGAAATTTCCTTGCTGTCAGGGAGACAATACAAAAAGTCTTCTTCTCCACTACCATTGAATATTAACGCCCCCTTTGGATACTTCAGTTTCTGGGCGTAGTGCTGGGCCTCTTGCTCTTCTTTTTCTGATAGTTTTTTCCCTGTAGCATGACGAACAATATAATCACGAACTTTGGAGGATGCTTCGGGGACAATGTCACCGATTTCTTCAACAGAAGTTGGCTTTGTTATTTTTTCTTCCTCAGTTTCCAAGGATTTTATCTTTACGGGCTCTGAGGACCCAGCTTCGGCTTCAGTTTCCTGCTCTGGAGTTCTTGTATCAGAAATTTCAGTTGCTGTTTTAGGAGTGGCAGCAGCCTTCTTCGAAGGTGTGCTTGAGGATTTGATTGTTTCCAGTACATCTAGCACATTAGCCATTCTCTTTCTTTTCGGAGTCACTACTGGCACTTTTTGATTTTTTATTGTCTCAACATTTGCTGCAGGACTCACAATTTCTGGTACTTTTTCTTCAGTTGGTTTTTCCACTTCTTCAATTTTTTCTGTGGATGGCGCTTCGGCCATTTCTTTGGTTTCCGGTAGCAAAATCTTCGGTTCTTCCAGTTCTATCCTTTTTGGCGCTTCGGTTATTTCTGCAGCTGCTGGCGGCGTGGCTGGATTGGTTGGCTTTTTAGCCTCGGTGGCCGAAGAAGATTTTCCGGTAAACTCCGGCACCGAAGCTGGTTCGATATAGCGCGGCCGGTGTGTGAGGACCTTTATCTTCTTTCTTTCAGGTTCTGGCTCGCTAGGAGCAGTTGCAGCTTCTTCTTTTGCAGAGGTTGTGTTTTTTCTCTTCTGCCTTCGAACGGGATAGCAATAGTCAGGGTAGACAAACCCGATTGCATCAAATACCCGATTCAGCCTCTTCTTTTTTCGGCCTCCGAAGGCTGCTGACATCGCAGTATCTTCGGCCTTCGAATAAGCACCAAGCAGCTCATCACTTAAATTTTCAATGCTTTTTAACCAGTCATCATCTGACTCAGCAAACTTATCTCCGAACTTGAAGGTGTACTTCAGTCTCACAAGTCCACCTTCGTCGGCCTCTTTTATGGTTTCTTGTGGCATTTCCCATTTCTCCGCGAGCGGCCACACCCGGAAGGCAATATGCTCTTGTACTAAATCTCTCGTTCCAATAAAAGAGCAGATAACGCCGAAGGCCCTCTGGCATTCTTCGGCAGCTTCACTCATTTCAACCTTCGGCCTCCGAAGGCCGAAGCTTTGCCAAATAGGGCGCATAATTATACCTTTGATATCTTCTCGTACTGATAGGTCATTCTTCACATAGAACCATTCTGTCATCCAGTCACCGGGCCATCTCTTCCGAAAGGTTGGTACGGGACAGCTTGCCCCGGACCGAGAAACGAAACTGTAGCAGCCAAAATTATTATGGTACTGTTCCTTGCCCCAAGGTTTTGTTTCATATGATAATTCGTGTATATTGCAGAAGCTTTTTGCATCAGGCTTCAGACCTTGGCTTCTCGCGGCCCACACGAAGATATTCAGCCTTATAATTGCCTCGGGAGTAAGTTGATGAAGATAGACTTCGAAGATTTTCAACACCTCCACGACGAAGCTACACAAGGGAAATCGTAGCCCAGCTTTCAAAAAGCTTCGGTACACTACGACTTCATTCTCTTCAGGGTGTGGACAAGTCTTCTCCCCTTCGTCGGCCCTCACAATGGACAAATCCCGGAAATACCTTCCTCTCATGTTGACAAGATGATTCTCTTTGATAGTTGATTTACCATAAACTGAATGGCTTGGTCGCCAGGGACGATCTTCGGAGTCTTCACTACCGCTGTCCACATCATAACTGTCGCTGTCACCAGTATCCTCAGACAAACCTTCTAGAATTTCCTTGGTAATTTTTTCCGTGTTTGTCTTCGACATCGCTATAAGAAACCCCAAGTTTTTCTCTTCGTCAAGAGTCAGCTTTGTCTCAGCAGCAGCTTTTTTATCTCCAGACATCTTTGGAAACACTAAAAAACTGTTTTCAAAGCCGAAGCTTCAAAACTAAAAGCTCAGAAAATCTTAGTGCGCAAAAGCTAAAAATCGAGTGAGCGAGAGCAAGTGACAAGATAGCGTGCCAAATGAGTTTGCGGTATGACCGTATTTATACGCCCAATGTGTTGAAAATTGAAAGACCCCACTTGTCAGTGAATGTTGCTATTCTAGCAAAGGGAAGGTGTTTTTTCGGACCTTCGGCGTAAAGCCTTCGTCCATTTCGCAATCTAAATTTATTGTTTTAAACAAATTAATATTGCGAGGGGCTACTGTTGGGGGCCTTCGGCTTACGAAGGTCCTCAAAAACATGATTTAACAGTATCTCTGGAGTTTAATGTGTGAACAGGTATCTTCGGACTCAAGTTGGAATCACAGCTGACCAGAATAATACGAAGGTCGATACAACGCCGAAGGTATGAGCAGGAAAGCTTCGGCGCGATACCAACAAAATGAAACCGACTTAAAGATGAAAAGGCTATTTAGACCTCGATAGATTACTATAGAATTATTATCAAGTGTAAAGGGCATGAATGTAATTTTGTATGGGTTGTGCCCCGTGCCTATAAATAGGTGAACAGTACCCCCGTACTGGGGACGCTGATTTGGCATTCACTTTTGCGTCACGCTTGTACTTTCATCTCCTTCAAGTTGGAGGTACATTTGTAATTCAATGTTATTTCTATTCATATATAATAATAATGTAAAATTATCTATGCAATCCTTTGTATTTCTTATAGTTCATTCTTCGTCATTATGTAATGTATTTATGAAGGTACGCCCTTCATAACCTTCGTCCGAAAACCATTATATCCTAAGGGGAATAATGCTTCGTAGGACGAAGGACTTGACCGATTAACATTTTTTATGTTGCCTTGTTCTTATAGCATTTGAGAACAAGTCTCCAACACTGGCAAAAATAGCCTCGGGGCGAACAACGGTTCCCCCGGACGTCTTCTCCCGGGATCTGCATCAACCCTCCGTCAAGATCGACGACACGCCCGAGCCTGAGGCGCCCTCGGTCCAGCCCGAGGTACCCTCGGCACAGCCCGAGGCACCCTCAGCTCGGCCCGAGGCGGCCTCGGTCCAGCCCGAGGTAACCTCGGCCTCCGAGGGCGAGGCACTGCGCATCGAGGAGGAGCGGAGCGGGGCCATGCCTGATCGAAATTGGCAGACCCCGTACCTGCAATATCTCCGTCAGGGAGAGCTACCCCCTCGACCGAGCCGAGGCTCGGCGGGTAGCACGACGCGCCAAGTCGTTCGTCTTGCTGGGCGATGAGAAGGAGCTCTACCACCGCAGCCCCTCGGGCATCCTCCAGCGATGCATCTCCGTCGCCGAAGGTCAGGAACTCCTGCAAGAGATACACTCGGGGGCTTGCGGCCATCACGCAGCGCCTCGAGCCCTTGTCGGGAATGCTTTCTGGCAAGGCTTCTACTGGCCAACGGCGGTGGCTGACGCCACTAGAATTGTCCGCACCTGCAAAGGGTGTCAATTCTATGCGAAGCAGACCCATCTGCCCGCTCAGGCTCTGCAGACGATACCCATCACCTGGCCCTTTGCCGTGTGGGGTCTGGACCTCGTCGGCCCCTTGCAGAAGGCGCCCGGGGGCTACACGCACCTGCTGGTCGCCATCGATAAATTCTCCAAGTGGGTCGAGGTCCGACCTCTGAACAGCATCAGGTCCGAGCAGGCGGTGGCGTTCTTCACCAACATCATCCATCGCTTCGGGGTCTCGAACTCCATCATCACCGACAACGGTACCCAGTTCACCGACAGAAAATTCTTGGATTTTTGCGAGGATCACCACATCCGGGTGGACTGGGCCGCCGTGGCTCATCCCATGTCGAATGGGCAAGTAGAGCGTGCCAACGGCATGATTCTACAAGGGCTCAAGCCTCGGATTTACAACGACCTCAACAAGTTCGACAAGCGATGGATGAAGGAACTCCCCTCGGTGGTCTGGAGCCTGAGGACAACACCGAGCCGAGCCACGGGTTTCACGCCGTTCTTCCTGGTCTACGGGGCCGAGGCTGTCTTGCCCACTGACCTGGAATATGGCTCCCCGAGGACGAGGGCCTACAACGATCAAAGCAACCAAGCTAGCCGAGAAGACTCGCTGGACCAGCTGGAAGAGGCTCGGGACAAGGCCTTACTACACTCGGCGCGGTACCAGCAGTCCCTGAGACGCTACCACGCCCGAGGGGTCCGGCACCGAGACCTCCAGGTGGGCGACCTGGTGCTTCGGCTGCGGCAAGACGCCCAAGGGAGGCACAAGCTCACGCCCCCCTGGGAGGGGCCATTCGTCATCGCCAAAGTTCTGAAGCCCGGAACGCACAAGCTGGCCAACAGTCAAGGCGAGGTCTACGGCAACGCTTGGAATATCCAACAGCTACGTCGCTTCTACCCTTAAGATATTTTCAAGTTGTTCATATACCTCGCACCCACGCAAAGTTTAGTCATCAAGGAAGGGTCGGCCTCGCCTCGGCAAAGCCCGACCCTCCCTCGGGGGCTAAAAGGGGGGGAACCCCCTCTGCGTTGAAATTTTCCTCGAAAAAAGATCTCTTTTGCTAGAATATCTTTCGTGCTTTTTGACTACTTCGAAAAGTGGATCCTGAAAACGACGGAGTACACGTAAGCAGCCAAGGCTGACCGAGCCGAGGGACTCCTACGCCTCCGGGATACGGATACCTCACTCATCACCTTCTGCGATAAGTAACTCGCGTTCGGATAAAGCGATTCCGCGGACCGAACAAGTCTTCACGTTCGGAAGCTCCTCTGCCAAAGCGATCCTTCGAGCCTTCTCGACTGAGTCGGTGACAGGGCCTCATGGACGGATGAAAGTGCGCGTAAGCGGCAAGGCCGACCGAGCCGAGGGACTCCCACGCCTCCGGGATACGGATACCTCACTCATCACCTTCCGCGAGAAGCAACTCTCGCTCGCACAAACATCCCTGTTACCGACGAAAGAGTCCAGATACTCGAAACGAGAGGAAAGGAGACGCAGCTTTACAACACAGCGAGGGTGTGTATTCTGGCCTCGGCGGCCGCAGAAGGCACACGCTACAAGACACTCTGATCCTGCAGGCTCGGGTCTTCACGCTGGAAGGGGGCTGTAGCACCCTCGGCATCGACGACACCTTCAGCGAGGTCCGACCCAGCCTCGGACGGCGACACGGTCCAGGGACTTCTCCGGGAATCCGGCCCGAGCAGGCGGCTCGGTCGGTCGCCCCTGGGGCCTCGGTCAACCATCTTCCAAGGGCGCCAGCCCGACCCGAGGCCTCGGCTGATCAACTCCGGCGTCGGTCCCGCTGACGGACAACCCGGCTAGGCTCCGACCAACTAGGTTTCATTTTCGAGCCAACTCCGTCTCTGTTCATGCTGACATCGCTACCCCTGGCCTCGGCTCGTCGAAGAGCGGCCAAGGGGTCTCTTTAACTAAGCTAGAGGAGCCTCAGACAACAAGGCCGATCGAGCCGAGGGACTCCTACGCCTCCGGGATATGGATACCTCACTCGTCACCTTGACACGGGCGACTCATGCTTGGTGAAGCGGTTCAGATAATCAACAGGCGAGACTTAGTGCTCGAAAATGAGGAAAAAACACGGCTCCATGCCAAAATTACATACATGTTCAGGCCTCGACAGCCACGATGAACAAAAACACTGGCATCCAAAGTGCCATCACAAACGGAACTCTGGTTCCGTCCCCCGCGGGCATGAGCGACCTCGAGCCTGCGGGGCGACGAGCGTCGGGGGACCTGCCAGTGACCTCTGCAGCAGCAGCCATGGTCCCGGGTGGACGCGGCCACCGGAGGGCTCTCGTTCGCGGTCCCGCTTAAGGGACACGAACCAGCTATTAAAGCCAAAGAGCGGGCCGCTCCCAAGCGCACCGGCAAATCCTCGCTGCCGTCCTCGCCACGAATGCGAGGGAGAGGGCGGAATGTTGCGTCCTAGCTGGGCAGCAACAGTTTGCCTTCCCCGGCATGGCTGGAGGACGTCTTCGCCGCAGGGCGGGAGGGCGATTGCCACCACCAGAAGCTGGAAGAAGAGGTGGCCCGCCGACCCGCGCAGGAGGTAGAGCCCCGGCTCGCCTCGCATCCTGCCCCAGCGAGGATGACGAACACCCCCGATGCTGAGGGCGGGATCACAGCCCGGCTTGCCTCTCCCCATCCAGGAGCTGGAGGTCATCGTCTTGGGTGACCACCAGCGGAGGGGAGCAACCGGGCTGTGTGATGAAAATCCTTGAAGCCGAACGATGGCTGAAAGGTACCAACTCCCACGAAGTTGCGTCCCTCTAACGATGAGGCGAAAAGACGGCGGGTATCCCCCATCCGGGGGCTTGGAAGGTGGAAAGACGCGATGCATAAGGGAGTGAGAAGACATGGTCGCCTTCCAAAAGGGGTCGCCCTCCTTTTAAAGGCAACTCTCCCTACGTGTGCCCCCAACCGTCACGGGCTGAGTCTTCTCCAACACGCTCCAAGGCCCTCCCCTGCGGCGCGGGGGCTGGGTCCCGCATGTCATGCAAACCGGCTCAGAGCAGAAGAAGCCAAACCGCCGCGCGTGGTGCACACAACCGCCCAGCGGTTACAAGCAACCCCCCACTTTTGCCCAGACCAACGGGCGGAAGGGGCGGGCAGCCATGCAGGCGGCATGCAACCGCGCCAAGTGGACGCGCCTCTCCGACTCCCAACACGCCAGCATGGAGGCCCAGGCCCACGCGTCACGCAACCGGCGCGCCGGATGCTGCATGCAAGCAACCACACCGCCACTTGCGCCACCGCCGCGCCTCCTCGATTATGGAACCAATGCCGCGACTCGAGGCGACCCAGCGCACGACCCAGCAGCGCCAGCCTGACGCGGCAGTCAATGCGGCCAAAGGTGGGCCGGCGGTAATGACGGTGGCAGGCGGGCGAGAGCGGCGGTCACGTCGTCAGCCAAGCTCACGTCCCATCTGGGGGCAGCAAGAGAACCCCCTCTCACGGCGTGAAGACAGCGCATCAGTGATCCGTTCCTCGAACGGCTCGCGCACGCGCAACGGCCGCCCCGCCAACCACTCGCCCCGTCGCATTAACTCCGCGGCGGGACAGGCGGCGCTTCTTGCAGGAGAAGCGGGCGACGCTTCGCCTTCGCCGTAATAACCGCGCCGAAAAAGGTACGCCACGTCGTTCGATTTCGTATCCTTTTCCTTTTCTCCTTTTTCTCTATCTCTTGCAACAGGGACCGGGAAAGGGGGAAACCCCGAAAAGGATCCTTCCCCGTGAAGGAACCAGGCTCCGAGCCTCCTTACTGATCAGAGGTTCGAAGGCTGACCCCCCGAAGGGTCCAACAGCCGCCTCAGATCGCGTGGGCCCTACACCCACTACTGGTCAGAGGTTCGAAGGCCGGCCCCCCGAAGGGTTCCACGGCCGCCTCAGGCTACTCGGGCTCCGCGCCCATTACTGATCAGGGGTTCGAAGGCTGGCCCCCGAAGGGTTCACAGTCGCCTCAGACGCCGAGCGAGGGATGACCAGGGGTACGTTCGATACATAGCCGAGGCTCGGGCTGTGCTCCCGAGGTACCCTAGGACATTTCCGAGACCAGCGGGAGCGATCTTGTAACGGAATCCCATCGGAGGGAGGCATCGAGCCCTCGGACCCCGTCGCCAGGGGACTGGATCCGGCAGATCACCCGCAGGTACTTTTGGGCGTGCCTCTGGGCCCCTAGCCGACCCCTAACGAACGGGGCACGGACGTCCACTCGGATTACCCGCTTGCAGCTCACCGGAGACACCATGTTCGGTGCCCATCGAGGGTAACATGGCGCTCTCCCCCCTCCTCCTTGCGGAAAGGCGACGTAGGGGCGTATGTAAAAAAGCCGAGTCTATCCCTGATCGCCCTCTCGCCCTGTGCGGAGGCTCGGGGGCTGCTCTCGCAAACCCGGCTCCGGCCGAACCGTTGACAGCGTCAACATACCAGCCCGAGAACTTGGGCCCCGACCGTACACCCGGGCTACAGCCAGTTCGCATGAGGGAACAACCAGACCAGCCGAAGCATTACGCAAGGCATTAAGACCTCGGAGGAGTGAAACCACTCCTCCGAGGCCTCGGGGGCTACACCCGGCGGGTGCGCTCGCGCGCACCCACCGGAACAAAATGCAACCGAGAAAGGCTGGTCCCCTTGCAAAAAGTGCGACGAAAGCCTCCAAGCGAGTGCTAACACTCCCTTCGAGGCCCGGGGGCTACTGTCGGGGACCATAATTAGGGGTACCCTCAAGACTCCTAATTCTCAGCTGGTAACCCCCATCAGCATAAAGCTGCAAAGGCCTGATGGGTGCGATTAAGTCAGGGATCAGTCCATACGAGCGACTCGATCATGCCTCGCCCGAGCCTAGCCTCGGACAAGGGCAGCCGACCCCGAGGGATTTCCATCTCGCCCGAGGCCCCCCTCCAACGGCGGACACATCTCCGGCTCGCCCGAGGCCTTGCCTTCGCTAAGAAGCAACCCTGACTAAATCGCCGCACCGACCGACCGAGTCGCAGGAGCATTTAACGCAAAGGTGGCCTGACACCTTTATCCTGACGCGCGCCCCCCGGCAGAGCCGAAGTGACCGCCGTCACTTCGCCGCTCCACTGACCGGCCTGACAAAAGGACAGCGCCGCCTGCGCCACTCCGACTGTAGTGCCACTTGACAGAGTGAGACTGACAGGCAGTCAGGCCCTGCCAAAGGCACCATAGGAAGCTCCGCTCCGCCCGACCCCAGGGCTCGGACTCGGGCTAAGTCCCGGAAGACGGCGAACTTCGCTCCGCCCGACCCCAGGGCTCGGACTCGGGCTAAGTCCCGGAAGACGGCGAACTCCGCTCCGCCCGACCCTAGGGCTCGGACTCGGGCTAAGTCCCGGAAGACGGCCAACTCCGCTCCGCCCGACCCCAGGGCTCGAACTCGGGCTCAGCCCCAGAAGATGACGAACTCCGCTTCGCCCGACCCCAGGGCTCGGACTCCGCCCTGGCCTCGGCCGAACGACCTCCGCCTCGCCCGACCCAGGGGCTCGGACTCGGCCTCGGCCATGGAAGACAGACTCTACCTCGGCTTCGGAGGAGCCTCCACGTCGCCTAACCTAGGGCGCAGGCCAGCCACGTCAACGAGAAGCGCCATCATCACCCTACCCCGAGCTGACTCGGGCCACAGAGAACAAGACCGGTATCCCATCTGGCTAGCTCCACTAGATAGGCAATGATGGCGCCCCGCATGCTCTGTGACGACGGTGGCTCCCAGCTCTCTTACGGAAGCAGGAGGACGTCAGCAAGGACTCAACCGCTCCGACAGCTGTCCCTCCGTCAGGCTCCGCCGCTCCTCCGACGGCCACGACATCACACCAGCTGGGTGCCAAGATCTCTCCGGCTGCCACATCGGCATGTACTTAGGGTGCTAGCTCTCCCCCGCTAGACACGTAGCACTCTGCTACATCCCCATTGTACACCTGGATCCTCTCCTTACACCTATAAAAGGAAGGACCAGGGCCCTCTTAGAGGAGGTTGGCCGCGCGGGGACGAGGACGGGGCAGGCGCTCTCTTGGGGCCGCTCGCTTCCCTCACCCGCGTGGACGCTTGTAACCCCCTACTGCAAGCGCACCCGACCTGGGCGCGGGACGAACACGAAGGCCGCGGGATTTCCACCTCTCTCATGCCCGTCTCCGGCCACCTCACTTCCCCCCTTCGCGCTCGCCCATGCGCTCGACCCATCTGGGCTGGGGCACGCGGCACACTCACTCGTCGGCTTAGGGACCCCCTGGTCTCGAAACGCCGACAGTTGGCGCGCCAGGTGGACGCGCCTCTCCGACTCCCAACACGCCAGCATGGAGGCCCAGGCCCACGCGTCACGCAACCGGCGCGCCGGATGCTGCATGCAAGCAACCGCACCGCCACTTGCGCCACCGCCGCGCCTCCTCGATTACGGAACCAATGCCGCAACTCGAGGTGACCCAGCGCACGACCCAGCAGCGCCAGCCTGACGCGGCGGTCAATGCGGCCAAAGGTGGGCCAGAGGTAATGACGGTGGCAGGCGGGCGGGAGCGGCGGTCACGTCGTCAGCCAAGCTCACGTCCCATCCGGGGGCAGCAAGAGAACCCCCTCTCACGGCGTGAAGACAGCGCGCCCGTGATACGTTCCTCGAACGGCTCGCGCAACGGCCGCCCCGCCAACCACTCGCCCCATCGCATTAACTCCGCGGCGGGACAGGCGGCGCTTCTTGCAGGAGAAGCGGGCGACGCTTCGCCTTCGCCGTAATAACCGCGCCGAAAAAGGTACGTCGCGTCGTTCGATTTCGTATCCTTTTCCTTTTCTCCTTTTTCTCTATCTCTTGCAACAGGGACCGGGAAAGGGGGAAACCCCGAAAAGGATCCTTCCCCGTGAAGGAACCAGGCTCCGAGCCTCCTTACTGATCAGAGGTTCGAAGGCTGGCCCCCCGAAGGGTTCAACAGCCGCCTCAGATCGCGTGGGCCCTACACCCACTACTGGTCAGAGGTTCGAAGGTCGGCCCCCCGAAGGGTTCCACGACCGCCTCAGGCTACTCGAGCTCCGCGCCCATTACTGATCAGGGGTTCGAAGGCTGGCCCCCGAAGGGTTCACAGTCACCTCAGACGCCGAGCGAGGGATGACCAGGGGTACGTTCGATACATAGCCGAGGCTCGGGCTGCGCTCCCGAGGTACCCTAGGACATTTCCGAGACCAGCGGGAGCGATCTTGTAACGGAATCCCATCGGAGGGAGGCATCGAGCCCTAGGACCCCGTCGCCAGGGGACCGGGTCCGGCAGATCACCCGCAGGTACTTTTGGGCGTGCCTCTGGGCCCCTAGCCGACCCCTAACGAACGGGGCACGGACGTCCACTCGGATTACCCGCTTGCAGCTCACCGGAGACACCATGTTCGGTGCCCATCGAGGGTAACATGGCGCTCTCCCCCCTCCTCCTTGCGGAAAGGCGACGTAGGGGCGTATGTAAAAAAGCCGAGTCTGTCCCTGATCGCCCTCTCGCCCTGTGCGGAGGCTCGGGGGCTGCTCTCGCAAACCCGGCTCTGGCCGAACCGTTGATAACGTCAACATACCAGCCCGAGAACTTGGGCCCCGACCGTACACCCGGGCTACGGCCAGTTCGCATGAGGGAACAACCAGACCAGCCGAAGCATTACGCAAGGCATTAAGACCTCGGAGGAGTGAAACCACTCCTCCGAGGCCTCGGGGGCTACACCCGGCGGGTGCGCTCGCACACACCCACCGGAACAAAATGCAACCGAGAAAGGCTGGTCCCCTTGCAAAAAAGTGCGACGAAAGCCTCCAAGCGAGTGCTAACACTCCCTTCGAGGCTCGGGGGCTACTGTCGGGGACCATAATTAGGGGTACCCTCAAGACTCCTAATTCTCAGCTGGTAACCCCCATCAGCATAAAGCTGCAAAGGCCTGATGGGTGCGATTAAGTCAGGGATCAGTCCATACGAGCGACTCGATCATGCCTCGCCCGAGCCTAGCCTCGGACAAGGGCAGCCGACCCCGAGGGATTTCTGTCTCGCCCGAGGCCCCCCGCCAACGGCGGACACATCTCCGGCTCGCCCGAGGCCTTGCCTTCGCTAAGAAGCAACCCTGACTAAATCGCCGCACCGACCGACCGAGTCGCAGGAGCATTTAACGCAAAGGTGGCCTGACACCTTTATCCTGACGCGCGCCCCCCGGCAGAGCCGAAGTGACCGCCGTCACTTCGCCGCTCCACTCACCGGCCTGACAAAAGGACTGCGCCGCCTGCGCCACTCCGACTACAGTGCCACTTGACAGAGTGAGACTGACAGGCAGTCAGGCCCTGCCAAAGGCACCATAGGAAGCTCCGCTCCGCCCGACCCCAGGGCTCGGACTCGGGCTAAGTCCCGGAAGATGGCGAACTCCGCTCCGCCCGACCCCAGGGCTCGGACTCGGGCTAAGTCCCGGAAGACGGCGAACTCCGCTCCACCCGACCCCAGGGCTCGGACTCGGGCTAAGTCCCGGAAGACGGCGAACTCCGCTCTGCCCGACCCCAGGGCTCGAACTTGGGCTCAGCCCTAGAAGACGACGAACTCCGCTTCGCCCGACCCCAGGGCTCGGACTCCGCCCTAGCCTCGGTCGAACGACCTCCGCCTCGCCCGACCCAGGGGCTCGGACTCGGCCTCGTCCATGGAAGACAGACTCTACCTCGGCTTCGGAGGAGCCTCCACGTCGCCTAACCTAGGGCGCAGGCCAGCCACGTCAACAGGAAGCGCCATCATCACCCTACCCCGAGCTGACTCGGGCCGCAGAGAACAAGACCGGTATCCCATCTGGCTAGCTCCGCCAGATAGGCAATGATGGCGCCCCACATGCTCTGTGACGACGGCGGCTCCCAGCTCTCTTACGGAAGCAGGAGGACGTCAGCAAGGACTCAACCGCTCCGACAGCTGTCCCTCCGTCAGGCTCCGCCGCTCCTCCGACGGCCACGACATCACACCAGCTGGGTGCCAAGATCTCTCCGGCTGCCACATCGGCATGTACTTAGGGCGCTAGCTCTCCCCCGCTAGACACGTAGCACTCTGCTACACCCCCATTGTACACCTGGATCCTCTCCTTACGCCTATAAAAGGAAGGACCAGGGCCCTCTTAGAGGAGGTTGGCCGCGCGGGGACGAGGACGAGACACGCGCTCTCTTGGGGCCGCTCGCTTCCCTCACCCGCGTGGACGCTTGTAACCCCCTACTGCAAGCGCACCCGACCTGGGCGCGGGACGAACACGAAGGCCGCGGGATTTCCACCTCTCTCACGCCCGTCTCCGGCCACCTCACTTCCCCCCTTCGCGCTCGCCCACGCGCTCGACCCATCTGGGCTGGGGCACGCGGCACACTCACTCATCGGCTTAGGGACCCCCCGGTCTCGAAACGCCGACAATTTCATATTTTAGAGTCTTTGGTAGCAAATGCTTTATTCTTGTTAAAAGAGGTAGAAAATCTAAATTTGTTCCTAAGACTGTAGAAGGCTTTTTACTAGGATATGACTCAAACACAAGGGCATATAGAGTCTTTAACAAGTCCTCAGGACTAGTTGAAGTTTCTTGTGACGTTGTGTTTGATGAGACTAATGGCTCTCAAGTAGAGCAAGTTGATCTTGATGAGATAGGTGATGAAGAGGCTTCGTGCATCGCGCTAAGGAACATGTCCATTGGGGATGTGTGTCCTAAGGAATCCGAAGAGCCTCCAAATGCACAAGATCAACCATCCTCCTCCACGCAAACACCTCCACCAACTCAAATTGAGGATGAGGCTCAAAATGATGAAGGAGAAAAGCAAGAAGATGAGCCACCTCAAGATGACGACAATGATCAAGGGGGAGATGCAAATGATCAAGACAAGGAGGATGAAGAACCAAGACCACCACACCCAAGAGTCCACCAAGCAATCCAACGAGATCACCCCGTCGACACCATCCTCGGCGACATTCATAAGGGGGTAACCACTACATCTCGTGTTGCACATTTTTGTGAGCATTACTATTTTGTTTCCTCTATTGAGCCACATAGGGTAGAGGAGGCACTACAAGATTCGGATTGGGTGGTGGCGATGCAAGAGGAACTCAACAACTTCACTAGAAATCAGGTATGGCATTTAGTTCCACATCCTAATCAAAATGTTGTAGGAACAAAGTGGGTCTTCCGCAACAAGCAAGATGAGCATGGTGTGGTGACAAGGAACAAAGCCCGACTTGTGGCCAAGGGATACTCCCAAGTCGAAGGTTTGGATTTCGGTGAAACCTATGCACCCGTAGCTAGGTTTGAGTCAATTCGTATATTATTAGCATATGCTACTTACCATGGCTTCAAGCTTTACCAAATGGACGTGAAGAGTGCCTTGCTCAATGGACCAATCAAGGAAGAGGTCTATGTTGAGCAACCTCCCAGCTTTGAAGATAGTGAGTACCCTAATCACGTATACAAACTCTCTAAGGCGCTTTATGGGCTCAAGCAAGCCCCAAGAGCATGGTATGAATGTCTAAGAGATTTTCTTATCACTAATGGCTTCAAAGTTGGAAAAGCCGATCCTACTTTATTTACTAAAACTCTTGACAATGATTTGTTTGTATGCCAAATTTATGTTGATGATATCATATTTGGGTCTACTAACGAATCTACATGTGAGGAATTTAGTAGGATCATGACACAAAAATTCGAGATGTCGATGATGGGGGATTTGAAGTACTTCTTAGGATTTCAAGTGAAACAACTCCAAGAGGGCACCTTCATTAGCCAAACGAAGTATATTCAAGACATTCTAAACAAGTTTGGAATGAAGGATGCCAAACCCATCAAGCCTCCCATGGGAACCAATGGACATCTCGACGTCGACACGGGAGGTAAATCCGTCGATCAAAAGGTATACCAGTCGATGATAGGCTCTTTACTCTATCTATGTGCATCTCGACCGGATATTATGCTTTCTGTATGCATGTGTGCAAGATTTCAAGCCGACCCTAAGGAAGCTCACCTTACGGCCGTAAAACGAATCTTGAGATATTTAGTTCATACTCCTAAGTTTGGGCTTTGGTATCCTAGGGGATCCACATTTGATTTAATTGGTTATTTGGATGCCGATTGGGCAGGGTGTAAAATTAATAGAAAGAGCACATCGGGGACTTGCCAGTTCTTGGGAAGATCCTTGATGTCTTAGGCTTCAAAGAAGCAAAATTCTGTAGCTCTCTCTACCGCCGAAGCCGAGTATATTGCCGCAGGTCATTGTTGCGCGCAACTACTTTGGATGAGGCAAACCCATAGGGACTACGGTTACAAATTAACCAAAGTTCCTCTTCTATGTGATAATGAGAGTGCAATCCGCATGGCGAATAATCCCGTTGAGCATAGTCGCACTAAACACATAGCCATTCGGTATCATTTCTTAAGGGATCACCAACAAAAGGGAGATATCAAGATTGCATATATTAACACTAAGGAACAATTAGCTGATATCTTTACCAAGCCACTAGATGAACAAACTTTTAACAAACTTAGGCATGAGCTAAATATTCTTGATTCTAGGAATTTCTTTTGATGTGTTGCACGCATAGCTCATGAGTATACCTTTGATCATGTCTCTTTTATATATGCTATGACTAATGTGTTTTCAAGTGGATTTCAAACCAAGTCATAGGTGTATTGAAAGGGAATTGGAGTCTTCGGCGAAGACAAAGGCTTCCACTCCACTCCATAACTCATCATTCGCCGTCGCTCCGAGCACCTCTCCGTCTTTGGTATAATCTTCACTCATGTTTTATTTGCCAAAGGGGAGAAAGTAGTTAGACAAAGGGCTTATATTTCACTCAAAAGTATCTGTTTTTGGCGATTCATGCCAAAGGGGAGAAAGTATTAGAGCCCAAAGCAAAAGGACCGCACCACCACCAATTTTCAAAATTTACAAGGTCTTGAAATGATGAATTTTTCAATCGATATCTTAGTTTTTCAAATTGGTATCTTATTGTTCAAAAAGGGGGAGAAAGTAGCACCTTCAAAAATTGATATCTTAAAAACCCTCTTGAACACTAAGAGGAGGAATTTATTGAGGGGGAGTTTTGTTTAAGTCAAAGGAAAAGCATTTGAAACAGGGGGAGAAAATTTCAAATCTTGAAAATGCTTCTCAAAACCTTATTCATTTACCTTTGACTATTTGCAAAACAACTTTTAAAAGAATTTACAAAAGAATTTGCAAAAACAAAACAAGTGGTGCAAGCGTGGTCCAAAATGATAAAAATAAAGAAACAATCCATGCATATCTTATGAGAATATATATTGGCTCAATTCTAAGTAACCTTTGCACTTACAGTTATGCAAACTAGTTCAATTATGCACTTCTATATTTGCTTTGGTTTGTGTTGGCATCAATCACCAAAAAGGGGGAGATTGAAAGGGAATTAGGCTTACACCTATTTCCTAATTGATTTTGGTGGTTGAATTGCCCAACACAAATAATTGGACTAACTAGTTTGCTCTAGTCTATAAGTTCTACAGGTGCCAAAGGTTCACAATAAGCCAATAAAAAGACCAAGAAAAAGGTTCAAACAAGAGAGCAAAAGATAACCCGGAAGGCACCCTGGTCTGGCGCACCGGACTGTCCGGAGTGCCACCGGACAGTGTCCGGTGCCCCAAGGGAGAGCGACTCTGAACTCGCCAGCTTCGGGAATCCGCTCCGCTATAATTCACCAGACTGTCCGGTGTGACAGCGGAGCAACGTCTACTTCGCGCGCAACGGTCGACTGCAACGCATTAAATGCGTGCCTGCGCGCGCAGAGGAGCAGGCACGCGCGGGTGGCACACCGGACAGCCTACAGGGCCTGTCCGGTGCACCACCGGACAGCCAGGCGGGCCCACAAGTCAGAGCTCCAACGGTCGAAACCCAACGGCCAGGTGACGTGGCTGGCGCACCGGACTGTCCGGTGCGCCCGTCGACAGCAGCCTCCACCAATGGTCAAGTTTGGTGGTTGGGGCTATAAATACCCCAACCACCCCCACATTCAAGTCATCCAAGTTTTTCCACCTTCCAACTACTTACAAGAGCTCTAGCATTCAATTCTAGACACAACCAAATAGATCAAATCCTCTCCCAACTCCACACAAAGCTCTAGTGATTAGAGAGAGAGATTTGTTGTGTTCTTTTGAGCTCTTGCGCTTGGATTGCTTCTTTCTCTCATTCTTTCTTGCGATCAACTCAATTGTAACTGAGGCAAGAGACACCAATTGTGTGGTGGTCCTTGCGGGGAAGTTTGGTTCCCGTTTGATTGAGAAGAGAAGCTTACTCGGTCCGAGGGACCGTTTGAGAGAGGGAAAGGGTTGAAAGAGACCCGGTCTTTGTGACCACCTCAACGGGGAGTAGGTTTGCGAGAACCGAACCTCGGTAAAACAAATCCTTGTGTCTCACTTCTTATTCGCTCACAATTTGTTTTTGCGCCCTCTCTCTCGGACTCGTTTCTATTTCTAACGCTAACCCGGCTTGTAGTTGTGCTTAAGTTGTTAAATTTCAGATTCGCCCTATTCACCCCCCCCTCTAGGCGACTTTCACTGAGCCAGATCAGGTTCTACGTATGGGGGATGACATAATTTGGTTCATGTTTTCTTCTAGCCTGACTGCTACAAGATCTTTCTACATTACTTCTGAACCCGCTCAGGCTATCCACAACAGATCATGTAATTTAGTGGATTTGTACTGTAGATTTTAAAAAAATTGCAGAGTGAAGTTTGAAATAGAATATGAATATGAGATGCGATAGGATAATCGTGGAGACAACCACATGGATGCTAGCCACGTCCGTGATCGCCACACTATGTTGTTGATGCCACCTAAGAACAATGATGCCACTATCGTGGCCAAGCAACGTTAACGTCGTCGCAACCACCGTCTTGGCCACTTTTGACCGTCAAGGATTGGATGCATGTAGACCATACGGAGACTCAAAACCACCAAAACCCTATCCACCCTACACAGGCCCCTAGAGCACCTAGTACCATTTGTCACCATGTCATTGATGGTTGCAGCTATAAAAGTCAGCTCTGCTAGCTCATGAACTCTAACCCCACTTCACCAACACCTGTGTAATCGGATGGAATACAGACAAATATCACCAAAACCATATTTGTTTTCATATTTTTATTCATATTCAAATTCGAATATAGATAGCTTCAAATACGAATACAAATATAAATGTTCTCGGATGCAAACACAAATAGTCACATGTAGAATACATAACTAGTTAGACAAGGATAATGTCAGTAACAATTTTTTTGTCGGATACCTTGTAAAACACCATTTCACACATATTACAGTTGTTGTAATCATTTAGCCAACCCTTGAGTTCAAATATTTTTGAGTATTACATGTGGACATATATTATGCCTCTGTAAAAGTTCATGAATTTTTGAGACTATTTGTGTATTATTAATTTCTTTCTACAAAAATCATCAAAATGCAATTAAATTCATAAAATATTCTAGGGTTGGCCGAAAATTGTAAATAAGTTACCAAGAATGATAAACATTCTATAACAAGATAACCTCAAGTCCTCACATGAAAATGATAAAGTGAATTATTAATTATGTTAAAACTTTGATACTTAGAGTGATTTCACATCTAACTCATTGTCACACCCGTATTTAAGGGCAAACCTAGGCGTGAATCACATGTGTGCTAGAATCAAGTCTCACACATATGATGACTCATGGTACAGAAATGAATGTCACATCTTTATTATATAATAGAGGTTTTGTACAAATAGCTAAATAATTACATCATATGATGACAATGATCCTCCACAACCATAGGTTACTAGGAGACGACGACCTATACCTCTCACGAACTCATCACTGCATCCTTCATGCTCCTCATCTTGACGGTACATGTTCTTGACCTAGGGGGTGAGTACAGCAAGAGTGAGCTCACATACGTTTATCGCTCAACAATTTGTGACACCCTTGTGGTATAGGAATCCCTCATCCGAAAAGCGATCACAACGGGATCGACCCGAGAACCTCCCTATACCAGCAACTCCTCTACCGCCCTTGCCCCTTTCAAGTAAGGTAGTCCTCCACTAGCTTTCCTAATTAATCAGCTAAGGGTGTCTCATTCCACCCTTGTGGTAGCACTGTTATCTCAAGTTAAGCTCCATGTTCTAATTAACACCATATTCTTGTCATGAACAATAAATAATCCAATAACAATGATAAAGCATGATCAAATGTCATTTAGCGTTACTTCCCAAAAACCAGGTAGAGCATAACCAATCTACCCAATAGTTCATTTGTTTGCAAGGTGTGGGGTAATCAAAACTAGGGTAACCTATTAGGTCACATCAAATTAACCTAAACATGTCACATTGATTAACAGGAACATTATTACGTAAAGAAGAGTGATCAAGGGCACAACTTGCCTTATACTTTAGAATCCAGGTACTTCACCAAGTTGGTCTTCCGATGTCACCTGGCTTCTATGTGTAGCAATACATACAATCAAGCAAATAATGGGTATGGTAACATTACACCAAAGCATATGAATAAACAATGTAAGAGTACTCTACACGCTACTACGAAATTGTAGGTTCGAGAATCACTAAAATCGGAGTTATGGTTGAAAGGTATGGTTTTCAGAAGATTTAGGTGGTTAAGTAGCAAAAGTATATCCTCTGTTAAATAATATAAAGCATGTGAGAAGAATATTATAAATAAATAACTAACTCAATTTTAATCTAAGTTATATCTTGAGTAGAGATCATATTTTAGTCAGATTATAGTCAGATTGACTTTGACTAGAATGATTAATCAACTAACATAAGTTAAATAAATATCCCATCATAAAAGCATGTGAATGATACAAATAATGTTTTAGTGTGTAGACAAGTTTATTATGAAGCCAACACAACTAAAATAGACCAATTTGGAGTTAAATCGCAAAAGTTATGGATTTTCTAAGGTTTCCCTTTATTTTTACACCTATAAATTCTTTTTCTGTATTTTCTTATGTACTTTTATGGTCTACGGGATGGCAGACACAATTTCTAAATAGATCAAGGTGGAAAACATAAATTCTAGGACTAAGTTGCAATAACTTTTGAACTGCTACAGATGGTGGGTTTATTAAACAAAACGAGAGGGACTATGATGCAATTATTCTCGGCCGAAGGGGTATCGACTAACCACAGCCGTTCGATTTGAAACCGGTGGCACTGATTAGATCGACCGTAGCCCTAACCGGTATGCAACTAAGGCCGCAAGATCCTAATCCTACAGTCACGACGTTATGAAATGAGATCTAATACAACCCGTCCGTTTAGCAGATTAACGACCAAGATCCTAGGGCGAAAGGGTATGCTAGGGATCTAATCAGAATCGTTCAACAACGATCCATTGGTTCGCAGCCACCACGTCGAAGAGGTATGCATGGCTAAATCCTAGCCATCGGTTTGTGGACCAGTGACATGTGATATCTCTTCCCCCACACGTCGCCCAGCGGCGGCGATGGCCTGCCCCACGGTGGCAAAGCTCACCGGAGCAAGCCGATCCGACGCCCTGGTGCATTAACCCATCACCGGACATGTTCTACAAAGAATTCCCCAAAGCCCCAGCCATAAGGCGGATGTTAACGTTGAATTGGATCATGACTCCCTTCACCCACGGTGCAGGCGACCCTGCGAATGTCCGACAAAGAATTCCCCAAAGCCCCAACCATAATCTCTGTACGGGAGGGAACTCGGCAACTCTGCTAGACGACACGATGAGGCCCGGACGACGGTGAAGGTGAGATGCCTATGTGGCGGCGGCTTCATCTTCCCTCGCTTCCTCTCCGCAGTTTGCCCGATAGTGGTGCAACTTTGATTCCTCTCCCTCTCTTGGCGTGACGGTGCTCTCCGATCGACATTGGCCAATCTAGATGGATGAATGGGGTTGGATTTATATCCCCACCCGACGAGATTCCCTACCGCGGAACGCAATCGACCAACGAACATGCGATTTTCGCGGTGTCTTTGGACATCCGTAGAACTCCGGATGACGACTCCTATTGTCGGGCCCCACCTGGAAGAGACTAATCCCAGGATGAGCGGGTGCCGAGTGTGGAGCCAAGGCCGGTCGTGGCCCGTGGCCAATGCACAGGCAAGTGGGCCGGGGTAGAGGCGGCCCGGGCGGTTGTGTGGAGAAAATGGGAGCAGGCCGGGATGGTGGTGCCGGCCCAGGTTTGTTATTTCTTTTTTTCTTCTCTCTTTTGTTTAATTTTAATTACAAAGCCAACTATGTTTTGAATTTCAAACATAGGTTCAAATGTACAGATAAAAAAACCCATCATGAGATGCAACTAAATTTATTTCTATATTAGTTACTTTACCTATTTATTTAAGGAAATGTCTCCAATATGCAACACACCTATTCCTTGTTAAATAAATCATTATCTTGGATATGTAGTCAAACTAAAAGTTTATTCCAAAAAATTTAATGTTTTATCACCTATTATTTTAAGGGTAATTATATTCTGATGTATAATCCCAATTAAGGGATATTCTAACTTACATATTTTAGAGAATGAGCTAACTACATTATTTAACAAAATAATGATTTCACTTTCAGAAGGGCCGTTTTTATTAACCTTTTGTTAGAAAACCACATTAATTGAAATCTTGGGATAAATCTTCCTAACCCCGAAGTTAGAATCTTAGGGTGTTACTTTCATGCAACAAGTGGAAGTGAAATGGAAGAAACGCTTGTGTCTTTTGGATTTTATGGTCGAAACTATTTTGAGGATTATATGTGGACATAAGTTGCACATCCCTAAAATTTCATAAATTTCTAAGGCTATTTGTGTATTATTAATTTCTTTTTGAGCAAAATCATCAAAATGCAATTAAATTCATAAACTATTCTAGGGTTGACCGAAAATTGCAAATAAGTTACCATGACTAATTAATTTCTATAAGAAGATAACGTCAAGTTCCCACTTGAAAATGATAAAGTGAGGTATTGATTATGTTGAAAGTTTGATACTTAAGAGTGATTTCATGGGTGACTCACGCAACAAATGGAAGTGAAATGAAAGAAAGACATACATCTTGTGGATTTTATGATCTAAACATTTTATTGAATTATATGTGGACATATGTTGTGCCTCCATAAAATTTCATAAATTTCAGAGGCTATTTGTGTATTATTAATTTCTTTATGTAGAAAAACTTCAAAATGCACATAGCTATCCGAAAAGATATCTGGATATCCAAGAAGATATCTGGATTTCGATGGATATTATTCATCTCATATCTGTATATGCTATCCAAAATATACTATTTAGATTGTAAACCAAAATCCGGATATGTTGCAGATATCCCAAAAAACTATCCAACAAAATAATTGGCCTCTCTGTTGGTCGAATGCTCGGATAATATCAGTACCGTTTAGACCCTACCCATATACCATGCTCGCAACTTGGATGATACTTGAGGAGGAGAGGAGGGGAACACCACTGTTAGAGCATCTCAGAGTTCACTAACGCGAAGGACGATGCCTTGAACAACTACATCAACGTAACTGCTTGATGTAGCCTTAAATTGACTCACCACAATACGAACTCGCCACTGCACAACCTTCATGTGCCTCGAGCCCATGATGAGACCTTTGACACCTTCTTTTGATTTCTCTGGTGAGATTCTCCCATGCCACTATTGTGTTCCCTCAATCTAAGGGAACTCAAGACTTGGCCTTGGCGAGCACCAAGCACAACACACACACAAACACCCTAAATTCTATTTTTTTGGAATTTCTAAAAAATGTCAGAAATAAGTTAGCTCTATAGCCAAATTTATAATGGAGGTGTATAATAGACTTGGAGGGGCTTTGTAAAGGCCTAGTAGCGTGATCCCACTGAACAACTAAGTATTGTTTAGCATGACACAAACCATGACTCCCTTTGCTCATATTGATACAATTTTGTTGAGCTAAGCTTGTATTTTAAATTGTGAACTCTATTTAATACTTGCTAAATCTGAAAATTGTTCACCACTAAGATTGGCAACTAGTATGTGTAAGATGTGTTGAGATCCTTTTTGCTACCACTACTATATTAGGTTGCTATGTTTCATGCTTTTTAATGATTCTCTATCTTAGTCATACCCTGCTAAACTTTAAGTCATGATAAGTGATAAATAGAAAGATTGAGATGGGTTTGCATTTTTCACTACATCACTGTATCGAGATTGTTTCTACAAGGACATTAGAAGATCTTGAGAAGTGTAGTATATGATTGAAACTGGTGTCTTTAGCTCTAATAGGCTACACCTAGTTGAAAAGTTAGACTTGACAATATTTACAACCTCTCACACTCATATATTTTTGAGTGAAACTTGTGTCACGCTGCAAACTCTGATAAATTGAGCAAATACAAGTTTAATTCTATCATTGGCATGATGAAAGATCATTGTACGAGGTAGTTCACCTTGTACACCTTTGACTAGCACTTTGTTGATTTCTTGCTAACATATGTTTAGATTGTTTTAGTGGTGAACCCCTATTTTTGACATGCTTAAAACCGATTTGAATGCTTATATTTCACACATCTTGTGCATATGATCAGTTTGAGCATTTGCTAGCACCTATATATATTGCTACACACATCGCACAACACCACTTAGAGCATTTTTACATTCTAATTGTTATATTCCTAAAGCATTTTCTGCCTCTCCTTCTACTCTCATGCATATCCTAAGGGGGAAATTTCTTTTGAGGGGGAGCTACAAATTTCTGTGCATATGAACGATTCTTACAGAGTGCACTTATCAACAAGGGGGAGCGTTATACGCATACATAAATATCTAGTTGATAGTGTGCTCTTTTATGAGGCTTTGGGCTCTTTATCAGGGGGAGTTGTTTCTATCAGGGGGAGTATTGGGAGATGTTTTGCTAGTCATGTCAAGTCTTTTATCTCTTTCTAGAGGGACTAGCTTTGCTCTCGGCTTTATGGTTGTCTTTTGTTGGCTAGTGGTGTTGAGCCACTTTCTGCCTCTTATTGAGGGCTAGTTCGTTTTTTCTTAGACATGTTGAGTTGTTGCCCATATCTTTGTGGACCAAACTTTGCCCATTCTAAATGGCTTGGTTTTGGCTTTTATCTAGCCTTTTGTCATTTGAGTGAGTTCTTCCTTTCTTCCTTCCTTTTTTCCGTTGATCTTTATGCTTGTGTGGTGGTGCTAACAACGCACTCACCAAGGGGATGATTGCAAACACAAGGTTGATATGTGCTCTAGTGGTTCTAGTTGTGATGAGTGATTATCAACAAGTGTAGCGTCTTGGGTTGAGTCGTGTGGACTAACCTAGGTATGAGTGCAACATGTCTCTTGGCTTGTTGTCTGCAGGTGAGTCTATAGATGCTAGTCGATGGCATGGGTGAAGGTCATACAGGTTCGTGCCGATGGACTCAGAGCGGTGAAAGACGAGCACTGAGACTTGACAAAGAAACTAGAGAAGCAAGGTGACTAGCCAAGGATGACACCTGGGGACACCAATAGGCTCAAGGACATGGCAGACATAATCGTGCCGTCAACACTGTTGTGGATAGGTAGGACACGTGTCTAGGACGTGGGGGATGTGTATAGAGTAAGTTACCTGTGTGGTTCCTGTGGTTTGAGTTTTTGGGATTTAAAGAATCTACATTCTTAGGGTCATTTAGGCTTGGTAGAAATTTGCAAGGACCTTCTTGGATGATGGCCACCAAGTGGTATAGGCTGATTCACATGGTGCAAGAATTTCCAATCCCTTGAGCAATTTTGAGAGAACCCCAATTTGAATTCATTTTTTCAGATCTGACTTTGAAGTTTAAATCTTTTTGGGGTTCAAATTTTGTAAACATATTTGAAAGTCCCTAGTGAAGTTGTTTGCCAAATTTTAGCTCAATCGGAGTCTGTTTGGATTTATTTTTCATTTTTGAACTTCAATTTGAGATGTTAAAAATGACTGAGTAAGCGATATGGTTTTGGTCATTTTGTACTTTTCGGTGTTCGTTTTACAATCCATCTATTTTGTTAGACTCATGTGTGTCATAGAAACATTTCTAAAGCATTAAATTACTGGTTGGTTGATATATATTTTTTGGTTTGAGCAATTCCTTTACCTTTAATGAAGTTAAGCGCTCATTTTCACAACTTTGGAAGATTTCTCCTGCAAAGACATATTTAGCTAATTTGAGTGCTTCATTGTGTTTTTGGTGACCTTCAGGAACATCTTGCTACCAGTTAACGCTTACACATCCCTGTTGTGTCTATTGGAGTTTTGAGGTTTAGGTGTAGCATTGAGAAGCAACCCAAAAGTATTTCAGCACATAAATTTCATATTCAACCCTCTCTAGTCGCCTATTCGATTCTTTAGAAACCATCTTAAGTCATCGCCTCCGGAACTAAACCAAGCTCATGTGTTTTGTTAGTTAGGTTATTCAGGGGAAAGAAAAATGCCATTGCAATGTGTTGGTTGTCTGTTCCCATTGGCATCAACAAAAGACGTAGCTAACATATCACCGCCTGGGTTTGTTTCTTGCAATAATTGTTAACGTAAGTAGCCTTCCAAAACTTATAATACATAAAAGGCTTATGTTAAAAAATTGGTTCGGAGTGGCACATGAGTAATCATATTGCAATACAAATGGCAGGACTATGGTACTTCTGATTTTTCTTCATTGCTTATTGCAGGGATCAACCTAGCTGGCAGTTAAGGTTTACTGTGGTAACCTAGCTGGTCCTCTTTGGAATACAATTTTTTTTCTGTTTTCTATGTTTTATACGTGAAAATGAACTAAATTCTGTGAAATTTTTGTACGATTTCTCTAAAATTCCTGCATTTCCAAGGGAGCCTAAAGGAAAAAAATCGTTTTTCAAGAAGTCAAGTCCCTTTTGGAAGGTGGGAATTTTCCCAGTTTTCTATATTTTCCTATAAAAATAAATTGATTCCTATAAAATTTATGTATAATTTCTCTGAAATTCCTGCATTACAAAGGGGCCCAATGATGTGATATTTGCTCAAATTTATATAAAAACATGTTAATTTTTATGATATAAAATAAGTATCATTGAATTGATTATAAAATATATTTTAACTCTAAATTTAGTTGGAGACAAAAATAATATATGCCCAAGTCGGTTAAAGTTTAAATTAGTTTGATCTATATACGCGATCTATGCATTGTTAGTTAGTACTCCATGTGTTCTGGAACTCAACAGATATCTCAGTCTTTTTGTATGGATAAATTGAAGTGGACATGGTGTTTCTAGAGTTGATGCTTTTTTTGGACAGGTGAATAACTATGATGCTGTTAGGTCACGGGGTTCCATTTTGTGCAAGTCATGTTCTCTACGTCCCTAAAGTGATCAAACGGCATTGCATTAGTATATTAGGATCGGCAGTAAAGATGGGGGTGTCTACGTCACGGATTACCTAGTTTATTTGTCGTGGTTATATTATTTGAATAGCAAGCGGATTCATTTTTTATGGATCCTCTTTTATTCCAGAACAAACAAAAAAGCAGGTAATGTACAACCTATAGGCCCTGGTTTGGTTATCCAAATGTACAATAGACTACATGATATCATTCGTAAATATTTAGAGCTAGTTTGGAAACTTAAATTCTCTCAAGATTCTCAACGATTGAGTGGAAAACTGAGCTAATTTTCTCCTTAAGGCTAATTTGGTGACTAGGAAAATGGAGGTGATCTATGAGAGGAACCCCTTAAGACCTTGTGTCACACCCGGATTTAAGGAATAAAGCCGAGTGCGTCTCATATGTGCGCCAAAGAAGAACAACATATACAATGACCAAGTATATAGAGATAAATATCACAATCTGTCGGCGTTTCGAAACCCGGGGGGTCCCTGAACCGATGAGTAAATTGTCGCCGCGTGCCCCAGCCCAAATGGGTCGGCGCGAGACGGAGCGCGAAGGGGGGAGGCAGCCCGAGGGAGACGGGCGTGAGAGGTGGAATCCCGCGGCCTTCGTGTTTGTCCCGCGCCCAGGTCGGGTGCGCTTGCAGTAGGGGGTTACAAGCGTCCACGCGGGAGGGAGCGAGCGGCCTCACGCGAGCGCCGTCCCGTCCTTCCCCGCGCGGCCAACCTTTTGTAAGAGGGCCCTGGTCCTTCCTTTTATAGGCGCAAGGAAAGGATCCAGGTGTACAATGGGGGGTGTAGCAGTGTGCTAACGTGTCTAGCGGAGGAGAGCTAGCGCCCTAAGTACATGCCATCGTGGCGGCCGGAGAGGTCTTGGCACCCGGTTCGTGTGGTGTCGTGGCCGTCGGAGGAGCGCTGGAGCCTGGCGGAAGGACAACTGTCGGGGCTGTCGAGTCCTTGCTGACGTCCTCTTGCTTCCGTAAGGGGGCTGAGAGCCGCCATCGTCATAGAGCGTGCGGGGCGCCATCATTACTTGTCTGGCGGAGCGAGCCAGATGGGACGCCGGTCTTGTTCCCCGTAGCCTGAGTCAGCTTGGGGCAGGGTAATGATGGCGCCTCCTGTTGACGTGGTCGGTCCGTGCCCTAGGTTGGGCGATGTGGAGGCTCCTCCGAGGTCGAGGTCGAGTCTGTCTTCCGAGGTCGAGGTCGAGTCCGAGCCCCCGGGTCGGACGAGGCGGAGACCATAGGCTGATGCCAGGGCTGAGTCCGAGCCCTGGGGTCAGGCGAAGCGGAGTTCGTCGTCTTCCGGGGCTGAGCCCGAGTCTGAGCCCTGGGGTCGGGCGGAGCGGAGTTTCCCATGTCGCCTAGGACCGGACTTGGCTGCTGTCAGCCTCACTTTGTCGAGTGGCTCAGCAGTCGGTGCGGCGCAGGCGGCGCTGTCCCCTTGCCAGACCGGTCAGTGGAGCGGCAAAGTGACTGCGGTCACTTCGGCTCTGTCGACTGGAGGGCGTGCGTCAGGATAAAGGTGTCAGACCACCTTTGCGTTAAATGCCCCTGCGATTTGGTCGGTTGGCGTGGCGATTTGGCCAAGGTTGCATCTTGGTGAAGACTGGGCCTCGGGCGAGCCGAAGGTGTGTCCGTTGATGGAGGGGGGCCTCGGGCGAGACGTAGATCCCCCGGGGTCGGCTGCCCTTGCCCGAGGCTGGGCTCGAGCGAGGCGTGATCGCGTCCCTCAAATGGACCGATCCTTGACTTAATCGCACCCATCAGGCCTTTGCAGCTTTGTGCTGATGGGGGTTACCAGCTGAGATTTAGGAGCCTTGAGGGTACCCCTAATTATGGTCCCCGACAGTAGCCCCCGAGCCTCGAAGGGAGTGTTAATTACTCGCTTGGAGGCTTTTGTCGCACTTTTTTGCAAGGGGACCAGCCTTTCTCGGTTGCGATTTGTTCCGGTGGGTGCGCGCGAGCGCACCCGCCGGGTGTAGCCCCCGAGGCCTCGGAGGAGTGGTTTGACTCCTCCATGGTCTTAATGCCTCGCGCAATGCTTTGGCTGGTCTGGTTGTTCCCTCATGCGAGCTGGCCGTAGCCCGGGTGCACGGTCGGGTCCTAAGTTCTGGGGCTGGTATGTTGACGCTGTCAACGGTTTGGCTGGAGCCGGGTTTGCGAGAGCAGCCCCCGAGCCTCTACACAGGGCGAGAGGACGATCAAGGACAAACTCGACTTTTTTACATACGCCCCTGCGTCGCCTTTCCGCAAGGAGGAGGGGGAAAGCGCCATGTTGCCCTCGGAGGGCGCCGAACATGGTGTCTCCGGTGAGCTGCGGGTGGGTAATCCGAGTGGACGCCCGTGCCCCATTTGTTAGGAGTCGGCTAGAGGCCCGGAGGCGCGCTCCAAAAGTACCTGCGGGTGATCTGCCGGACCCGGTCCCCTTTCGACGGGGTCCGAGGGCTCGATGCCTCCCTCTGATGGGATTCCGTTACAAGATCGTTCCCGCTGGTCTCGGAAATGTCCTAGGGTACCTCGGGAGCGTAGCCCGAGCCTTGGTTATGTATCGAACGTACCCAGGGTCATCCCTCGCTCTGTGTCTGAGGCGGCTGTGAACCCTTCGAGGGCCAGCCTTCGAACCCCTGATCAGTAGTGGGCGCGGAGCCCGAGCGGCCTGAGGCGGCCGTTGAACCCTTCCGAGGGGCCGGCCTTCGAACCTCTGACCAGTAGTGGGCGCGGAACCCAAGCGCTCTGAGGTGGCTGTTGAACCCCTCCGAGGGCCAGCCTTTGAACCTCTGATCAGTAGGGAGGCTCGGGGCCTGTTTCCTTCACGGAGAAGGATCCTTTTCGGGGTATCCCCCTTTCCCGGTCCCTGTTGTAAGAGAGAGAAAGAGGAAAAGGAAAAGGATACGAAATCGAATGACGTGGCGTACCTTTTTTGACGCGGTCATTATGGCGAAGGCGAAGCGTCGCTCGCTTACCCTGCCAGAGGCGCCGCCTGTCCCACCGCAGAGTTAATGCGACAGGGCGAGTGGTTCGCGAGGCGGCCGTTGCGCGTGCGCGAGCCGTTCGAGGAACGGAACACGGGCGCGCCGTCTTCACGCCGTGAGAGAGGGTTCTCTCGCTGTCCCACGAGGTGACGTGAGCTTGGCTGACGACGTGACCGCTGCTCCTGCCCGCCTGCCACCGCCATTACTGTCGGCCCATTTTTGGCCGTATTGATCGTCGCGCCTGGCTGGCACTGCTGGGTCGTACGCAGGGTTGCCTCGAGTCGCGGTACTGGTTCTGCAGTCGAGGAGGCGTGGTAGTGGTGCGAGTGGCGGTGCAGTTGCTCGCACGTAGCAACCGGCGCGCCGGTTGCATGACGCGTGGGCCCGGGCCTCCATGCTGGGTGCGTTGGAAGTCGGAGGGGCACGCCCACTTGGCGCGGTTGCATGCCGCCTGCACGGCTGTCCGCCCTTTCACCCGCTGGTCTGGGCGAAAGTGGAGGAATGCTTGTTACCGCTGGGCGGTTGCATGCACCGCGCGCGGCGTTTGGCTTCTTCTGCCCTGGGCCAGTTTGCATGACGCGTGGGACCCAGCCCCCGCGCCATTGGGGGAGGACCTTGGAGCGTGTTGGAGAAGACTCAGCCCACGACGGCTGGGGACGCAAGTAGGGAGAGTCGCCTTTAAAAGGAGGGTGACCCCCTTGAAAGGCGACCATGTCTTCGCGCTCCCTTATGCACCGTGTCTTTCCACCTTCCGAGCCCCCAGATGGGGGACACCCGCAATCCTTCCGCCTTGTCATTGGAGGAACGCAACTTCGTGGAAGTTGGTACCTTTCAGCCATCGTTCGGCTTCAAGGATTTTCATCATGCAGCCCGGCTGCACCCCCTCGCCGGCGGTCACCCAAGACGGTGACCTCCAGTTCGATGGCGGGGAAAAGCAAGCCGGGCTGCGGCCTCTACCCCTCCCTCAGCTTCAAGGATTTTCATCATCAGTGTTGGGGAGGGGAGTGTGCCGAGTTGGGGTCGGTCCCTGCGCGGGCGGCGGCCCGCTCCTTCCCTCAGTGATCGGGGGGAAGGGCGTTCGCCGTTCGTGGCGCTGGCAGCTGCCGCGTGCCTGGCTCTCTGACCCGAGTGGCTTCGGAGCCGCTCCCGGCGCCGCCTTCCGCCACGGCAGCTGGAAGAGGTTCCTCCGCCGACGAGATAGCCGGTGCCGCCCACGGACTGACCTCCAACTCTACGGCCTTCTGCTCGTCCTTGCCTCTTGAGTGAGGGCATGGGTGAGGGCCTCATGGCAGCAGCATCCGCCCTGAGGTCATCGCTGCTGCTGTTCGGCCCCCCGAAGCAGAAGTCGTCGTCGTCGTCGCTGCTGGAGCAGGCGACGGCGAGCCGTTCGTCGGTCTTCTGTTGCTCCGCAGGCCCCCAAATCGTGTGGGGTTGTTCGTACCTGCGGAGGTGGAACCGGGGTTCCGTTTGTAATGGCACCTTGAATACCGGTCTTTTTGTTCATTGTGGCTGTCGGGGCCTGAACATGTGTGTATTTTTGGCGCGGAGCCGTGTTTTTTCCTCATTTTCGAGCACTAAGACTCGCCTGTTGGTTATCTGAACCGCTTCACCAAGCGTGAGTTGCCTCGTGCAAAGGTGACGAGTGTGGTATCCGTATCCCGGAGGCGTAGGAGTCCCTCGGCTCGGTCGGCCTTGCTGTCCGAGGCTTCTCTTGCTTAGTTAAAGGAACCCCTCGGCCGCTCTTCGATGAGCCGAAGCCGGGGGTAGCGGTGTCAGCTCGATCAGAGGCAGAGTTGGCTCGAAAAGAAGACTTGGTCGGTCGGAGCCTGACCGGGTCGTCCACTGGCGGGACCGACACCGGAATTGAGTTGCCGAGGCCACGGGCTGGGCTCATGTCTTCGGGGGACAGCCGACCAAGGCCTCGGGGTGGCCGGCCGAGCCTTCTGCTCGAGCCGGATTGCTGGAGATGACCCTGGCGGCGATGGCCCGGGCATGGTGCTGATGTCGTCCTTTGGGGTGGAGATCCTTCGACCGCGTCGCCGTCCGAGGCTAGGTCGGACCTCGCCGAAGGTGTAGTTGACGCCGAGGGTGCTGCTGCTCCCTTCAACTGTCAAGATCCGAGCCTGTAGGATCGGATTATCCTGTAGTGTGTGTATGTTTTCTGCGGCCACCGAGGCCCAAACACACCATCGTCGTGTTGTAAAGCTGCGTTTCTTTTCCCCTTGTTTCGAGTATCTGGACTTATTTGTCGGTAACAGAATTGTTTGTGCGAGCGAGAGTTGCTTTTCACGGAAGGTGATGAGTGAGGTATCCGTATCCAAGAGGCGTAGGAATCCCTCGGCTCGGTCGGCCTTGCCGCTTACGCGCACTCTTACTCGTCCATAGGGTTCTGTCACCGACGCAGTCGAGATGGCCCGAAAAATTGTTCGGGCAGAGGAGCTTTCGAGCGTGAAGACTTGTTCGGTCCGCGGAATCACTTATCCGAGCGCGAGTCAAAAAGCACGAAAGATATTCTAGCAAAAGAGATCTTTTTTCGAGGAAAATTTCAACGCAGAGGGGGTTCCCCCCTTTTAGCCCCCGAGGGAGGGTCGGGCTTTGCCGAGGCAAGGCTGACCCTTCCTTGATGACTAAACTTTGCGTGGGAACGAGGCATACGAACAACTTGAAAGCATCTTAAGGGTAGAAGCGACGTAGCTGTTGGATGTTCCAAGCATTGCTGTAGACCTCGCCTTGACTGTTGGCCAGCTTGTACGTTCCGGGCTTCAGAACTTTGGCGATGACGAACGGCCCTTCCCAGGGAGGCGTGAGCTTATGCCGCCCTCGGGCGTCTTGTCGTAGCCGAAGCACCAGGTCGCCCACCTGGAGGTCTCGGGACCGAACCCCTCGGGCGTGGTAGCGTCGCAGGGACTACTGGTACCGCGCTGAGTGTAGTAAGGCCATGTCCCGAGCCTCTTCCAGCTGGCCCAGTGAGTCTTCTCGATTAGCTTGATTGCTTTGGTCGGCGTAGGCCCTCGTCCTCGGGGAACCGTGTTCTAAGTCTGTGGGCAAGATGGCCTCGGCCCCATAGACTAGAAAGAACGGTGTGAAGCCCGTGGCTCGGCTCGGCGTTGTCCTCAGGCTCCAGACCACCGAGGGGAGTTCCTTCATCCATCGCTTGCCGAACTTGTTGAGGTCGTTGTATATCCGAGGCTTGAGTCCTTGTAGAATCATGCCGTTGGCACGCTCTACTTGCCCATTCGTCATGGGGTGAGCCACGGCGGTCCAGTCCACCTGGATGTGGTGATCCTCGCAGAAGTCCAGGAACTTTCTGCCGGTGAACTGGGTGCCGTTGTCGGTGATGATGGAGTTCGGGACCCCAAAGCGATGGATGATGTTGGTGAAGAACGCCACCGCCTGTTCGGACCTGATGCTGTTTAGGGGTCGGACCTCGATCCACTTGAAGAATTTGTCGATGGCGACCAACAGGTGCGTGTAGCCCCCGGGTGCCTTCTGCAAGGGGCCGACGAGGTCCAGACCCCACACAGCAAAAGGCCAGGTGATGGGTATCGTCTGCCTGAGCGGGCAGGTGGGTCTGCTTTGCGTAGAACTGACACCCTTCGCAGGTGCGGACAATTCTAGTGGCGTCGGCCACCACCGTCGGCCAGTAGAAACCTTGTCGGAAGGCGTTTCCGACAAGGGCTCGAGGTGCTGCGTGATGGCCGCAAGCCCCCGAGTGTATCTCTTGTAGGAGCTCCTGGCCTTCGGCGATGGAAATGCATCGCTGGAGGATGCCTGAGGGGTTGCGGTGGTAGAGCTCCTTCCCATCTCCCAGCAAGACGAACGACTTGGCGCGCCGTGCCAACCACCGAGCTTCGGCTTGGTCGAGGGGTAGCTCTCCTCGGTGGAGATATTGCAGGTACGGGGTCTGCTAGTTTCAATCAGGCGTGACCCCGCTCCGCTCCTCCTCGATGAGCAGTGCCTCACCCTCGGGGGCCGAGGGTACCTCGGGCCGAGCCGAGGGTACCTCGGACTGAGCCGAGGGTGCCTCGGGCCGAGCCGAGGGTACCTCGGACTGAGCCGAGGGTACCTCGGAATGGGTCGAGGGTGTCTCGGGCTCGGGCGTGTCGTCGGTCTTGACGGAGGGTTGATGCAGGTCTCGGGAGAAGACGTCCGGGGGAACCGTTGTTTGCCTCGAGGCTATTTTAGCCAACTCGTCCGCAGTCTCGTTGTAGCATCGGGCGATGTGGTTGAGCTCGAGCCCGTAGAACTTGTCTTCCAGGCGTCGAACCTCATCGTAGTATGCTTCCATCTTCGAGTCGCAGCAGTGGGAGTTCTTCATGACTTGGTCGATGATGAGCTGCGAGTCACCACGAGCGTCGAGGCGTCGGACCCCTAGCTCGATGGCGATGCGCAAACTGTTGACCAGAGCCTCATACTCAGCCACATTGTTGGACGCCGGGAAGTGGAGGCGTAGCACGTAGCGTAGGTGCTTTCTGAGGGGCGAGATGAAGAGCAGGCCTGCGCCTGCTCCTGTCTTCATCAGCGACCCGTCGAAGAACATGGTCTAGAGTTCCGGTTGGATCGGAGCTGTTGGGAGCTGGGTGTCGACCTATTCAGCCACGAAGTCCGCCAACACCTGGGACTTGATGGCCTTCCGAGGGGCGAACGAGATCGTCTCGCCCATGATGCCCATGATTTCCACCGCCCACTTTGCAATTCTACCCGAGGCCTCGCGGCACTGGATGATCTCCCCCAGGGGGAAGGATGACACCACAGTTATCGGATGAGACTCGAAGTAGTGTTGCAACTTCCGCCGCGTCAGGATCACCGCGTACAGCAGCTTCTGAATTTGTGGGTAGCGGATCTTGGTCTCGGACAGTACCTCGCTGATGAAGTAGACTGGCCTCTGGATCGGCAATGCATGCCCCTCTTCTCGTCTCTCAACCACAATCGCGGCGCTAACCACCTGAGTGGTTGCGACGACGTAGATCAAGAGGGCTTCTCCGGCAGCAGGGGGCACCAAGATGGGCGCGTTTGTAAGGAGCGCCTTCAGGTTCCCGAGGGCTTCCTCGGCCTCAGGGGTCCAAGTGAAGCACTCGGCCTTCCTTAAGAGGCGGTACAGAGGTAGGCCTCTTTCACCGAGGCGCGAGATGAAGCGGCTCAGAGCTGCAAGGCATCCCATGACTCTTTGTACGCCTTTCAAGTCCTTGATGGGCCCCATGCTGGTGATGGCTACGATCTTCTCCGGGTTGGCTTCGATGCCCCGCTCGGAGACAATGAACCCCAAGAGCATGCCTCGGGGAACCCCGAAGACACACTTTTCGGGATTGAGCTTCACGCCTTTCGCCTTGAGACATCGGAATGTCACTTCAAGGTCAGAAAGGAGGTCGGAGGCTTTCCTCGTCTTGACTACGATGTCATCGACGTAGGCCTCGATCGTCCGGCCAATGTGTTCGCCGAACACATGGTTCATGCAGCGTTGGTACGTCGCACCCGCATTCCTCAAGCCGAATGGCATGGTGACATAGCAGTACATGCCGAAGGGTGTGATGAAAGAAGTTGCGAGCTGGTCGGACTCTTTCATCCTGATTTGGTGATACCCTGAGTAGGCATCGAGGAAAGACAGGGTTTCACACCCAGCAGTGGGATCCACGATTTGGTCGATGCGAGGCAGAGGGTAGGGAACCTTCGGACATGCTTTGTTTAGACCAGTGTAGTCTACACACATCCGCCATTTCCCTCCTTTCTTTCTCACAAGCACAGGGTTGGCAAGCCATTCGGGATGGAATACCTCTTTAATGAACCCTGTCGCCATTAGCTTGTGGATTTCCTCGCCTATGGCTCTGCGCTTTTCTTCGTCGAATCGGCGCAGAGGCTGCTTCACGGGTCGGGCTCCAGCTCGGATATCCAGCGAGTGCTCGGCGACATCCCTCGGTATGTCGGGCATGTCCTTGGGACTCCATGCGAAAACGCTGGCGTTCGCGCGGAGAAAGTCGACGAGCACTGCTTCCTATTTGGGATCGAGCTCGGAGCCGATCCGGATCTGCTTGGAGGCGTCGCTGCTGGGGTCGAGGGGGACGGATTTAACCGTCTCCGCTGGCTCGAAGTTGCCGGCGTGTGGCGCTTCACGTCTGGCACCTCCTTAGAGAGGCTCTCTAGGTCGGCAATGAGGGCCTCGGATTCGGCGAGGGCCTCGGCGTACTCCACGCACTCCACGTCGCATTCGTACGCGTGTCAGTACGTGGGGCCGATGGTGATGACCCCATTGGGGCCCGACATCTTGAGCTTGAGGTAGGTGTAGTTGGGGACGGCCATGAACTTCGCATAGCATGGCCTCCCCAGTACTGTGTGGTAGGTTTGTCGGAACCCGACCACCTCGAACGTGAGGGTCTCCCTTCGGAAGTTGGAGGGCGTCCCAAAGCAGACAGAAAGATCGAGTTGTCCGAGGGGCTGGACGCGGTTCCCGGGGATGATCACGTGGAAAGGCGCAGCGCCTGCCCGGACCGAGGACAGATCAACACGCAGGAGCCCGAGGGTCTCAGCGTAGATGATGTTGAGGCTGCTGCCTCCGTCCATGAGGACCTTGGTGAGCCTGACGTCGCCGATGACGGGGTCGACAACGAGCAGGTATTTCCCCGGGCTCGGCACGCGATCGGGGTGGTCGTCTCGGTCGAAGGTGATGGGCTTGTCGGACCAGTCTAGGTAGACTGGCGCCGCCACCTTTACCGAACAGACCTCCCGACGCTCTTGCTTGTGGTGCCGAGCCGAGGCATTCGCCGCTTGCCCACCGTAGATCATGAAGCAGTCGCGGGCCTCATGGAACTCTCCTGCCTGGTGATCTTCCTTCTTATCGTCGTCGCGAGCCCTGCCACCCTCCGCGGGTGGCCCGGCCTTGTGAAAGTGGCGCCGAAGCATGGCGCACTCCTCAAGGGTGTGCTTGACGGGCCCCTGATGATAGGGGCACGACTCCTTGAGCATCTTGTCGAAGGGGTTGGCACCTCCGGGGGGTTTCCGAGGGTTCTTGTACTCGGCGGCGGCGACAAGGTTCGCGTCGGCGGCGTCGCGTTTCGCTTGCGACTTCTTCTTGCCTTTCTTCTTGGCGCCGCGCTGAGTTGACGCCTCGGGGACATCTTCCGGTGGGCAGCCCTGGGGCTGCTTGTCCTTCCGGAAGATGGCCTCAACCGCCTCCTGGCCAGAGGCGAACTTGGTGGCGATGTCCATCAGCTCGCTCGCCCTAGTGGGGGTCTTGCGACCTAGCTTGCTCACCAGGTCGCGACAGGTGGTGCCGGCGAGGAACGCACCGATGACATCTGAATCAGTGATGTTGGGTAGCTCGGTGCGCTGCTTCGAGAATCGTCGGATGTAGTCCCGGAGAGACTCTCCCAGCTGCTGTCGGCAGCTTTGGAGATCCCAGGAGTTCCCAGGGCGCACATACGTGCCCTGGAAATTGCCGGCGAAGGCTTGGACTAGGTCGTCCCAGTTGGAGATCTGCCCCGGAGGCAGGTGCTCCAACCAGGCGCGAGCGGTGTCAGAGAGGAACAGGGGGAGGTTGCGGATGATGAGGTTGTCATCGTCTGTTCCACCCAGTTGGCAGGCCAGCCGATAGTCCGCGAGCCACAGTTCCGGTCTCGTCTCCCCCGAGTACTTTATGATAGTAGTCGGGGTTCGGAACCGGGTCGGGAATGGCGCCCGTCGTATGGCGCGACTGAAAGCCTGCGGACCGGGTGGTTCGGGCGAGGGACTCTGATCCTCCCCGCTGTCGTAGCGTCCCCCACGCCTGGGGTGGTAGCCTCGGTGCACCCTCTCGTCGAGGTGGGCCCGACGGTTGCGGTGGTGGTGCTCATTGCCGAGGCGACCTGGGGCCGCAGGCGCTGTGTTCCGCGTGCGCCCGGTGTGGACCGAGGCTTCCCACATGAATCGGGAAGTCGTGGCGCGATGTTCCGAGGGGTACCCCTGCCTTCGGGAGGTGGAGCTTTCGGCCCATCGGACCGCGACGTCCTCTAGGAGATTCTTGAGCTCTCCCTGGATATGCCGCCCCTCGATGGTTGATGGCTCCGACATCGCGCGGAGAAGCATTGCAGCTGCAGCCAGGTTCTGGTGACTCCACTGGAAGTCAGTGGCGGCCTTACCCTGACATCGTCGGTGATGCGGTGCTAGATACCCTAGGGTAGATGACGCATTTCTCCGGCCGGAGGTTGGCCCGCCCATTCCTGTCCGATGTCCCGATGGATCGGCTCAAGTGTTCCTGCTCCCTCGTCGAGCCTGGCCTACACCCCGCGGATTTGCTCGAGCTGTGGGTCATGACCCCCCGCCGGTACGGGGACCATAGCTAGCTCCCGTAGGATGTCAACGCGAGGCACAGGCCTAGGGAGATCACCGTTCTCCGGCATACCAAGATGGTTGCCTTCGTTGGGACCCCCTAGATCGTCGTGGAAACATTCATGACTTGGGCCGCAGTCCTCGTCGTCGAGGCTGCGGCTACCGTCAGAACAGTCGGAAAGGCAGTAGTCGCATGCAGTCATGAAGTCCCGCATGGCACTGGGGTTACCAAGTCCGGAGAGATCCCAACAGAAGTCGGGCGCGTCATCTTCCTCGGACCCCGAGGGCCTGTAGGTCGAGACGTCCGTCACCCGGTCCTAGGGTGACTGCATACGATACCCCAGAGGGTTTGGACTCGCCTCTACGAGAGCGTCCACCAAAGCGAAGTCGCTTGGCGGGTCGAGGCTGAATCCAAATGGCGTGAGATGGGAATCGGTTGGTACCTCTTGGTCGACGGGCGGTGACGAAGTCACGTCAGGGACTGACTGCACCGTCGTCTCAGGTACGAGGGTGACGCCTAGCAAGTCCTTCACGAGCGTGCTGGCGTCGTCCGTTTGCTTGGGGTTGGCGTGTTGCGGGGAGACGGCGCTCGTCTTCGTCTCAGACGCGAGGTTGATGCCCGACGTGCCCCCTGTTGGGGCGTCGGCGTCGTTGACTCGCTCGACAGCCGACGAGGTGTCGCCTCCTGCTTGGCCTTGGTTGCCCCACCTCCTCCTCCGTCGGCGGGGGAGGGGACGGGACGAGCTCGAATGTTGTTCTTCCACTACGCGGGGAAGGCGTCGTCGATTCCGCCGCCGGCGGGCAGGCTGTCGGCCGCCATTGTTGCTGTCGCATGGCGGGGGAAGGAGTATCATGTCGTAGCTGCCGTCAAGGGACATGAACTCAAGACTCCCGAAATGGAGCATTGTCCCGGGCTGGAAAGGTTGCTGGAGACTACCCATCTGGAGCTTGACGGGAAGCTGTTTGTCAACACGCAGCAGGCCCCTACCTGGCGCGCCAACTGTCGGCGTTTCGAAACCCGGGGGTCCCTGGACCGATGAGTAAATTGTCGCCGCGTGCCCCAGCCTAGATGGGTCGGCGCGAGACGGAGCGCGAAGGGGGGAAGCAGCCGGAGGGAGACGGGCGTGAGAGGTGGAATCCCGCGGCCTTCGTGTTTGTCCCGCGCCCAGGTCGGGTGCGCTTGCAGTAGGGGGTTACAAGCGTCCACGCGGGAGGGAGCGAGCGACCTCACGCGAGCGCCGTCCCGTCCTTCCCCGCGCGGCCAACCTTTTGTAAGAGGGCCCTGGTCCTTCCTTTTATAGGCGAAAGGAAAGGATCCAGGTGTACAATGGGGGGTGTAGCAGTGTGCTAACGTGTCTAGCGGAGGAGAGCTAGCGCCCTAAGTACATGCCATCGTGGCAGCCGGAGAGGTTTTGGCACCCGGTTCGTGTGGTGTCGTGGCCGTCGGAGGAGCGCTGGAGCCTGGCGGAAGGACAGCTGTCGGGGCTGTCGAGTCCTTGCTGACGTCCTCTTGCTTCCGTAAGGGGGCTGAGAGCCGCCATCGTCATAGAGCGTGCGGGGCGCCATCATTACTTGTCTGGCGGAGCGAGCCAAATGAGACGCCGGTCTTGTTCCCCGTAGCTTGAGTCAGCTTGGGGCAGGGTAATGATGGCGCCTCCTGTTGACGTGGTCGGTTCGTGCCCTAGGTTGGGCAATGTGGAGGCTCCTACGAGGTCGAGGTCGAGTCTGTCTTCCGAGGTCGAGGTCGAGTCCGAGCCCCCGGGTCGGACGAGGCGGAGACCATCGGCTGATGCCAGGGCTGAGTCCGAGCCCTGGGGTCGGGCGAAGCAGAGTTCGTCGTCTTCCGGGGCTGAGCCCGAGTCCGAGCCCTGGGGTCGGGCAGAGCGAAGTTCGTCGTCTTCCGGGGCTGAGCCCGAGTCCGAGCCCTAGGGTCGGGCGGAGCGGAGTTCGTCGTCTTCCGGGGCTGAGCCCGAGTCCGAGCCCTGGGGTCGGGCGGAGCGGAGTTCGTCGTCTTCCGGGGCTGAGCCCGAGTCCGAGCCCTGGGGTCGGGCGGAGCGGAGTTCGTCGTCTTCCGGGGCTGAGCCCGAGTCCGAGCCCTGGGGTCGGGCGGAGCGGAGTTCGTCGTCTTCCGGGGCTGAGCCCGAGTCCGAGCCCTGGGGTCGGGCGGAGCGGAGTTTCCCATGGCGACTAGGACCGGACTTGGCTGCTGTCAGCCTCACTCTGTCGAGTGGCTCAGCAGTCGGTGCGGCGCAGGTGGCGCTGTCCCCTTGCCAGACCGGTCAGTGGAGCGGTGAAGTGACTGCGGTCACTTCGGCTCTGTCGACTGGAGGGCGTGCGTCAGGATAAAGGTGTCAGGCCACCTTTGCATTAAATGCCCCTACGATTTGGTCGGTTGGCGTGGCAATTTGGCCAAGGTTGCTTCTTGGTGAAGACTGGGCCTCGGGCGAGCCGAAGGTGTGTCCGTTGATGGAGGGGGGCCTCGGGCGAGACGTAGATCCCCCGGGGTCGGCTGCCCTTGCCCGAGGCTAGGCTCGGGCGAGGCGTGATCGCGTCCCTCGAATGGACCGATCCTTGACTTAATCGCACCCATCAGGCCTTTGCAGCTTTGTGCTGATGGGGGTTACCAACTGAGATTTAGGAGCCTTGAGGGTACCCCTAATTATGGTCCCCGACACAATCATTATTACATAGTGAAAGAAAATACAAAAATAATTGATAACAATAAAACAAACTAAATAATTATTCATTGACGCCATCAAACTGACTGGGAGACTCCACCTAAATTAGCTCGTATTCCTCGTTGTAAACCTCCTCCTGAGCTACCTGCTCTTCACCTGTGGGGGTTTATATATCGCAAGGGTGAGCTCACAAAAGATCATAGCTCAACAAGTTGTGGGGAATAATGTGCATGAACTCACCAAAGATGAGAGTTCATGTGAAGTGTAAGGCTGATCAAACAATAATGGTTAAAGCTGAGCATTGTTTTTAATAAGTTGGTCAAATTTTATTAGTAATTACTAAATGTAAGTATATACCAAACCAGAGTAATAATAGATCAAAATTAATAATAAAATCACAATGCGATGCAAATGACCAATTAAATTTAATTCCATAAGTTACTCATGTGAGGGTCCGAGCCGATCATGACCGTGAGCACGGTTGATATACCAGTTTTACACTCTGCAGAGGTTGCACATCTTTACCCACAAGCCATGTTACCCATCTGCCATGGGATCATGAATCACATACACCTCTACCAAGGAAGCGAGACATGGTAACACAACGAGACCTTTACAAAGTTCCACTAGCTTCATAAAACTCGCTACAGTTTCTAGGGAGCGCAGCATAGGAATCCCTCGTCTGAAAAGCCATCGCAGCAAAATCAACCCGAGAACCTCCTTATACCGACCACTCCCCTACTGCCCTTGCCCCTTTCGGGTAAGGTAGTCCTCCACTAGCATTCCTAATTAGTCAGCCAAGGATGTCTCATACCACCCTTGTGGTAGCACTGTTTTCTCGGGTGGTCGCTCCATGTTCCAATTAACAATATGATCTTATCATGAACAATAATTAAACAACAACATAATTAGAACATGATCATAATAAAATATTAGTTTCCCAAAACCAAGTAGAGCAATAGTAAATCTACCTAATAATTCATCTGGTTGCAAGGTGGGGGATAAACAATGCTAGGGAAACCTATTAGGTCCCATCAAATTAACCTGAGCAAGTCACAGTGATTAACAACGAACATTATTAGGTAAAAAGGAGTGATCAAGGGCACAACTTGCCTGGGACTCAAGATTTCAGGTACCAACTTGCTCTTCAGGTGACTCGTAACCTCGCTGCTAGCGTAGCAATACACACAAAAATGGTATAGGCAAAATTAATATAATAGCAAACATGAGAACAAACTGCATAATAATATTCTACATGTCGTAACGAGATTGTGGGTTCGAGAACTACAAAAATCGGAGTTACGGTTACGAAGTTATGAATTACTGAATATTTAAGTATTGTATACAAAAGAAATTAATTGCATAATTTCTACCTATGTTTCATAACAAAGTAGGGTTACTAGATGAATAATAATATTAATATGAATTTATTGCAACTAGAATGGATCAATTTGGAGTTAAAAGAATTAAACAAGTTTCTAGATTTTTTATACTAGAAATCTTTTTTCTAAATTAATTTATTCCCTTTATTCGCTCCATGGACTGGGGACACTATTCTGCGAAAGATCAGGGGCCAAGCTGCAAACATTCTAACACTGTCTTGGACTGCGGGTTTATAACGAGAAATGTCGGGGGCTTTTTAGCAAAAGAGTCATGGTGAAGGGGTATGGCTACGCGTCAGTCGTTGGATGTGCGCCCGATGATCTAGATTAAACTTGGGCGCACCATGAACCGGTAAGCGGCCATAGCCAATGGATCACGATCCTACGGTCCACAATCAATCCCGAGGTGGTACGCCTGGCTCTGATCTGGACCACAATTTCCGAGATCAACGGTCCGCACAAGGTAAACGACAGGGCCACAGTTTCCCTTTTAATCACAGCCGCCTGATCGAACAACGACGGACGCGATTAAAATACTTGAGATCGAATCCTAGTCGCCTGCACCCAATCGGACGAACCAGATTAATCGGCCTAAACCCCGAGGAACACGGCGGCCGTTGGGGAGGTCCGTTGAGCTAATCTCAGCAGGAGCGGAGAAGTCGGCCGGGGTTTGGAAATGAAGGAGCGGATGCAGCTGAAGAGTGGGGCCAGTTGTCATTGGGCTGGTGAGGCACGCGCGAGCGGGGTCCTGAGGCTGAGGCATGGGCCCACATGTCAGCCAAAGGCGATTTCTTGCGCGCGGGGGTGGCAGCCCTGATCCACGGGACCCACATGTCAGCTCATCAGTTGCGCTGGGCCGACCAGTTGCGCTGGTGGAGGTAAGCTAGGCCACAAGGTGCAGGGCGGCCCATCAGTGGTTTTCTCTTTTCTTTTTTCCATTTTCTTATCGAATCTAATTCATACTCATGTTTTGAACTTCAAATTTCCAAGTGTCAAAATTAATCCTAGAGTGAATATAAACACTATTGTTTACAATATTATTATTTATTTTCCCCCTATTATTTAATTATGGAAGTGATAAATGACTTCATCAAAATTCTCTTTCTCATTTTCTGTTTTATATTTTTCCATTTATACTTTAAGGTTAGATTTAAGTTATGATTTCTTTATTAAAATAAAGTGCATCAAAATAACATCAGCATGAGATGCACATTTCTTTATTTATTTATTGGTTACTTGAATATTTTGATACTATTAATTGAATATGAAGAGGGTGAGCCTTAATAAATTTTCAAAGGTCTTCAAAAATTCTCAAAACATTATCATGAATATATTTATTTATTTTATTATTTTTTCCTTCTACCAATTTTAGGCTTTACAACCACCCATTCCAACCTAACATCAATATAGTCTATCCTACTCACAGCTATCTAACCTTATGTCTCTAACTCGAATGGAAACACCAAGACCCAAGATCGAAGGAAGAATGGATCAACATCGACAAAGAAGGATAGAAGCTAGACAACATCTCCAAATGAGTCAGAATTCACCATCCGAGATGAAAACTTTCCTTGCACTAATCCTTCTTACCTCATTCTATTCTTACTGTAACCATTTCTCATCCTACCTAATAGGTGGCTCGACATAAAATGCACTCTTCCTTTCCTAGTTACCTCTACTCAATTTCAAGGAAAAAAATGTTTGATTTTCGAACCAATTGAGAACTACACGCTAAACTACAAACCAAGACCTTCTGCATCCCTTTCTGACTAATCTCGAGGACGAGATTATTTTTAAGGGGTAGAATTTGTACCACCCAAAATCATTATTTGGTAATTTGGAAAATTCTCCAAAAGATTTTAGTTAAAATGTCTTCTAAATAATGATTCCCTTTCTTTATAAAGTATATCTCCCTAAAAACAATAATATTAAAGGTTTGGTAGTTCCCGCACAGTGCGGGAAGCCTACGGCACTGGCTATGTGTGGCAGAACTGCCCGAATTATTCCAACTTAAGTGCCCAAGCCCCGCCTTAGAGGCTAGACCACACTTAAATGGGAATAACCCGTCAATCCCTCGGATCTAGTCCGACACGGCCACTGACAGGATCAAGTACCACAATCTCACTCGAAGGTGAGTCACAGAGCAAATACAATAAAGCATAAAACCATACATGTCAGAATATTAAATTATTACATCACCATCATCATCATCGGAGTTTTTGCAAAAGTAACCATCATTGTTCGAAGTGCAGCGGAATAAAACTAACGGTAATTAAACAGAGAGATGGGGAAGCCTGTCCCATCACTCCTCATGCTCCTCCTCAGCCGAGGCAGGGTCCCACTCAACAGTCCAACCCGGTGGCAAGGTGGACGGCCAAGTTATCCCAGCAACCATTTCCTCCAGAGAACCTGTAAAAAATTATGCCACAAGCAAGGCTGAGTATACTAATACTCAGCTAGACTTACCCGGTGTGAGGAGTCTACTCCTCTACCTCTAGACATGCAGCTGTTTGGCTGTGGGGTTTGGTTGCCAAAAGCACTAGCTGAGTTTCTAAATCAAGATTTTAACTTAGTCAAAGTTAAGTGTGACTCTCTTAAGGCTAAAAGTGTACTATCTATTCATACAAAGTAGCAAACATTTTAGCAATCAACATCTTATATCATCTCCGCATCATTCCACTTGTTACTCAATGTAGCAGCATGGATCAAGCAGTCTCATTAGCTGCGAGAAGCAGACGATTCGAATCGAGTTTTTATCCTTGCAAGGTAAACCTAAACACACGACATGTAGGGGCACTCCGTCCCCACACACATCAACCGTCCCCATCGATTCCCTGGCAACAGATCAGGGCTCACCGCCTTGGCGTACAATGCCCCACTGACCCCGACTGGCCGTCGTGCAGTGGCCGCACTTGTACCCACCATAACCGGAATGGGAGACCTCGTCTCAGGTCGCGTGAGGGGTAAAGTCTGCGGGCAGGTTCACTCAGGTACTAGGCTTACCGATTTACCATATTTCTCGGTATGTGTTTAGTACGTTCAAACGCTTGACTCACGGTACCACACCTTAATCCTTACTCAATTTTTCTCCCGTGGACAACCAATCCCCATGGATTATTGTCCACAACCAACATCAGTACGATATGAAAGTGGGTACAATCAATGGCCTGACCTCGCGCGAGTGCTAGAAAAATCACTCGTCTTCTACCGAGATCCTAATTAAATAAAGCAACTACTCGACCTGTCATACTAGTATTCATTTCAAAAGGATTCCTGAGATCATGCAACTAGGGTTTCAAACAATTCCTACACCTAAGTGCACAACCAATCCTACAATCATTAAGTGAAGTAAAATAGCATAAATAACAGGTTATGCATAAAACCGGGGCTTGCCTTCCAAAGCAGTGGCTGGCAGGTCCTCTGGTGTAGGCTCGGGTGCTGGATCTGGGGCTACCTCCTGAGCAGCTCCTTGCTCCGGCACGAGGATGTACTCTCCGTCAGCAAGATTACAGTCTATCGAAATGCAATGAACATGTATGTCATGATTATGCAAGATTTAAGAACATTAAGCTAAAGAAACTAAGTCAAGAATTAACTTAGGGTTTCCTGGTTCTGTGGGGCTTCTAGTGGTATACATAGATATAGACTTATTACCTTTTAAGCTTAGGTTTTCTTTTAGAATAACATAGTGGATTGGTATTGCCTTGATACATTTTAGTGGACAGATTACAAAGTTTTTAGGATAACCTTAATTCACATTATTCTTTTTCCTTTCCTTAATTCCCATTTAGGGTTTCTAGGGTAGGTTTGAACTACAACAGGGTTTTAATAATTTCCAAAAAATCTGTAAAAATTACAGTGGGTTGCCCTTTGCTATTCTAACTTGTTTTAAGAAGTTGAGGCTTTAAGTACAAAGGCTCGGCTTTAAACAAAAATAACAAGAGTTAGGCAAAATGGGCCACTTTACACTACACCTCTTAGTTAGGGGTAGGTTCTGTCCTAAAGGTTATTTTTGCTGGCATCCCATAGTAATAATAGGCCTTTGTGCTAAAAATCACAGAAAACTAAGGGGTGGTTATTTAGTTATGATTTTCTTAAATTTAATGTCAAAAAGGCTCTTTCTACTACATTATTATTTGAAAAATGTCAAACAGCAGATCTCCTATTTTTCCTAAGTTCTTCTTAATAAAATATTAGTTATCCCAAGGGTGGGGGTGTTTTTACCTTGGGGTCATTTTTGTAGGGGTTTTCTAAGTTTCACTTGTTTTATTAAAACAAAAGGGATCCTACTTATTTTATACTAAAACAGGGTATGATATATTTTTCCAGTGATCTATATTGAATAAGTAACCTAACAAAAATAGAGGTACTCTCTGGTTCATTAATTAAATTACATTTTCCATTTTCCTTATCTTTAAGCATATCATAGATTAAGGGGTAAAATTAATTTAAATGGAGTAGACAGAGAGGTTTAACATTTTTACTTGGTCTAGTAGGTAGATATAAGCTTCTCAAAATTTTTCTAACCCTGGTCAAACAATATTCCTATTTTTCCTTCTAATATTGAGTTTTGAGTGGTTTTCTTATTTAATTCAAAACTTCAGAAAGAAATACAGAAGCCATGGGTTCTATTATTTTTATCTGATAGTTCATAAATTCCAGAATCTAGCAAAATTGGTTTGAACATTTTTGGATGATTATTCTTCAAGTTATGCATTTATTTAGCTATCTGTTATAACAAAAAGAAAAGAAATTCGAAAATGGAAAAGAAAACAGGTTTACGCTGAGGCCCCTGGGGTTTTTTTCCTTTTCTTTTTTCACAGAACAACCCTTGGTCCACTATTGGCTTGGGTCACTGACATTGCGCAAAGCCCCCTGGACTTAACTAAAATCTAACCTGCGCTCCCTGACCGGCTTAAACAGTACCCGCGGCATAGTTTACGGCGGTGGGGCTTACCGGCGGCAGTAGAGCTCCGGCGGGGTGGTCAGTGACGTCCGGGAGGTCGCGACGGTCACGTCGGTGTGCAGGTCGGTGTCGGAGGTGGTCGGAGCTACCCTGGCCACGAGCACAGGCGGCGGGGGTCGTCGGCGGCTCCTGCTCCGGCCAAACCACGGCGGTATAGTTCAATTAGGGTGCACGAGGAGCTTCACGGGGTGACACAGAGGCCATGCGCGCAACGAATTGGAAAACGGTGCAGGGGCTTACCCGGTCCACGTGCGCCAGCGGGTTCTTGAACTCCGGTGAGCACGATTGGGCTATTCCGGTGACGAAGGTCCCCGGGTCAAGCTTGAGCAAGTCTCACGGCCTCACCAGAAAGCTATCTGAGGGCTTGGATCGAACGGAGGAGGACGGGAGAGGGGCTGGCCACGGTGGTTGCTCTCGGGCGGCACTGGCGGGTCGCGGGGAGGTCGCCGGAGTTAATGGCTGGCTCGGGCAAGTCTGGCGAGGTACGGAGGAGGTAACGGGGAAGGCAGCCAAGCACTGGGGCGGGCTTTATAGCCGTGGCGCGGGCATGGTCACGGGCGGCCGCGGGCGCGCGGGGGTTCGCGCACGGGCGTGCTCTGAGCGCGCCCCCGGATGCCAGCTCGCGTCGAACACGTGGAAGCTTGCTTCTGCCATGGTTCAACGGCCGATTAGAGCGCCATAGCGTGCGTATCTTGGCAAAGTCACTGTGTACGGTCGCTTCTCTGCTCCAAATCCTATCTTTTCGCTGTGAGTTCCAAGTCGAGATATGGTCGGGGTAGGGAGATAGAGAGGGGAGAAGTTTGCTGTGTCAGCTAAGCCCGAACCGAGACAAAAGGGGTGTCAAGTCGTGTCTAGCGCCCTAGGGTAGGTGTCATCTCTTTCCAGGGTGTTCTAGGGTTAATTTGGCGCCATTTTGTCAATTGGGTCGAAAGGTTTTGAAAAGGGGATTAAGGTGAACATGTGGAGTCTTTGTGCAAGGGTTAGTTTTTGTACTTAGGCAAAAACTGAATTCCCCCTTGTGCTAAATCTTAGGTGAACTGTTTAGGGCTTTTCTGAAAACTTTTTGGGGGTACTTCCTTACTACTAATTGTAGGTTATTAAGTATATTACAACTTTTCTATTTGGCCCAAACCATGATCATAAGGTTTACATGATCTTTTGATCATGGCTTCAATTAGGGTTCCCATTGCCTATGGGGGTTTTGCTTTAGGGTTTTGGGAGATCCCCACTTAGATGTGCATGATAAGCTAGGGCATGACATCCAAGGTGGATTACACTTGCTTAGGACCTAGAATTCCAAGTTCGGTATACTTTGCCCAATTCAATCTTCATGTGATAATGGGTAAAAAGGGGGTAACCCTGGGGTGGACACCCTGAGTAACACCTGGGGTGTTACAGCCCTCCCCCCTTAAAGGAATCTCGCCCCGAGATTTCAGGTAGAGCCCTTTGGAGGGATGCTTGAAGGTGTGCTGGTGTTGTTTTCCCTTTTTATACTTAAGTTTCTCTTATTTACTGCTCTTCGAATGTCATCCTCTTTGCAACTTCAGAAGGAAGCCCTTCTTAAGTTAAATCCACAACTTAGACTATCCTTGTTATCTAAGTTTTTCTTATAATTGGATTCAAAGGGCAGGTGGGGGGGTTCTGGGGTTACGTACCGACTCCTTTGGGCAGAAAGTCGGGGAAGCGAGAGCGTAGAAAATCCTCAGTCTCCCATGTAGCTTCTTCTGCTGAATGGTGACTCCACTGAACCTTGTACATTCTGACTGTCCTTGCCCGAGTTGATCTTTCCTTCTGATCTAATACCTTGACGGGGTACTCTCGGTAGGATAAGTCTGGCTCTATCTCAATGTCTGGTTCTGGCAGTACTTCAGTGGGTAGGCGAACACATTTCCGCAATTGAGATACATGGAACACATTGTGAACTGCTGACATGTGAGGTGGCAATTCCACTTGATAGGCTACGGGTCCACAAGCCTCCTTGATCTTGTAGGGTCCAATATAGCGAGGAGCTAACTTGCCCTTGATCCTGAATCTCTGAACACCCTTGGTGGGTGACACCTTAAGATAGACATGATCTCCCACTTCAAACTGTAGAGGCTTCCGCCTCTTGTCATGATAGCTCTTTTGCCTGACTTGAGCGGCTTCTAGGTTCTTCTTGATGATCCTGATCTTTGCCTCTGCCTCGAGTACCAAATCTGGCCCAAAAATTTCCCTTTCTCCTGCTTGAGACCAATTCAGTGGTGTCCTACACCGCCTTCCATATAATGCCTCAAAGGGTGCCATCTTCAGACTGGACTGATAACTGTTATTGTAAGAAAACTCTGCCAAAGACAGACACTTGTCCCAATCTTTTCCGTAGTGTAGTGCACATGCTCACAACATGTCTTCCAATATTTGATTCACCCTTTCTGTCTGGCCATCCGTTTGAGGGTGATATGCTGAGCTTCGGATTACTTGGGTCCCAAGTGACTCTTGCAATTGCTCCCAAAATCGTGCCACAAAAGGTGCTCCTCTGTCAGATATAATGGTTTTGGGAATACCATGCAACCTTACTATCTGATCAACATAAATTTCAGCGTACTTCTCTGCCCTGTGGGTGGTATGCACTGGCAAGAAATGAGCAGTCTTGGTCAACCTGTCCACGATGACCCAAATAGAATCATGGTGCCTGGAAGTATTGGGTAATCCCACGATGAAGTCCATGCAAATGTCCTCCCATTTCCAAGATGGTATGGGAAGGGGTTGCAAAGGGCCTGCTGCCTTCAAGTGACTAGCCTTTATCCTCTGGCAAGTATCACACTCGGATATGTACTTGGCAATTTCTCTTTTCATTCTAGTCCACCAATATAAAGATCTGAGATCATGGTACATCTTGTTGCTACCAGGGTGCATGGAGAATTTGGAAAGGTGAGCTTCATCCAGTATCTTCTTTCTGAGCTCAGGGTCCTTGGGAACAACCAATCGATCTCCAAACCATAGAGTTCCCTTGCTGTCCTGTCGGAAACACTTGTATTTCTCTGCCTTTTGCTTGATCATATCCTTGATAACCTGAACACCCTTATCCTCAACCTGTGCCCTGACTATCTGTTCTTGCAATGTGGGCTCCACCGAGATATAGCTTAGGTCACCCGCAGAAACAACTTCCAAGTTCAATCTGCACAACTCATCACACAGGGTGGTCACTCCTACATCCATGTTCATACAATTGCACTGGGCCTTTCTGCTCAAGGCATCTGCCACAACATTGGCCTTTCCTGGGTGGTAATGCACCTCCAAATCGTAGTCCTTGATCAATTCTAACCATCTCCTTTGCCTCATGTTCAGATCTGCCTGAGTGAAGATGTATTTGAGACTCTTGTGATCAGTGTAGATGTTACAGTGAGCTCCCATCAAGTAGTGTCTCCATATCTTTAGAGCATGGACTACCGCTGCCAATTCTAGATCATGTGTAGGGTAGTTCTGCTCATGGGGCCTGAGTGCCCGGGAAGCATAAGCAATCACTCTGTTCTCTTGCATCAAGACACATCCCAATCCGGTACCAGAAGCATCGCAATAAACTTCAAATGACTTGGTGTTGTCAGGTTGGGCCATCACTGGGGCTGTTGTCAAATGCTGCCTCAAGGTATGAAAGGCATCTTCACACTTTTGGCTCCACTCAAATTTGACTCCCTTCTTCAACAGTTCAGTCATTGGTTTGGCAATTCTGGAGAAATCCGGAATAAATCGTCGATAATACCCTGCCAATCCTAGAAAACTCCGAATTTGTTTCACTGTAGTCGGGGGTTTCCAATCCATTACCTCTTGTACCTTCTCAGGATCAACTGATATCCCATCCTGAGAAATTGTGTGACCCAAGAATTTAATCTCCTTTAGCCAGAACTCACACTTAGACAACTTAGCATACAACTGATGGTCCCGCAGTCTCTGAAGTACAGTATGCAAATGTTTGGTGTGCTCGGCTTCATTCTTGGAATAAACTAGAATATCATCAATGAAAACGACCACGAACTTATCCAACTCTGGCATGAACACTGAGTTCATCAGGTACATAAAATAGGCCGGGGCATTGGTCAGCCCAAAAGACATCACCAAAAACTCATACAGTCCATATCTGGTAGAGAAAGTCGTCTTGGGAATATCGCTGGCACGGATCTTTATCTGATGGTAACCTGAGCGAAGGTCTATCTTGTAGAACACTTTGGCTCCTACCAACTGATCAAACAGAACATCAATGCGGGGCAGCGGGTATTTGTTCTTGATAGTCACCGCATTGAGAGGGCGGTAATCAACACACATCCTCAAGCTCTCATCCTTTTTCTTCACAAATAAAGCTGGACATCCCCAAGGTGAAGTGCTTGGGCGAATAAACCCCTTGTCCAACAATTCTTGCAATTGTTTCTTCAATTCTGCCAATTCCGCGGGAGGCATCCTATAAGGTCTCTTGGAGATAGGAGCAGTCCCGGGTTGCAATTCGATGGCGAACTCAATATCTCGGTCAGGTGGCATTCCTGGCAATTCCTCCGGAAAAACATCCGGATAGTCACGGACCACTGGGACCTTTTCCACTAGGGATTCTAACATAACAAAAGCACAAGATCGGGTACAACCCTGGTCAGGCAAATATAGTGTGGTTTCACCACAAGTTGGTGAGTGCACCTCAATGGCTCTAGCTGCAATATCAATAACTGCTTGGTGCCTGGTCAACCAGTCAGTTCCCAATATAATATCCACACTATCCAACCCCAAAATGAGGAGGGTGGTTTTAATTATTAGACTACCAAACTTTATGGGCACGTGTCTGTTGATTTGATAAGTGGCAACCCTGCCTCCTGGTGTTGAAATTGTAATGCCCCCATCGGTGTGGTGAAAGGGCAACTGGCATTTGGCACTAAACTTGGCACTGATAAAACTATGCGATGCACCCGAATCAAATAAAACAATAGCAGGATAATTCAAAACTGTAAAGATACCAGTCATGACGGGTGCTCCCTCTGGAATGTCAGCCATGGTGGTGAAGTTCAGCCTGCCCTGCCTCACCTGCACCTTCTGCCTCTTCCCTTGGTTCTGATTAGCATTCTACCCCTGCCTCTGCTGGTTCCTGGGGCAATTCTTGGCATAATGCCCAGTGTTGCCACAAGTGAAGCACCTGTTGTCATTTGCCTGGCGGTACTGCTGCTGCTGCTGATTGCTCCTCTGAGCTGGAAATTGGGTGCGATTGGGTGCCTGCTGCTGCTGCTGCGGTCGGATCACCCATCGCCCTTGCTGCTGCTGGGGCCCCCTGCCCTGGGCGTCGGACACAATCCTGAAGCGCTGTGGCTGAGCCGAGGGTCCTGCCACAGGGGTCTTCCTCTTCTTCTCTGCCTGTCTAGCTGTAATACAGTCCTCTTGGGAGATAGCCATGTTGACCAACTCATTGTAGCTGTTGGCCCTAACGGTGTTGAGACGATCCCGGAGCTTAGTGCTGAGCCCCCTCCTGAACCTATCCCTCTTCTTCTCATCTGTATCTGCATGATATCCCGCATACTGGCACAAGTCATTAAAGGCCTGGGCATACTGCAACACTGTCCTGTTGCCCTGAGTGAGTGCCAAAAACTCATTGAGCTTCCTGTCCATAATCCTGGCTGGTATATGGTGTCCTCTAAAAGCTGCCTTGAACTCCCTCCACTCCACTTCTCGGTCCTCTGGCTGCATAGCCAGAAAATGATCCCACCAAGTCCTTGCAGGTCCGCGAAGTTGCTGGGTGGCAAACCTGACTTTGGTGACCTCTGAACACACTCCATGAAGCAGTGGGAATTTGGATTCCACCACTCGTAGCCACACATCTGCATCAAGTGGGTCCTCCGCCCTTGTAAACAATGGAGGCTGGGTGCTAAGGAATTCCTGGTATGTAGCCGCCGCGGGGTGACGTTGGTGGTCTCCACCACCATAATGCTGAGGTGGTGGCTGACGTTGAGCCAGCTGCCTCAGGATCTCATTCTGCTGAGCCATGAGCTCCTGCAGAGTGGGAGGTGGTGGCGGCGGTGGAGGAACGCGCTCGTTCTGGCCACGACGCTGCCTCCCGGCCATCTGAAAAACCACATACTTACTTAACACCACAGTTCCATTTTCAAGATTTATCACGGGGAAAAAGTTAAAACAGCATGATAGACTCCGACTCCAACAAAAGGGATTTTAAGAGGCATAAATTCTTCCTTCCAAATTTAAACTGATAATAGCATCCATCAAACAAGCTCCCAAGAGAGTTTAACATGATTACATCAAATTGTCCCAAAATGACTCAACTCTATCTAGCCTAGTACCCCAAGGGTGCAAAAGCTAAGCTAGCTGCGAGGAGTCCGACTATCCAACTTCTAAGCCTACCCTGGACACCTAGTGAGCGAACGAAGCAACACTCGACTCGGGGGAAGGTGGTCTTCCCGAGCCAGCAGTGTCCACACTGGAGGCAGGCTCATCTCCTCCCTCAATGTCGACGTCCTCGTTGGCCTCCTGGTCCTAGATCTCCTGGTGGTGCATGTCCAGGTGCTCGTTAGCCTCAGCAAGCTGCTGCTGAGTGTAATGAGCTGATCCTCGAGGACCTCGATGGTGTTCTCCCTGGTACCTACTAGCTCCTCCAACTCTTGAATATCAGTGGATAGCTGCTCCACCTGCAAATCCTTCTCCACCATTTCTTGAGATAAATCAACCACGAGTTCCTCTCTGTTATCCAACGTGATCTTTGTTGCCTCCAGCAGTGCCATCAGATGGGACATCGCCTCACCGCGCATCACCTGCAGACGGTACAGCGCATTCATGCACCGTACGGTCAAGTGCGCAGTCTGTCCTGGGTAGATGGCCCAGATATCCTTGGCATGCTCCACCCGATCCTTCCACATTGGGTCGTCCTCCTTCTCAGCGGGGAACAAGCCAATGGGGTGGGTAGCCAGCTCCAAGGGATGGAATCCACAGAAAGTAGTCAATCAATGCAGAGCGATCGCCTCGATCGTATCCTCTGCTCGGTATCCGAAAGACTCTGAGTCCAAGGAGCGCCATCCTGGCTGCAGGGGATGAGGCTCCAAGGTCATCCTCACCCGACAGCGAGGCACTCGGTGCTTCTCGAACTGCTGCACCGCGTACTGAGGGGGTGTCGTGTATCCAGCCCCCTGAAGTACCTCCCACAAAATGCGGGGAAAGCCCTCTCGTGCAAGTCCGTCAGTGTGGGTCAGTGCATTTCCGTCATCGGAGGATCCGTGGGAAGTCATCTGTGTACGGTTAAGCGTAAGTAAAAGAAAAAGAATTATAAAAAGAACAAAAAAAAAGTAAAACTCAGCCTTTCTCTAGTTAGGTAAAAAGGCACTAAGGACCTAGTTGGTTGTTATCTTGTTTTTAAGTCCTTTACTCAGTTATCCTTTTGCTTAATTATGAATGCATCCATGCTCGTCCTGACGACCTCACAATAAGATAAAAGGAATAGGGAAGAACTCCCATCCTGTAAATGTGGCCTGTAGGGCCTAGTTACTTAGCCACCTAGCTACCCTTTTATTACCCTAAGGCTTCACGTCCTAGGTCTATCCTGCTCGTCCTACTATCTATCCAACCTTGTTTCTATCAAATTTTACTTAGAAAAATTGATGGTAATTACGTTTTATTGATTCCTCTGTGGTGGTACAAGCTCCGATACCAGCTGTGGCGGAACTGCCCGAATTATTCCAACTTAAGTGCCCAAGCCCCGCCTTAGAGGCTAGACCACACTTAAATGGGAATAACCCGTCAATCCCTCGGATCTAGTCCGACACGGCCACTGACAGGATCAAGTACCACAATCTCACTCGAAGGTGAGTCACAGAGCAAATACAATAAAGCATAAAACCATACATGTCAGAATATTAAATTATTACATCACCATCATCATCATCGGAGTTTTTGCAAAAGTAACCATCATTGTTCGAAGTGCAGCGGAATAAAACTAACGGTAATTAAACAAAGAGATGGGAAAGCCTGTCCCATCACTCCTCATGCTCCTCCTCAGCCGAGGCAGGGTCCCACTCAATAGTCCAACCCGGTGGCAAGGTGGACGGCCAAGTTATCCCAGCAACCATTTCCTCCAGAGAACCTGTAAAAAATTATGCCACAAGCAAGGCTGAGTATACTAATACTCAGCTAGACTTACCCAGTGTGAGGAGTCTACTCCTCTACCTCTAGACATGCAGCTGTTTGGCTGTGGGGTTTGGTTGCCAAAAGCACTAGCTGAGTTTCTAAATCAAGATTTTAACTTAGTCAAAGTTAAGTGTGACTCTCTTAAGGCTAAAAGTGTACTATCTATTCATACAAAGTAGCAAACATTTTAGCAATCAACATCTTATATCATCTCCGCATCATTCCACTTGTTACTCAATGTAGCAGCATGGATCAATCAGTCTCATTAGCTGCGAGAAGCAGACGATTCAAATCGAGTTTTTATCCTTGCAAGGTAAACCTAAACACACGACATGTAGGGGCACTCCGTCCCCACACACATCAACCGTCCCCATCGATTCCCTGGCAACAGATCAGGGCTCACCGCCTTGGCGTACAATGCCCCACTGACCCCGACTGGCCGTCGTGCAGTGGCTGCACTTGTACCCACCATAACCGGAATGGGAGACCTCGTCTCAGGTCGCGTGAGGGGTAAAGTCTGCGGGCAGGTTCACTCAGGTACTAGGCTTACCGATTTACCATATTTCTCGGTATGTGTTTAGTACGTTCAAACGCTTGACTCACGGTACCACACCTTAATCCTTACTCAATTTTTCTCCCGTGGACAACCAATCCCCATGGATTATTGTCCACAACCAACATCAGTACGATATGAAAGTGGGTACAATCAATGGCCTGACCTCGCGCGAGTGCTAGAAAAATCACTCGTCTTCTACCGAGATCCTAATTAAATAAAGCAACTACTCGACCTGTCATACTAGTATTCATTTCAAAAGGATTCCTAAGATCATGCAACTAGGGTTTCAAACAATTCCTACACCTAAGTGCACAACCAATCCTACAATCATTAAGTGAAGTAAAATAGCATAAATAACAGGTTATGCATAAAACCGGGGCTTGCCTTCCAAAGCAGTGGCTGGCAGGTCCTTTGGTGTAGGCTCGGGTGCTGGATCTGGGGCTACCTCCTGAGCAGCTCCTTGCTCCGGCACGAGGATGTACTCTCCGTCAGCAAGATTACAGTCTATCGAAATGCAATGAACATGTATGTCATGATTATGCAAGATTTAAGAACATTAAGCTAAAGAAACTAAGTCAAGAATTAACTTAGGGTTTCCTGGTTCTGTGGGGCTTCTAGTGGTATACATAGATATAGACTTATTACCTTTTAAGCTTAGGTTTTCTTTTAGAATAACATAGTGGATTGGTATTGCCTTGATACATTTTAGTGGACAGATTACAAAGTTTTTAGGATAACCTTAATTCACATTATTCTTTTTCCTTTCCTTAATTCCCATTTAGGGTTTCTAGGGTAGGTTTGAACTACAACAGGGTTTTAATAATTTCCAAAAAATCTGTAAAAATTACAGTGGGTTGCCCTTTGCTATTCTAACTTGTTTTAAGAAGTTGAGGCTTTAAGTACAAAGGCTCGGCTTTAAACAAAAATAACAAGAGTTAGGCAAAATGGGCCACTTTACACTACACCTCTTAGTTAGGGGTAGGTTCTGTCCTAAAGGTTATTTTTGCTGGCATCCCATAGTAATAATAGGCCTTTGTGCTAAAAATCACAGAAAACTAAGGGGTGGTTATTTAGTTATGATTTTCTTAAATTTAATGTCAAAAAGGCTCTTTCTACTACATTATTATTTGAAAAATGTCAAACAGCAGATCTCCTATTTTTCCTAAGTTCTTCTTAATAAAATATTAGTTATCCCAAGGGTGGGGGTGTTTTTACCTTGGGGTCATTTTTGTAGGGGTTTTCTAAGTTTCACTTGTTTTATTAAAACAAAAGGGATCCTACTTATTTTATACTAAAACAGGGTATGATATATTTTTCCAGTGATCTATATTGAATAAGTAACCTAACAAAAATAGAGGTATTCTCTGGTTCATTAATTAAATTACATTTTCCATTTTCCTTATCTTTAAGCATATGATAGATTAAGGGGTAAAATTAATTTAAATGGAGTAGACAGAGAGGTTTAACATTTTTACTTGGTCTAGTAGGTAGATATAAGCTTCTCAAAATTTTTCTAACCCTGGTCAAACAATATTCCTATTTTTCCTTCTAATATTGAGTTTTGAGTGGTTTTCTTATTTAATTCAAAACTTCAGAAAGAAATACAGAAGCCATGGGTTCTATTATTTTTATCTGATAGTTCATAAATTCCAGAATCTAGCAAAATTGGTTTGAACATTTTTGGATGATTATTCTTCAAGTTATGCATTTATTTAGCTATCTGTTATAACAAAAAGAAAAGAAATTCGAAAATGGAAAAGAAAACAGGTTTACGCTGAGGCCCCTGGGGTTTTTTTCCTTTTCTTTTTTCACAGAACAGCCCTTGGTCCACTATTGGCTTGGGTCACTGACATTGCGCAAAGCCCCTTGGACTTAACTAAAATCTAACCCGCGCTCCCTGACCGGCTTAAACAGTACCCGCGGCATAGTTTACGGCGGTGGGGCTTACCGGCGGCAGTAGAGCTCCGGCGGGGTGGTCAGTGACGTCCGGGAGGTCGCGACGGTCACGTCGGTGTGCGGGTCGGTGTCGGAGGTGGTCGGAGCTACCCTGGCCACGAGCACAGGCGGCGGGGGTCGTCGGCGGCTCCTGCTCCGGCCAAACCACGGCGGTATAGTTCAATTAGGGTGCACGAGGAGCTTCACGGGGTGACACAGAGGCCATGCGCGCAACGAATTGGAAAACGGTGCAGGGGCTTACCCGGTCCACGTGCGCCGGCGGGTTCTTGAACTCCGGTGAGCACGATTGGGCTATTCCGGTGACGAGGGTCCCCGGGTCAAGCTTGAGCAAGTCTCACGGCCTCACCAGGAAGCTATCTGAGGGCTTGGATCGAACGGAGGAGGACGGGAGAGGGGCTGGCCACGGTGGTTGCTCTCGGGCGGCACTAGCGGGTCGCGGGGAGGTCGCCGGAGTTAATGGCTGGCTCGGGCAAGTCTGGCGAGGTACGGATGAGGTAACGGGGAAGGCAGCCAAGCACTGGGGCGGGCTTTATAGCCGTGGCGCGGGCGTGGTCACGGGCGGCCGCGGGCGCGCGGGGGTTCGCGCACGGGCGTGCTCTGAGCGCGCCCCCGGATGCCAGCTCGCGTCGAACACGTGGAAGCTTGCTTCTGCCATGGTTCAACGGCCGATTAGAGCGCCATAGCATGCGTATCTTGGCAAAGTCACTGTGTACGGTCGCTTCTCTGCTCCAAATCCTATATTTTCGCTGTGAGTTCCAAGTCGAGATATGGTCGGGGTAGGGAGATAGAGAGGGGAGAAGTTTGCTGTGTCAGCTAAGCCCGAACCGAGACAAAAGGGGTGTCAAGTCGTGTCTAGCGCCCTAGGGTAGGTGTCATCTCTTTCCAGGGTGTTCTAGGGTTAATTTGGCGCCATTTTGTCAATTGGGTCGAAAGGTTTTGAAAAGGGGATTAAGGTGAACATGTGGAGTCTTTGTGCAAGGGTTAGTTTTTGTACTTAGGCAAAAACTGAATTCCCCCTTGTGCTAAATCTTAGGTGAACTGTTTAGGGCTTTTCTGAAAACTTTTTGGGGGTACTTCCTTACTATTAATTGTAGGTTATTAAGTATATTACAACTTTTCTATTTGGCCCAAACCATGATCATAAGGTTTACATGATCTTTTGATCATGGCTTCAATTAGGGTTCCCATTGCCTATGGGGGTTTTGCTTTAGGGTTTTGGGAGATCCCCACTTAGATGTGCATGATAAGCTAGGGCATGACATCCAAGGTGGATTACACTTGCTTAGGACCTAGAATTCCAAGTTTGGTATACTTTGCCCAATTCAATCTTCATGTGATAATGGGTAAAAAGGGGGTAACCCTGGGGTGGACACCCTGAGTAACACCTGGGGTGTTACACTATGCCCCTTTTGGTAGTTCCAAACTTATAACCAAATTTTGAAAATAAAATCTAAGTCGAAACTTGGAACAATAGATAAAAGAAAGGCCCCCATTTCTTTATTAATTTCTTTAAAAATTATATGTATATTTGCATCCATACTGGATTTTGACTGTGCATTAATTTTGAAATGAAAACCCAAAACTCACATTTGGAATTTGGAGCCAAATTGAAATTTTGAAATGAAAAAAAAGAAAAGCTAACCTGCGTTGTGGGCCAAAACCGACCGGCCCATTTCCTATCCACTGCACGCCAGCCCAGCCTAAAGTCGGCGCCGACAGCAGGGCCCCACCCGCTAGTCTGTAATGCGCGTGCTAGCCATCACTGTGCCCACTAAGCCACGTGTGCTGCTCGCTCTTTCACCGACGTGTGGGCCCCCTGCCTAGGATGGCACCGCGCGCATGCATGGGAACCGAAGATACTGATGCGTGGGGCTTGGCTACCTACTCTTCTACGAGTTTGTTATGTGTCCGTGTATCCACCGTCGCGATCCTCTTCGCTAACAAACCCTCTGCAGAATTCATAGCCTTCGGCCTATAAGTGCTCGGTCAATGCCTCCTCTCGGGCATAACCTGCTAGCGTCAATGATGTGTGCCATAGGGGCATGGGCGTTGTTCGCACCATCGTGCACGATGAACGCAGATAGAAGATAGGGTCTGTCATCATGGACCCGCGATTTGTATGGAGCTCCGACCTTGGCGGTTGGCTTGGCGAATCGCAGAGACGTCCCGAAGGTACTCGTGGCCTTCCCACCGCCAGAGCTTGATCGCGCACCGCTTGATTTCTCGTCGGAGCAATGGCATCCACCACATACTGCATCTCATCATGGGAAGGGCCACTGTGCCACAATCTCGGTCAGTCCCTCTCTCCTTTCGTTTTGCCTTCCTCCTTGGGTCATTATGCGCCTTTCGAATTGGGTTTAGGGTTCAGAGATCCGCCGGCGAAGCCTCCACCATGGTTTGGGGGTGGCACCACCGCATCCCAGCTGTGGGAAGGAAGCCGCACCCGTGTCATCGATCGAAGAAGCAACGACTAGTATTGAAGTCCGTGTACCTATTTGGGAGAACTATCATAAATCGTAGGATCTCTGATGAATGCATGAGATTAGATATCGTTTAATTGAATCCAGGCTAAAGATTCTGGATCCAATGGATACGAACTAAATACTGGATCACTCCTCGATGATCTAATATGAGCCGCTGGTAGAACATCGGGAGGGCAGGACTAAATCGTACCCCTTCTGCCAAACCGTTTTGCTAAACAGACCCTAAGATTTTTGCTAACCTACCCGCAGACTAGCCATGATAAAAGAACGTCTCATACATGTCCCTATTTTTATATTCTGAACCCTGTAATCTTCGAAAATCCAACCCGCCATCCATAAGCGATTGGTTTTAATAAAATAAAATATGAAAATTTATTTATATATTTAAAAATGATTCTAGACACTTGTTTAATCCATAACTGTCACGTTTTAACTCCGATTTACTGGGTTCAAGTTGCGTTAGCTTCATATAAATATATACTACATTAACAACATTAATTGTACAATATCACATTTATAAATGGATAGTTATTTAAGCTATGTTTTAGTAGATTGACCTTTCAAATCAAAAGTTAATATGTTAATAATCATAATCTGACAAAAATATGATCTCTAATCAAGTTATAAGTTAAATTAAAGTTGAACTGATAATTCCTTTAGGTTACCCTTTCTCATGATTTTTAAAATCAACATAAAACCTAGTTTTAATTGCTTAATCATGTATGTCTTCCGAAAACCATATCTTTTCAACACTAACTCTGATTTTAGTTGTTCTCGAACCTACGATTTCGTAGCGATGTGTAAAATATTCTTACGCAGTTTGTTCATATTATTTGGTGTAATGTTACCATATCCATTATTTTCTTGATTGTATGTATTGCTATAAGTAGAGGCGAGGTTACAATGTGGAACCCGGAGCCCAACTTTTAGGGCAATATTTGGACAACATGGATGTCGCAAGTATAAGGCAAGTTGTGCCCTTGATTACTCTTCTTTACCTAATAATGTTCTCTATAATGATCGTGACATGCTCAAGGTTAATTTGATGGGAACAAATAGGTTGCCTTAGTTTTGTTTACCCCACACCTTGCATACAAATGAACTATTGGGTAGTTTGTCTATGCTCTACCTGTTTTTTGGGAAGTAATACTATATGACATATGATCATGCTTTATCATTGTTACTGGATTATTTATTGTTCATGATAAGATTGTGGTACCATCGGTTCGGGATTGGATGGGGTGTTACACACCATAAGTGTGCTTACACACATTATTCCCCACAACTTGTTGAGCGAGGAACGTATATGAGCTCAATCTTGCTAAACTCACACTCAGGTTAAGAACATGTACCGTCAAGATGAGGGGCATGAAAGATGCCACCATGAGTTTGTGAGAGGTCTAGGTCGTCGTCTCCTAGTCAACTTTGGTTGTGGAGGATCGTTGTCGTCATATGATGTAATTATTTAGCTATTTTGTACAGAACCCCTATTATATAATAAATATGTGACTTTGATTTATGTATCATGAGTCATCATATGTGTGAGACTTGATCCTAGCACAAATTTGATTCACGCCCGGGTTTGCCCTTAAATCCGGGTGTGACAGGAAGAAGAGCTTGAAGCCGCATCCAGTGTCCGGTTGTTGTCCATGGGGGCGGAGCAGCCGAGATGATCTTCGGTCTTCCTTCCGCAGTTATGGTGGTGTTGGAACCTTCCGCTCCTTTCTTTCGAGTGATCCGGGTCCACGCCTAGGTGGGCGAGGTGGAGAACGGAGTCCGCCACACCGAGTGTGCCGCTTCAGTCGGCTGGGTCATAAGTGCTAGTATAGCCCCGAACCTAGCCGATGTGACCATGATACTTTCTGGGGCGGGGACTAGTCGAGGGCTTCGTGCTTTGGAATTCGTCGGAATAGCCCTTGCTGAGGTCAGATGGGGCGGGTCTGTGTCCGCGATTGGGGCCTTCAGAGGTGATTTATCCTCGGCTGGGTCCACGATGCGATACCGATACAAGACTCCCTTCCGGCCTGCAATGCAGGTGAGGGATCCAAAGTAGGAAACCTCCTTGGTGTTGAAGGTGATCGTCATGTTGAAGACAATTTCTATGGAGTCGTTGTGAATCAACTTAGAGCACCTAGAGGGGAGTTGAATAGGTGATCCTACAAAACTCAACTCTAAACAAGACAAAATTGGTTTATGATGAGTGTTAGTGAAAACTAAAACCAAGTTGTTATGAGTAGAAGTGGAGAGGAGAAGAGAACTCTTCACTTGATTGTTCCTTGGATATGTGTATTAAACTTAGGAACGACAATGCAAGTGAAATATGAGAACTCATGGAAGACAACAATTGCAATAAGAAAAATGCACAAAAGACACGACGATTTTATCCCATGGTTTGGCCAATGTCTACTCCACGTTGTGGTGACCTCCTTCGGTCAAGGGTTGCGCTCAACCCCTCTCAAGTGATCCAAAGATCAAACTTGAGTACCATGTTGTTCTTCCTTATATCAAATCCCTTTATGAGGAATCTCCACAAGTTAGAGTCTCTCACGCCTTACACGAATGATCTCAATCAAAGCACAAGAGTAAGGAGGGAGTAGAAACACACACAAGAGTACAAGAGCAGCAACACCATGCACACAAGCAAAAGAGAGAACACAGGAATCAAAACGACAAAGTTTTTCTCAAGAAAATACTCAGTTCTCTCTAGAATGAGTCGAAAGCATGGTTGCGTTGAATCGGAGTTTCGGTGTGCTAGTTTGCTTGGGTAACAACTCCATGTTCCTAGGGGGTTATTTTATATCCCCAAGGGCCAAAGGAGTTGTTTCTTCTTTGTTTGGAAGGCCCTGGTTGCCTTCTGTCCGCAGGTGCAACGGACTATCTGGTGCACACCGGACAGTAAACTGTGCGCGATTTATTTCCATCCCTGCACCACCGACCGTTGAGTTAGCCGTCGCATCCTTCGACTGTCCGACACACTGGATAGTCCGGTCCTACCACGTGTCCACCGTTGATTCCGCGCTGAACGTTGGCGCTAGCGAGAGTCGTTGGTGGTCTAGCTCACTAGACAGTCCGGTGCACACCAGATAGTCTGGTGAATTATAGCCAGCGCGCCTAGCCCATTTCTCGAGAGTGGCCTGTTTGGCCAGCTGATGGCCTAGGCACCGGAAACTGTCCGGTGCACACCAGGCAGTCCAGTGCGCCTAGGCTGGCGCAAGTATGGCTAATCCAAGCCAAACTTCTTTGCTCCACTTTGTCTCATCTTGGAGAGTTTCCTAGCATTTAGATGAGCATAGTTCGCAACTAAAACAATTGACTAAACTTTGATTCTCTATTTCAACAAGATTTATAATGTGCTCATATACTTCTCAATTTGCCTGTCGTTATACATGTGCTCATAATTATAGTAGGTATGCTAGATCAAAGTGATGTGTTGGACACTTAATCACAAAAAAACTTAGAAATGGCCCAATGGCACATTTCCCTTTCATCAATGTCACCCCTACCTAGCGCGCCGGCTGTCGGTGTTTATGACTCGACCGCGCGCTATGGGGTATCCCACGCGGTGCTTTTGGGTAGTACGGCGTCGTTGATCAGGACTCGATGGTACGAGCGGAAGCATGTCGGAGCACAATAGAGTTATACATGTTCGGGTTGCCTGAATACGTAATACCCTACGTCCTATTGGTGCTAAGTATTGAGTTTGCTAGTGGCGCACAGGTTACAGATCAGTAATGAGTGGCGATGGATGAATTCTCATATCAGTCTAATGGTGGCGTGGTTGCTACGAGAGGAATTGTGAGACCCCCTCAGCCTTATATAGGTGATAGGAGGGATATCCCTTTACAAGTCATGATGCCTATATCTAACTCTATCCAAGTTCGTCTCTGACATCGCAGGCGCTCCTGCTCATCTAGAGTTTGTTCGCCTCTCTTTCGAGTTATCTTCCAAGTATCTAGCTCTTTAGGTATGTGCGAACTGTGTGTGTGAAGTATCAGTGATTCTTTCCACGACAGGCGCGTATAGATAGTACCCTTGTGCCGTATTTTCTGGGGTTATTTCCTGTTACGGCCATAATCGTTCTTGGTCGACCTCGTTCTGCCTAGCCACGGCCCAATGATACACTCTGCCAGGCGAACTGGTAAGGGCCCATCAGGTAACCCATGGAGCATATCCACGTTACGAGGACCCAGGAGATATATATCTCCCACTGGTTTACCCTATCGTTTAGCAAGTTATCTATTTTTTAAAGTCCTTTATAAAACTCTAAATTTAGCTAATACTCCACTGTGTTCTGCAACTCTACAGACGATATCTGACTTTTTGCATCGCTATTCTGTGGAGACAAATTGATCAACTGTATACATGCTGTTTAAAGTTGGTGCTTTTTTGGACCGGTGAATGACTAGGATGCTGTTAGGTCTCGATCGGGGTCTTTATTTTGTGCAAGACATGTTCTCTACACGTCTAAAGTGACACGGCATCAGATTAGTATAGTGAGGATTGGTCGGTAAAGCGTTCCGAGGTCACGGATTGAGACGCTTTCTCGTGGTTACTTTATCGGATGTAATATATATATAATACGTGAAAAAACAAGTAGACCCCAGCTGTATGTTGAAACAGTGACACAAACAGCTAGAATCTTTCCCAGAAAACTACCCAGCTAGTGGTAAGAAAAACACAGCTTCAACCAAGGGCTCACAACTAGTACATGTATACATCAAATTTCCGTGTGTAGTTGCACGCCGTGCATGTGTAAGAATCTCATAGCACTGGTTAAGCACAACGGTCATTGGATCATTAAAAGAATATTACGACTATAACACAAGCTTGTACCATATTAAAAATGCTATAGTTGTATTACATATTAAATTATAGAAAACGATATTATTAAAACTACCATATGAGAACAGATATCAGGATTTGGCGAAGCACGCTGTAAATCCTATTAGCACAAACTTCAAAAGAGTACAGGTGATTGTCGCTCTCTCACCATCCTAATTAAGTCTCAAGAACCCACTGATCCTTTTCATATACAAGTATCTAATCCAATGGAACTACTAGCCTAGACTTCTATAGTGCTCCTAATTATTCCTTATAAGGGCATCTTTATTTTCTTCCGGGACTGTATAATCTCGCTTATTTTATATAATATAATCCATTTATATAATTCTATTAGAGATGTTTGTTTACACAAATTTTTAGTGGGTAAAAATCCAAACAATATTCTAAAATAAGCATCTAATGACCTGTTTATAGATTATCATAACCTAGATATCTAGATTATATAATCCGCTCCAATAATACGTGTTGTTTGTTTGTCTCTTAATATATTTAAGTTGGATTATATAATTTAGATAGTAAACAGTCGAGGCCTAAGTCTTGGATGATGCCTTTTTATTGGTTCGGTTGATGCCTATGACCTCTTCCCCTTATTTATATATTCCTCTTCAAGGCTCATGCAAGGAGTTATACTTCTTAGGCTGTCCGCAGCGCGTGGTGCGCGACGCCCCCTCCCCTTGCCCTGTAGCTTGCATGGCGGCTACAGGGCGGCCCCCAGTGCCGCAGCGGCTCCCCTATTAGGCACCCTACGCGAAGGTACCCTTCTCTCTCCCCCTCGTTCTGGCGTGGGTACGGGTGCCCTCCAAATACTATCCACGTGGGTCCACTTCCAATTATTAGTAGATAAAAAAATTATAGTAGATAAAAAGTATGTATAGAAAATGATATTTTATAGTTGTAGTGGGATATAGGGGGAGTATTTAGAGAGAACCGCTGTGGGAGATGAAAAAATAGGAGGTGAAATGTTGATGATGTGACCCAAAAAAATGATATAGGGGGAAAATTTAGAGAGCAAGCCTTAGTAGGATTCTAAACTCAAGTCCTCGTTGTACTAGAAGTCCTAATATCACACCTCTATTGAGTCATAGTACGAGTTGGATTTGAGTCGCCATACAATAATCTACAACTTGACTCTAATCCTTAATTTTAGTTGCCATATAATAATCTACAATATCTCAATTGCACTCTACTGTAATTGAGATGTGAACATCTATCATTGATAAGATGACTTCCTTCTGCGGATCTAGATTTTTACCAAATCTTGCCATGGTTGCAGCACCCATAATATTTCCTATCACTCAATATCCTCCATTAATTTAGATACTTTCCAAAATTCCTAACGTACCCTTAACAATAACTCACATAACTCCAACTTGAAGTGATAAGCTAAGACCTTAAAGTTCTAGCGACCTCACAAATATTAGATTCTGCTTCAAGCACTAGATATACCGAACTCCAGTTAGTGTGCAATGTGTTTCATCATGCATAGCTAGTGTAGTTGTTCCTACTTCGGTGCACTATCCGGAATTCGGCTCTTTGCCGAGTGTCAAATGATTTGCCGAGTGTTTTTTTGGCTCTTTGCCGAGTGTCAAACAAAAAACTCTCGGTAAAAAAAAAACACTCGGCAAAGAAACTCTTTGTCGAATATTTTATTTTTGACACTTGGCAAAGAGTTTTTTGCCGATTGTTTTATTTTGGACACTAGACAAAGACTTTTTAAAAATCACATTTTAAAGCAGTAAATTAATTCAAATGAAAAAATTTTCAACTATAAATTTGTATAACTCATCACGTGACTGCATACTCCATGCAATCCGTTATGTAAATAGTTCGATTCACCTAGTGTAAACATCCTTTGTCACCATTATAAAAAAATATATGGAAGTAACTCCCTAAATCTAATATAGTAATATCCAATTATGAATAGTACATGATCCACTAACAATAGTTACATCACTTTAACCCTCGCTTGCCACTGAGCATGCTGCTCTCACAGTTTTCAAACATGAATAGTTCATTATCATGTGACCCACCTTTTTCACATAGATAGCATGTACATTGTCCCTTGCTCTTGCCTTCCTTCTTCTCATGATTCTTGACTTCTCCTACTCCACCTAATATAGTCAAAGCTTAATCATCCAAAATTAAGATTTCCCTGGCTTCATGAAGGACTCCACCTGTACTAGACATGTAGTTGTCTTATTGAACTTGAGAGTAGTTTTCCCAATAAGAATATCCATTACTGATTGTTGCCATGTATCTAGTAACACTACAAAAGTCATGTTAACTCCTGTCGGCTAGGACCGATGGGAATTAGCCTATTATCGACAGAAATAAGTAATTCTCGTTGATATTAGACTAAATCCCGTCGGTCCTCTGTCGATGGAATTTTTTGGTCAGGGATTATCTAATTCATGTCGGCCACCCACGGGAATTAAATAATTCCCGTCAATTTACTATAGCCACTGGGGATTGTATTGCCCATGGGCTCGGTCGTGGGAAACATTAATCCTCGTCAGCCAGAGGAGGGTTGACGGGGGTTACTCTTTAATCCTCGTCAACAACATTAATCCTATTTTGTAAGGATGAAGCTAATATTATGTCCTTATTATTTTCTTCAATTTTCTAATCCACACAACAAGACATGTGACAAATCTTGCAAAATACATTTAGATGGTTGACAAATCTTGTACCTTGTCCATATGTAACCTGAATAGTTGATGCTTCAAAACAAAGTTATGCAACCTACGCAAAGTTATGCAACCTAGGTTCCAATCCTATCAACTATTGTATGATCTAAGCTAGGAAAGGTAAATCACAACCAAATGAAGCAATATAAATATGGAAGCTTAAGAGTGGTAGTTAATGCAAACTCCCGTTGGCACACCGGTATTTTTACCGAGGTACCAAGAACCTCGCAAAGTCCTTATAATCCTCATTGGTGCCCCTACGCAAAGGAAGGCCACACAAGGGCCAAGCACATTGGACAGATAACTTTGTAGGTAGTCGTGGACCTTCTCCACATGGAAGTGGTGCTCTACTTTTGGCCTCTCTCTGATGCTCCCCACCGTCTTCGCTATCGAGCTTTCGGGCAAAACGGCGTGGGCCTCGTTTCCTCCAGTACATGGTGGCGACCACACCACAAACGCGGTTGGTGTGATCTCGCAAGACTTTTACCCTACACGATGCAATTACAACGACTCGTGCAAGAGCTGAGGGTGTTTAGGGTGTCTAACCTCACTCAAACAACTAGACTAAACCTAGAGCAAGCGCTATGAGTAGTGGTCTAACTAACATAAGCACTTCACAAAGCACCTTTGCTAATCGCCTAGTGATTCTTTGAGCACTTGGGTATCTAAGAGCTAAACTATGAAGCCTCAACTTCCTTGCAACGTTTTTGAGCTCCCACACATTCAAATGGTTGGTTGGGTGGGTATATATAGCACCCAAACTCAAAAGAGTCGTTAGAAGGAAGCAACTTTTTCTGTGTCACACTGGATCAGTACTATCTGGCAACTATTTGCACTGGACCTGATTCGATGCCCTTCCACGTCAGCTAACCATTGTTGATCTAATATATTTTTTGCACTACTACAGAGGTCCAGTGTGCCACCGGTAAGCACTAGACTAGTCCGGTGATTGCCATGTCAGATAGTCGTTGGAGCTAGCCATTGTCGACCGTTGCACCTATTGGTTCGTAGACCATCGTGTACACATACTAGTCTAGTGTGCCAGTAGGCTCGAGTGCACAGAACATGCTCTTTGTGTATTCGGTCTGGTGCCAGGTCTGGTACTGTTCCGGACTGGTCCGGTGCACTTAGAAGGCTCGAGTGCTGAAACATGTTTTCGGCATGTTCAGGTTTCTTGACTTGGGCTTTTCTTGTTTTGTGTCTTGGATTTTGCTTGATGTTTGTGAGTCTTTAATTAGTGTTCTAATGTCTTCTTTGAGGTGCTGCTCCCTCAATGCCTTAATCCAAGTCCACGTCGTATCCTGTGAACTATTAAAATAAAGACTAGTGAACACATTAGTCCACATGTTAGACCATCAAACACCAAAATCACTTAATGAAATGGGTCATGGTTCGTTTTCCTTACGCAATCAATATGCAAGCAATAAACTAATAGATGCATGAATTTCATCCAAAAATAAGAGAACAAAATTATTGTGTGAAAATAATATAACAAAGATATATTTTTTCTGAGTGTTGTGGACTTCCCAAAACACGATGTAGACCTTTTTTAGTGTTGTATCTGGTGCAACGTTGGTGATATGTGTGGTGCACACCTGTGTGTATCATGTGTACCCTAATTCTTCAACTCTTTCTTTAGTTCGACACTGCTCATGTCCAGTGCTTCATTCTGGTGCACCATAGGACACGTCCGGTGCTGCTAAGCAGCATGTTTCCTTCATTTCTTCATGTATCTTCATTTGGGTTTCTTCTGTTTTTGTGTCTTGGACTCTTTTATGATATTTGTAGGTCTTCAATGAATCTTCTAATTTCTTGATTTGAGTTGTTGATCTTCTTGATTACCATGTTGCCTTACTCTAAGTCCATGTTGCATCCTTTGAACTATTTTCATAAACACTAGCGAACATCATTAGTTCAAATGGTTATGTTTATCATCAATAGAAAAATTCATTAATCAAATGGCTAAGGTCTATTTTCCTTACATGCACAATCCCCAAACAATCTTCAACGATGTCGCTGCCTCCAAGTTGTTTAGGTGGCCACAACCACCGTAACTACAACAACGATCCTCTAGTGACATTACATGCAAACTCCCAATGCGAATACAGTAGATCACTCACAATTTTGAAATCATAATCTTAGTGCACATAATTGAGTGGAGTGCGTTCTTGAGCTCTAATGAGTGTGGTCTTCAGTAATTGAGGAACAAGAAACTAGCCATTATGCATAAATACACATGGGCTAATTGTTCACAAGCATTCCAATAATGATTGTATTATGCTTAGAGTTTTTTAAAGGAGAAGACAATACATTAGTAAAATTTATTCATTCATTTATTGATGTCATACGGTCTTGTCATAAATTGACGGTGCTTGCTCCCTAAGCCTATGTTTGGATACTCTAGTATTCACTCCAATACACATGGGTTGAGGGGATTGTGGTGTAATTTCCCCCTCAATCCATGTGTATACACCACAATCCCCCTCAACCCATATGTATTGGGATGAATACTAGAACACCCAATCAAGCCAGGTTGAGAGGGGGTTAGAAGGGATTAAATCCTTAAAATTTAATAAAAGGGGTTTAATCCCCCTCAATCTCCTAAGATATAGTGTTCAACTATAACTCTATCTTAGCCCCTAATACAACTCAATTCATAGCAAAACCAATATGTTTTTCAATCATTTCTATTTTTTATTAATTTCAAAAACAAATCATCTATTTTTAAACTCATTTTAAATATATATTTGCACCAATATATTTTCGAACATTCTTTTAAATTTAATTTTGAATTCTATTTGAAATATGTCGGGGGCCTACATTGCGAAAGGTCCTCAAAATATATGTATTATATAATTAAGTGTGTTTCAGGTGTATAATGCAAGCCAGACGAAGCAGGTCTTCGGCTATTTCAGGCGTGCGATACAGGCTAAACGAAGTTGTCCGTCGGCTGAAGCTACGTAAAGAGAAGCTTCATCTATGCGCACAAACAACGAAGATGTGATTTGAGGTAGCCAGCTTCAGCGAAAAAGAGGTCTCGACCGAAGAACGACGAAGGCACAATAAGTGTGAAGAAAGAAAAAGACAACAATGTCTCTATGGCATTTGTAAACAATTAGTATAAAGCCTCAAGGGGCGCAATTGTAATTTTGTACAAAATCGGTTTATATTACTTATAAATATATTAACAGTGTCCTACATAAAGTTCTTTTTCGAGAGCAATAGCTTCGTGTCACTTAGTTTCCGAAGAACCTTGGTGCCACACCTTGTGTTAAGGAGTCAAAAATATGCTTGTAAACTCATTTAACATAAATGAGAGATGGAATAAAAGTGCTAAGGCAAAGAAGATGAGTTTTCATACTCTATTGTCTTTTGTTATTCCATTATAAATTTAAAAATTATTCTCTAGAAGCATTAAAAATAAAACTGATTAATTCTATTTTTTAGAAAAACTTAGCTTTTAAAATATATCAAGAAGCATGAATACAACACTCCTTACAAATTTAAATCGAAAAAAACTGTAACTCGATTTTTATTTAACATGGTTGCTAACATGTTGCTCAGGGCGGCCGGGACAGGATGGCGGGCTTAGCTTAGAAACTGCGGCTGCTCTCGTTACTGAAATCTGGCTTTCTGTGGAGTGCTTTCGCTATCGAAATTCGTCTGATCTCAACCATGAACGACCATGCCCACCGGTCGGGAGAGAACAGATGTTATCCTATCCTGCGGCCTCTACAGCCGGCGGACCGGCCGCTCAAGCCTCCATGGAAGCCTCTGGAACTCTACCGCGTAGCCAGCACGCCGCAGCAGGTAGACAAAATTAATACTCCTAATTAAGATGCATGGTAGAGACGCAAATAGCCAGCTGAGCATGGTGCAAACTGCCAGGGTACAAAAGCTAGCTTGCTCGTCGCGCAGCGCTGCACGAGTGACACGCTCGAATTTGGCCGCATTCGGTCGTGCACCGGCCGTACCCTGAGAGTTAGGAATTTCGCTCGACTTGTGCTAATTGATTCTAGGTTTGTACCGATGATGATGTTCGGTAAATAAATACACGATACTCGTAATAATGTTAGTTCTCAATATTTTATTTAGTTTTTAAACATTAAGCTAAAATTTGAAAAAAAAAAAGAGTTTTGAAATTTTCGATTGAAGTTTAGGTGACTTTTGTGACATTAATTTGGTTTTAGCGGTCCTCAACTATATGTATGTCCGAATCCATATATAGGCTTAGGCTGGGTAGTAAAATCCGTAGTACTTATGTTTTGGCGCCGACGACGGCCGACCAAGAATTTATTCATTTAATTTCGTTTGCAACCCTGAAGAGTGGCCAGGGGAACAAGTCGTAGTAGTACACTGCATGCAAATGCATGTGTAAGCTAGTAGTGAACGGCATCGTAGTCAGTTGATGGCTATAGCTAGCTAGCTAGCTTCATGTCATGTGCACTACAGAATGGAATGATCCCGATGAGGATGACGTGGATCCACGTGTCTTACGTGGGGAGTCCCAGTATCGTCTATAAAGTCCGTCCCATGCCCAACAAACACCACCTCCATCACGCACTCCTGCCAGAGACCAAACTATTCGTATCGTGCGTAGGTGTTGCTTGCTGTTGCAACGGACCATCCATCTAGTGCTTGCATTGCTGTCGCACTCGCTCAGCTATCTCCACCGCTATTGGTTGTTGTTTGGTTACCCACGCCCTGCTCTCTGATACCAGTTGATAGCAGCAGCAGCTAGCTATAGGTTGTCAGCAGGATCGACCAGATAGATAGCGCGGATCGGAATTAACAGCGCTGCAGGAGGATGGTGAAGAGCACGACGACGATGGGGGCGGCGAGCTGCGGCGGCGGCGTGCTGCCGCTGGCGTCGCTGAACCACATCAGCATCGTGTGCCGGTCGGTGGAGGCGTCGCTGCGCTTCTACACGGACGTGCTCGGCTTCGTCCCTATCCGCCGCCCCGGCTCTTTCGACTTCGGCGGCGCCTGGTACGTACGCGTGTCGTGTCTGTATTGAATCTATATATACCTGTAGTACTAGTACGTACGTACCTTCAATCGATTTATAATTATATGATGGTATATATATATCAGGCTGTTCAACTACGGGATCGGCATCCACCTGCTGCAGTCGGAGGACCCCGGCAGCCTCCCGCCGGAGAAGGGAGAGATCAACCCCAAGGACAACCATATCTCCTTCCAGGTCAGTTGTCACCACAGCTAGCACCTCTCGCCGTCGTCGGTGTCCTTTTCATCCATATCTGTCTCTGTCGCCATCCATATCTTGATTATATTTTTTCCGTCGATCGTCGTTCCATCGTGTGCAGCAAATTAAGGCACACACTACAACAAGCAGTGAACTATACGTCTTTCCATGTATCTCTAGCTAGGTCTCTTTTACGTAGTACAGTTGATCAATACAAGAAGTTGAAATCGGTGTTCCTCCCTTGCTAGTAATACTACGTACGCTACACGTGTACCACCCTCCCCGGCCCTCCTCACCCTTGTTCGCTTGCATGCATGTGGCAGTGGCACGCGGGAATTGAGATGCATATGCATCGTCGTGGCCGTGGGATGTAATAATGTAGCGACAATAATTTTTGCGTTCTGGCATGTACGAAAAAATCATGCTAGCTGACACAGACAGACAGCGGGCACACACTGCTGCAGCTGCTGTTTTGCACAGTAACCCGTGTGAGAGAGAAGAGATCTGGGCCAACAGTTTGGAAATGCTGTTCTCAACTACCTAGTACCTATGTATACATGCATGTACAGCAGGGGCCCGGAACGAAATACGGACCAGGGTATTTAATATATATATATAGTCCTAATAATACATTACTGTGTAATAATATCATTTTCCCCCTTAATATCATTTTCGTTGGAGATTGATTGGACTAGCTAGTACCTTTCTGCTACAAGTACTCTAGAGCTTAATTCACATTCCGGCGGTATGCACGTCCTAATTCTAGGTAGGCTATAAATCGAGTAATCAAGCCAGGACAAGGAGCATTTTGTGCGTCCCTTTGCTTGTGTGTGTCGCTTGGAATACTCATCATCCTCCGTATGTCCTTGTCGGTACTGGATCAGTCGTGTATGTCTATCCTGACTCAGCATGCACCGATGGTGAGGTGGACGATGATAAGGACGGACGCGCGCCTAGCTGTTGACGATGACTCGTCACATCCCCACCAAATCAGATCGTATAGGGCGTGTCTGCTGGCTAGCTAGGGCCGGCGGAGTAAAATGTCTCGATTTCATGGTGACGTTTAATTATATTAATGTGTGTTTATTAAATTGCAGTGCGAGAGCATGGTGGCGGTGGAGCGGCGGCTGAAGGAGATCGGCATCCCGTACGTGCAGCGCTGCGTGGAGGAGGGCGGCATCAACGTGGACCAGATCTTCTTCCACGACCCCGACGGCTTCATGATCGAGATCTGCAACTGCGACAACCTCCCCGTCGTCCCGCTCGCCGGCGACCAGCAGCGCGCGCCGGCCGCTTGCAGGCGGGCTCCGGCGGCGGTCAATACCGTCAAGCAGCAGCAGCAGGGCAGCGTGGTGCCTGCTTCTTCCGCTCCGGTCACGACGGCGGCGGCGCAGTGCATGCCGTCGGCGGCCACGGCGGCGCAAGCCATCCGCGTCGCCGAGGAGTCGTCGTCGCACATTTCGTGCGCGTGATTAATTACTAGCTTGTTGACGACGACGCCAGTGCATGGATTCGGCGCGGACGGTGACGAAGCAGGCACGATGGATCGACGAGCGCCGAGTCACGACCACAAGAGGCGTCTCTGTACATGCGCGTGCGTGCGTGCGTGGGTGTAGGTGCTGTATGTGCAGTGCACTCAAACTGCCTAGCTTTTTTTTAGTAAAGAATAAACCCATGGTACGGTGGGAGTGAAGAGACTAGTGCGTCCACTCCATCATATCCTTGTGTATATCTTCTTCTGCGTTCCGTGTCGATCGATCTACTTACTAAAACAGCGTACGTGAAGCACTAACGCCGCCAGATCGACATCAACTAGCTAGTGGACAGTGGTAGGGATGGACAGTGGTAGGGATGAAAACGGAAAACGGACGGAAAACCCCTCTCCCGTTTTCGTATCCGCATTTTATCATCGGAAACGGGATTGGATCCGGAATAGTCGGGGACGGAAACGGGAGCGGGATAAACGGAATTGCGAAAACGAACGGAAACGGAAATACTAACGGAAACTTATAATTTAATACAAATAGAAATGTTATTAATGTTTGACTAGTGATTGATTGACAGAACAATAATATAAAACAAATAGATATAGAGAGGCAACATTCTATTGTTGTTTGGTTGCTAAATGTGTACATTTAGCTACATCCTATGTTGTTTAAGACTTTAGATCACTTGTTATTTGAAAAGAGCCAGTGGTTACAATGGCCAATTGTGCTAAACACATGAGAATTTAGTTTATATGCTAATGCATATTAGGCTCGTCCCATATTATCAAATACGGAATAAATACGGGTTTAATCCGGAAAAAAACGGGATCCCGCAAAAACGGACGGAATAAGCCATCTCCCGTTTCCGTCCCGTTTCCATATTTTTCCGTAAATACGGAAACGGTCGGGTCAAATATAGAAAACGGTACAGGTCGGGACGGGATTTTTTCCGTCCGTTTTCAACCCTAGCTAGTGGTGGTGACCTCCATATAGGTTAGTCCAGGAAGACGGTGCTCGGTGGTTCGATGGTGCTCACCCAAATCGATACGATAGATTTTTTAGTACTAAGGGCTAAAATGGAAATACTTTGTGAAAATAAGTTTCTCAAACTAATCCTAATAGATATAAATTCGGTCTCTATTTTCACGGGTAATCGAATACAATACATAAGATGTAAAGATATTATCCATTGAATTTGATTGACTAAGGATGATAGGTTATCTGCTAGCGATTTAAACCGTTGGTTTCACTAGTAGAAAAGAGCTCAAAGCCTACGGCACACATAAATTATCACTGGCGGTTTCAGTTACCGCGCGTCAGTAAAAAAAAACCAGGTGGGCCCGGCTTGGGAACCGCCAGTGGAAACCTATTTCCACTGGTGGTTATCTTAACACAACCGCCAGTGGAAATAGGATATTTTAACTGGCGGTTGGTGTAACAGAGCCGCCAGAAGAGGCACTGCCTAAGTTCCGGAATGCACTTGGGTTCTTAGTTAGAGATAATCTTGACATCACAATCCGACAGTGGAGAGATGTATCAGATGATGTCAAGAATCAAATGTGGAATAAGCTAATAACGAGGTTCGTTTTGCCTCGGGGTTCAGAAGAACTCGTGAAAAAATACACGATTAAGCAGTTTGCAATCAATTTCCGAAACTGGAGGTCTGAGATAAATACAAAGTTTGCAAAGAAAGACTTAGACCCGACGAAAAAATATAAAATCTCAGCAGGTCAGTGGGCAGTATTTCTAGAGCAGAGGAGCAGCCCTGATTTTATATCGCTAAGTGAGGCAAATTCGGAACTATCTAAGAAGAACAAATACCACCACCACCTTGACACAGGTGGTTACAAGCGTCAGGTTCCTAAATGGAGACAAGAAGACGCCGAGAAGAAGGCTGCAGGGTTGCCGACGCTGTCCGAGCAACTTGGTGAAAGGACAGCTAATTGGATCCGTGCTAGAAAATTAAGGGAAACTGAGTCTGGTATATCTTTTGATGATCCCACTGCCGAAGAAGTGGCAAAAAACATATATGCAATTGCAGCTAAGCAGAGCCAAGGAACATTTAAGCCGCAAAGGGAGAGAGACATTCTAACGGCTGGTCTCGGTAACCCTGAGCATCCTGGTCATGTACGAGGAATCTCATCTAAGGAAGGATGGAAGGAAGGATTCGAACCACAATGGGAAGGTCTGTACAAGAAACGTGATCGATACAAGGAAGAGATGGCGAATTATTTTAAGGAGGAGGCCAAGAAAGAGTTCAAAGGCCTGATGTCTGAAATGCTATCGAATCCTCCTCTAGAATTGATGCAGCAATTGGCGATGGCGAGTGCGATGTCTGTTCAACAGATGACCACTCCACAGATGCAAATAATTCCAGCAGCTCAAACGCCGGCTTCCACCGAGGGTACGACCATCCCAAGCTCTGTCGCGTCAACGGAAAATAAGGTCCACTATCCAGTTGATGACATCACAAGGCCTGTGGCATGCACACTAGTTATAAGATATGGTATTAACAATCAGCGTACAAAGAAAGTAGCCACAGGCCTTGCGATCCCAGGACGCAAGTTCCATGGAAACGACATTCCAGAAGAATATTGCAGGGTAGAAGTGACGACAGTCGTCCAAGGATACGAGGACGACATGCTAGACATCCCTGGGCCCGAAGGTATCGAGACACTTGGACAAGCTATCAAGAATTTTATCCTTTGGCCTCGAAGGGATGTCGAATTGGTTGATCCACCACGACAGCCGTCGTCGCAGGCCCAACCGTCTCCACCTTCTCAAATTGTTGTTCCTATTGTACATCCATCATCACCTCCTCAAACTTCACATGCTGCTCCTCATCCTCTTTCTGACCCTCCTTCTCCTCATCCTCATGGTGGCCCACCGTCTCCGCCACATACATCGCCCTTCAGGGATCCACCTTCTCCACAGCCATCTCCACAACCATCAAAGAAATCTAAAGTTTCTATACCAAAATTAGTGTCCCCGTTCAAGAAGAAAAAGAAGAGTAAATCCACTGCTAGCACAACTCGTTTTTTGAAAGGGATTGGACGGAGCCTCACGTCAGACACTGTTGATTTGGCCGATCTCGAGGAGTCCGCAAAAAAGGCTGAGGCAATGGCCGCAAAGATAAAGAAGCCAACTAAGGCAGATTATAAAAACGCGCCTAAAAAATATGTGTCGGGCAGACCACTACTCACTTTTGAGAAACTAAGGAAGGTCCCGGCTAATATTAAAAGGTTGCATGATTGGTACATGCGGGCATCTTCAGTTGGCATCGACACCATCAGTGTTAATATACCATCCCATGCTTTTATTGGTTCAAATCAAAAAGCCGTTGTTGCATTTGAGGACATGTGGTTAATGATGAACCTTCAGAGACTCAACGTGCAACTTGTAACCATATTTGCATTGTAAGTGTCACTCATACTCCACATATATGTTATTATTAGTGAGTTGTATAAATTTTCAATATCTGACATGCACGTGTGCGTTGCAGAATGCAACATGATCAGCAGGAGATCCTTTATGGTACCAATCCCAATGCTAGTGCGAGTAAAAGGGTTGGGTATCTCAACTCAATAAAGATATGCGAGGATAACCACACTTTTAGAATCGGAAAAAGGCAACGAAGCATTACAGGGACTAACAGACGAAGAAATTGAGGTGCGTATCCAGTATCTGAAGAAGGATTTTTGAAGCAAGATACGCCACCTACATAGGACACGCAATGCTTCAATTTCAAGACAGGGAATCCATAGTGGCCCCGTACAACTTTAAGTAAGTGTGATTTTGCATAAATAAAATTAATAATTTCAATACACATGTATCACAAGTTTGATTCGTACAGGGACCACTGGATATGCTTCTTCATTTATCCTAAGGTTGGAAAGGTGTTGGTGCTCGACTCCTTGCACACCGAGCCTTCGGCCTATTCAAAATTCCTCGGCATCTTAGAGCTGTAAGCCTTTTCTATGCATGCATACTTATATCGATGAGAATTGTAGAATAATATGGTGATTCTATTTGAGATCACAGGGCATTTAGGTTTTATAAGCTACGAGGTGGAAAGTACGACACGTCCAAAAAAGGCGTGCCACTAGACATCCATTATAACTGGCCGGTAAGTATGTGAATTTATGAATACATATCATACATGTACGTACATAGGACAATGTTGCAACTAAATAACCAATCTCCCATTATGTAGTGCCACAAGCAACCACCCGGATCGGTCCTATGTGGGTTCTACGTGTGCGAGTTCATGAGAATGAACGGACGATACATCACGAACCCTGGCAAGATATTATTACTAATAGTCGCGTATGTATTTATGTCATTAAAGATGCAAATGTGTTATTATTGAGTATAAATAGATAATGTTTATAAACTTCCTTTACAGCAATTTCAACAAGGAAGCCCGGAGAACTTGACTGAAGGTGCATTGTATGGCATAGTTGAGGACTTGTGCACATTCATATTGAAAGAGGTCATTCCTGCAGAAGGGAAATATCACGATGCTTCCGGAACATTAGCTTTGCCAGAGTTTAGAATACTAACAGAAATTAGTAGACTATCTCTTAGCCGAGATAGTTATTAGAGCTTAAGTGAAAACTTTGATGTATATAATGTGTGATGCATACATGGTTGTAAACAAGACTTTGATGTATATAAATGTATGATAGAATTTAATTCCATGTTGCTTTTAATATCAATACTACATGTTTATCAATATCAATATATATATATATGTTTGTGTGTGTAAATATATATAAATTTCAGTACGAAAATTTAAAAAAAGGCGGGAAAACTTCCACTGGCGGCTAAATAAAAAAACCGCCAGTGGAAATAGCATTTCCACTGGCGGTTTTTTTAATAGAACCGCCAGTGAAAATGCTATTTTCACTAGCGGTTCTATTAAGAAAACCGCTAGTGGAAATGGCGATTTCCACTGGCCCCTAGCACTGACGGCACTGAAAAACGCCAGTGCAAACGTCTCTAGAACCGTCACTATAGAGGCTCTGTGTACTAGTGTTTTGATGGTGGTGTTAAATTTGGATGTAATTTGTTTGGTGGATTTAGTGGAGGTTATGGATATGGGGGTGATTTGGTTGGGGATTTACAAGATTTAAACTAGCTAGTGGATTATATAGTGGTATATATTATGTGATTTGGTTTAACTAGTGTGGTAGTTATTACCTAGAGATTTAGCTTAACAATTAACTATAGTTTGTTACCCATATCTAGTACTAACAGATAACTACTTTCAGTACAAATTCAGACAGAGACTTAGGCGGTGTTTGATTTGAAGAATGACTTTATCTAAAATAAAATGATATATTATGAGTTTATTTTTTAAATTTGGTGAGATGATCCAATTATTTATATTAGTACTAACTATGATGAATGAGACGATGATAAATCAACTTAATCCATTCCACAAACCAAATAAAAAAAGTGAGAAGTGAGAAAATGGGCTAGCCTCGTACCAAATACTCCATTAGTAATGACGAGACAATACAGTAACACAGTCATGGTACATACAGATGGCATGCAATACTGGTGATGTGATCCAGCTAGCACCACGATGGTAAGGCAAGGTGATGGGGCCGGGCACTCAATGTCTTTGGCAGGGGCCATCCAACGTCGGAGGGATCGAAACCAAGCCGAGGACAACTGATCCTGATAGAGATATACTAATTGAACTGCAGATGTTGGTCGCAAACTCGCAACATATATATGATGGTGCGCGGGACACAACCACTAAACATAATTCATCAGAACTTTCGAATTTCGATCTTTCGTTCGCACATCATCATCATCAATATATAATCCATCCATCAGAGTTTTCGCCCCGCATGTGAGTTTATGGTCCCATTAATTATTTGGCATTGTCGTTTCAGCTTTTCAGAACAAGGACACAAGAAAAGAAAGAAAAGAAAAAAGTGTTGAGGTCTCATCAGTTTTTTTGCTCCCTGCATGTGAGTGAGTGAGTTCCTGGCAGGCGCATGAGCAAGAGCGAGCCCAAAGATTCTTGCATCTTCATGATACACATGCTAGCTGACAGCTGAAACACGCATGTAGTAGCAGCAATCATCAATCTCTGCGAGGATGCAGCGGAGATATTACCACAGGAAATAATAAAGCACTTTTGGGAGTATGCCGATGGCTAGCTAGCTCGCATTGGCTAGAAAGTCGATCGTCGCTGTCTTCCACTGGGCGGGGGCGCCGAAGACGACGCGGCATTCCGTGGGCGTCCTAATCCGGAACGACAGGAGACCATCCAGGCATTACCTACTTCTCGATCGGATCGGAGCCGCTCAAGAGAGAGGCGTGCAGGGAAGTAACACCGGATCGTGTGAATTTTTTTCCCTCTCTCGATCAACCGACTAATCTAGAATAACGTACGTCGTCGATCTCTCCGTGCTCATCTCTGACTCAGCAGCACAATAGCGCGCATCGCGGTAGGTACATCGATCGTCCAATTCATTGCCATATATGGGATGATTATTGAATGACCACACGCACACTTGACAAGTTGACGGCTGATCGACACCGCATACACACCTGGACGTACGTGCACTTCGTACCACTAATTAATAAAGTGGCAAACCCGCCCTGACGTAGAGAAATGGTTCGGTATGCCACCCCACCCCACCACCGCTCGACAATGCATGAACACGTACGCAAAGAGAAATTAATGGCAGCCGTTTGGGTATGATTCAAATACAACCGTATAGGTGTTAGGTGCTCAACCTTTTTCGAAATTCGACCTAAGCAACGTTTGTTTCAAAATGGGTTAAGAGCATCTCCAAAAGGAAATGCAAAATTATTCATAAAAAACTGATTATGGGGGGCATACTAAATCTTTTTCATGGTGTAAACAAAAAAAGAACGCTCAAACAAAACTGGGCTACAAAAACGAACGCGCTCAAACAAAAATGGGCCACTCGTAGGTGCTGGTCGCTGGCCCAGTTGGCCTCTACCGTTGCCCCGTGCTGCTTGCCGATAGACATATTTCTTAATTTGTGTTGCTCAATGTATCATTACTGCTGCTGTCGCCGCACGCCGCCAAGGAATCGATTGCATCAAGGTATGAACTGTTCCTACGTCTTGATAATTGTTATTAGTTGCATCTTTGCTTGACCATTAACCGGAATTTTGTGAATAAAACATATTGTGCCACGTCATTCAGTAGATTGGTTGAGTCGATTAAACCTTGCAATGCAACTAGTGTTGTAATCGTCATCAGATGACGAAGATGATGGATTTTTTTTCTCGGCGTTACACATGTGGCGATGAATGCTGATGAATCCGATGAAGAAAAGAAATATTGTGGTTCTATTCACGGGCATAAAGTGCTTCGGCGAGACAGAATAGCAAGGCATCAGAGGCTATATCAAGATTATTTTTCAGAGAACCCTACGTACGGACATTTCTATTTCCGACGTCCGTATTGTATATTACATATATTTTTTGTATTTTTTATAAAAATTAGTGTACTCGTGCGTCTTATTAATCTTTAAATGCATGTTTCGAATGAGGTGTACATTGTTTGAACACTTATGGAAAGGGGTAGAACAACATGATGAATATTTTGTGCAAAAAAGGAATGTTGCTGGTATACTTGGTCTTTCTAGTCTGCAAAAGGTTACCGCGGCATTTCGGATGTTAACATATGAAGTTGCAGTTGATGCTACGGATGATTATATTCGTATTGGGGAGAGTACGGCTATTGAAAGTTTAAGAAGATTTGTAAGTGGTGTTGTGGACGTATTTGGTGGTGAGTACTTTCGATCACCTAATGAAGATGACACTGCTAGATTACTTGCCATTGGTGAAAGCAAAGGATTTCCTGGTATGCTTGGATCCATTGATTATATGCATTGGAGGTGGAAAATTGTCCATCGGCATGGCAAGGTATGTACACATGACATGTTCATGAGCCAACGATTATGCTAGAAGCTGTCGCAGATAAAGATCTTTGGATTTGGCATGCATTCTTTGGGATGCCTGGTTCGCACAACGACATCAACGTTTTGCACAGGTCGTCTTTGTTCGCGCGACTAGCTGAAGGTCAAGCTCCACTGGTCAATTATACCATTAATAACAACGAATATACAATGGGTTATTATCTAGCGGATGGTATATATCCCTCGTGGGCTACATTTGTGAAGACCATACCTGAACCACAAGGTAACAAGAAGAAATATTTTGTCACTACACAAGAAGCTTGTAGGAAAGACGTGGAAAGAGCTTTTGGGGTTCTTTAGTCTCGTTTCGCTATCGTTAGGGGCCAGCTCGTTTCTGGGACGAGCACACTCTCAGACTAATCATGAGGGCTTGTATCATTATGCACAATATGATTGTCACACCCGGTTTTGGAAGGCAAACCGAATGCGAACCATGTACGTGCCAGGATCAGTTATTCACGTACACAGCAGTTACATAATATGGACATCATCACACAGTGCTCAAAATAGTATTAAAAGGGAATAATAGTCGATTACATCGTACGTCTGAGATGTCCATATAGTTCTTACAATAAATCAAAGTGCGGAAAAGAAACGTAGATAACTGCGGCCTTCACAGGCAGCCGACTGGAGGTTGCCGCTAACCCACACCTAGAACTCGTCGTAGTCTTGGAACTCCTGGAAGTCTCCTTCCACAGCTTCATCTTCTCCTGAGCAGTGGTTGCAATGCTGACAACCTGGGGGGGGGTTTGGTGTGTAGAGCAAGGGTGAGTACACATCAACATAATCAGCAAGTATCCTGTTTGGCTGTAGTGGACTAGCTTTATGTGGGGATAAGTCAAGCAGTTGCTTTTAGTTGGTCAGATTATTACTTACTAGTAGAAAGCCAAGTTTTAGCATTAACCCAAGTTATTAACCCAAACGTACTCCTTTCCAAACGGAAAGAGTACCACTTACCAGCATCATAGTCATAACCAAAACCATCAATCTCATAACCACCTGTACCAAAGTATCTCTGATCAAGTACCACTAATCATTGGAGCTCCCTTGGTCGCTCATAACCGCGAGCACGGCTGATATATCAGTTTTCAAACACTCTGCAGAGGTTGTGCACTTTACCCACAAGCCGTGATTCCCATTCTGCCCGGAGATCATGACTCTCCATTGACCACTACCAAGGTGACCCAGCAGGGCATCACTACGTAGCCTTTACAAAGATTCCCCGGGGCTGTAGCCACCCGTTAGGTTTCCTAAATGTACCGCACTCCTCCCCAAGGGACAAATCAACCTTGGCAGAGCGAGCCGCATACACCGAGCCCCATTGATGGCACGACGGCTAAGTGAACTACACCCCGGATCCTCTAATTATTCAGCTAAGGGCATCCCATTCCACCCTCATGGTTGCACTGTTTTCCCGGGCGGTCATCCATAGAACAGGTCCTTACGGAGAGGCACTCGAGAAACCGCTCGAGCCCCCTTGAAGGTCACAAGTACAACATCATAATAAGAGAAGGGAAAACAACGTATCATAGATAATCTCATCATGTTCATTGATTAGAGTTGAGCAATAGCATAAAGCTAAACAGTAATAATCCAACCCAAATAGGTAAGCAAGGATAGGGATAACAAAAGCTAGTCAAACCTTAGGCATAAATATGTAAAGCGGGAGGTGAATTAAAGAATGAATAGGACAGAGATAGGTCAAGGGACACTTGCCTCCACCAACCGACTGCTGCTCAGGGGCTTCTCCTGCGAGTTCCTCGGGCTCTTCAACCAGATCGTTCTCTATGCGATTGCAAACATACATACATCCACACATTTAATACAAAAGAATAGTACACCATACAATAGAATGCAATAAGTAAACAGACGTTCTACGCGGGCTCGCGAGTATGGTTAAGAGAGAAAGAGAAAAAGACAGTCGAGAAACGATCACGTTACACGATTATAAATTAACCACTCGCTTAATGGAAAGAAATTTAATGTAGACACTATGTTTAGCGTAAAGTAAGGTCATGTTTCATGCCTAATTATTATAAGCAGGTGGAGATAAACAAAAAGGATGGTCGCGTGGCGAGACGCGCGACAAAGCTCTCTAAAACAAATTAAAAAGTTAATGACTCATCGCGCGACCGAGCACGCAACGAGACACTTCGCCTTAGTTACGAGGAGACGTTAAGCGTCGCGCGACGAAGCGCACGACGGCATACGTCGACTAAACTGAGTCCAAAGTGGAACGTCGCGTGAATACACACGCGGCGTTACACCTTAAACAACCTGAAACAAAAATGGATCGTCGCGCGACGAAGCGCACGACGCAACACAAGATAGAATCTGAATTTAGACAAATCCGTCGCGCGGCGAAGCGCGCGACGCAACACGCTAATTAACGAATAATCACCGCGAGCGCGGGCGAGCGAAAATACGGTCGGGCGAGGCCGGGACGGGAACGGGCGGCCGAACGGGGGGAGGGCGGTTGAACCGGCCCAGAGGGCGGTTGAACCGGCCAGGGGCGGCCGAGGCCGGGCAGGCACGGGGGCAGGGCGCGGGGGCGGCCGAGCCGGCCATGGCGGCCGAGCCGGGTGGCGGGATCGCCACCGTGCGCGGGGGAGGGGCGGGGAGCGCCGCCGGGCGGGCAGGGGCGAGCGGGCGCCGCCGCGGGCCAGGGGAGGGCGGGCAAGATCGCCGCCGCGGGGAGGGGCAGAGGGCGGGCGGGATCGCCGTGCCGGGGAGGGGTCGAGCGGGGGGGAAGGCCGAGGACGGGGAGCCGAGCGCCGCCGCGGGGAGGGGCCGAGCGGGCGGGCAGGGGCGCCGCCGCGGGGAGGGGTCGAGCGGGCGGGCAGGGGCGCCGCCGCGGGGAGGGGCCGAGCGGGCGGGCAGGGGCGCCGCCGCGGGGAGGGGCCGAGCGGGCGGGCAGGGGCGCCGCCGCGGGGAGGGGTCGAGCGGGCGGGCAGGGGTGCCGCCGCGCCGGGCAGGGACGGGGTCGGGCGCGGGCAGGGGGAAGAGGGAGGGTGCGCGCGCGGGGGAGAAGAGGAGGGAGAGAGAGAGAGAAGGGGAGGGGAGCTCACCTCGGGGTCCAAAATCCGGTGATCGCCGTCTCCAAACCCTAGGGCACCACGGGGAGAAAGAGGTGGAAGAGGGAGAGGAAAGTTGTTGCGCGGGAGATCCAAATGAGAGAGAGAGAGAGAGAAGGGGGCGCAGGGGGGGGGTTTGGGCGCCGGGGGCGCGCAGGCCGGGGCGGGCCGGGCCGGCTGAGCTGGGCTGGGCTAAGTTGGGCTGGGCCGAGCCACTTCGCGGATTGAAAACCCACGACGCGCGCGGACCACTAAACGGACTTAAAACGCGAACTGAAATCCGGAACGGAACGAGACGAACACTCATCATCAGACAAAGAAATGTGTTTCGGCATGATGCAACACCCATGACACTTAGGTTTTTGATTTATACATGACACGGACACATGCCGTTATACTGGTTTGAAATTGGGAAGAAGGAGCAAACGGGGAAAGAGAAAAGAGAGTAACGCCCGAATTCGGTGAGAGAAAAGAAGAAAAAATTCTACCCCCAAATTCAGGGCGTTACAAACCTATCCCCCTTAAAAGAATCTCGCCCTCGAGATTCAGGGTTGGCTAGCAAAGAGCTCAGGGTATTTAGCCATCAGATCATCTTCACGCTCCCAGGTTGCTTCTTCCTCAGAGTGATGATTCCATTTGACTTTGCACATTCTGATGGTCTTCCTTCGGGTGACTCTGTCTGCAACCTCAAGGATTTGCACTGGCTTCTCAACGTAGGTCAAGTCCTCCTGGACTTCAAGACCTTCCACTGACAACTGCTCTTCTGGCACACGCAAGCACTTCTTCAACTGAGACACATGAAAGACATCATGCACAGCAGACAAATTCTCGGGCAAACTGAGCTGATAGGCCACTTCTCCACGTCTTGCAAGAATCTGATACGGACCAATGTAGCGGGGTGCTAGCTTGCCTTTCACTCCGAATCTTCTGACTCCTCTGATCGGTGACACTTTCAGGTAGACAAAGTCTCCGACTTCGAAACTCAGCTCTCTTCTTCTTGTGTCTGCATAGCTTCGCTGCCTCGATTGCGCTATCTTCAGATTCTCTCGAACCATTTTGATGTTCTCTTCGGCTTCAAGCAAAATGTCTGGCCCAAACACTTGCTTTTCTCCAGGCTGATCCCATTGCAACGAAGTTCTGCAACTCCTTCCATAGAGCGCCTGAAATGGTGACATCTTCAAACTGGCCTGGTAACTGTTGTTATAGGAAAACTCCGCATAAGGCAATCTCTTGTCCCATCCGGACTGATCTTGCAACGCACAGGCTCTCAACATGTCTTCAAGAATTTGATTGGTTCTTTCGGTCTGGCCATCTGTCTGCGGATGATAAGCTGAACTGAAATTCAGATGCGTGCCCAAAGCTTCATGCAACTGCTGCCAGAAATGAGAGGTGAACTGTGTTCCTCTGTCTGACACTATCTTCTTTGGCACACCATGAAGACAAACGATCCGAGACATATACAATTCTGCCAATACTGCACTGCTGTAATTGGTCTTGACAGGTATGAAGTGGGCTGACTTGGTCAAACGGTCCACTACTACCCAAATGGAATCGTAGCCGGCTCGAGTGCGAGGCAATCCGACTATGAAATCCATACCAATTTCGTCCCATTTCCACTGAGGGATCTGCAACGGTTGCAACAATCCAGCAGGTCTCTGGTGCTTTGCCTTAATTCTTCGACAACTATCGCACATAGCCACATGCTCTGCGATTTCCCTTTTCATTCCGTACCACCAGAATTTCTTCTTCAGATCCTGATACATCTTCTCACTGCCAGGGTGAATCGAATAGGCTGTCTCATGAGCCTCCTTAAGGATCAACTCCCGAATGGACTGGACATTGGGAACACACAAGCGGTCTTTGAACCATATCACGCCTTCTGCATCTTCTCGAAAATCTTTGCCTTTGCCATCTAGAATCAGTCGCCGAATCTCACTGATCTTCTCATCACTCTTCTGCGCTTATTTGACTTCGCGCTCTAAGGTAGGTTCCAACTCAACTGTGACTCCTCGCGAATTGTTCAGAAACCCGAGACTCAACCTGTCAAACTCTTTGGCCAACTCATAAGGCATCGGACGAGCGACCATCAGATTGACTTGACTCTTTCTGCTCAAAGCATCTGCCACTACGTTTGCTTTGCCTGGATGGTAATGAATCTCCAACTCATAGTCTTTGATCAACTCTAAGCATCTTCGTTGCCTCATGTTCAACTCTGACTGAGTGAATATGTACTTCAGACTCTTGTGGTCTGTGTAAACATCACATTTCTGTCCATACAGATAGTGCCTCCATGACTTCAGTGCGTGAACCACTGCTGCCAACTCTAGGTCATGGATTGGGTAATTCTTCTCGTGAACCTTCAACTGTCGGGACGAGTAAGCCACAACTCTTCCCTCTTGCATCAACACACATCCCAAACCGGTGTAACAAGCATCACAATACATCGAGAAAGGCTTGTGCACGTCAGGCAAGACTAAGACAGGCGCTGTAGTCAACTTCTCTTTCAGCGCTTCAAAGGCCTCTTGGCATTTCTGGGTCCACTTGAACTCAACTTTGTTGCCTAGCAACGCTGTCATTGGTTTCGCAATCTTCAAAAACCCTTCAATGAATCGCCGATAATATCCGGCCATTCCAATGAAACTCTTGATTCCTCGAGCATCTGTTGGCGCTTTCCAGTTCAGAATGTCTGCCACTTTCTTCGGATCCACAGCCAAACCTTCTTTGTTGATTATATGACCCAAGAACAGGACTTCACTGATCCAGAACTCACACTTGCTCAACTTTTCATACAACTGGTGCTCTCGCAATCTTCGCAATACCATCCTCAAATGACTTGCATGCTCTTCTTCGCTTTGAGAATAAACCAGAATGTCATCAATGAATACCACCACAAATTTATCAAGATAATCCATGAATACACTGTTCATCAAGTTCATGAAGAACGCTGGCGCATTGGTCAAACCAAAAGACATCACTGTGAACTCATACAAACCATACTTGGAAATGAATGCCGTCTTCGGAATGTCCGAAGGTCGGATCCTGAGCTGATGATAACCTGACCTCAGATCAATCTTGGAGAACACACTGGCTCCTCTCAACTGGTCGAACAGATCTTCTATTCTGGGCAAGGGATACTTGTTCTTGATCGTGACTTTATTCAAAGCTCGATAATCGATGCACATCCTTTTGGTGCCGTCTTTCTTTTCCACGAATAGGACAGGGGCGGCCCAAGGCGAGGTGCTTGGCCGAATGTAACCTTTCTCTGACAGCTCATCAATTTGCTTCTTAAGTTCATCCAACTCTGGTCCAGATATTCTGTAAGCTCTCTTAAAGATGGGGGTGGTTCCAGGAAGAAGCTCTATGGCAAATTCAACTTTCCGCTCTGGTGGCATACCCGGTAAGTCCTTTGGAAACACATCTGGGAACTCAGACACAACCTTGATACTCTCAATTGGGTCTGGTTCACTGCTATCAACAGCTATCTGATAACAACTTCCTTTCTTTGGCTCAGGCGGGACTAACTCGGTCACCACTTCCTCTCCTAGTGGGGACACCAACTTGATGGTCCTTTTATCACAACTGATAACTGCCTGATACTTATCTAGCCAATTCATCCCTAGGATGACATCTATTCCCTGAGTACCCATTACTATAAGGTTGGCGGGAAACGCTATCCCCCTTATTTCCACACTTATATTCAAACAAATGCTATCGGCTCGAATTCTACCACCGGCTGAGTCAATTTGAATGGGGTTTGACATGGTAGTAATTGGAAGATTATGTGCTTCTACCCATGATGCAGTAACGAAAGAATGCGTTGCTCCAGTATCAAATAACACTTCTGCAATATGGGAGTCGACTGGGAACATACCTACTATCATGCCGGGGGTCTCCTGAACTGCTTCAGCCTCCAAGTGGTTCAGCCTTCCATGATTATAGCGCGGCTGAGAGCGATTGCCTGCTCCAGACTGAGGCACATTCTGCTTTGCTGGGGCACTGGGGCCTGACTGCTGCTGGGCTGCCTTCTTCGGACATTGCATCACCCAGTGGCCTTGCTCTCCACAGTGGAAACATGCCCTGTTTCCAACCTGAGCTGGTGCTGCCTGATTGTTCTGCTGATTTGCTGGGGCAGGAAGACGAGGTGCCTGCTGATTCTGCTTCTGAAACTGACCTCCTGACTGATTGCTCTGACGGTTCTGGTACTGGTGCTGAGGATACTGTCTTTGGAACTGCTGATGCTGAGGTGGACGCTGGTTCTGCCTGAACTGCTGAGGTTGACTGCCTGAGAAACGAGGACGGCTGCTGCTTCCAGGCTGGGGTCCACTGATCTTGCGCTTACGATCTTCCATCTCTTTACGCTTCCTTTCTGTCATGATTGCTCTGTCAATCAGGTGCTGGAATGTCGGGAAGGTGTGATTCATCAGTTGGTACTGCAGAGGGTCAACCAAGCCTCTCAGGAAACGGTACTGCCGCTTGGCGTCAGTGTTGACATCTTCAGGAGCATAGCGAGACAATTGCAGAAACCTGTCTCGGTATTCACTGACAGACAACGACCCTTGCTTGAGAGCCAGGAACTCCTCTTTCTTCACTGTCATCAGACCTGCAGGAACATGGTACTGACGAAAGCTACCTCTGAACTCTTCCCAAGTGATGGCGTCAGGGTGGGCATGGGTGGCGAGATAAGACTCCCACCATGACTGGGCTGCTCCTCTCAACAGACGGGGACCATACAAGACTTTCTCCCTGTCATCGCACTGAGCGGTATGCAACTCCCGCTCCACAGTGCTCAGCCAATCTTCAGCATCCATGGGGTCAGAGGAATGAGCGAACGTTGGCGGATGACCTCTCATGAATTCAGCACGCTTGTCTCTAGGCATCTGAGGCATCTGAGGCTGAGGTGGGGCCTGCTGCTGTTGCTGCTGCTGCTGCTGAATGGCGGCCAAAGTCTGACCGATGGCTTGAACTGCCTGAGTCTGCATCAGAAACATCTGCTTGATGGACATCGGGGGCGGGGGCGGCAGGTGCTGCTGCTGAGGCACCTCATCCTGTTGAGCGGCTCGCTCCTGCTGAGCACGCCTTCCTCCTCTACGCCTGTTCTCTGACATCTGCAGAATGCAACCACACATCAGAACTGATCTGGCAAATCTTGCAGCATAAGAAGAGAGAATAGAATTCTTCAACAGCACTGAACAGATGAGCATCTTCACTGATCTCCAACACAGACCACATAGCTTCTCAGATAAAGAGGAAAGTGGAGTAAAAGGTTCCCAACTATATAACTAACTTTATTAACATAATAGGTAAACCAAAATGCAGGGGATACCCACACTCTGGTGACAATCATTACAAAGATCCAAACCAAACATAGTTCATCATGACAAACATAAATGCACAGGATATAGCAAACTACCCTGTCTAACTAAGACCAACTAAGACCGAGACTAACGCTAAGACTGAAGCTTCTATGTATATATATATTTCGTATTAACTACAAGATCCAACTCTAACGATCTATGGTTCTAGAGTTATCTTGGTCTTGCAGTCGGGATTGCCATAAGACTGGTGTCCACGCTGAGGTGAGCGGTACGGATGCTGAGTCCCGACGGGAGCGGGGGAACCACCATCCAAGTGACGACGTTCCGCGCGCTCAGCCCGCAACAGGGCAATCTCAGCACGAGCCCTACTCAGCTCGTCTAATGCATGGTCCAGCTCCGTGTTTAGCACGGCGGCTAGGTTGACTGTGCTGCTCAACCTAGGATTGCCCTCACCAACAGGTGAGACAATCACGCCTCCTGTGCTGCCAGATGGACGGCGGGGGTAATATTTCAGGTCAAGACCGTCAGCTGCCCCACCGAAAACCGAGCAGTAGTGCGAAAGCGCACGCCGTGCAGCATCTTGCATGGCTGCCTCAGCTGAGTCCCGCTCAGAGATAGAATAGTGCTCTGAGCAGACCTCAGCACCCTGGAGACTGTTCTCCGGACAGCGCACCAAGCAGGTTGCCTCCCAGCGGTCCGGGTGGACCCCACGACTATGCTGGTAGACCACACAGCGATACTCGACGGACCAAGTATGCCGGTCAAATGCCTGACGTAGCAGGGTGTCGAGCGCATCGTGGAAGTGACACCCGCGAGCAGCGTCGCGAGTGATGGGTCGAGCAACCCATCCTTCCGGCTCAAGGTTAGCAGAGAAGTCGGTGTCGTGGCTTGAGCTGTCGTCGCCTCCTCCGTCGTCTGGGTCTCCTCCAGCAGCTACTCCAGAAGCTGGGACGCCTAGTGGTGGTGCAGGGAGCGGCTCCAGAGGAAGCACAGGGGAGCAGCTCCTCACAGACTCTATCTCCTGGTGGAGCGAGAAAGAAGAGCCCTGCTGCTCCTGCTCCTGTCGTCGACGTTCCTGCTCCTCATGCAGGCGGTGGTGCAGTCTCTCCAAGTGGCTGGACTGTCCGGCCACTGGACGGCGAAGCGGACGCTCAGCAAGGCGGGAGGGTAAGAAGGGGATGACTGACTTTCGTGCAGTGTGTCTAAGTCGAGCCATCTACAAAAGACATCGCAAGCAAAAGGGTGAGAACAAAATTAATATGACCAGCCAATGATGAATCATAAGTGAATGAAGGATTAGAACAAAACATTTTTTTTCAGCAAGGTATAATATATAGTAGAACATAGGTTTTGTCGGTATGACCAACTTTTGAAGGGATATCAAAGTCAAGGAAGGGACAGAGGTCCATAGTCCTTAGAACGACCATTCTACTCTAGGTTAGCGGTCCTACAGTCAGCATGGCTCTGATACCACTTATGTCACACCCGGTTTTGGAAGGCAAACCGAATGCGAACCATGTACGTGCCAGGATCAGTTATTCACGTACACAGCAGTTACATAATATGGACATCATCACACAGTGCTCAAAATAGTATTAAAAGGGAATAATAGTCGATTACATCGTACGTCTGAGACGTCCATATAGTTCTTACAATAAATCAAAGTGCGTAAAAGAAACGTAGATAACTGCGGCCTTCACAGGCAGCCGACTGGGGGTTGCCGCTAACCCACACCTAGAACTCGTCGTAGTCTTGGAACTCCTGGAAGTCTCCTTCCACAGCTTCATCTTCTCCTGAGCAGTGGTTGCAATGCTGACAACCTGGGGGGGGTTTGGTGTGTAGAGCAAGGGTGAGTACACATCAACATACTCAGCAAGTATCCTGTTTGGCTGTAGTGGACTAGCTTTATGTGGGGATAAGTCAAGCAGTTGCTTTTAGTTGGTCAGATTATTACTTACTAGTAGAAAGCCAAGTTTTAGCATTAACCCAAGTTATTAACCCAAACATACTCCTTTCCAAACGGAAAGAGTACCACTTACCAGCATCATAGTCATAACCAAAACCATCAATCTCATAACCACCTGTACCAAAGTATCTCTGATCAAGTACCACTAATCATTGGAGCTCCCTTGGCCGCTCATAACCGCGAGCACGGCTGATATATCAGTTTTCAAACACTCTGCAGAGGTTGTGCACTTTACCCACAAGCCGTGATTCCCATTCTGCCCGGAGATCATGACTCTCCATTGACCACTACCAAGGTGACCCAGCAGGGCATCACTACGTAGCCTTTACAAAGATTCCCCGGGGCTGTAGCCACCCGTTAGGTTTCCTAAATGTACCGCACTCCTCCCCAAGGGACAAATCAACCTTGGCAGAGCGAGCCGCATACACCGAGCCCCATTGACGGCACGACGGCTAAGTGAACTACACCCCGGATCCTCTAATTATTCAGCTAAGGGCATCCCATTCCACCCTCATGGTTGCACTGTTTTCCCGGGCGGTCATCCATAGAACAGGTCCTTACGGAGAGGCACTCGAGAAACCGCTCGAGCCCCTTGAAGGTCACAAGTACAACATCATAATAAGAGAAGGGAAAACAGCGTATCATAGATAATCTCATCATGTTCATTGATTAGAGTTGAGCAATAGCATAAAGCTAAACAGTAATAATCCAACCCAAATAGGTAAGCAAGGATAGGGATAACAAAAGCTAGTCAAACCTTAGGCATAAATATGTAAAGCGGGAGGTGAATTAAAGAATGAATAGGACAGAGATAGGTCAAGGGACACTTGCCTCCACCAACCGACTGCTGCTCAGGGGCTTCTCCTGCGAGTTCCTCGGGCTCTTCAACCAGATCGTTCTCTATGCGATTGCAAACATACATACATCCACACATTTAATACAAAAGAACAGTACACCATACAATAGAATGCAATAAGTAAACAGACGTTCTACGCGGGCTCGCGAGTATGGTTAAGAGAGAAAGAGAAAAAGACAGTCGAGAAACGATCACGTTACACGATTATAAATTAACCACTCGCTTAATGGAAAGAAATTTAATGTAGACACTATGTTTAGCGTAAAGTAAGGTCATGTTTCATGCCTAATTATTATAAGCAGGTGGAGATAAACAAAAAGGATGGTCGCGTGGCGAGACGCGCGACAAAGCTCTCTAAAACAAATTAAAAAGTTAATGACTCGTCGCGCGACCGAGCACGCAACGAGACACTTCGCCTTAGTTACGAGGAGACGTTAAGCGTCGCGCGACGAAGCGCACGACGGCATACGTCGACTAAACTGAGTCCAAAGTGGAACGTCGCGTGAATACACACGCGGCGTTACACCTTAAACAACCTGAAACAAAAATGGATCGTCGCGCGACGAAGCGCACGACGCAACACAAGATAGAATCTGAATTTAGACAAATCCGTCGCGCGGCGAAGCGCGCGACGCAACACGCTAATTAACGAATAATCACCGCGAGCGCGGGCGAGCGAAAATACGGTCGGGCGAGGCCGGGACGGGAACGGGCAGCCGAACGGGGGGAGGGCGGTTGAACCGGCCCAGAGGGCGGTTGAACCGGCCAGGGGCGGCCGAGGCCGGGCAGGCACGGGGGCAGGGCGCGGGGGCAGGGCGCGGGGGCGGCCGAGCCGGCCATGGCGGCCGAGCCGGGTGGCGGGATCGCCACCGCGCGCGGGGGAGGGGCGGGGAGCGCCGCCGGGCGGGCAGGTGCGAGCGGGCGCCGCCGCGGGCCAGGGGAGGGCGGGCGAGATCGCCGCCGCGGGGAGGGGCAGAGGGCGGGCGGGATCGCCGCGCCGGGGAGGGGTCGAGCGGGGGGGAAGGCCGGGGACGGGGAGCCGAGCGCCGCCGCGGGAGGGAGGCCGGGCGGACGAGCCGGGGGCGGGCGCCGAGCGCCGCCGCGGGGAGGGCGAGCGGGCGGGCAGGGGCGCCGCCGCGGGGAGGGGCCGAGCGGGCGGGCAGGGGCGCCGCCGCGGGGAGGGGTCGAGCGGGCGGGCAGGGGCGCCGCCGCGGGGAGGGTCCGAGCGGGCGGGCAGGGGCGCCGCCGCGGGGAGGGGCCGAGCGGGCGGGCAGGGGCGCCGCCGCGGGGAGGGGTCGAGCGGGCGGGCAGGGGCGCCGCCGCGCCGGGCAGGGACGGGGTCTGGCGCGGGCAGGGGGAAGAGGGAGGGTGCGCGCGCGGGGGAGAAGAGGAGGGAGAGAGAGAGAGAGAAAAGGGGAGGGGAGCTCACCTCGGGGTCCAAAATCTGGTGATCGCCGTCTCCAAACCCTAGGGCACCACGGGGAGAGAGAGGTGGAAGAGGGAGAGGAAAGTTGTTGCGCGGGAGATCCAAATGAGAGAGAGAGAGAGGAGGGGGCGCAGGGGGGGGTTTGGGCGCCGGGGGCGCGCAGGCCGGGGCGGGCCGGGCCGGCTGAGCTGGGCTGGGCTAAGTTGGGCTGGGCCGAGCCACTTCGCGGATTGAAAACCCACGACGCGCGCGGACCACTAAACGGACTTAAAACGCGAACCGAAATCCGGAACGGAACGAGACGAACACTCATCATCAGACAAAGAAATGTGTTTCGGCATGATGCAACACCCATGACACTTAGGTTTTTGATTTATACATGACACGGACACATGCCGTTATACTGGTTTGAAATTGGGAAGAAGGAGCAAACGGGGAAAGAGAAAAGAGAGTAACGCCCGAATTTGGTGAGAGAAAAGAAGAAAAAATTCTACCCCCAAATTCAGGGCGTTACAATGATAGTAGAGGACGAGCGTGAGGATGAAGATGATTTCAATTATGAAGGGGTGGGCAAAAAGGTGAAGATTTCTCGTGACAAAACACCAGAACTAGAGGAGCTCATATAAAATTATAAGAAAATAAAGGATAAACGTACTCACAGTAAGCTTCAAGATGATCTCATTGAGCACTTGTGGCAACATCATCCAGACCTCCACAAATAAATTTCTTTATGTTCATTTGTTCTTTGGATACTTTTACTTTAAATAATCCATATACATTTGTAATTTTCTTGGATTTATGTTCTAGTTTAATAATATTATAGTTCACATACTTAGTCCTTTTTGTGCCTTCGCTGGAATGATTACCGGAACCATAATAGAGAAACAAAGATGATAGTATCTGTAACAAACCAAATATATGCAATGTGTTGACAGCTATGAAATGTAACAAATGACATGAATGACATATGCACTATCAGACTACATGAGCAGCAAAGCGCTAAATAGGTACGAAATGTCACAAATGACAACAACTGGAATATGCAGTAACATACTACATGAAAATGCACTAACTCCATCAATATTCAGTTTCTCCATAGACTTGTGGGCCCCAATAACATTGTACCTCCAAGGCCATTACCACCCATCCGATCGCAACGAGGCCAAAAGGCTGAAACACAGGAGCAGGGACTTCGCAATAGTCGAGGGCCAGCTTTACAAAAAGGGTATCAGCCAGCCTATGCTGAAATGCATAACTGAAACCGAAGGCCTAGATATCCTCTGCGAAGTCCACGGCAGAGCCTGTGGGTCACACTCAGGACCAAGGGCCCTCGTAGCTGTTGGAACTTGCTCTCTGCCGCAAGGGGATCCAACGGGGGGAGTAATGACGTAAACAGGGTTCTCGCGCAAGATGGCAATAGCTCTGTTAACCTAGCCTCTCACGGGCACTGTGCGGGGGTATTTATAGGTATCTGAGTGCCCAGCGTCCTGTGTTAAGGACGCATGTGCCCTCAGACACCTAGGTTATCTCTAGAATATTCCTATAAAGCAGGGTTACAGACTGTAATTACAGGGATGCCTTTACAAATTAGACCCGTAACATGCAGCGGCCACGTAGGGCCCGTTACAATGGGCCGGATCACACGTGGGCCTTTGTGCTGGACGAGGCCGCACGGTGGGATGACCTCGTCGCAGGTCTTCGTCTGATGTCGTATCGGGCGAAGGGTGCCTTCGCCCGTTGTCTTGTCTCTGTTGGACCGACGACCACGGCGAAGGCCTCGAGCGGAGGGTGACGTCTTCGCCTTCGCCCCAACATTTGCCCTCCGAGGGACCAGTTCGACTAAGTCATCTGGTGCCGAAGACGTCGCTAGATGGTGGAGACGCTGCCCTCGCTCGAAGTGGTTCCGCGGGGGTTTTTGACATGACCGTTGATTGACACCGTACTGTTGGACTGCGGGTTTCCCGAAGCGCCGCGCCCTGTGTATAAAAGGGGGCGGGGGGGCGCGTTTTGAATTTTATCCTTCCGCGCTCCGTAAAAACCCTAGCCGCCTTTTCCACCGTCTTGCTGCTCGTCTGCCCTCCTTGCTCCTGTTCGCCGGAGATCTGGCTCGAGTGAAGCAAACCGCCCGCCGCCACCGACGGTACGTAGCGATGCCGACCTCTTCTTCTTCCGCTGCCGCTACGCCGCCGGCCGACGCGTCGTCTGAGGAAACGCTGAGTACTGTGGCGGCGGAGGAGTTGCGCGCCGGCGATACGGTTGATTTTGGTGTGTCGCGGATGTCGTCGGTCCGCGTGCAAGATATGCAGCGGCTGGGTTACTTTGGCAACGGAGTCGCTCGTGTCCTGGGGACGGAGGAAGTCCCCGCGCCGGAAGGTGACTTGGTTGTGTTCGAGGCGTTCTTCGCCGCCGGTCTCCGCCTGCCTGCGCACCGATTTGTTGGAGAAGTCCTGCGCAGATTTAGCGTTCAGATCCATCAGCTGACTCCGAATGCCGTGGTGGCACTGTCGAAGTATGTCTGGGCGACGACTTCGTACGGCGGTCAGCCATCAGTCGAAGTCTTCGCGAAGTACTATTGCCTGCAATGGCAGAAGAGGATGATTAGGGATGAAGTTGCCCAGTTTGGGTCCTGTACATTTACGCCGAAGACCGGCAAGACCACGATGAAGGTAGTGGAGTTGGTTCCCTGTGCCCGCAACAAGTGGGGCAATTGGCAAGATTTCTGGTTCTACGTTGCAGAGGGTACCGTCGAAGACCATCCGGGGCTACCCGTGTCTGAGATGTGCTCGCATTTCTACTCAGCATACCCGCCATTTGAAGTGGCGGAGGAGGATGCGGACGAAGGGGCCCTTTGGTGCGCCGCCGGCCTGAGCAGTGGGCGGGATTTGGTTGAGGAATTTATTGCGTACGGGGTATGGCCTTTGGCGCATGTCTGGGCATTGGGCGAAGTGTGCCCTCGCCGGATGCCTTCCCATTGTGGGAAGCTGGTGCGAAGTCCTGTCTTCGCGCTGGATCTGCATAGCCGCGGACAATGGGGCGGTGCGGATCGTTGGTCGGTACGTGCCGAGGACAGAGGGCCAGCGTAGCTGGGATATCCGCGGGTCGAATGACCGTTTGAACAGGGTTTTTGAATTGAATGGACTGTCGTATGGCGGTTATCCCGGCCAGGACGATGTGGATCGTCGCGGGAAGAAATCGGTGGTAGAGTCTGGAGACGACCCCGCGCCGGCGGCCGCCCTGTCCTCTAAGAAGAGGAAACTAGGTACTGCTATGGGAGGACTTGGGGTTTCCGATGGTTTTGCTAGAGAATTGATGAGGACATGCGCGGCCCCGAGGGGAAGGATGTCTTCGCCCGAGCTCCGGGAGTCTTCGGCACGGATGCTGAGGGTTACCGGGGGTTGGTGGCCTAGGAATGTTCCTATCCCCCGCGCGGCCGGCGAAGACTTTTTTACATCTCGCATGGTTCGTGAGTGGAAAGTGTTTCCTTACGGGCGGAATATTGTTGCTGTTGTGTCGGCAGTGATGGACAAGGATCGCCAAGGAGCTGCACAGAAGCGCCAGGCGGTCGTCAAGCTTTATGAAGCCAGGCCGAAGAGGCAGCGGGGGGCTGCGAAGGCTACGGCCCCCGGCGGAGGTCAGCCGCCGTTGGCGGCGAAGTCAGCCATCCCTGCATCCAGCAGGGCGCCGGAGGTTGCGGCTGCCGCCGGTGGTTCCAAGACTGCGAAGGCCGCACCGGCGTCCGGCAGGGTGCCGGAGGCTGTGAAGTTGGCCCGAGGGTTGCCGCCGCCGGGCAAGCGCGACGCCGACTTTGCCACCGACATTAGTGTGGACGACTATCTTGTTGGTAAGACGCTGGCTTGGCTTTTTTTGATTTGTTGATACGTCGCAGGGTCGGACGAAGGCCAACTTGTCGTTGTTCCGCCTGCCGCGGCGACCACGGCGGCTGCCGTAATGCCAAAGGCGAAGGGTGGTGCTTTTAGTGCTGGCGGCGAGATGCCGACACTTGCTGCTGTGAGGGACGAGGCGGGCGCTGTGTCCCGCCGGCTGGAGGAGATGAAGGAGGCACTATGTCAGGTACATTGAGCTAGACTTCGGTTCGGTTTTTTTTTCGGCTTTGTTGGGGCTGTGGTCTTACGTGTGTTTTGCAGGCGGCTGACTTCGCCGGTCGTGTGGCGTCGGGGGCCCTTATGGCCGTTGTGTCTGCCGAAGTCGAGAGACTTCGGACGCAACATGCTGACGCTGTCCGGGAAAAATCGGCCGCCGACAGCAAGTGCCGCAAGCTGGCGGACAAGGTGGCCGTGCTGGAGGGTGAGAAAACTGACCTCCGGCGCCAACTGGCGGAGGAGAGGAGGGAGGCCAATGAGGCCCTCGCCAAGGCACAGGCTGCGCAGGCGGAGGCCAATTTGGCGCGGGTGGAGGGCGGTCTTGCCAAGGAACGCGCCGAGCAGTTGGAGGAGCGGCTCCGCGCCCTGCAGAGCCGTGTGGAGAGGGTCGAAGCCGCGACGCGCACGGAGGCTGAGCGGACTCGCAAACAGCTTATGGATTCATACCATGAGCTGGGCGCACGGACCGCTGAGTTCGAAGTGCCGGACCGAGAGCCCGGACTTCGCTGCCTGGAGTGGGTGCAGGAGGAGTTGCAGGCGCTCCCCACCATCGTGGAGGGGTTTATGTCTTATGCTTCCCTGGTCACCTGCGAGGGGGCGATGAACGCGCTCTCTCGCGAAGGGTGTCGGCACTATGAAGTCTTCGACCAAGCTGATGAAGATTTCGAGCGTGATATCTACAAGGTCGAGGACTCTGTAGTGAAGGAGTCCGCCGGAGCCCTCTACGACCGGATGTGGGGCCCCCATGGTCGAGAGGTGGTCAGGGAACGGGCCGAGACGGCGAGGGGTCATGTAATGTCTGGCCTTTGTTTGGTGTTTGTTGGATGTGGGCTATGTATGGGTTTGCTGAATTTGTGTTCTGTCTCAGGCGACGCGTGGTGAGAGGGTGGATGACTTTGGGGCTTTGAACAGCACGCTGCCTGACCCGGAGTCGAACCCGGCGGAGGTCGCCCTGGAGCCGCTCCCGGAGACCGCCGAAGGCGCCCCTGAAGCCCCCGCGGCCGCTGCCGCCGGCGAAGGCTCACCCCCGGAGACCGCCGAAAGCGTTCCTGATGCCCCCGCAGCCGCTGCAGCCGGCGAAGGCCCGCCGCCAACTGCTGTGCCGAGGGTTGAAGATCCTGCGACGGTGGCGGCGGAGGCGACGGCGGAGGCTCCCGCAACGGCTGGGTCCTCGCAGGTGGCATAATGGGTGTGGGTAGTTAGGGAATTTTGGATATGTTGCTGAATCTTGGTTGCTGCGCAGGTTCAAGATTTTGGGCCTACGCACGCAACTGCCACTACTAATTTTTTGGCGGCTTCGACCGTGGATGATGTTAATAAATCGGATGGGTCTACATCTAAGTTTTCTGATTTTGGTGACTCCGGGAGCTCGATTGAGTGGACTGAGGAGTCGTCGGATGAGGACTTGGACTATTTTGCGGCCTTGGATGTGGCAGCGGCGGAGGCGTCACCGCGCACTGCGGATGCAGAAGATGTGCCTGGTCCGAGTACTGGGCGTAGGCGGCGAAGGGCGGTTGCGAAGCGTAGAGTGAGTGGGGCGGGCGGCGGTCGACTTCGTGTGAGTAGGGCCGGCCGGCAGGAACTGTTGTCCTTGTCGGCCGCCGTGAGTACGGGTGAGGGGGAATTGTGGAGTCTTTTTGCGGGTGAGGAGCTTAGGATAATGTTATTCAACTATAGGGAGATGGGAATTATTCCGAAGGCTGAGCCGATGTAGAGTGTGATGCCCTCGCTTGTACATGTGTAATGGATTGTATGATGAAGTTGTGTGCCCTCGCACGTTTGGTTATGCTAGCGAAGACGTTACGCACTTGGTCGGGTGTAATTGCTATGCTGGACTGGTGTGCGTGTAGTCGGTCTTTGCGCGGACTGTTGCACGGACAGGTGTAATTGTTATCGCGCTAGCCCGGCTGCGCCTGTAGGCGACTTTTGCACGGATAGTCTCCACGGTAGACTTCGGTTTTCGCACTTGTTGTGCTAGTCCGGCTGCACCCTTAGGCGACTTCTGCACGGTGAGTCTCCGCGGTAGACTTCGGTTTTTCGCACTTGTTGTGCTAGTCTGGCTGCACCCTTAGGTGACTTCTGCACGGTGAGTCTTCGCGACAGACTTCGATTTTTCGCACTTATTGTGCTAATCCGGCTGCACCCTTAGGCGACTTCTGCATGGTAAGTCTTTGCGGTAGACTTCGATTTTTCGCACTTATTGTGCTAATCCGGCTGCACCCTTAGGCGACTTTTGCACGGTATGTCTTCGCGGTAGACTTCGATTTTTCGCACTTATTATGCTAATCCGGCTGCACCCTTAGGCGACTTCTGCACGGTAAGTCTTCGCGGTAGAGTTCGATTTTTCGCACTTATTGTGCTAATCCGGCTGCACCCTTAGGCGACTTCTGCATGGTGTTGTCGCACGCGAGGGTGGCTAGCGCTGAGCCTCGCGGTGACTTCGTATTGGTCGAATGTCGAAGACCGTCGTCGCGGTCTTTTTTCGACGCATGTTTTTGCGGGGGATTTTTCACTTGTATATTACATGGCTCCGCCTCGTTAAAAACCTCACCCCCCGGGAGGAAAAGAGTGCGGGCTAGAATAAGATTGTTTTTTCGAATTACAAGGGCGAATCAGCCCTCATGAGTCAAACAAAAAATTTGCGGAGGCTGTCGATGTTCCAGGAGTGCTCCAGGTCTTCGCCGTTTGGCGTTGTGAGCATGTAAGCGCTGGGGGAAGCTTTCGTCTTGACTATGAAGGGGCCCTCCCACCTGGGCTCCAGCTTGCCCCTGGACTCTGTCCGAGCTGTTCGGACGAGTACGAGGTCCCCTTCGCTGAATTCCCTCGGGATGACTGCGTGGTCGCGCCATGCCTTTGTCTGGGCTTGGTATTTGTTTAGAGCCTGTAGGGCGAAGACTCGGTCTCCATCGATGAGATCCTTTGAAGTGGGCTCGTCCACGTCGGGGACGGCTGACGGAACTGTTCGCGGGGACCCATGTTTTATTTCTTGTGGGGTCATGGCCTCTGATCCGTATAGAAGGCGGCAAGGAGTGAACCCTGTCGCCCTGCACTCAGTCGTGTTTAGTGCCCAGACCGCCTCGAGTAACAAATCGGCCCACCTGCCCTTTTTTCATCGAGGAGCATCTTTTTGACAGCTGTGAAGATTTTTCCATTGGCGCGCTCCACAACTCCGTTGGACTGCGGGTGGTATACTGAGGCGAAGGCGAGCTTGGTGCTGATGGAGAAGCAAAAATCCTTGAAGTCTTGGCTGTCAAACTGCTTGCCGTTGTCGACTGTTAGTTCGGACGGTACTCCGAAGCGGCAAACGATGTTTTGCCAAAAGATTTTTTGGGCAGTCTTTGATGTTATTGTGGAGACAGCCCTTGCCTCGATCCATTTGGTGAAGTATTCGACAGCGACGAAGGCGAACTTAAGGTTCCCCTGAGCCGTGGGTAGGGGCCCGACGATGTCTAGGCCCCAGTGCTGGAGAGGCCATGTGTGAGCTATCAGCTTTGTGAATTGCGAAGGGCTGCCTGATCGAGGGGAAAACTTCTGGCAGGCTTCGCAGGACCTTGCGACCCGATTTGCGGCGCATATCATTGCGGGCCAGTAGAAGCCTTGGCGGATCACCTTAGCAGCTAGGGCCCTTGGCCCTGCGTGAGAGCCGCAGGTGCCACTGTGGACTTCGCGTAGGATCTAGAGACCTTCGATTTCGGTGACGCATTTGAGCATTGGCTGACTGACCCCCTTCTTGTAGAGTTGGCCTTCAATCAGTGCGAAGTCTCGGCTGCGATGTTTGAGGCGCTTGGCCTCATTGATGTCGGTTGGGTGATAATACCCCTGTAGGAACAGAGTTATTGGTGCCCGCCAGTCTTCGGTCATGATAAGGTTGACTATGCGGTGGCCCTCGCTGTCATTGGTTATTTGGAGCCCTTCGGGGCTCCGGACGGCTGGTGTGCCGGTGACATGGTAGAACACGTCGGAGGGCAGGGACTCGCCTCTGGCGGCAGCCTTGGCCAATGCATCAACCTCTTCATTCTTGGCCCGGTCGACATGCTGCAAAGTGAATCCCTTGAATTGTCTCTCGAGACTTCGGATGGCCGCGAGGTATTGCATGAGTGCGGGGTCTTTTGCTGTATAGTCTTTCTCGACCTGGCCGGCAACTACCTTGGAGTCTGTTCTGATGATGCAGGTGGTGACCCCAAGGGCCCTCAGCTTGCGGAGACCGAGGATGACTGCTTCGTATTCTGCTATGTTATTTGTGCATCTGTCGGATTCTAGAGCGAAGCTGAGGCGAGCCGCATATCTGTGCTTGACTCTGGTTGGTGAGGTGATGACTGCCGCGGCGCCTGCCCCCGCATGGCACCAAGCGTCGTCGCAATGGATCGTCCAAACCTTCTCCGCGGACGGGTCCGGCTGTGTTGTTGGCCCAGTCCAGTCGACGACGAAGTCTGACAAGACTTGTGACTTGATGGCTGTCCTGGGCTCGAAATTGATGTGGTAGCCGGAGAGTTCGGCCGCCCACTTGGCAATCCTCACCGATGCTTCCGGGTTTCTGAACAATTCACCGAGTCCCCTGTCTGAGGTGACCCGGACCTTGAATGCTTCAAAATAATGGCGCAATTTGCGCGAAGACATAACGACTGCGTAGGCAATCTTTTCCAGTTCTGTCATGTTACATTTGGACGGTGTCAGCACTTCGGAGACGTAATAAATTGGGCACTGCCTGATCACGCCCTCAACTGCCTGCTCCTGCACCAGTGCCGCGCTGACTGCATGCGGCGAAGCCGCAACATAGAGCAGCAGAGGTAGTGAAGAGTCGGGGCTTGTAAGGACTGCCAACTCCGACAGGTACTGTTTTAATGAGGCGAAGGGCGCTGCCTGCTCTGGTCCCCAAGCGAAGTCTTTTGCGCCACGGAGAGTTTTGAGGAAAGGGAGACTTCGCTCAGCGGATCTGGAGATGAATCTATTGAGGGCGGCCAATCTCCCCGTCAAGCGCTGGACATCTCTGGCGGACTGCGGAGGCGTCATGTTTATGATGGCTTGAATTTTGGTTGGGTTGGCCTCGATGCCGCGGTGTGATACCAGGTAGCCCAATATTTTGCCTTGGCGAACGCCGAAAACGCACTTTTCCGGGTTTAGGCGGAGTCGTGCGTCTCGCATGTTCGCGAATGTCTCGGCGAGGTCAGTGAGATGGTCTGCCTTGCTCTTGCTGGCGACGACGATGTCGTCCACATATGTGAATATATTTCTGCCAACTTGCCCTTCGAGCACTGTCTTGGTAAGCCTGGAGAAGGTGGACCCGGCGTTCTTGAGTCCCTCCGGCATTCTGATGAAGCAATATGTGCCGAAGGGTGTTATAAAACTGGTGCTAGCCTTGTCTTCCTCCTTCATGTATATCTGGTGGTAACCGGAGAAGCAGTCGAGGAGTGACATGACTTCGCATCCGGCCACGCTATCGACTATTTTGTCGATCCGCGGCAACGGGAAGTTGTCCTTTGGGCAGGCTTTATTGAGACTGGTGAAGTCGATGCACATTCGCCACTTCTCGCTCTTTTTCTGCACCATCACAACGTTGGAGAGCCACGTGGGGTAAGGCACCGGCTCGATGAATTTGGCTTCCAGGAGGCGGTGCACTTCTGCCTTAGCGGCCTCTGTCTTCTCGTCGGACATCTTGCGAAGCCGCTGTTTTTTCGGCCTCACCGAGGGGTCGATTCCCAAGCTGTGCTCAATTATGGATCGGCTGACCCCGACCAGGTCGAGGGCTGACCAGGCGAAGACATCTTTGTTCTTGGACAGGTAGCAGAGGAGCTTCTCCTCTTCTTGCGAAGTGAGGTCTTCGCTGATAGTGACTGTCTGCTTGGGCGTGGCCTGGTCGAGGGGGACAGTCTTGGTCCCGTCGTTGCTCTGCAGCTGTGCCTTGTCGTGCTGTTTATCGGTTGGGCTGGCGGGCGCGGGGACCTCACGCTGGGCCGTGAGGCAGTGCACGTTTCTTTGACCGGGCACGAAGTCCCGCTCTATGTTGCACGCAGTCTGCTGATTGTCGTAGACCGTAATAACGCCCAACGGACCTGGTATCTTCATGCATAGGTACAGTCCGTGAATGGCTGCTTCGAACTTATTGATGGAGCCCCAGCCCATGATGGCGTTGTACGGATATACCATATCCACAATATCAAAGGTCACTTGCTCACTTCGGGCATTGGGTGCTACACCGAAGGAGAGAGGCAGCTCTATTTTGCCGACAGGAAAGGTGCCCTTGCCGCCGAAACCATACAACGGGTTGTCCGAAGGCTTGAGCAGGCTGTGGCTTATGCCCATGCGATCGAAGGCGTGGAGGAAGATGATGTCCGCCTGACTGCCATTGTCGACTAGGACTTTGTGCAGGTCCCAGCCTGCCACGCTGCAATTGATAACCATGGCGTCGCTGTGGGGGGCGCTGCGCAGGTCGACGTCTCGTGCGTCGAAGGTTAGCGGTATGTGGGACCACTTTGTCTGCACGACTGGGCCAGTGATGGCGACGTGGTTGATGCTGCGGTAGTGGTCCCGCTTCTGCCGCTTTGTGTCGAAGTCAGTGCTGGACCCCCCAGTTATCATGTGAATGACTCCGCGATACGGCTGATCGGCGAAGTCTTCCTGCTTTGGGGCGTGGGGATGTTTTGATGTTGCTGGTGTGGTGGTGGGGGTGGGGGAGGTACGATTTGTACTTCCTGATGGTGTTGGTAAGCGTGGTGCGGTGGATGCGGGGCGGGGGCGTGGATATATGGTGGAGGGGGTTGCTGATAAGTGTGCGCGACAACTCTGGGGTTGTCGGCTGGCTGCGCCCGTGCCATCCTGTCTTTGGTGGCCTTCGTTTCTGGGCAGTCTTTGGTTTGGTGGGCGCAGTCTTCGCCATGGAAGAGGCAGTAGAATCGGCGCGGCGGCTGCGCACGCCCCCGACCCCTACCGCGAGTTCCATTTCCGCGGCCCTGGGGGGGATATTCCTGGCGACGAGGGGCCTCAGCAGTGGGGTGCTGGTTGGCGATGTTGTGCACTTGCTGTTGATTGCGGCCGTCTCGACCAGAGTCTTGCTGCGGAGTCCTTGTCCACGTGCGGCTGGACTGTGGAGCATCTTTAGGCTTCCTTTGGGACTCAACCTTGCGCTGGTGGAGCTCTTCGGATTTGGCGTATTTTTCAAACAGCTGATATAATTCCTGGAGGTTCTTGGGCGGATCTCTGATGCAGTGGCTATAGAGGACGCTGGCGCGAAGGCCACTGATAGCGTAGTGGATAGCGATCTGGTCATCGACTGATGGCAGCTATGACTTGAGTGTTAAAAATTTGCGGTAATACTCCCGCAGAGTCTCCTTTTCCAGCTGCTTGCAGAGAAAGTTCGGCCAAGGCGTCGGTGTCTGGGCGGTACCCTTGGAAGTTCAGCAGGAACTTGTCCCAGAGACTTCTCCAGGCATCAATGGACAGCGGAGGCAACCTGGTGAACCAGGTGAGAGTTGGGCCTTCGAGGGCGATGATGA